>NC_135415.1:15383102-16103102 GCF_051991245.1 Festucalex cinctus | reverse complement strand
TGGAGGCAGGACCCAAATGCAGGGGGCAACAAAAACAGGGCAAGGCAGGGATGCAAGTAAAAAAATGTGTTTAATTAACAAAAAGGCAAACAAGGTGCTCTGTGAAAATGACAAAATTAAAAAGAGCCAAAAATTTGACTAAATCAACAAAAACAGGAGGGAAACAAGACATGGCATGGCAAACATGGGATAACAGGGACAGCAACAGTAACAACAGCAACAATGACTCAACAAGAACGGAAAGAAAGCAGGGTAACTAAATACACATGGTAACGAGAAAACAACAGACACCTGGGCAAGATACAAGAGGCTTGGGGAGCTGATTGGTCAACACACTGGGAAGGGAGGACACACTCAGGTGGACGTGGTTACACATAACGGGACAAGGGAAGAGACAAGGAACACATGACAAACAACCAAAAACACCAAAAGAAAACAAAATCCCACCCCCACAAAACCAAAACATGACACGCGTGGGTCTTCTCCGGGTACCCCGGTCTCCTCCCACATTCCAAAGACATGCATGGCAGGTTAATTGGGCGTTCTGAATTGTCCCTAGGTGTGCTTGTGAGTGTTGATGGTTGTTCGCCTCTGTGTGCCCTGCGATTGGCTGGCAACCAGTTAAGAGTGTACCCCGCCTCCTGCCCGAAGCCAGATCCAGCAGCCCCCACGACCCATGTAAGGAGCAAGCGGTTAAGAAAATGGATGGATGAAAGAAGCCACTAGACAACAAATTGTGTGCTTGCTTGTCAATCAATAAGTGCTTACAGCAGACAATCAGCGTCTCAATAAAAAAACGACCCCTGATCCAAAATGCGCCCTGACCTGTTACGTTTAGGAAAGCTTGCTCTTGGCCAATAGGTGTTTTATACGCACAAATCAATATTAAAAATGAAATTGCAATGGTGCAGCTTTATGGAGCTTTATTTGCAATCAAGACGCAGCTCATCTGTAGTCTGCAAAGGCTGACCGCATTTGAAGGAATCTTTTGCCATTCCTCATAAATTACCTTGATGAGCTGTGTGATTATATGAGCCAAAGAGGTGGCTTGGGCAAATGGAGCGCATCTATTATACACACTGGATAATGTACAG
This sequence comes from Festucalex cinctus, assembly GCF_051991245.1. Taxonomy (NCBI): domain Eukaryota; kingdom Metazoa; phylum Chordata; class Actinopteri; order Syngnathiformes; family Syngnathidae; genus Festucalex; species Festucalex cinctus. The sequence goes on along the minus strand of NC_135415.1, from coordinate 16,102,008 downwards.
GCTGCCATTGAAAACAGAGTAGGAGGCACTAAGCAGAGGGACAATTATATCTTGATTAGGCCTTGAAATACGTCAGGGGAAAAAAAAAAAAAAAAAAGAGCGCTCTTACTAATCAAGCAGAAAGGCAGTGCTGAATCACAATAGGAAAATTTCAACAAGGGTAGACAATTAAATAAAGGGGAAAAAAACGCGTGTATTTATACACACAGTACACACAAATACTAATTTGAAACCCTGACTAAGGAAAACAGCTTGTTCAAGGAGCAACTTTGCGGTTACATTCGACCACATAACTATTTGATGGTTTGGCCAACCATCACTTTGTCTGTGCAATGTATTATAAATGAGACAGACAATTAACATGCTACAGATAAGAACAGGAAATGACTGGATGAGCTCGCAGACAGGGAAGTTGACTGTTGTGAAGACAGTGACAGAAAATGACAGCTGCAGATGGACTCATGTTGATGAACAGTGGAAATAGTGGCGCTAAAATCACCACTGTGATGATGTACCTTCTTTGTTTTATCATAATACCTTAAACTTGGATTTTGACATCTTTACGGACACTCTAAAACGTTTGGGGGGTTCTACCGAGGCACCCGTAGCTCCCACAAGATTATTTTACTTTCATCAGCACAAGTCCAGAACTCTTAACCAACACTGTTATGATGGGAGTTAAGGGTAGGACAAAGTGTATGTTTATGTCATGAAATATCACAGTGTTGTCTACGGGTTATTCTGTGCAAAGTTAAATTAATGAACCAAACATTTTTTGATTTTGATCAAACTTGGTGTACTTGTTGTTAGTGAGGGCACAACATTAAAGCTGAAATTTTAGGTTAATTGGAGCATGGGTTTGGGAGCTACAGCCCGCCGAATTCTAATATTTTTGAAAAAGGGGCGTGGCCGCCTTCCTTTGAAACTTTATGCTGTATCTCAGGAACTACTGGGTCAATCTTCACAAATGGAAATGGAATTCAACGAGGATTCAAAATATTGCTGCATATTTTGGTAACCTTTTGACCTTTTTTTTTTTAGTGACATTGGAATTGACAGATTGTGGATCACATGACTAACAAAAATTGTCATGTTATGCAATCTTTTACATATTCTCTAATTATAATTCTCATTATTTTTGTTTAGCAGCAATAATGGATCAACGTATCCATCCCCTCAGACTTGACTACTCAAGACACCAAGGTTAATTAAAATCAAAATCCACTTCGTTAATTATTTATTTTTTTTAGGTGATTTAACATGAAACGATCCCTACAGTATGTTGTTTGTTAGGTGGCAGCCAAGCCCCAATAAATGGCACCCAAGTGGCATAATGGCCAAGTGTCCCAATACTTTTGCTCATAATATTTTTTCCCATTTCACCAGTAACTGCTACCCGACATTTAATACTATTGAAAATAGGATTTTGTATGATTTTAAGCATATGTGTAATTGAAGAGGCATCTTAGCATTCGTTTGGCTTGCCTGCTTTCAGGAGTTAGTCTTATTTTTCCTCGCAGGCAGCAACAACAATAACAAAAATCAAGTCCTCACTGCAGCCTGCACTCAAGTTAAAGTGTCCCCATTGCAACTGCATCTAAACCACAAATGGAGGCTTGTGAGAATTGATCTTAAGTTGCTTCTATTCTTCCCCACGTGAATGACTGACAGTATGCACAATCTCGAGCAGCCTGAATAAAAGATGAAGCTCATATCGTCGACATCATTGTCATCTGTCAGGCTGTTTGCTCCGTACACTAAACTTCACGTTCATAAAACTGCTATATAACCAAAATTTTCAGGCGACTCGGCTACAACCTTCAAAGTTGTTTTCACATGCTGTAAATACAGCTTCTTTCCATGCTAGGAATCAATAATGCTCAAGGACACTTGTCTGTCTGACGGTGAAAAGATAGTCAACCAACCCACATGACGGTGAAATACTTGAAAGCAGGAAACGGGGATGCTGCTAGAGAAAAAAAAAAAGCTTGCATAATGAAACTTTAACTAAAAATGATGGTCTTTTTGGAATCCCCTGACTTGATTGTCTTGACTACACTGCATCTGGCACGTTGATCTCAGTGCTTTAAGTCTTCCGTTGAACATTTTGATGCAGAAAGCAACAGTGATGAGAACACATTCCCAATTGCGTGTCAAGAGTTTGAATTCATTTTCGATCTGTCAGTGTGGCAACATGATTCAAGTGATTTGCAGGCATGAAATATTTGTGAGGCTCAGTCGGCTCGCTTATTGCAAGAAGCAAGACGGGTAATTGCATTTCACCGGCAACAATACCAACGGTTGAGATATACAATATTTGTATTCTCTTCAGGTGTCCTCTTTATATTTCAAAACGCAGCTACAACCACGTTTATAGTTAATGTTTCGTTCACAGCCGTGAAATGTGTTTAATCTAAATGGGTTGAATTTTTTTAATTGAACGCTTTATTTAAGTTTTTCACATTTGAGTTTTGAAATTCATGATTGAAAAGATCGCGCAAAGACAAAAAAAAACAAACATACCGCATTTTTAAAAGCGCATTTTTGATTCATCCTTCCAGGCACAGGTTGTGAAGCGTTTCAACCGAGGAAGAAGAAAGTTGACTGAAAATGTACAGTCATGATCAGGCCTGGGCTTCCTTTCAGGATCATCCCGGATGGTACATTAATAATAGATCACCTGCCGTCCAAGTTGCATATGTGATGGACTATCGGAGACAGGCTAGCGTACTCAAAGTGATTATCATCTGAAGGCCTTCACTGTTCTTTAACTGAACCGTGAATGGAAATATGACTTTCTTGGCAGAGACGGAGGATGACAGGAAGCTTTAAGGGCTTAAATAGTTTCCTGTTCTCCATCGGTGAACTAGAATCTTTAAAACGGTGGAACTTGTGACGTACGCTTTTGAGAAAGCTGAAGCAGAAAGTAACTGAATGACATAAGCATTAGCATAAGTCTTTACACAGTAAACCCGTTTTTAAGGGCTGCCAGAGAATAAGAAAATATTTGAGTTGGATGCTCGAGTTCTTATTGTGTGGGGGGAAAGGAGACTCTTGCAAAAAAAAATCTGAAAACGACACAATTGACTCCATAGTTCTCCGTCTGTATTTACAAACAAATCGAGAATTCACTTTACATTGAACATGCAAGTAATGAAATGAATAGGTTGGTGGAATAGGTGAAGTCAAACTTCTCTGATTAATTGTAACTTGGAAACGTGTAAGACAGTTTGAGTTTTTTTGTGCAACTTGAGGAACTTGGTTCCTCAGACTGAAATGTGATTGGAAATCAAAGGAAAGTTTCATTAACTTTACATGTGTGGCTTGTCTGTTAGTTAGTTTTTTGTTTGTTTGTTTGTTTATTTCCACAATGCATTCAAATACAGTCAAAACCTAGTGATACAATCATTTCACTGTGAAAAATGGACTCCCTCAGAAGCTCATAGCTTATACAATGGGGTCCAACTTTCTTAATAAGTCTCCCATCTATATTTATTTTCATCTCATAATTACTATATTTATGCTTATTCAGACAGAAGACAATATAATTGGTTTTACTAATATTCAATGATAATTTATTACATTTGAACCAGGTATTTACCTTCTGAAGTTCCTTATTCAAAAGCTTTTCGAGATAATCGATATCTTTGTGTGACACAAACAAATTTGTGTCATCTGCAAAAAAGATTTTATGAATTTCCTGTGAGCAATAGACAAAATCATTAATAGAGACAATAAACAAAAGAGGACCCAATATAGATCCCTGGGGAACTCCAAATGCTGTTTTCCATTCCTGAAATTTAAGTAATTAATTGCTGGCAGTTTGGTTTGTAGAAATGCATACGAGCTGAAAAATGCACCTCTCTATTGACATATTTCACTTTTACGGTAACACTTTGAACGCACTAGTACGTCCATGTTGAATCCAGCGAGACAAAACTTGTGGCTACTCACTTTCTGGACAACAGTTCAGACGTTTGACAATGAAGACGACAGCAATGTCATAATACGTTGCAGGAAGTACCCACCTTAAATACCAACACCGTACCAATTTATTTTTTAATGGACTGATCTGCTGAGGGAGGATCTGTGGGCTTCTTCTGCTCTTCTGTTTGTGTGGCGTTATTTCTAGAGGTGGGTATTTTGCAAAATGTTCTGGTCCTTCATCCATCATCAGTCCGTCATTTATGTAAGCAGAAGAAAACTGTAGTGTTGTGACGGACCTAAACCCAGTTCCGTAGATTGCTTAGTCCACCATTTTATTTTATAAGAGTCTTGTCATTCGTCAGCAAAATGGGCATCCGTCAGTGACAGACTGACAATCAGTACAGCTCACCTATGGTTATTTCCAAAATGTCAGCCGAGTTCGCCAGCAGTCATAAGTTAAGCTACTCATACCACTGAGACACCGGACCAAAGCAGCACTCTTTTGACGCAAGGCATCACAAATTCATTCGAGGATTGTCCATAAGCTCCTGAACAAGCATCAAAGTATATTTTGTGCCTGAAAAGTCTTCTGCATCCCAAGTAGAATGAAATAAGTAGGCTGATTTCATAGGGTTGGCTTGAAATGAAATGGCTTCACTCTTTCAGGATGTACATAGCTATGTATCATTGTGTAGCCTAGCCAACGTTTACGAGCGTGACAGATATCTGGTAATGTGTTCAATAAAAGTAGTCAACCACTAAAGCAAATACAAACACATGGGGCAGACAGAAGGTGGATTCATGGCAAAAGTTTAAAAAGAAAAAAAAAGGAATCCAACGGCTATAACGTTCCAACAATAATGTTAATCTGACCGCTAACCAATGCCGGCTAACTTACTAGCTAATAGCATGGAGCTATAATAGCCACTTGTTGATATACTGTAATTCTGTGTGAAGTTCTTTTTCCATTAAAAAAAAAAAAAAAAAAAAGATTAGAAAGTTTTATGTGAAATAGTTGTAGATCCGAAATGTATATATACATATACACACTGTGGTGAAATGTCTGTCCTGACTAAAACGACTAAAACGTTGACAGTTTGTGTTGACGCATGAAATTATGTTTCCTTGGGACTAAAATAAAGACTAAAATAAAATTCTACATTAATAGTCGACTAAAAATGGGACTAAATAAAAACGGGATGAGGTTGACTAACTATGATTAAAAACAAACAAGTGTGATTGAAACTGGACTAAAACTGAGACTAATTTTAAAAATGTTGGATAAAAGTAACACTACGAAAGGCTCATAATCCTCAAGCTAGCCTGAACATTTGCAAGTCTTCATCTGTGAAGAAAAGGCTTTCGAAAGCTTGAATGACATATTCCTTAAAATCTGTAATATTTTTGTTGAATGAAAAATAATGGCTCAAGGTTAAGAAAATGGTGTAAGAAGTAAAGTTAGACCGATGTCAGGAGATGTAGACTCATGCCAGACTTTCTGTCGTGTCATTACTTAGCAGGCAAACAACAAATTCTCCGCACGCCGACTGATCACAGCTGAACTGATTGAACTTTTCGGAATGGATAGCCACTTTGGTGCCAACTTGGGAGAGAATGCTAAGGAGTGAAAAGTTGCTGCAAGCGAGGGTTTGATTAGTGATCAATCGGAGACTAAAGCTCCCTAGTTTGAGGCATGCTGATGAGGAAGTGGAAAGCGAACATCTGCTCATGGGCAGACGGCGGCGTCAAGATTCAGACATGCGTGGGTGCTCTGGCGAGGCTTTGAATTTACAAATAAAAGAGAAATTGAAGTGAAAGAAAGAGCGATGCATGTTATTTGGTCCTGCGTTTTATTCACCCTGCTGATGGATTATTAATGAATATTGAAAGGCGCTCTTTATGCATCTTAATAAATAATGCTGGCTCCCTTTTGTGAGTCTGAGCCAGGAATCATTCATGCAACATCAGGTAAAATCCCTTTAAGGTGAATGGTGAAGAAGCTTTTCGAAGGTGTTGTCTGCACACAGACGTGGCCGTGGCCACTGACACTTTAGAAAATAAGAGCACATCGTATTAACTGTAGCGACTGTAGCCCCTATTCGCATTTTAAGAAGAGTGAGGAAGAACATGATGAGTTTGTCATTGGCACAAATAAAAGCTTGTCCTTTTTGTCCATTTGCTTGCATGACAATAATTAACAATGAGCCTGGAAATGTTTATGAGTCTCAGAGTGGATTATTTTATTGTTTTTTTTTTCTTCAAAACCACGCTGTTAAGATCTGCCTCTTTTTTTTTTTTTTTTTTTTTACAGAATCATTTTATTACTTGTATTTATAAACTCGCACTTCAAATTGGATACACTGCTGTCGTGATAACTCATTGACTGCAGGCCCTTTTCAGAGTAGAGTTCTTCATATTAAAAGCTGTTTCATAGCATTTTGACTGATTTTTCAATATCCACAGTGTTGTGCTTTATGACAGTATAAGCACCAAATCAATCTACTCTCACCTGAAAATAAAGTTTGTGTTTACCTTGTTGCATTCATAATCAGCAGTAGAATCGGCTGGGTTCGCCAAAAGCACCAGTTTCTGACCTCAGTGTGGAGGAAACAAGCTTTTTGTGAAGTGTCAAGCACATCAGCGACTTTGACACATATATTGTTTGCTTTTGTAACATCTAAAACAATAAAACAACGGAAACAAGACGAAGAAAGGTCTTTTCTGTTTTCTCGTGATCGCAACACACTTTTTACCCAAACTGTGCAAAACTATCGGCCCGTCATTGACGGGTGCCCACCTTTCGGCGATTGCTTAGCGTATTTTCACGACTATAAGGCGCACCTAAAAGCCTTCATTATTTTCGAAAGCTGACCATGCGCCTTATAATCTAGTGAGTCTTATATATGGATCAATATTGAGTCGCAACAGGTCTCGCTGTCAAGACGCTATCGGTGACCCTGCACGATCGGTGACGCGCATGCGCAGAAGATTCTGCCATCTTGGATCGCTAGCTAATACTAATACTTTACCTCAGAGAAAATAATTAAAAACAGCTGTTTATTCATTTTGGGAGTGAATGGAGTTGTCAGAAAGCTGGTTTGTAATCTATTAATAAAGTTTGACTGACATATCTGACTGTTTTGTTGACATTCCCTTTAGCGCAGCACCATCTAATGGATGCATAACGTAACTCCAGCCTCTACTGTAGCACCTTATATATGGAAAAAGTTTTAAAATATGTCATTCATTGAAGTTGCGCCTTATAATGCGGTGCACCTTATATAAGGAAAATACGGTACTCATTTTTGGCTAGCGCTTTATGACGCCAAGCCTCATAAAAATACACGGTGTGAAAAGGACCATCTGTACTGACTCCAATTGACGGGACGTAAACCTGGTTCAGTCGGTGCTCAGTCCATGTCTTTTTTTGTTTTGTTTTAAGTCTTCCCTGGGTCGATGAACAATACTTAGAATGTTATACAATTCACCTGGTAAGTATTTGATTATTATGTTGTATGTTGTAACCTGGCAATAGCCATCTGATACCTCTCCACAGTCATTTCACGGGAAAAGGCGGGACATTCTGTACAATAAATCGAGCTGATTGGACGATGCGACATTCTACACGTTTGTTTTAACCAATCACGGCCACGGGTGAAAATTTCGTCTTTGTTGTCGAAGGGGGGGAAAATCACGAACATCTTACCAGCTAGAAATGCACGAAGCTCCTTTCGGTGTTCAACATTCAACAAGGAAACGGTGAGTAATTCTGCGAGAACAGAATTAATTGCAGCGTCCATTCGTCCATGTTGGGTTTGTTTGTTAGCCCCTGCGTCGGCGCTGGCTTCCTGGTTTCGTCACAGTTGCCTATCCCGCCCCCAAACACAATGTCGTTCTGTGATTGGGCCGAACCACTCAGTTATCTGTGGAAGCGGTAAAAGATGTATTCTCCGGGGTTTGTGAACTCACAAAACCCGCGAGAATTCATCTTGCGAGAGCAAGGTTATGTATGTTGCAGACTATTGCTAAATGCTGTAATGAAGCTGTCCCAAACTTTCTTAACAGTATTCAAATGACTTTTTTTGCAGTTGTTGTCTGTATGTGAAACTTTTTAAAAAGAAAAAAAGTTTTTGTTTTTTTGACGAGGTCATTGTCCATGTAAACGTCACCCTCTCAGATGCCCTCAACTGATAGCCCTTTGGCAAAGAGTTTTCTGGTTGAGTGCTTATCCATATTCCGGCGAGGTGACTGATGTGATTTCACCTCCGCTTATCGGCGTGATTGGTTTAGAGCTAGATAAACACAGTGAAACTGGTGAATAGGACGATAAAGCCATGCCCGATCCAAAGGTAAACAATGCGTGGATTATGACGGCTCGAATCAGAAACGAAAGAGGCTGATTTTAATTATACTGTTAATCTGTTGTTCTAACGCAAGGTCGGTACGGGGCAGTCAGTGAAGCTTCCAGAAAAGATAGTTCTCAGAATATTTTCAGACCATGTCATTTTACAGGATTAACATGATACCAAGCGCCTGCCTTTAATCTCTCAGTAACTTGAACCAAGAATTGATCCACATTCCTAAATGGATGTTTTTTTTTTCCCTCCCACTTTCAAAGCTGAACTCTATCAGATCCATTAACTCACAGGGACACTTCATCAGAACAAGTCAGTGTCAGAGTGACAGTTCTAGGCCTGTCCCGAAAGGCCCTTTTCCCCTCTAAGTGCACCTTGGCCTGTGACAGGGGAAGCTGGCTGGGCTGTCCTGGACCGTGATACATCGAGTATCTGATTGCATATGAGAAGCAATCCAAACAGCATGTCATAGAAAGATATTTACACCTCTGTTTGAACATTATTCACACAAAACTGTGTCATTGGTGGATAGCTGGCTGTTTCCAGTCTTGCTCAAGTCGCCCAGAGAAAATAACAGATGCGTGGCTGCTTTTGTACTTTTGTTTAGATGTGGGAATGTGTGAACTGAACCGATCACTATTGTTGCGCTTCGATGAAGTCGCTATTTTGACAAAATCAGATTCTCGGCGTTGATCAACCGTAAATATTGAGTTAGAAACATGTTGTTGGTGAGCATATGGAAATTTTTAAAATGATTACTGGACGTCTGCCAAATTGACCATTTAATACATTTAAATGTATTCACGCATCTCCCGCTGGCTCGAAATGCGAAGCAGATTTGTAGCATTGAGTGCAGTATTTAAACCATCTGTGTACTGTCCAGTATCCAAATGTAGCAGGTTTAAAAGTGTCACCTTTGCATTTATATTCCTCATTTGGTTTTCCTGTGCCTGGCACACTTTTAAAAGCAGCTTTTCGGACAAGCACTAGTGTCATTCGTTGCCGCCATCTTTTTAAGGTGTTGGCGACTTGGTTGGATTGAGGTGCACGTGTGCCTTCCGCTGTTCCTCTCACTCAGGTAGACTGTCCTGCAGGTGGAAATCCTCTTTCAGTTGCACATCATTAGTCAAACCACATAGGAACCTCTACCCGCCTCCTTCTCACGAGCACCCAAGCAACTGCGGTGCCCAACAGCTGCTGCTGATGTTTTCCTCACTCGTAAACAATCTGGAAGTATGAAATCAACGGTGAATAGGATCACATCCACTCAAATGTAAAGCTACTAGAAAGTTTTGGGTTGGGCGAATGTACTAATAAATCAAAGTAGAGCTTTGAGATATGACTAAGTTGTTTTGTGCCCATGCTTGTAACATCTCAAATCATCTTTTCCCTTTGAAATAAACACAAATGTCATGAATTCGTCCCAGCCTTCCCCCAAAAATCACCAATAAGGACAATTGTATAACATACGTTCCTCCATCCGTCTATCCATCATCCACCCACCCATCCATTTTATGATTTTATAAAAAAAAAAAAAAAATGTATTTAGCAATAGCATTTATCACCAATAAAAATTTGCACATCATGGTTAATTAGTTGTGGTTTCTGGTTTGTGTGACCTGGCCACTAGGGGCAGTATAATACAGTGATGCAGACAAATAAAAAAAGAGTTTCACATTGTACTGTAATTTACGGTACTCAGCAAGCTGCAGTGATTTTAGTTATTTTTGTAGAAGATAAAGAATCTATGCCTGTGTGTGTTATTAAATTATCAACATCTCTTCTTTTATCTACTATCAGTTGCTTAAAAGGGATTCAACACAAGATGCTACTCGTGAGCCTGTAGTTTTTTTTGTTTGTTTTTTAAGTAAACAACATAGGTAAACAACATCAACTGAGAGTAGAGAGACAACATGTTTTTGCTTTACAGCGAGCACTACCTCATGCTAGGGGGCTGCATACTCATACTCAAAATGTTGTGGGACCCATTAAGCGTGCCATAAATACTATGTGGCTTGTGAGGGGGAAAGGGCTTTTGCATATTCGTGGCCAGGGGAAACATTCATGAGTCAATCAGCTGATTTAGCAACATCTTCCCAGCACTCAATGCGAAACATGCTACAGTACTTTTGTTTTATTTCAGGCGTCTTAATATTTTGAATAGCTCGAGTCACGTGAAAGGGAGAAACAAATGGAAACTAATTTGAGAATGACAAGATGAGGATACAGCAATACTAACTCATTAGCTTGTGCAAGTGTACCTCATAAAGTTGTGTACATATTTGAGATGACAACTCATGAGATTGCATTGGTATCAAGGTTATTATGGGCATGTTTGAGACCACTTTTTTTTTTTTTCAATATTAAATGTTATTAGAGATTTAAAGTTGTTTATATGCATTGCTGTTATGTACAAAAGCAGAATATTGTGGGCTTTTTTTTTATATGAGCTAAATTTTGTTTACAATATTGTGACCTTTTTTAAATATCGCCAACCTCCCCACATCGTGATAATTATCGTATTGTGAGCTTCATTTCGTGATATTTTATTGTGATATTTGGATATCGTTACATCGCTTGTATTTATTGGCCCTTGTCCGTCCCGAGTTAATATAGTTCACAAAAAAATAACAATATAACTAAAGGTAAAATTAAAAAAAAAAAAAAAAAAAACTTTCATGAACAGAAAAACATTAAACTGCTTCAAAAAAACACTTAAAAAAAATAATACATTTTACATTTATAAATATATATATATATATATATATATATATATATATATATATATATATAAAACTAAAATACTAAAACTAAGACAAAAACCAAAATTAAGCATCTCCAAAAATAATAATAAAAAAAACAATCATGCTCTAAAAACTAAAGCTGAATTAAAAACAAAAACAAAAACGTGCAACTCGAAATAAATATTAATTGTAAAAAATAAAATAACAAATAAAAAAAATCCCAAACTTTTATAACCCTGAAATTTGGTCCGTCTGCGAGGAAACAAAATGTCTGCCATCAGAGAGGCGGCAACTCCCATCTCACCCACATGGTTATCCCCTGCAGTGCTCTCTCCGTGCAGCAAACGACGTGAGGAGTGCACATGACTCATCCTTGTGCTGACGTTCCTTCCTCCCTCTTCCGTCCGCATGTACCAGCTTCGCGCCAGCTTCCCCAGCCCTGACTGGCCGACTCGAGAGTAACGGAGGCAACATCGCCCTCGGGTCACAACGAGGCTTGATGAGCAGAGACGCACTTTCCTCGATGGATACCACATTGCTGTGCGTGTGTGTGTGTGTGTGTGTGTGGTCCAAGCCAAGCTGATTGCTGCTCTTGGCTAATTCATGCAGGCTGCCTCTTCGGCACTAAATGGTACTAAGCATTTCCACGAATGCTGGCAAATGCAGCCTGTTGTGTCTGCTCACAATTGAAGCACTGGGAAATGATTTCAATCCAAATCTAGAAGCCTGATTCGTTTATATTGACGTTTGTTCATGTATTGTAGTTGATACGGTCTAATTCCTGGAGGAAATAAAGGAACATGCATTCATAATACCTTATAGTTTTAACATCCTTCTGATTTGGTCAAGATAACATTTGTTTTCCTCTACTGTGTGTTTGCATTTTGGCCATTTATGGATTAATAGACCCATCCAATTTTTGGTTGCCAGCCATTTGAGGACATATGGAGGGAAAAAAAGCCAGTCGCTGTCACATTCACACCTACAAGTTGAACCTTTTGACCTTTTTCCCCACATTTCAGGCTTCAAACATAGATTAAAAAAATAAAATATATATATATATATATATATATATATATATATATATATATATATATATATATATATATATATATATATGTATTTTGGTGAAGAATTAACATTAACTAACGTGAAACATTTATGTATTTATTTATTTTTTTTACAAATAAAATAAAAAATAGGACATGCACAATGGGGTATATGCCACGGAAGAGGTGGGACGTGAGTTTACACATCAGTTTGGTTCCGGTCCGGGTTGGGAACGTGCAACCGAGGGGCACAAAGTCGGAAGCACAAGTATTTTGACGCAGCCCACACGTCGCAAACCGGACCGGAACCAAACTGATGTGCAAAAACAGTCCCGCCTCTTCCGTGGCATATAGCCCATTATTCACCCCCTTTTCACTCAGTGCAGCCAACTGGCTCCACAAGTTTCTTTCAGATAAAGATCCATCCATCCATCCATTTTCTTGACCGCTTATTCCTCACAAAGGCCACGGGGGGTGCTGGAGCCTATCTGAGCTGGCTTTGGGCAGTAGGCGGGGTACACCCTGAACTAGTTGCCAGCCAATCGCAGGGCACACAGAGACAAACAACCATCCACACTCACAAGCACACCTAGGAACAATTCGGAGCACCCAATTAACCTGCCATGCATGTCTTTGAAATGTGGGAGGAGACCGGAGTACCCGAAGAAGACCCACACAGGCATGGGGAAACCATGCAAACTCCACCCAGGACTCGAACCCAGGTCCTCAGAACTGGGAGGCGGACATGCTAACCAGTCAACCACCGTGCTGCCCTATATAAAATGTATTTTCTTTCTTTTTTGGGGGGTGAAGAATTAACACCAAGCGGTACACAATCATAACGTGGAACGAAATTTATACAATTATTAAAACTTTTTAATTTTTTTACAAACAAAAAACTGAAAAGTAGGACGCACAAAATGATTCACCCCCTTTTCACTCAGCGCAGCCAAGTGACTCCACTGATGTCTGATGATTTTTGAATGATCCAGTGTTGACTAAAATGATTTATGATGAGAAATTCTTCGTATAAATGTACATGCACTGTGATGGTCTCAGAATTTTGTTAAAAGATTCTTGATTGGGGAGCAAAAGTTCAAGGAGGCTAATACTTTCACAAGGTATTGCATATTACATGATGTAGTGTCAAATAACGTTAATACAGATCACATCAAGATTTTGCGTTGAGTAAAAATGACACTGCAACAAGCAAAATCCCATTTAACTCGATCAGATACCGACGTCGCTCAAATCTCATCAGATCAGGTTGTCATTTATGTTTGTGCTCATGGAGAATCTCATTAGCGGTTGTGTCATTAGCTACAGATTAATGTCCTTAATTATAGCTATTTACTGAACAATTTCACATATTTAAACCTTGGAAGTTCTGCATACTCTTGGTTTGCATTCAGCATAGCAGACTTTGAATGATTCCTTTCCAATGCGATACAAAAACTATAGTATAGCTGCAGATAAAATTCAGCTCACATCCTGTTACCCTATGTGGCGTATGCTATGTAACACAGTTTGACTTAAGCATGGGTGTCCAAGCTCAGTCCTGGAGGGTCAGTGTCCTGCAAGTTTTGGATGTTCCTCTGCTCCAGTGCACCTGTTCCAAGCAACAGGATTGTTATCAGGCTTATGCAGAGCTTGCTGATGAGCTTCAGCTGTGTTGGAGAAGAGAAACATCTAAAACCTGCAGGACCCCGACCCTCGAGGGCCGAGTTTGGACACCACTGGCCTAAAGCAAAGTGTTAGGTACGGACTTAAATATGTATGGCATCATGAGAGCCTTTCATGGCGAATTTAGAGTAGCACTGTGAGATATACCTTAGAAGAGAAAATTAATAATCACATTTTTAGTGATAAAATGTATATATAGACTTATTGGTACAACCGTATGCCACGCATTGTGCCACTTTTGCCATAGAGACAATAAAAGGTAAAGGCAAGCTTACCGGGTGGCAACGCAAGATGGCCGTCATCATTTTCAGATGGGGTCCCTCACGTTCAGATGAAGGTTTGACATGTCTTTCACATCAAGGCAAACTCAAATGAAGCTGACTTTTCACCTCCTCTGGCTGCATGTATAGAAAAAGATTGTGGGAATCATGGATTGTCACATTTGCCTGCTTTATCCCATCCAGTTTCGTCCAAAGAGGGACTCCCATGTCCACCGGGAACCGGTATAAATAAATTACACCCGTATTTTAGCTGGAAAGCCCTACTCATACGACCCGAGTGGCAATATTAGGGATTTCCACAATAAGATCTTTCAATCCCAAACCTGAAGGCTAATTTATAGAAAAGATTACAAATGTCATGAATGCTCAGTGATAATCCCACCATTCAAAGCACAGGAGGGCGAAAGTAAACAATTGGACTGATCGCTTTGATGTGTGGGATTTGTGTTTTTGTGCATTACAACACAAGACACAGCATGATGTTCAAATTGGCTTTTTATGAAGCTACTGAGATGCCGTGTGGCATAGTTAAGAGATTTTCATGCATTTTTAATTTCCCATCCATCAAAGCATTTTCTATAGTGCTTGTCCTTAAAAGGTTGTGTTCACAATGAGTGTGATGCCCACTTCGGATTTTTCATGCTCGAGGGGGCCACAATTTTTTTCAGTGCTACTCTGGTGGCCACATAAGGACCACACACTGACAAAAAATTTGATTTTCGATATGGACAAAATACATGCTCTTAACTCATTCACTCCCAGCCATTTTCATGTTCTATTGCTATAAAAACATGGAACCTACCAAAAGAAAAACGTCTCTTCTTTCATCAGGGGAAAAAAATAAATAAATAAATAAATAAATATGGTATATTATATCTGTTTTTATGTTTTGTAGCAATTAGCATTAGAATTAGCTAAGTTTCATCATTATTCACAAACCTGTTGAAATTACTGGGAAAAAAAGAGCTTGTTGCAACATGGACCTGGTTGATCTCTTATACTTTGCTGCCACCTACTGGCCGTTTTTTGTTTTATTTTTTGTAATAACTACCATCGCTTTACGCGACCACTTCAGGTCAGAAACTGCATCAATGCCTTTATACAAAGACTCAAACAAAAACATAAAAAAAAACGTATAAATACGTTTTTGAGAGTGAATGAGTTAATATATGTTGTTGTTGTTTTTTTAGCATGCATTTCTCATTTCATGACTATAGTGTAGAAGCAGGGCTAGTATAGTTTTGGAATTTTCATTTTTTGTTAGTTTTTATAATGTTTGGAGTTTTGCTTTTTAAATTTAGTTAGTTTTGATTAGTTTTTAGGGTGGTTCTGTTAGTTTTTACTGTTTTTTTTATTTTAAATGCTTAGTTGTAGTTAGTTTCAGTATTAGTCTTTTTTTAAAACGTGTATTACTTGTACGCAATATTTAATAAAGACCATGGTAAAATAATTATTAAAAAAAAGTAACATTTCTTACCAAGAGTTGCATTTCAGCTGAGCCAAAAGTTAAGCAGGTAAATTTGTCGCCCAGGAGCGTCATCTGAAGGTTCTTTTCTATTGGCTGCTGCTAGATGACATCACTTCTGTGTGACATACTTTCAAACGTCTTTATTCCGGTTAATGTTGAAATAAATATACTTAAAATCACATTTAAAATTTTTCCCTAAAGGCTTATGCGTTAAATTAATTACCAAAGACTAAAACAAAGGACATTTTTGCGATAATTATAGTTAGTTTTAATTTTGTAAATATAGAAAGCAGTTTCAGTTACTTTTCGTTTTTTAAAAAGCGTTTCTGTTTGTATTTTTATTTCGTTAACAAAATAGTTTTTTTTAAATTTTAGTTTTATTTTATTTTTGTTAGTTTTCGTTAACTAAAATAAACCTAACAAAGAAGTGTTTAAAAAAAAAAAGATTCAGTTTGATTTTTTTTTTTTTTTAGAGCTGTCAAACGATTAAATTTTTTAATCAGATTAATCACATCTTAGAATTTTGATAAATCATGATTAATCACTGAATTAAAAAGGCTTTTTTTCCCCCCAAATTTGAAGCGCACCTGTTATGTGTTAATTTTTTCGACATTTAATGTTATAAGAACGTCTTCAAAAATGTATATTCACTGCACTCGCTCATCCTGCTTTTTCTGATCAATTAATTATTATAATAATTTAAAAAAATGACCTACGGCATATGTAAACATTTATTAAATGCTTTACTTTAATGCATGTAGTTATATTTATTGCTCAAACTCCAACAGCTACCTTTAATGTAACCATCCACTGTCGGCTAAAAAGGCTCATCTGTGGTCAAACTTAATAGTGTGATTAATCTGTGGTAATACAATGATTAATGCGATAATTTTTTGTGATTAATTAATTAGTTAACGCTTTAACTTTGACAGCACCTGTTTTTTTTCCTCCCGAACATGAATTATTTTCCCCATTTGCGCCACGTTTTTCATGGAAGACATATAATGAATGTTTACCAGCACTTTCTGATGAATTTTTGGGGTTTATTATTATTATTATTATTATTATTATTATTATTATTATTATTATTATTTATAAATAAACATTTTTTTCAAAAATAATTGGGGGGACATTTTATCAAGGGGACACTTAGAGTGTTGCTCATCCCTGGTTTAAAAAAATGATTAACAATTAAAAATGTGGACGTTAGCAAAGATGACCAAAACACAAAATTTCAGCCGCTCAAAAGAAGATTGACTGACTGGAGGCTACATTCAACGTGCACAGGTCACAAAGGTGACACCGCGACAGCACATATAATGCCACGCGCACGTTGATTATCACAGTAAAGGCGCATGAAAGGGAAGCCATTACATGCCAATGGACTGTAATGTCAGGTTAGGTAATTGGCATTTGAGTGCGAGAAGATTGACGGTCTAATTGTTTAATGGTCAGTCAATGAGGGCGCTAACATGTTAGTGTCTCATCGGAACAATTTAGTCTATTACGGCTCGACGCGAGTGCCAAAGATTATCACGCCGAAGCTGTCACATCAAGCATCGGCCGTGACGTCGCAAAGAGCCCTCGTGCTTGCGTCACGCTCCTCTCCACTAATTCCCTCCATTAGGAGCCCCCGGCACATCACCGCTTCTTTGTACACAAATCCCCTTTAATTATGGGATTTATACGGCGCCGGAGCGCGCACATGAATAAATAAGTATAGAGCAGTGGAGGCAAACACAGTTAGTTAATGCTTCCCGCGCAAGGTCACCGAAAGAGAAGGTGCACAGTTTTATGCATCCCAAGCAGTGTGAAAATATTCACTGTATTAAGTGTATTTTTTTTGCTCAAAGGTTGCTTGTATGAAGAGATTTTGTCGCAAGCCTCTGATGACTGATGCCGAGAAGCACCGAGTCTAAATAAGACGTTGTTTGCTGCTCCCAAGGAGTGTTCCCGAAAGTTAAGTACAGGGGATTTGTATCATCAAATGACGCTCGTTTGGGGATAATCAGACGTTCAAGGACGTCGGACGGCGACTACACTGGAGCTGCTGTGTGCCACGTTGCTTCCCTTCCCCGAGACGTCGGAGGCGAGGGGGTTTGTCAGGCAGAGAATAAGGGAAAGCCTTTTTGTGTCCATGAATACCCGAGCAATCAAGGCATCAATTATTTAAGCCGCATGCAGAGAGAAGATGGAGCAAAGAGTCCGGCGGCGCTTTGTCCCAGGACTCATAATGTTGCTCAGGCAAGCCGCAGAACAGGCCAGATGCAATGCAGATATTACAGCAAGACTGTACATTTCATTCCTAACATGTTATACGTTGCTCAATTAGGATTTGTAGAGGAAATTAAGGACTAGTGAAAATATACTGTAAACGTTTATTGTTAAATAGCATACACTATATATATCATAGAAAAAAGAAAATCAGAATATCATGGAGAACTTGTTCAATTAAACAAATTTAACTCTGTTTTGTAATTGCACAGATTTGCCTTATACAAAGTCCAAGTAGCTTAATGCTAAAAATAATGTAAAACTCCATAGGGTTAATGAATAGCTTGCGTGTGCTGCTGTTATAACACTAGAGGCTACTTGAATACAAAGGGTCCATCAAAACACATAATAGATCATGTAACTATACTGACTGCATATATTCTTTATCATTTGCATTCCCTCACTTTTCGCTGGTGATATTCCATGACGCATTTCATGGCAGAGCGTTTTTATTTATTGATTGTATTTAATTCTCTTTATATGTTTATTTTTGTATTTATTTCCACATTTATTGTTATAGTTCTATATTTTTTTATCTTGTATTTAATTAATTTTTACTATTTATTTTTATTTCCATTTATATATATATATATATATATATATATATTGTAATTCTTGAATTATTTTTTATATCCATTTTATTTTCACTTTCATTTATTTGTTTTTATTTTATTTTTATTTTGGCAATTTTGGTCTTCCATACATTGCATTTCTATTCACTTCCATGGGAAAGATGATTTGACAAACGAATTGATGTCGTATTTCCGGAATTACTTTTTAGATAAGAAACAATGATTTTTCATAATAGTAATGAGGTAGGAAATTGCCTTCTGATTTTTTTATTTTATCCATTTAAAAATTCTATATAATATACAAGTTTAACTTATTGTATTTAACTGAACTGGATTTATTCATTGAATTAATTAATTTATTTAATTTTACAAAAAAAAATAAAAAATTAAAAAGTAGGTAGTAGACCCGATTCGATACACATAGCAGACACAAAAAATAAGAAACTTAAAAGATGGTATCAGAACAAAGGTGAAGGTGAAGAATTTATTTTCTCCATTTCACGTCACTTGTAGAATCAATGCAATTGTCCGCTCCCAAATTAGAGCTGCCCTTTGGTTCTTCATCCCCTATTAACTATTAACACATGAAAAACGTCATCGCTACAATTGCTGTTGTTTGTTTTGGTCTGCCCGCTGCTGACTGACATTCAAATTATTATTACATGCTACTGCATATACTGCCTTTAGTCTTATTTATAAGCCTAATTATCATTTTGAGGTGACATTATTTTGAACCTAACTCATTTAATGAGCTGGAAATTGTGTTTTGTAAAAACAAACAAACAAAAAAAAACATTGCTGTGCATCTGCCATGACGGATAATAAACCAAGTTGTGAATGGACTCGGTTAATTAAGCATTGTAATCTCATTTGGAAATCTGGGATTAGTTCAAGTTAGACCGGTTGCTTATTATTGTACTACCTTGTTTACTATAATTATCTCCACCAATCACAACATTCATTAAATCTTCTTTCTTACCTGTAAAAAGATCATTGCTGGATTCCTAATCAAGAACTCTTGTTTAAACAGAAGGTGAACAGTGGTAACTGTGGGCTAAAGATTAAAATAATACATTCCACATCCGAGGATCACTATTCCAGTGACATAACTGCAGAGCTTTCCTGTTTACGTTTCTCACAGCTGTCGCACTGATTAAAACATTCAAAAAACAAAAAAACATTTTGTTTGGGTTTGGATGTGTTTTCTTAAATCGCAGTGTTTTCAAGCTCTCGTGGCCATTGAACTGCTTTTACTCTCTGATATTCATCATCAATTTTATAGCCGTGCAGCAGACAGCACAGTGCAATGTTAAGAAAGAAAGTCAAAAATAAAATAAATTCCCATACCAAACACCGCGAGCCGAGCGCATAATTTCAGTTGAAAAAAAAAAATATTTTGACCAACAAGAGACGAAAGTGTAGCTTTGTGCAAATAAAGAATAGCGAAGAAAACCCAGAAGCAATCCATAAAAAGCAACCCAAAAATTGTTTCTTTTATAATATACCATCATTATAGCAGTGGGCATTGTGAACGCTGTCTGATTCCAACCTAAAAACGCTGTGATATATCTTTTCATGTCTCCACATTCACCAGGTTGTGCAACCTTGGAACCTGAGGCACCATTAGGAGGTGTGCACCTCTCAGCGTGATGCCCAACCGCTTCTGTACTCCATTTGCCTCCGCTACACCGTTTCTGTTCTTGCTCAGTGCAAGCCAATTATTTATTGAAATGCCCATTTTTCCATCATACGTCTTTGGTGCTGCCTTTAGGAGACCCTTTTGTCTCAGTTCGTAGATGCGATTGCTTCACACGTGGATGCTAATTAGCTAACTGCCAAGCTCATTTGAACACTGGTTGTGGACAATTTAGGCCCTGTTTAGATGGAAGCAAAGCCGGCTTCGTTCCTCAAACAAAACTTGTACAGACAGAGCCGTCCCAAAACATGCGGATGTCCAAAAGAAGACGCCGAGGACGTTTAACGGCTGTAATATATATGCCGAGTCTGGAGTTAACGGAAAGCGTAGAAGAATCAGCGAAGAAGACGAACCACTGATCGGAATATATATATATTGAAGCCACGAGGCCGTCATATTACTCCTCCCCAAAAAAGTTTCTCGGCATACGATCCTATACATTTACAGTATTGAACATTTGAGACAGTACTACTTAGTAGAAACAACAGGGGACTAGCAAATGAGCGATAAAAGAAAAGAGGTCTTCAAAGTAGTTTGAACATCAGTCTGCTCGTGAGATTGGAGGACCAAGATGGCTGCCCAGCCGCTTCAACGGCTTGTACGGGCATGTATGGGCTATCCAGTAATATATGCAGATCAGTGAGATTAACACAACACGGAAAAGCGACAATGCCGGGTGATTCAAGTACAACATCACAAGTGTTGCCAGGTGTACGATAGTTATCGTATTTGTACGATAATTTGACCGTCTGTACGATGTACGATCAATAATCCACAAAAATGGCAAATGTACGATAATTTCACCATTTCGTATTATTGCCGGTAAAACTGAAAAACTGAGTTTTTTTGCAAACCCTGAAGGTATCTGTTCTCATGTGACATAATACTACTACTAATAATAATAATACATGAGAAATGAGTGACGTCCATGCATTGATTGGCTGAATGATAAGTGCCCACCCCCAGGAGACACTCCCAAACAGGAAATAGCGCAAGACTCAAACCACCTATCCCGTAACATATACAGATCAGTGACGTTAACCCGCAACGAAGCACTGAGTGCCTGTGAGCGGTGAGCGCTTTTAAAAACAAGAACGACTATATTTGACTGTCGCGAATCAGTGTATTATGACGGGTGCACGATAATTTCCATCACAACACGATAATTTTGAGTCTATGTTACGATAATCCTACTTAATATTTTCCCACCTGGCAACGCTGAACATCACGCAAAACATCTTGCTGTAAAAGCATAAACAAGCTAAGGTGGTTGCGCAAAACGAGGAAAACCACAGCTATCCGCCATTGTTGTTGACAGAGTCACAGGAGAAGTAGCTATCCTGATATGGTGTCCACATTGGAACGTACGGGGCGCGTTTTGAAATCTTTCTACTCTGGAGCCCGGTTTCAAAAGTGATCGGTGTCAAGCTCCGAAACCGAGCCGCCGTGCGGACGAACTGCCCAAACGGTAAGAAACTTGTGTGAATATAATGAAACGGGCTTTCGTGTGAATGCGGAAGTGACTTTCAAGTCTTTTGGACCAACGAAAATTCTGATCCACACAAGTCAAACAGTACAAAAACAAGATGGTTCTTGGCAATAATAGATTCAATTTCATCTCAGAAGGTCAAATCATCTTTAATACTGCACACAGAAATTGTGTGGTAAGTTTCCACACTTCTATTCGGAGAGACTATTTATTAGTCTTGGTACAGTAAATACTGCTTGATTCTTTGGATATCAGCAGAGTTCACAGTTCAACGATACATTTTTGTTTAGTAGTAGTTAATTGAACTTTTGTGCCATTGCATGGAATGAAGGCAACATTACTATTTGAGTATCTGAATATGGACCTTGTGAGTTAGCATATTCCACTATAATAGCCCTAAACACTTTTTATTAAAAAAATAATGACATGCAGGCATGGGTAAACACAAATTGCTCACTAAGCAAGTTTTTTGTTTTTGTTTTACTGTTTGCAAGTCATTTTCATATCGTCAACTGAATCTTCTAAACATACAGTTTATGGATTCCATTTAATCATGCATTTATTATGGCTATCTTTACGAACAAAATGGCTTGAAGTGACCCTTGTGCACAGTATGCACAATGTATTTCATTCACATTTTTTGTACACTTTGGAACCAAATCAGAAGATTTATTTCTTTTTTTTCCGTGTTTCTTTTTCATGCAGCTCCCTGTGACCCCGGTGGCTCACTTCTCTCTCGCCTCAGAATATTTGTTTTGTTGACACCACACAATTTCTAAACATTCTCAAGCGAAGGTGGGATGAACCCATCATTTTGCTGCGTATCATTCTTTTGTTTGTTCTAATTCAGTCAAGAGCAAAAGTTCACTCTCACGAGATTGCTTTCCACCTTTGAAGTTTTTGTTTTTGTTGCAGCTGCTTAGCAAAGATATATATAGTATCTCGCAATATTATTACTTTTCAAGGGATAGCGTTGAAGAAGCAGTCAGCGTACAACTTGTATGACCAAAAGTTTACAGTTCCTTTAAATATCCATCCATCCATTTTCTTGACCGCTTATTCCTCACAAGGGTTGCGGGTCCTTTAAATATACTCAACAAAAATATAAACGCAACACTTTTGTTTTTGCTCCCATTTTTTATGACCTAAAACTTCTTCTACATACACAATATCACCATGTTTATCAAATATCGTTCACAAACCAGTCTAAATCTGTGATAGTGAGCACTTCTCCTTTACCAAGATAATCCATCCCATCTCACAGGTGTGCCATATCAAGGCACTGATTAGACACCATGATTAGTGCACAGGTGTGCCTTTGACTGCCCACAATAAAAGGACATTCTTAAAGGTGCACTTTTGTTTTATTTTTATTTTTTCTGGGGACTCAAAAAATGGTGTGAAAACCATTTTATATTTTGTTGAACTATATCCCAACATCACAATATGAAGCTCATGATACGGTAATTATCACGATATTGTGGGGAGTTTGGCAATATAAAAAAAGGTAATATTGTTAAAAAATAAATAAATAAATAAATCATACAAAAAAAGCACACTATTGTGCTTTTGTACAAAACAGCAATGCATATTGTCACGATGGGGGGGGGGGGGGGTGTTGGAGGCAGGACCCAAATGCAGGGGGCAACAAAAACAGGGCAAGGCAGGGATGCAAGTAAAAAAAGGGGTTTAATTAACAAAAAGGCAAACGAGGTACTCTGTGAAAATGACAAAAGTAACAAGAGCCAAAAAATAAACTAAAGCAACCAAAACAGGAGGGAAACAAGACATGGCATGGAAGGCACCATGGGATGACTAGACAGTAACAGTAACAGCAACAATGACTCAACAAGAACAGAAAGAAAGCAGGGTAACTAAATACACATGATAACGAGAAAACAACAGACACCTGGGCAAGATACAAGAGGCTTGGGGAGCTGATTGGTCAACACACTGGGAAGGGAGGACACACTCAGGTGGACGTGGTTACACATAACGGGACAAGGGAAGAGACAAGGAATACATGACAAACAACCAAAAGAAAACAAAATCCCACCCCCACAAAACCAAAACATGACACATATAAACGACCTACAATCTCTATAACACTTAATATTGATGCATATACTTGCTAATGCACGCACACATTGAGTTCCTCCACATATTGACTCAATTCACAGGCATATTACGACGATCATCTGACGATTAACATAGATTTTAAACATAGAAGGGCTAAAACATCCCCCATCAAAATTAAACTGTACAAAAAAAATAGCCACCAAAGGGTGGTAGAACTACTCAAATCGACTTTTTTTTTTTTAACAGATGTGTTGCTTTTAATATCATGACATGATGACGATATTGTGGCAGTTTTAATAACGCGATATCACGATATTGTCGTTATCGTTACATCCCTAAACAGAAGTGATAACACCCCTAGGTGAAAATGACCATTGGGGTCCAATTAGCCATTTGTCCCGTTGGGTGTCATGCGTGTGTGAATAGGTATCAGGTGTGTTAAATTTGGTGTTTTCTCTTTCACACTTTCTTGCTGGTCACTGGAAGTTTAATAATATTGCACCTCAACGCAAAGAACTTCCAGCTAATCGGAAAGAAGGTTTTTTTTTACATCATCGTTACGGTGATCAAAAATGGTAGATTTAATTGGTTATACAAGGAAAAATTACTCTCAAGTTTTGGGGGCAAAATTTAAGGGCAATCTGCATCCCTTGCATTATCCCTTTGAATATAAATCTTGTGCCCTTTACATAACCTCGGCCAAATTCTTTAAGGCCAGCTGGTGATGATTGAACAGCAAAACACAGGTGTGCATGTGTGTGTGCGCGCCTGTGCGTTGGCCTAGAGGCCGCTTGTTCAGGGACCATTAGTGGGTTACCAAGTAGGTCCTGTGACCAGGCTCTGGTCCAGGGCCACTGGAGCTCCGTGCCAGGACTGCCGAGCTTCCTGCCTGAGCGGCTGACGCTTTTGCGGCGGCGAACAGGCACGTCACTGTGCCTATTTTAAACATCACATCAAAGGTTTCCCTCAGCCTCGTTTTCTTTGCTCTTGTTTACGGTCTTAACTAGCAAGAAGAGTTTAGTTCCCGGGGTGCTCTGTTGGAGCACATACTCGAGATCTGTTGAAAATGATTATCCTGTTTTTTTCTGTCTTTTGGCATTTTCGAACAAAATACATTTATAAACAGTGGCTATGGATTACTGTCTGGTGGTTTCACCCTAACCTTTAATGTATATTTGTTTGTCTCTGATAAAAGCGCGCAGCAGCAGTCTCACTCCTATTTTTAATAATCCGTGCAGCCTGGCTGTATTAAAGTTCATGAATGAATAGTTGACATCATTTAAAAATAAAGAAAAGCGCAAAACTCCAAGGAAGTGTTTCTTCTCAAAGTGTGGCGGCGTCTCCTTTGAAAGAGGAGACGCTGTCACCTCAGGCAGATCTCCAAACACTTGAAATGAACGCAATCAAACGAGCTGTCAATACTGCTCACTGTGTATTCTGCAAAGTGGAAAAATTGCTATCTGTCTAAATGAGCCTGAATAAAGATTTTTTTTTTTCCATTCCCTCTCATCTCATCCAGTGGAGCAAAGAAGGGAGGATGACGCGGAGGCAGGAGAAGGAGGAGAGCGTCTCCTCTAATGAGTATCTGCTGGGTGTTCTCCCAGAGTCGTGACTTGTTTGTTCTTCTATTATTCTTCAACTCTTCCATCCCTCCATGTGGAATAAGATGTCGTTGCGGCCTCCCGTCACAGGCAGCTAATTGGATGCAGTCCAATTGACCTCTGATCCTCCGGCCGTCTCGAGTGCGACCTAATCTCTCTGAGAAGTCACTCTGACGTTCATTTGACTGCTACTTCCGCACTGCGCTGGAATGTGACGGCGATGTTTGATACGGTTGTCCCCGCGTTTAAGTGGCGGGAGAAGGATCAAGTGTGTTGGTGCATTGTTCCATATTGAGTAACACAGCAGACCCACCATAGACATGGATTAATAGAATGCCACTGTACTACAAACGATTCAGAGTTAACATGAATGATAAATGAATCTTCAGATGCTACGCAGATTTTGCAAAACTGGAAATAAACATGAAACGGACCCATTTACAAATAAGCTAGCTTTCTGTAGTGTTCTGTGTTAGCTCAGTATTTCATTTGCTAAAATACACTGTACATACTTAGCTTAGCAACAGTGCACTGCAGCTAGCTGTAGTGGTCGACACTGAGCAATAGTTAGCAAAACAGAAATTATTATAAAGTTAAATTCAAACTAAAGATGTCAAAATCAACATTATACAATTAATATACAAGACAGAACAGTAAATTTACCACTAGAGCTGTAAAACGATAAATTTTTTTTAATCAGGTTAAACATATATTAGAATTTTGATTAATCATGATTAATCCCTGACTTAAAAAGGCTTTTTTTCCCCCAACATATTTTGCCCGCTAAATTTGAGGCGCACCTGTTATGTGTTAATTTTTCCGACATGTAATGTTATGAGGACGTCTTCAAAAATTTATATCCACTGCACACGCTCATCCTGCTTTTTCTAATCAATTAATTATTTGCATAATTTAAAATGGGAAAAAAATTACCTACGGCATATGTAAACATTTATTAAATGCTTTACTTTAATGCATGTAATTATTTTTATTGCTGAAAACCCCAACAGCTACCTTTAACGTAACCATCCGCTGTCAGCTAAAAAAGATCATCTGTGGTCAAAATTAATAGTAAAAGTGTGTCATCTGTGGTAATACAATGATTAATGTGATAAAAAAAAAAATTGTGATTAATTAATTAGTTAACGCTTTAACTTTGACAGCACTATTTACCACCAAAGCCGTTTCAAGGGCTAGAATTGGAAAGAAATATCAATTCAGCTAGAAAACCATTATTTAGCCTTCTGCCTAACTTTTTTTTTTTTTATTTGAATTTGTCATGTGACCAAGCTCAGGCGTCCACTCAACATGCAGTTCCGTAGCTCTGCCCCTAGTTGTCATGGTAACGTGACATAATCCATATTTGCCATTGGCCCAGCAGTATATCGGGTGCAGTTTATGCAGTCGCCTCCTCAACGCAAGATGAAAAACAGGCTGCGGAAATTCTGCAGTAATTCTTGAGTCAGGGAGCTCAGACTAAAAGCACATCACTGACATTTTATCAAGACTAACGGGAATTGTTTTAACTTGTGAAAGAAAAAGGCATAATGTGTCCTTTAAAACAAATCTGCATTAGATTCAAATTACAGTCTGAAGACTCCATGCACCATTTCAGTTGTTTTAATAAATTTTATTTTGTCATTGTGTAGAAAAAAGGTTACTTTGACATGCTTAACAAAAAAATAAAAAAAAAGTGCCTGAATACTGAAAGCAAATGACATCAAATGACCCCTTTATCTCTCTCTCGAGGCTGCAGATTTATAATTTTATCACCAAAATCGGTCACCCTAGAACTGTTCTTCCTGGATCACTTGTCAGATGACAAATGTGTAGATCAGGCTGGTCAGCTACAAGCTCTTTTATCCTTGCTTTATACCAGAGAACAACAGTTTGAAACAAGACGATTTTCTTTCATGTTGGTGGTTTTGAACAAGTCATCCCTGGCTGTGCTGGCTGGAACACCCATGTGGAATCCATATACACGTCAAACACAGTTTCCATTTTCAGAACTGTCTGATCAAATTAGACCGTTGAACTTTCAAACGACATCAACTGGCTGCCATCAAACCGAGGGATGGTATTGTGTGCCGTGGTATCAAACGGAATTGAATTCAATTAACAATTAAAGAGGAGCCTCGGGTCATCTGATAAAAGTTTGGCGAATTCCATTGACTTATTGCAAGTAAGTCACATCCTGTTTATTCAGACAGAACTGATGCTGAATGTACAACAGTTTGGAATACAAATGAACTGTTTTCCTGATTGCCCAGGAAGAAAACATTGCATTTTGGTGTGGATCCGCTGGCCTTACAAGGTTTCTTTTCAAAATTCTTGGTGAATAGTGCTTAGATTTTAATGTCACATTTAATGCAAAGCCAAGAGGTGGGTATAAATGTATTTACATGTTGTCAATATTCGGGTTAAAGTGAAATTTCCAGTCTCTGAAACATTCGGGATAACATGCGTGAGCAGACAGCGTTTACTCCCGTACACATAACTCGATGGAAATTGCCACGTATGGACAATACACAAATAGACGTCATTTGCGCTGACAATATATTCATGTCACTCACCACTCTAGTAGTCGGTTTACTCCTGGATGCTGCGTCGACATGTTTGTTTACCTCTAATTGTCTATTTCTGGTGGGTTGCGCGCCAGACACATGGACTATATACACATTACATATTATATATATGTATTAGGGATGGGCGAGTACCGATACCAGCCTTTTTTCAAGTACTCCAGTAGTCGTGACGCAGACGAGTACAAGCGACCGATGGCAGAGGGGGAAGACGTTAAGTGAGTCATCCTTGCCTGTAACTGGCGCTAGCTTGCAGCAGTTTTTCACCAAAACGTCACCGGTTTGGAAATACTTCAAAATTGTGAATCTTAAATTAAAAGAACATTTTTGTGTTTTATTTTGATCGTTAAGACTATTGAAGAGTGACTGTGCTGTTTTTTTGTCAAAATTAAAGGAAATATATTTGTTTAAAAAAATATTTTGGTGATTTTTTTTATTTGTCAAAATGTAGTACTGGTATCGGCAGTTGGTATCGGTGAGTACTGGTGGTCTGAGTATCAGTATCGGTCTGAAAAAAAGTGGTAACGAACATCCCTAATGTGTATATAGACACCATAGAGATAGAAAATAATCAAATGTACGGTAATCAAGTTAAGGCTCATTTAGCGAGTGGCGAAGTAGAACAGCCATGCATAAAAATAGTTCCTGTACTCATGAGACCAAGATTCCTTGCGAATATAATACTCCGCTCATTTGAGATGTTCCAAATGTGTTTCTATGACCATATATTCGGGGTGAGAAAAGAGTTAACCTGGGTATAATATTCGGGTTTTGAAATTGTTATTGACTACTTGTAAATTAAATCAATGATGCTGTTGATCCAAATTAGGACTATTCATCCTTGTTGTTGGACTTGTGTTGATTAGGGGCAGACAAAACAAGTTTTACTTCTTTCTGTCCCCTTTCATTTATTTTATTTTAAAGAGTTAAATAAAGTGATTTGATTTGATTAATTGACTTGGGCTCCGTTTATAATGCATATAATGTGTATAATGTGCTCAACTCAGCTGCACTCAACATGCTAACAAATGACAACAATGGAGGAGAATGAGGGTCTCCTGTGTACTTTTCCCTTTTGTCATGTGTCTGTGGGTCACGTCAAGGGGACAAAATGAATACATAGCACAAAGACGGCGGCAAGAAAACCGATTGAACAAAGTCGAGACTGTTGAGTACAATAGTACAGTGCAGTAACAGGGTTAAGCTAGCATTAGCATGCCTGCTTATTCTTCCAATTGCTTGTCCTGGATCTGCTCTTTTACAACACATGTTGCTGTTTTATCACCATTATCAAATTCCCATCACTTATCTGCTAATCTCTCATGTATGGGTAGATTCAGCTATGGAGTGGAACAGTGTAGAGGTGGAGACCATGGTGTGAGCATACAGCGTCATCTCCTCTAATTAGCCATCTTATAAAAAGCAGTCATTTATTATTAAGCTGCAGGATGAGCCTGGCCATGCTTGAATTTGCCAGGCAGAGTGTTAAATCTGTGTTCCTCCTCTGCTCTCAGCTGTAGCAGCACTTTTCGAGTTATAACTCGAAAAGAAGAATGCGCCTCATTTAAAAAAAAAAAAAAACAACAACAACAAACCGGTGTTTTTCGCAAATAGGCATTGTCTCCATACCAATCTAGTTTGTTGTTTTGTTGCCAAGGGGCAGCAAACACGGAGGTCTCCGATGAACCGCATAGCAGGTGAGGCTGCTCTGCAGAGTTATGCGTTGTGTCAACATTGCAGAAAGATGATCAATACGGTGCTCGAGCGGGGCGGCTTCCCATCTTTCCACATCCCCACGGTGCTACACCCCCCCCAAACATTTTCCCTCCGCCTATGACAAGGCTTCTGAGATTGACTTTCCGCAGCTTAAATTAGCTTTCTGCCGTGTTGTGCACTGGCGAGACATTCCCTATTAGCATGCCGCTCGTGCACCCTGTCCTGACCCTGCCCATTAATGATAATTTGATACTTGATCGTGCTGGGGAGTCCTCGGCTCATTGCTACGCTTTGCTGAGGGGCAATTACAGGGTCACCTGTGGTGGACAGGCAGTTAGGGCAGGGAGTGAAGTATGTGATGAGTAAACGAGATGGAACAACAATTATGCCATCTGGCGTCTACCAATAACAGGAAATCAATTAGATGTAAGTTCTTTTTTTTTTGGTCACATAGCGTACTTGATACTTCCCAGACTGCCTTAAATGTCACTAGACTGACACATTCAAACGTGTGTGTTGCTTTTAAGATGTGGACTTGAAAACAACAACCATTAAAGTTATCTATATATCCTGAAATTACAGCGAAACAACAACGGTGCTGTGGTGGAGCACCCGTCTTACTCACTTGAACTTGCTCTGTGTAACATTTTACACTTTTCCTATCAGAGAGGACCCATTTCGAAGACGTGGCCATGGCCATGATGAAATAGCTGTGGAATATCCTTCTGGGAGTGCATGAAAGCACATTACACTCCAGAGGGATTACTTCCAAGGGAAAAACTTGGTTAATTTGGATTTAAAATATCTTTAGTGACGCTTGTCCTGGAACTTTTCTGACACACCTTATGTACCAAGAACAGCTTGAGTTTGTTTTCCTGGTATTGTACTGCAAAAGAGCCTCTCAATTCCCGAAAAAAAAAAAAAAGACAATTGGACCACTTTAGCCAAGCAGCAATCTCAATCATAACCGCGTTGAAGCACCCCAAACAATAACCCTCGAAATTTGAGAGATCTAATATTTTATTTGCTGTATGTCCTTTAACAACCTTTTTTTTTTTTTTTTTAAACCATACAGTACTTGCAAACGTAACATTTTATCACCAAAAATACACCCCCCACTCTGCTTCCAAAATGTTTGATCCACCAGATCACTCCCACCCAGTGTTGCCAGGTGTACGATAATTATCATATTTGTACGATAATTTGACCCTCTATACGATCAATAATCCAAAAAATGGCAAATGTACGATAAATTGACCATTTTGTATTATTGCCGGTAAAACTGAAACTGCCAGAGATTTTTAGCGAACCCTGAAGGTATCTGTTCTCATGTGACATAATACCAGCCAATCACGCTTTGCTGAGCACGAGAAATGAGTGACATCCATGCATTCATTGGCTGAATGGAAAGTGCCCGCCCCCAAGAGACACTACCAAACAGGAAATCGTGCAACTCAAACCACCTATCCAGTAATATATACAGCTCAGTGACGTTAACCCGCAACAAAGTCCTGAGTGCCTGTGAGTGATGAGCGCTTTTAAACACAAGAACGACTGTATTTGACTGTCGCGAATCAGTGTATTTTGGTTATGACGGGTGTACGATAATTTTCATCAAAATACGATCATTTTGAGTCTATGGTACAATAATCCTATATTTCCCACCTGGCAACGCTGCTCCCACCTCTAACATTGTCCGGTTGGTTTGATGAAGTAGCGCTACCTTACTTAGGACATGTGGCAATATGCCACTCAATATCATCACATTATCACTTACCAGGCTTCATTTCTGCTGCATTTAACCATATGTTAAATGTTTATGTTGTTCGTAAAGACTAGCACATACTGTCTTAAACTTCACAGTCACGAAGGTGGCCACATTGTTGTGTAACATTAGCATGCTTTGCAGAGTGTTTGATGTCAACTTAACAAAACACAGTTCCCGTAAGATGCAACCTTCTTGTGTCTCTCTTTTCTGCTTGCTATGTCTCTTTCTTCGATCACAATTCAACTGGTCGAGGCCGAGGGCCACCCAACATTGAGTCTCGGGCCTGTTTGTGGCTTTCTGTTTTCTTCCTCAGTCTAAGAACTGTTATCCGATAGAGACCTTGCTAAAAAAAAAAAAAAATCCCATCATGCATCGCAGCTATTGTTCGACTACCTCCCCCATTCATCTATGTCTCCAGACTCTCATGCTTTTTTAGTAGCACCCAATCCGATACACTCCCATTTAAGTGGTAGGACTGAGTCTGTTTGCACTCATTGTCCTTGAGCGTTCCCTGTGGCCAGCTGCGGTGTAATGGCCTCCTCCCAGTGGGACTTTCAGCGTCGTAAGAAAGGCGCAGGGACGACGGCTAATCAATGCATACCGCCCCCTGATGACACCCAAAGGGCTGGTGTGGAGGCTGTGTGAGATTTCATCATCAATGCTTGTGAATGGGAATGACCATGAGCGTGGACACAGTGGTAAAGCTAAATTAAAGGTGCTTTGTGTGTGTGTGTGTGTCTGTTGAAAACAGGACCCTGGTAAATAAACAGCTTTTAAGGGATGATGATTCGGTTCAAGGACGACACATTGACACGGGCCAAATAATTTCTTTCAAACTTAAGCACTACCCTTGCCGCTGAAGAAAACATAAATTTGTATGTGGAGTAGCCTACCTCCAGATGAGGTTGATCTGTTTTCCTTTCCTGTTCACCTTTGTTTGGATCAACAAACTGAAAGAGATGAAAGAGATTTGCAAATCAAAAAGTTGAAGCCTTGAACTGAAAAGACTTTTCTGCTCAAAAGGTGAGGAAATGGATTTGGCGAATTGAAACCAAACAGACGTCGTGATTTGGAAAGAAGGGCGCACGCCGCGGGAAGCTTTCTTAAAATCTTTGTAATAATTGATCACCTACAAGAGCTCCAAATGTGGTGTCGAGACATTGAAAGCCTGGGGAGCTTGACCAGGAAAACACGGCATTAATGTTTGAGCATACACAGCTGACGGTCGAATAAGGTTGCAGAGGCACACTATAAACATCTTATGCCATCATGTAGTCTTGTTTTGCCTTAAGGCCCAACAGTTCTAACACCCTCTGACCAAATCCGTATACTGTAACCTAAGTGTTCAAAACATTATATTCACTGCTCCTTAATACATGCTCTAGAACACACTAATGGAAATTTTATGCCACAGCAACAATGGCATTAAAAAAGGCTAGAATCTCAAAGACGATAATATTTTTGAGCCATGAATTTTTATTATGTCACATTAGTGAATTACTAAAGAAAAATGCATTGATTCACTATAGAATGGCATTTGAGTAATTGTTTTGTTACATGAGTGGTATGGTCAAAGGATTTTCCTTTTGTTTGGAAAAAAATGTAACTTGTTTCTGCACACATTACCTATGTCTGCTTAAATACAATGTGGGGTTGATTGTTAAAACTGCATA
Source organism: Festucalex cinctus (assembly GCF_051991245.1). Taxonomy (NCBI): domain Eukaryota; kingdom Metazoa; phylum Chordata; class Actinopteri; order Syngnathiformes; family Syngnathidae; genus Festucalex; species Festucalex cinctus. The sequence goes on along the minus strand of NC_135415.1, from coordinate 16,069,051 downwards.
AATTAGACCCCGTGGGACTTAGTGTGCGAAGCTATAGAGTAGTGAGATGTTCTGCGTTTTAATGGTGAGTTTCTGCTTCAGATTTGCCCACTGCATACGTTTAACCACTGTCCACCAAAATGATCTAGTGCAGGAAAATTAATAATGGATAGATATGCATTAAAAGCTGTCTAAAATTGTAGTACTTTAGTACAGTCTCTGTATCTCTCCGACGCCGTGTTCTTGCTGATTGCAGCAAACGCATGAACTGAAAGATAGCACCTGCAGTGTGGTTAGTATGTGCGTTTTTTATTGCTTGCTTTCATTGTTTTTATATTTTTTTCTGCTGGAGTTTGTAATGTGTTGTTTCAATGTGTGTTTTTGTATTCCACCCTGGATTTCACATGATGTCAGCAAAAAGTAGTCGTTTTTGTGTGTCCGCTACATTTCAGATTGAGAGGCTAAGATATAGGGTTGAAACAAATTTATTATTTTTTTTCTCTGTAATCATGCTAAACAGTGAATATCAGCTATTATAAATGTTGTAAATTGAAACAAGACCAAGTCTTTTATTTAATGACTCAGAATAGATGAGAGCTTGGCTTATTTTCGCAAAAACGGCATTGGCTAGCCTCAAGGCTAGTTAACGGTTAGCATAATATGAGTCAGTTGCCATTCCGTTAATCAATTAATCCTATGTACAGTATGTATGTTTTATGTATGTTTTATAATACCACATAAACTAGATCAACCAGTATGTAATGTAAGACATATCTTTAAAAAATGTATGTTAGTAGCTCCAGCCTTCCTGGGTGGAGTTTGCATGTTCTCCCCATGTCTGCGTGTTCTCCGGGTACTCCGGTCTCCTCCCACATTCCAAAGACATGCATGGCAGGTTAATTGGGCGCTCCGAATTGTCCCTAGGTGTGCGTGTGAGTGTGGATGGTTGTTCGTCTCTGTGTGCCCTGCGATTGGTTGGCAACCAGTCCAGGGTGTCCCCTGCCTACTGCCCAGAGCCAGCTGAGATAGGCGCCAGCAGCCCCCGCGACTCTTGTGAGGAATAAGCGGTCAAGAAAATGGATGGATGGATGGATAAATAGCAGTTCAGAAATGTTTCTGTGGTTAAGATAATAATAATAATAATAATAATAAACTTTAATTGAGGTTTTATTCAGAGCAGTGTTACACATGCAAAAACATGCATACATCAGCATGCTAAATCATCCTATTATCATTTCATGTCAATATAATTTGTGAAGGGATTTCTGCATAAGAGAATATTGATTTCATATTAAACTGCACTATATGTCAAATTTGCATCTGCTAATTAACATTTCAGGGTAATCTTGTATGCATATACATATTAGAAAAAAACAAATCTGCCAATGCCAAATGATAATCATGGTCTGTCAACAGGGCATTGCGGACTCTTGCTATAATATATATACTATAAATTACTCTATTGTTCGTGTAGTCTCTAGCCTGATGCATACAAGCTACAGTATCAAGGTTGAAGGTCCTCTCTATTTGTGCTGCACGCACTCAAAGTACAGAGCCTCTCTCAACACAACTTCAGGGCTTTCTCTTTGAATTTCCTCCTACTCGCTGCTCAACAGATGCGAGCCGGCCAGCCGACGAAGAAAAAATATTGAAGATGCAGCGGCTGAGGGTCAGGAGTGCCGCGTACGGCGTGACCGTTCAATAAGCTGATTTGCATGCCATCCGTGTAGGACCCTGCCCCTATTAAATTTGCATTTCACAGGTGGAAACTGCGGCGAGAGCCCAAACATGACACATCAATAAATCTTTGTTGCCAAGTGGATAATTCACATAAACCTCATTCAGATTAGATTAGATAGATAGATAGATAGATAGATAGATAGATAGATAGATAGATAGATAGATAGATAGATAGATAGTGCTAATAAGCTAGCTAGAGCTAACTAGATAACTAGATAGCCTAATTATCTAGCTTGCTATAGAGCTAACTAGATAGATAGATAGATAGATAGATCTAACTAGATAGCTAGATAGCCTAATTATCTAGCTTGCTAGAGCTAACTAGAAAGATAGATAGATAGATAGATAGATAGATAGATAGATAGATAGATAGATAGATAGATAGATAGATAGAGCTAACTAGATAGCTAGATAGATAGCTAGATAGATAGATAGATAGATAGATAGATAGATAGATAGATAGATAGATAGATAGATAGATAGATAGATAGATAGAGCTAACTAGATAGCTAGATAGCCTAATTATCTAGCTTGCTAGAGCTAACTAGAAAGATAGATAGATAGATAGATAGATAGATAGATAGATAGATAGATCATTCACAGTCTATATTTTCAAGTATGGACACTGTTACATTGTTATTCATAGTCATCTGTTTAGACAGAAAGTTTCCTATTGTGGTTGGAGATCCAAGCTAATGATCAGTCTAATTATGTAACTGCTTTTTTTTTTTTTTTTTTAATTCTCCATGGTTCTTTTGTGCTTTTCCCTCTGAATTTGTGTAATGAATCCCCTGAATGGGGAGCAAAAATAAACTGTCATTTAATGAGCGAGTGGCATGCGGTGTCACTGTATTACAAAGTAAAATGTTATATTAATGAACTTTGAAGCAGCTTATTTAAATAACAGGCAGTCCCTCGCTGCCGGTGTCAATCAAAACCCTGGGAAGTGAAGGAAAAATTATTTCAATCGTGTTGCTTTGTGTTTCTTGATGTGTGCAACAACCAGACGACTATCATTACTTTTGGCTTTATCACTTGTGTAAAACACACATTAAAAACACTTGGCACCTGTCAGTCACAACTCAATTTTTATTTTAAACAGTTTTAGGTTGTATTTTAAAGAGAGGTACATGCATACTGTTTTAAAGATGTGAGGCCCTGCACACGATGATAAAAATCTCACTTGACGTATCACGATACATCCAACATTACTGCTTAATTGAACAAGGTGTCTATTGTGCAACCATGGCTAAACTGCAAGAGGCATCATGGTGCCACATCCAGAAATTAGAAAATACAAAGAGAAGTATCGTATTTTCCGCACTATAAGGTGCACCTCATTATAAGGTGCACCTTCAATGAATGACATATTTTACAAATTTTTCCATATATAAGGCGCTACAGTAGAGGCTGGGGTTACGTTATGCATCCATTAGATGGTGCTGCGCTAAAGGGAATGTCAACAAAACAGTCAGATAGGTCAGTCAAACTTTATTAATAGATTACAAACCAGCTTTCTGACAACTCCATTCACCCCCAAAATGAATAAACAGCTGTTTTATTATTTTCTCTGAGGTAAAGTATTAGTATTAGCTAGCGATCCAAGATGGCGGGATCTTCTGCGCATGCGCATCACCGATCGTGCGGGGTCACCGACAGCGTCTTGACAGCGAGACTTGTTGCGGCTCAATGCTGATCCATATATAAGGCGCACTGGATTATAAGGCGCATGGTCAGCTTTTGAAAAAATTGAAGGCTTTTAGGTGCGCCTTATAGTGCGGAAAATACAGTAGTAGAAGAACAGGTGGAACATTTACTAGCGTCAACCTGACCATTTTCCCGTTAGATCCAGAAGGAGAAAAATCACTCAGGATAATCTTTTATATTTACTTGACCTTAACTTCCTTGAGCAACCTGGGTCAGATATAATTCAAGATCAACATGTTTCATGCTTGGATATGAAGCCATAATCTCCGTAGGTTTGAAGATTTCACCCACAAACACAACATTGACACACCCTAATTTACTAATCTGACTCAGTAATCACAAATATCGATTTTGATATCGTTCAAAATCAATGGCGGTCTTTGCCACCAATAGAAAACCTCTTAAAGAAGGGAAACAATCCTTCTATGAATGCAGCAACCTTGGGGAAACTCCTTAAGATTCACAGGAGCTACAATAATTAAAACAGAGGCGAGGGAGTTGTCAACCCAACAGAAGAGAAACCTGCAAATTGCAAGTTTCCACACATGAGTCTTCAAATTCCCTCCACATACTTGCTGAGGATTTCTACTCCAGAGAGAGAGAGGCGCTTCTTTGGAGACAATGCCGAGCATCCTGGAATCATCAAGCTCTCTTCACCCCCTTTGAAGCCCATAGATCTTTCTTCTTTTCTTTTACTTCCACAGAGAAATTGCCTGAGCTGTTGTTGAGGTAGGACAGTGGTTGCGCATCCCAATGGAACATTAGAACACTCGGTAAATACTAATCAGCGGTAGGATTTAGTTTTCTTGTTTTGCTCGGAATACGCAGTTGTGATGCGACCGTGAAATAGTCATTCAAAGATGGTATAATGTCAATGAGGTTTGCTAACAAAGACATTACTGAACGTCGCACGGTGTGTGATAACAACAGTAGTGTGCAATCCAAGACCATTTATATGCATATATTTGAAAAGAAATATGGTACCCAAATGGAGTGTCAGTTCAGTTCCCACATGACATGAAGACCAATCCGGAGTATAAAACGCCTTTCGCCTGACGTTAACTGGGACGGACTTCAGCTTTTGTGGAACAGTGAACAGGATAAGCGGTATAGAAAAAGGCTGGATGGATTCTAAGGTTGTCAGGAAGCATAACAATGCTGGTGGTTGATTCCAAAGCAAACAACCACCACAAAGTCGATTTTATAGTCTGTATTTAAACAAAACCAGCATCCAAGCGTAAATTGTGAATTAACAAAAAGCGACTTGACTTGATGAGAAATAAGCTAACTGTACGAGACTCCGCCTACCAACGCTCTCTATGGAGCATGCAACAGAAAAATCAAAGCAAAGCAGCAACGGAACAGGCCCGTTTTACGTCCCGAGTGCTTCTTTAGAGCAAGGCCCAGCACTTCTCCTCCTGTGACGGGCGCGACTAGCAAACAAACGGCATTGAGTCTCTGTGACCTCTTGCCAGGAGGTGGATGACAAGGCCAACTCGCTCTCTTGTGGGAACAAGTCTTTATCTCAGCAGCCCTTATTTGGATGAAAAGAATCCAAGAGTAGGAGAGCGAGACAAGCCTCAGATGTGGAAGAGGAGAGAAAATGGCTTGGCAGCAACCCAAGTGCATCATTAACTTCTGGTCCACAATGCGATGCAGCGGGGAAGGTGAAAGTGATCGTTTGGAAATGAACAGAGCCCACCGGACAGGTGCTCTATCAGAGCTACTACTGTACCATGGCAGATAACAGCACAGGGCTTCAAGGTGTTTCTACCAGATGTTCCCTGGAACTGATCGACAGGCTTGTTCGTGACTTCCACACGCGCGACGGGGAAATGAAGCGATTAGAAAAACACGCCTACTTTGTAACATGCTGTTTCTGAGCGATCGTTTGCTTCATTGGTGTGTGGACATCATTGGATGTCCAACTCATGAAAAAAAAAAAACAGTGAACAAACATTAAATAAATCCATCCATTTTCATGTTTATAGATGTGTTTTTTCAAGAATAAGAACAAAAGAAATGTTTTCATTCTTGGGTTCCCCTTCAGAGGAGACGTCAGTGATCAAATGAAGGAAGACATTATAACAGGGGTGTCCAAACTACGGCCCGCCGTCCATTTTTTAGTGGCCCGTGACATATGCTAAAAAAAAATGGCATTTGACTCAGTTCAAATAAAATAAAAACAAAAATGTTTGGAGATGGTCAAAGTAAGAAGGGAGGTTGTTGAAAAACAGGTGCTATTAAAGTTTATTTTAGTTAACTAAAATTAACGGAAAAAAACTAAAATTCAAAACAACAATTTCGTTAACAAAATAAATTAAAAACGAAGATGCTTTTTAAAAAAAGAAATCTAACTGAAACTACATTTTATGTTTACTAAACTAACTAAAATAAAACTAACTGAAATTATAGGAAAAATTTCCTTAATTTTAGTCTTTGGAAATTAATTTAATATATGAGCCTTTGGGGATTATTTTAAATGTGATTTTTAGTACATTAATTTTGATATAAACCGGAATAATGACGTTGAGCACATGGTGTTTTTTAAATATCTCGCACAAGTAATACACATTAAAAGAACAAAAAAAACAAAAAAAAACTAAAACTAATAACTGAAACTAACTAAACTAAAACTAGGCATTTATTAAAGAACTAAAACTAATAAACAACCACCCTGAAAACTAATTAAAACTAACTAAATTAAAAAAATAAATAAAACAAAACAAAATAAAAACTAAAATGAAAAATTCCAAAATTATAATAACCCTACTGCCATATTACAAATAAATTGATTTATATACTGTAGCATTTTTCTAAATATGCAAAAGCACAAATAAATTATTTGTACAATTTTTAGGACTAAACACAATTTCTCTTCATAACATTATGTGGCCCTTGCGTCCTTCTGATTTTCTGTATGTGGCCCTCAAATGAAAAAGTTTGGACACCCCTGCATTATAACAACTTGACATAACTGTGAGACCATAACGGGTTTGCCCTCAGTGCAAGGTTGACTTATTGTGAAAAAAGTCAAACAGCAGTCAGTGACTCGCTCATCCTGCTGGACACTGAAAATGGAGCTAATGAACCAAACAAATGTAAAAGGTTGACGTTTCATAGAAGTCAATGGCGATAGATATATATGAGCTCAACAACTTTATGTTGGAATGGAACCAGATGTTGTTGTCAAAAACCGTGTAAAGATTTACCAACCACATTCTGATAAATGTTTGTACATGATTTACAGGTTAATGTCGTTAAATCGCAAAGTCTTTGTGTTTAATTAAAAAGTCAAATGGGCTGTAAAGTCGAGAAGGTCAAATACATAAAATGGCTTTGACTGTGTTAATTGCTCAGAAGACCTGGAGCAGGGGTTGGCAACATCCGGCCCACTCGCCAAAATTGGCCCAACAACCATTTATAACTGGCCCACCAGATGCCGTTGATGAAAAAACCCTAATAATTTGGGATGCCACTTCACATATTCTTTAATATGATAACATTTTTGTTGCAGGATTAGGCTTTTAAAATGACACATTTGTTCTTGTAGTACCATATACATTTTCCATAATATGACTACATTATTCTTATTGTTTTTTCCTCCTGCTTATCCCATGTGTTTTATTGTCAGTGTGGTTAAATGATGCAATACTGTATTTGCAAACCTCGGTGCACATGAATCACAGCGCAATGCATCAACATGAGGTGTAATTCAGATAAATGAGTGCCATTAATGTTGCTATGTAAGGTGCACATCCCCGATGCCTGCAAAAAGATGCACAGAAACGACTACTATATTTATCTATATTTAAGCGCGAGCCACTCCATTCTTGAGGTGAGGGGGCGTCGGCAGTGGTTGTTCATTTATGTGCAAATTCCTCCCATCCAACCCAATTGAGAGTTCTCCCCGCGTAATGCGGAGAATGATGACTTCAAATAAGGCGAGGCTCCGTTATAATGGATGCACGGGTGCTCCCGCAAACACTGATCAATACACTACAGACACTTCAGAAAATGACTTTGGCTTCCAAGGTTGCGGTCATTTTTCTCATTTAAATGTGCTCTCTATCTGATGAGGTGACGCTCGTCACAGATGTGGCAGCCGATGTGACGTCCGGGTTATATTACCTGCGTTCGATAGACTCGGCTCTTAATGATTGCAAAATGTTTCTTAAGGGAAATAGAGTGGAAGTCTTACAGTTTAAAAAATATGCCTTTTAAAGTTTTGATGTTGTGTGCATTAATACAAACCTCGACACACCTTGTGAGACTTCCGATAAGAAAAAGAAATAAGCATAGGGAGGTGCTATGCTTTTTCTTTGGCTTTTATTGAGGATTTGACATCGGAAGAGGTCGTTTTGGATTCATCGATCACAACAGGGGGCCCCTGTGCTGTACTCAACACTTTAATTGTGATATTCTGACGTGCGCTATTGTACACACATATATAGTACCTGATGAATAAAAGTAAACAATTACAACTATCTGGTTTGCTTCTGTTATTCAACAGCATCAATCAATCAATCAATCAATCAATCAATCAATCAATCAATCAATCAATCAAATCTTTATCTAAACCTAAATCTAAACCTTTCATACTTTAAAAGCAGCACAAAATGTTTCAAAAAATATATATATACTGGCTTTAGGAAAGGCACAATTTGCTATTTCTATTTTCATTATTTCCTATGGAAACTATTTTTCAAATCCAAAGTAACCAGAAATGTCATCCATTGTTGCGGTGGCCGGCCGATACTTTGGCCAATACCAGTATCGGACGCCCTCTAGTGGCCATTTTACAATCAGGACTAGAAAGGAGAGATTAGAAGAATAGAAAATTAGCATGCATTTCATGCAATTTTAAGGGAAAATACTGTATTGCGATTTATATAGGGCTGGCTATCGATTCAGATTTCCAGGATCGTTCGATTCACAAGGGCCCGATTCGATACACAACGATTTTCGATTCATTTGAGGAATTCATCCAGCACCGTGCTGCAAATAGTAGAAATTTCTTGCTGTAATTTAATGCATTAGTAAAAATCTGAATATTTACATTAACACATTCACTGCCATAGACGGTTTTAGACGTCAAAGATTTATTTATTTTTTCCTGCACTGGCAGTGAATGAGTTAATAAGAATTGAACTATTGCAGTTACATGAATACTCTGTTTTATTTAACATGGCCTTATAAAAACAATGAATAATTATTTAAATCAATTACAACCGCAGTACAGGTTGTGTAAAAATAGTGACAAAAAACACTGACACTCACGACATCACATTGTTGTTTTTGTGCAAATGTTCCAGTGGTGGTTGAAGGAGAGGGTGGATGGGGAGATGATTGATACTGGTTTCCTCCGTGTAAGTGACACGGGCTCGGAAGCATTTGTTTGTGTGTTGGATGTGTCGTGTGTATTGGGGGCGGGGTCGATACATGGTTTTATGTATCGATATTGGGATATGAAAAGACGTATCGATGCGATATCGATATTTTGAACCCAGCCCTAGATTTATAGGTTTTTAAATTTTGTCTTTTTTATGTTCTAGTGATATCGGTATTTGGTATTGGTATCGGTGACTACTCAAGAGTTGAGTTTCGGTATTGGTCTGGAAAAAAAAAGTGGTATCGAACATCCCTAGTTTCCGCTTTTGAGAATCACATCACTGGTTCAAAAATGCTGATCGTTTACTACCTTTAAATTTGTAGGTCATTGCGCCTCAAAGTAGGGCATAACAATGACTACTACCATTAAATGAGACAAAAAAAGCTAACATTTTACTCGTGATCTGCGGCAGAAGCACAATCATCAAGGAAAAATGGCCAAATAAGCAAGAACGAACGGACAGCAGCGCTTCTAAAAAGCTCCCAGAGGGATTGAAACCTGCTCAGAGGATGGATCAAACCGTGTCGCAGATGGACCCGTGGCTCCATCTTCATTTCTATTTAATGACCTTTTTCAGCGCCGGTCGGCCGTTTGCGGCATTCCGAATGTGTGGCATGGAACCCCGGAATGCATGCAGAGAAAGTGCGTTCCTCCCGCTGTGACACAGACATCATTTCAACTGTATCCAAATGAATGGAATGAGCCAAGCTGCTCTCACCTCATGTTTGCTCCATTTCCAGCAACATCGGAAACATTATCCAAATAATAAATCATATCAAGATTAAAACCCCATTGCTGGCCCGACCACCTGGAGGGTGCAGACTTTAAATGCATCGCTGTAATTAGTTGCAAAATTAGGTGCAAATGCGAAGTAAATCTGGCACTCAAAATGGGTTTTGTGCAGCTGTTAGCGCGCGGCGTCATCGTGAGCAACAGCCTCGGATGTGAAACTCTTGTTTGACAGCAGCTCGGTTTTAATAGACCGTACCAAATAAACACCTGCAGCCACTAGAACTCAAGACCGAAAAACATCTTCCTGCAAGACAGACAGCTGACAGCATCAGCGTGCACACTATTCCCCTAAATCATTATCAGTCATCTTCAAGCAGACAAGGAATCACACCACCTCCCTTATAGTTTGGTATTGGTGTTAAGAGCAAAATCCAATTTCAGACCAACACAGTGAGACATGAAGTGGCTTTTGTCAGATCAGGAGGGACAGGCAGTCTCATTTTACAAGCTTTTCGAAAAATATGGCACATTTGTAGAAAGTGTGAAATTAGGTTTGGTATGGTTTCATTAGTCAGTGCGTTGAGCTACTAGATTTGTTGTAGTTGACTATGCCGTGTTGAAAGTTGATTAAACTGATATTTACTACGTTTACATGCAGCAATAACCCTTTGAAAAACTGATTATTGTGCCAATATTCGGGTTTTGTAAGGCCATGTAAACATGTAACCTGGCAAAATTCGAGCTGATTGGACGATGCGGCATTCTACACGTTTGTTTTAACCAATCACGACCACAGGTGAAAATTTCGTCTTCGTTCTTGTCGAAGGGGGGAAAAATCCCGAACATCTTACCAGCTAGAAATGCATGAAGCGCCTCTCGCTGTTCAACATTCAACGAGGAAACGTTGAGTAATTCTGCGAGAACAGAATTAATTGTTATGGTATGTGGAGTATGGATGGACCCAAAGGCGGAGAAACCAGGCAGGGTGAAAGGCAGGAAGAAGAATAACTTTATTGACTAAATAAAGGAATGATTGGATGTGACAAGACTTGATATGATGACTGGACTGAATGTGGACAGACTGGGCAAGACGTGGACAGACTTGGCAGGACGTGGAGATGACCTGAGTAGACGTGGAAGTTACTTGAGTAGACGTGGAGACACTTGAGTAGATGCGGAGACTTGAGTAGACGTGGACGAGAGAACACTTGACCAAACGTAGAGAAACTACTAACACAGCTTAGCACACTGGACTGGACTGGACTGGACTGGACTGGACAAGACAAGACAAGACAAGACAAGACAAGACAAGACAAGACAAGACAAGACAAGACAAGACAAGACAAGACAATGCTCCCACAACACGTTAACAAACACCACTCCTTAAATACAACACTAACGAGACACTAACAAGACACACCTGGGAAACACAGCAGGCAGAGGGCACTAATTAGCAACACATACGATGATGGGAAACACACACATGAGGTTAACTATGACGAGACGAGGGGAGACAAAACCGGACATGCTGAAAAAAAGTGAATTATGCTATATTTTTTTATTATTCCAAGATCTGTTATACCTGATCTTGTTGTAGATTATGAAAAGTTGAAGAAAGTAATACAATAGAATGGAGAAAAATGTAACTGTAAGCGCAAATAAGACATTCCACGTGGAGTTAAATAAACATTTTCTGGATAGATATACCTTGAAAATAAAAATAAAATAAAATCACAGAATACTTCATAAACCAGATTTCATAGCTCACTCATTAATCATGTATACTTTTGTGCCGCAGATGCCAGTTTAAGATGTAATAAAACCCAAGTGTCAGCTCAGTAATTCAAAGTTTTCTTGTCTTCTAGCAAAATCAAATAAAATGGGCTCAATTAATCTCTGCACTTGCACATGCAAAGACATCTGACAGCACTGCCAGGTGTGATTGACAGATAAGATAAATATGTATAATGGAACAGATGAGCACATTAATTGGTTCACTGATAAATGCCAGAGGAAGAAAAATCGCTATTTTGGGCTTAAAGTGGTGCAGCACCTGAATGAAAATGCAACTCCGGGCTCACGATTAGACTGAGTGAAAACTTCAAGCAATGACCCCCGTGTACAGATTTGTTTTCTGAATGTGGTTTTATGTTTGTCTTGATTGGTTGTATGAGGACAGGCCGCGGGATTACAAAATGATCCAGGAAAAGCAAGGTCACTTTAGCCTTCATTTTGTTTGAAATTTTTGCCTTTGGGGTCTCTCCGAATTTTCGGAAGGACAGAATTATCCCAGCACGAGTCAAGTCTCATTTTACATATTCCACGTGATGACTCTGATGTTCTTCCCTGGAGGCGATATCTCCAAGAAGACCAATTAAGGAACGCCAGCGCCTGTCAGGAAGGAAATGGAGGCGATCCGACGGCTCGTGTCGTGGCGACTGCCAGACAGCGGGACAGTGGAAGCGACTTCGAGACAGTCAATTCATACTTCATATATGGGTGGAAAGTTCCAAATGATGTACTCGACTATCCTCTGCAGCCTCGACTGCGCACATAACATGGTTTTGATAGACAGTGGAACCTCCCAAGTTGAATGTATCTGAAGTCATAAAGAATTCAACAAACACATTCTTCGAAAATATTTCTCCAAAGTTGCAAAACAATCCAGAGGCGGAACTGCTGCCATGCCAGGCGTCACATGAGTCTTAGTAAATCTGATGAGACTTGAGACTTGTTTTTGTCTTGTTTATATGTGTGTGTGGGGTTATGTGTGTGTTGGAGGGGGGGGGGGGGGTGTTTTGTTATGCCATCACAAAAAAAAAAAAAAAACTATATCCATGAAAATGATCATCATGGAACTTGTCTGTGTATATATATATATATATATATATATATATATATATATATATATATATATATATATATATATATATATATATATATATATATGTTAGGGCTGGGCAATATATCGAAAAAATATTGATATCGCGATATTGGCCCATGCAATATGCATATTGCAAAGACATGCAATAATTTTCATATGGAATTTTTTGTTTTTACCTGAAATTGAACAAGCAGACACAAACTTAAATGTGCATCACCATCCAATAGTTGAACATCATCTAGGGTAATTACAATTAATTAACTAGGAACACATTGATCGAGCTTATTTTACCACATGAATAAAATTATTCTTCTTTCATTTGACAATAAAAATGTTATTTCTTTAGGTACATGTTAAATATCGATATCGTGATATTCAACAACTATATCGCATATCACATGCTTTTCCAATATCGTGCAACCCTAATATATATATATATATATATATATATATATATATATATATATATATATATATATATATATATATATATAAATTCAGTCGTGTTAAGAATCAATTTTATAGGGTATGATACGTTTTTTTTTGTGTCATTTTACATACCTTTGAAGAAACTTGCCGGTACATATATTAGGGGTGGAAGGGTTCACAAAATCAATCTCAGTTTTGTGGTCACTGTTTTTGGTTTAATTCGATACACTTGGATCCTTGGGAAAATCAATTATCATCAATTATGTCTTGCATAGTTCAGTAAAATGTGAAAGAATGAACAGTATTCTCACATTTTTTTTTTGTTTTTTTCCATTTTAATATTTACTTACATTGTAAAGCCTACCTTTTGGTGATATAGTAACCATGACACAAAGTCCATCTAGGAAATGACAGCAACTCTAGAAAAGTGCTGGCCAAAAAAAATAAATAAATAAATAAAAGGTGATTAGTCAAATGTTGTGTCCATCTGCTCTGACAAATTTTGGGGTTGCAGGCAAATATTTGTTCCGCCACAGTCGAGCATTACTTAATCAAATGATCCCTTTGGAGCATTTAAAAGGCACATTTAAAGTGGCGTTGACTTGGAAACACTGCCCGCCTGGAGGCATCGCTGCCTGTTTAATTATTGTTTGACTGTCACAGTGATAATTTGTGCAGATTACAGCGCTGGGTAGAAATAACTTGACAGCTTGATTTTGCACATACAGGTACAATGTTGCATCGAGTGCCTCCCTATTTTGTTTATGGGGGGGAAAAAAATCATTCTTTTCACTGAAACAGCCATTATTGCCAGGCTGAGTTGTAATTGATGGTTCAATTACGAACAAGCACGGTCTTGAAGTTTAATTGCTGAAAAATCAATTAAAGGTCTACTTTTCCTCCGATGAAGACAGAGATCCCTTTTTATAAATGTGGCTAATCTGGTATTTAGTTACTGGAATATCGAGCTCGCCGTTAAACCTCAAAGCGTGAATGCATTCTGAGAGAAAGTTTCGACCAAGTTAAAAAAAAAAAAAAAAGTACCTCAGCACGGCAATTACAGCCACTGAATGAAATCAGGGTCGATAAATTCCTAAAATAATCATTGAAATAGGCTAATGCTTTTCAAGTATTTCAAATAGATGTGATGCATGTGCGTGCAATAATTAAATGACCTTAAACGACTGCTATTTAATGCCTGAAAACTGCCTTCCATATCAAAACATTAGTCTAACTTTCACTTACTTGAATGAACATTTCTGTGCAGAGTTGCTGCAACGCGACAAAAAATAAAAATAAAAATGACAGTTGCACATCTTCCACTGCAGCTTGCTGAAAAAGGTCAGTTACATCACACTGCTGAAAGCACTGATGCATTGTGGGAAGTATTCCCAGCCCCGGTGCACTGTGGACCTTTGAGAAAGGCGTGAGTCACTTTACTGCCAAGCACGATGTCCCTCTTGTCCCAAGAGAACCAATTACATTGTATGTTTGCCCCCAAAGTCTCTTCATGAAGCGCACAAAGAATAAAAATATCAGGTGAGGCGGAGAAAGATGGTGCACACTATTGATTGTCTCACTGTTGCATAAGCCTCCAGCTGACAATGCTTTGCCGCTGTCTTGTTTGCATTGTGCAAACAGTGAACTCAACAATGGTTTGGGATGAAATCTTATATTTAAACAGTGTTTGTAATTTAAACTCACACAGCCCATGGACATACATGCGGCACTTAGCTACATGTGGTGATTCGAGATTGAACAGCAAAATTGTATCTGCAATAACGCCTACAACACAAACCTTGTATTCAGTGACCGACTGAGCCTTAAATGATATCAACTATTTTCTTATAATACAGTAACCCCCTCCTCCATCACGGTTTCCCATTTTGCGGTGCTATTCCATGGCGTTAAGTCTATTTTGGTCTATACTTGCATTAAAAAAAAAAGAAAAAAGATGCAATTCCACTTTTGACCACTAGAGGATCGTACATATTTATTTTGCGACGTATAAATTTGAAAGAAGAAGAACGGAACAGGAAGTTATTGTTCAGCACTGCAATTTTTTGTTGTTGTTGTTAAGTTTGAATGTCATACACTGTAATCCTGCTTTTTAGGTGTAACAGAAAGTGACGGCGGTAGGTTCATTTTATAATATACATTTTTGGACATGATTATTGATGTCTATTGTGAGATTAAAAATTAAGGTTATTATTTTGGGGAAAAAATAAATTTCTTTACTGTAAGCATAGAAATTGGTACACTACACTGTTACAATATGCGTCCTCTGTCAATATATTATGTGTTTCAAATATGTTTTTATGACTGTAGAACAATCTTAAATACATGTCGTGAATGCTATAAAAGCATTCCTATAAAATATTTTAAATAAGATATTTCAGATTTCACTTATTAGAGGGGCAATCTGGAATCTAACCAGGGAGGGTGATATATTTATATAAATATGTACTATTATACAAAGCTGGAAATGTCATTGAGCCCATTTTTGACGTATCCATTAACATCCATCCATTTTCTGTTGCGCTTGTCCTCACTCGTGTCAAATGTGACCTTGAATCTTGCTTCCCTTAAAGTCCTGTAAGACAAGACAATGAATCAATGAGTATTCTATATGCAACTCATGCAAACCCTATAAACCAAGGTCATACTGTTGTATCATTAATAGCTATGATATTCCCATCAAATCTTAACATTTAACAACCATAATGAAAAAAAACAAGTCAACCACTTATTGTAATGCTATTAAAATAAATTCTTGAAACAATTAAACAATATTAAAGTCACTATAAAATATATGCTTAATGTGGGCTAGCCGGTCGCAATGAGTCGCTCGCGTGCAAGCTAAGAAGCTTCTGGACACTCGTTCGTCGGCAGCGTTACCTCCTCGCTTGGCGTTGTCGGTGTGTGGGTCTACATCAGGGAAAGTCAACTGTGGCTCATGCTGCCTGACAATTTCTAACAACACCAAACTGTTCGGTAAATTGTGACAACCAAAGATGTATTTTCAAGCTAGCTGGGTAGCTAACAAAGTTACAAGATCTTAGATAGTTGTTGATAGTTGTCTCTTAAGGGAAAAAAATATATATGTTGTTGAGGTGGACTAATGCCAGACTTCAAAGTGCGTCACTAAGCACTTTTTTAACTTAAGTTGTGAAAAGCAATTTATAAAGTATATTGCCCCAATTCAATACTGAATAAGGTAGTTCTCAATCTTGTCACGTTTCAGCAGTCCAATCAATCAATCATTATTTGTATAGTACTTTTCATACAAAAAAAAATAAAAATAAAAATTGCCACTCAAAGGGCTTTACATATCGTAGTTTAAAAACTAGTGTTGTTCCGATACCATTTTTGGGCCCCCGATACCGATACCCAGCTTTGCAGTATCGGCCAATACCATACCGATACTTACGGCTTTTTTTTCCTCAACATGAAAAAGCTGTTCTGCCATTGGCTCAGAACATTCAAGGGCCAATAGGATATCTTAGATCGGCATGCAGTGAACATGTCACATATCAGTGAATGTCGTGTACCAGCAAGACACAAGATGCTGCATCCAAAATCCTATATTAGCTTTGGAATGAATGGTATCGGCATGTTACTTGTGAGTAGTCACCGAAACCGATAGCACTGTTTTAATGCAGTATCGGCGCCTCTGCATCGGAACAACACTATGAAAAACACCAAACTTAGCAACGAAAACGCTATATCAGGGAGCCATCTGCGCCATGACAGGGCCAAAGGCTGCGGCCGCAGACCCAACCCCAGCTTCTGTCGCAGAGGTCTACCTCTCAGGGAACATTGGGAAAGTAAAATTATCCATCCATCCATCCATTTTCTTGACCGCTTATTCCTCACAAGGGTCGTGGGGGGTGCTGGAGCCTATTTCAGCCGGCTCTGGGCAGTAGGCGGGGTACACCCTGGACTGGTTGCCAGCCACTCACAGAAAGTAAAATTACCAGACTATAATAATTTTTAACAACATATGACCAAGCTGAAACTATAAAAAAGAAAATACTAAAAGAATTTAAAAAAAGATGACTAGTACTATAAAATATTAAATGTTCAAAACATAAATAATAATAGACCCAACAATGTAAAAACAGGATTTAAGCCTGTTCTTAAACACATGATCATTCTCTGCAGGTTCTCCGGTTGTCTACAAACCTGTAAATATGTATTTCGAAACAATCCTCTAAATTCTCCCTCACAGGGTGTTTCAATTACAAATGACCTTGACGTGATAATGATGATTAACAGTCCCACAAGTTTGACCTTTTATGTTAGTCGGTGCAAGTTGCTAGCACTGTGCTCCCTCGTCACTAGTCAGTTATCAGCCAATTGGCTGTTGATCCTACTACATGGGCTTAACCCTCATAATATCCTTGGGATCAATTTGACCCCTTTCACCCATGGGGTCAAATGTGATTTGAGGACATCAGGAGGGTTAAATCAACTTCTGTTGTTTTTTGGCAGATGGCAACCATCTCTTGGTGCAGGTTACTGCCACCCACGCTGAAGCAACGCTGCAATGACGTTGAATTGATCCTTTGAAGCTGGTTGAAGTGAGCTCTAGTGAGGTATGCCTGTTCTCACTTCATATGATGATCTACGATTCCCTCATTCCCGTCGACAAGTTTTAGTTAAATTGGTTTGCCGTTCGAAATATCCGAGTAAACACAGACCCTCCAAACTAAATGATCTCAGGTAGCTGTTTTTGTAGGCGCTGAATTCTCATTTCCCCGAGCTCTTCAACATGGACAGATGTTCAACTAGCTCTAATTCCTATCAAGGTGTTATTCCACTCAGAGTAAAGTACCGTGACAGCGCGCCGGAGGCAGAGCTGTTTTGGCCCCGCGCAGCCTTGAAGGTCAGACTCTGAAAGGCAACTGATACCCCTGACTGCAGCTCTTTTTGCTTGTCTTCCGTTTGGGCAAATGGCAAGACTCAGGTGATCAAGTGCCATCAAAAGGCCAGACAGCAGGAAGCCAAAAAAAGAAAAAGAAAATCCTGTCCGAATTGTCCTTTTGGTTTCTTGAAATGCAGGGAGTGCCCATTGAGTAAACCAGTTATAAAAACACTATTCATCCAACCATTGTTTTATTGCTTGTCTGACTTGAGGCAAGAGGCAAGGTACAGTACATCCTAAATGACAAAACAACCATTCACACTCATGGACAATCCAGTCCAATAAACCAATGAAGAAAACCGGTATTGAAATATTATTATTCAAATTTGAAAAAAAAAAAAAAAAAAGTTGATTTATGTCTCCAAAAAATGTAAGGAATAAAAACCCAAACACATATCTGTCAACCTGTCTCCCCGGAGGATTTACAAAAGTAGTTATGCATTCAAAACATTTTTTGAACAGGTTGCCTGTTTTATGTGTATGCCAGCATGTGCACAAAGAAGTGTTTCCATATTCATAAACTGAAACAGCAGTGGGTGGTGAGATGTGGGTTCTTTTTTTTTTTTTTAACATTACAGAATTTGGGAGAAGTTTGAGGGAGATTCGGCGTAATTTAATCAACACGAAGTGCCATTTCAATGTTAATGTTTGTTTTTTAACACCTGCTACATTTCTCTCTCGAAGGTTTAATGAAGTCACAAATCAGTTTGACCTCGTTATTTCTTTGCTATCACGAGTATTTGGCTGATGTTAAATTATTCGAAATTATCTGGCTGTTTTAAGTTCATGGCCATCTCCAAAGGCAAAACTTTAATATTTGTTACCTAACTAACGAGTAATGCTATGCTACAGCTCTTACAAACCTATCGATTATGTGAGCTTATAGGGAGTACAGTGGAACCTCGGGTTACGAACTTAATTCTTTCCGTGACCCCGTTTGTGACCCAGTAAAATGATCCGCTCCAACCACCAAACTAATTTAAATGTACTTTTCCCCCTTTTTAATCAGTGTCATTAAAAATAAATACAGACAGTAAACCGGGTTAGTATAGTAACATGAGGTTCCACTGTATTAATTTTTGTAAGCTAGTTTAAAAGGAACCTTGACGATAGAGCTCTCTTAAGTTCAATGTTGAATGAAGTATTGAGTATTGTATCAATATGTGTGCTGCATATGTTCTGGACTAATGTACTTCCTCACATCCATGTATTGATGAAAACATATAAGCAACATAGTTTATATAATATGCATGATTCTATATGGGCAGTCTCAGCATACTGGAAGACTGACAGACTTAACATTAAGTTGGCTTTGCATAAAACCAAAGTTTGAAACGTCTCCATGACCACAATGTATCCCACAAGAGCTCAAGTTGAGAGAGCAAAGATTAAGTTAGATGTTTGTTTTGCTTTTTCTTTGCCGTTCTGAGAGACGTATTTTTAGGAGGACGTGAAACCGAATATCCATCTAGCAATCCATTTTCTATAGGGCTTGTTTGGTGGTGAACATCCTGGCCTTGTCCCCAAGCGATTCATATTTACCAGGTAGATACATTTTACACCAGAAAACTAACTATTTGTAAAACGTTTCAATCTGGTGACAGTTTGACCTCTGTTTTTGATGGTTTGTCAACATAAACAACAAACTCGTTTACGCGATGGCATAAGAATAAGCTTTCAAGGTGGCACAAGAAGGCAAGATCAGTTACTGCCACCGTTACTGTTTGTCATTAGTTTGGTCTACAAGTGTAAGTGATCTGGTCTGTTCTGACTTTCATACAAATTCGGGGCAGGTGGAGTACATCGTCACCAAAGGAATGGAACTTTGCCGAAAACAGAGGATGTCGTATTTTTCAGTTTCTGTGCTTTCCCATGGGAACCATAAAATTCCCCTGAACATATTTTGTTCCGCCTAAGTGATTCTACTGTATTTTTTATGTATTCAACAAATAAATAATTGATACAATCCTTTTTGCCATTCACTGTGTAGGAATTAGATCCATTAGTGTGACCGGAAGGCTGTTGCAGGATTTATGAGAGTGCGAAGTCCAAAGATCAAACCCAGGGTTTGATTAAAAAGCAGGGCTATTTCCCGCAGAAGGAGGCCGTGTTGCAGTATTGATCCGTATGTTAGATAACTACTGGCAATTTGTGTAACGAAGGACTTCTGCTGCCTGTAGTGCTGTAATCACAAGCCTCTCGCTGACGTGCCATTTCCCCCTGTCAGATGAACGGCTCCGAAATGCGCACAGACAAGCGCGGCCGGCAACTTATGAGGTTCCTTGGCATTTGCAGGGCGTTCATCTTACTCCCCTTCAACAAATCTACAATCAATTTGTACTCGGCCCCACTCTTTCCCTCTCTTGTTTCCAATTAACTACCGTCGTTCAAGGCTCCATACAGTTCAGCTTTGGTCGGCTCGCTCTTCTCGAGAGGTTGTGCCCTTTCAGGTGCGCTCCAGATCAAATGTCAGCCGCTTGCCTCACGATGAAAAGCAGACAGTCCGTCATGCTTTTCATACTGGACCTTGTTCTTGCTCACCTTTTATGTTATGTTCTAATCTGAAGTGAGCCGTTACTGAGTCACTCAGACTTAAAGTGGGAGCTTTAAACTGTCTGTCTGACCTGGCAATTGAACATTAAGTAAATGATCTGTGGGGGGGGGGAGTCGTATCTTGTGGATTGAGACCAGAACTAAGAGATAAGAACATGTTACTCCAGACATAAAGACAACGCAAACATGGTCAAGTGGTATTTAGCTGTTATGCTGCACACGATTGCTACCAATGCAGCATCAGGGGTAACTGGGGGTTCAATATCTCGATCAAGGACACTTTGACAACTCACAAACTAGGGCTGCGCAATATATCGAAAAAATATCGATATCGCGATATTGGCCCTTGCAATATGCATATCGCAAAGGCACGCAATAAGTTTTATATGGAATTTTATGCTTTTTATATGAATTTGACCAGTCAGATGCTAACTAAAATGTGCATTGCTATTCAATAGTTGAAAATTATCAAGACATAATTACAATTAATTAACTAAGATTACATGAAGGTTGCTTATTTTGCCCCATGAAAAATGTTTTTCTTTCATTAGGTAATAAAAATGTAATTTCTTGAGGTACATGTTAAATATCGCAATAATATCGATATCGCTATGTTCAGCAAGTATATCGCATATCGCATGTTTTTCCAATATTGTAAGGGAAATCAGTCCAATTAATTATTAAATCAATAATTGTTAATTATTAAATTAATAATCAATTGGCTCATTAATTGAAGGAGACTCAAACTTAATATTTAAATTAAGTTGAGCTTGCCTGCGGAGCACCACATCTCTTTTTGATAATTTTATCAGGATAACAGATGAGAACCTCGTTGAATCAGTCATTAAAATGAAGGTTGTGCCCTTACTCCAATTTTGTGAGTTCTTTGTTCAGCTTAGAGGTCACTATAAATTGATGAAACACACACACACAGTAAACCAGGTTTTGAGTTTTGTGCACGTTTATTCTCTAACCTAGGTGGGATAATCTACTTAGAATTTAAAGAAGCAAAAATAACTACTATGATAGGAAATGAAACGAGAACTAAAGTAATGAAAATAATCAAAGGAGAAGAAAAGAAGAAAAGAGAAACGGTCTTAGCCAAGGTGATGGATTTCTTAAATCAAACCAACATGGGACCCACAATCAACCTAGTTTGCACCAATTTGTACTAGGGCGAAGGCCTGCAAAGTTGCACTTACAGATGTGGTTGGTCTGAGAAGCAGGACCCTGGATGGAGACTCGCCAAGGCCGTTTGAAGAAGGGATGAAGAAGGTTCAGTTCAGAAGAGGAGCAGAATTCGTCCGGCTGGCCAGCTGAGCTTCACGGGGTCAACCTGCTGGCCGGGAAGAGGCCCTTTTTGGTTGAGGCCTCAAGGGTGCCTGGAAAGGCACCGTCCGTTTGAGCCTTGTGCAGGGACCAAAAGCAGCGTGTTTCGCCTCGCCGCGCCTGTCGCAACACGCGATGGCTTCTGTGCGTTGCCGTGTGCTGGAGGTTAAGCTAGCTGGGCTAGCTCTTTGTCTGGCAGCAGGAACAGAAGGGCCAGGGGCCCAAGAGAGAGGAGCCAAAGAGGGAGCCAAGAGAGCGAAAAGAGAGAGAGCAGCAAACAGGGAGCGTGCTTTTAAATTGGGAGGGCGGCGGCCTCCACACCAGGGGTCCGGTGAGACCAAAGTGGAAAGTTACCAGCTTAGAGAGGGTTTTGGTAGACTAATCAGATTGAATCTGGATCCCATGTTTGTTGAGATTCTAAGGTCAGAATTCAACCAATGCAACACGTACAATTGAATACCTCAAATGAAATGTTACCTAGCTTACACTGTTAAAACGTGCATACACATGAAAGTTTAGTGGAGAATCTGCCACTGCAATGGAACATTTTCATGACATTTCATGGAGTCAACATTTCACAAATGGCAAAAATAGCATTTCATAATTCATTGTTCTGTTGCAAAATAAGAAAGTCAAGTTTCTAAGAAGGCTTTTACTGTTCTGATTTGTGTGTGTGTGTGTGTGTGCGCTTGTCACCCCGGGTTTTCACTGGATGCGGTTGCGGTGCGGTGCGTCTTGACTGCGTGCTCCGGACGGGTCAATTTTTTTGTCAATCCAAACCGGCTCCGCACAGCTGCGGTCCGGCAGCTCCGTCGCCGCCCACTTCCCAACGTGTCTCGCGGGACCGCGCGCGCGCGATCATGTGGCATTTCACAACGAGAGGTGGACTTCTTTTGATTTAACCTTTTCTTCTTCTTCTGCTATGAGATAACATGCAGCATCCTTTTTTTGGTTGTCCTTGTAAAGTATATTAATAACGAGAGTCGGGTCAGTGCCGGTCCACTCTTTATTTCTGTCTTCCCCGTCCGGCTGCCGCTCAGTACGGCAAGCGAGACGGGCACAACAAGCAATCGCGAACATCAAACTCACAATACATTACAGTCCTTATAAAAAGGATGTGCCGTGTCATATATTATTTTGTGGTTTTCCACCTCCAATATAAACCTCTCCTCGTCCATGTTCGCTGGTGTCTAAACCGTGAATGAGCACATGGCCCGGCGACGCCCACGTCACGTTTTGCTGAAAAACTTGCGAAATAGGAGCTGGCGAGTGTTTTATTCTGAAAGGTAACCGGAAATTTATTTTGAAACTGCCTCGGTCTTCCTGTCCCGCTCGATGTGTTTTGTGCTAGCTTGCCATTTGCCGGAGGCCTACCGCTGCGGCGTCCGGCAAAAATAGAAAATAGGTCTATCCTTGCGGAAGGCTTGCGGCACGCCGCAGGCCTTCCGCAGTCGACACGCAACGCACCCGCAAGCGGTGTAAACTGCACCATTCGAATGAATGGAATCTAATTGCTTGCGTCGCCGGACCGCACCGCAACCGCACCGCAACCGCACCGCAACCGCATCCGGTGAAAACCCGGGGTCAGTCAGAGCATGTGTGGCTGTTTGTGGGGGATGTTCTTGTCCTCCCCACCCCCCACGGTGGCATGTCCAGGCCACAGGAGTGGAATTCCTTTGGAACTGAGGTTGCAAAAAGTTACAACCGGACGATAATCGTTACAATATCGTGCAGCCCTATCACAAACTTTGGTTTGGGAGACGAATCTACAACCCAAGCCATGCCGCCTCAACATTTTGGATACCATGCATCAGGCAAAACATTTAAAAACACATAAATATTGGTGCTTTAAAGTAATGCCTTAGCGAGCAACCTCACACCGATTACAGTTTTGTTTTTTGTTTTTTTTACTGATGGTGATCGTGGAAAGTCATAGTAATTCCCTTCTTAAGATTCTGCCTGTGCAACTCATCATTTGCACTTTTAGCATAGTATGCTGTGCGTAGAATAGGGAAGGAAAAAGTGGTCTAACAGCAGTTAGTCCTTAATGGTTCTGTTCTTTCTTGTCCTCTCCCCCTGCTGTGATAGAGACATTTGGCTGAGGGAGATCTGGGGAAATAATGCCGCCGTTCGTACATTGCGGCTGAATGAAAACTCGTCAATCATGACCAAGTTGACACGTTGTAAAATGCATCATTAATGGCTTAATGAATCACAATTTAAAAGGTGTTGCCATCTCTCCCACCTTGCCATAGCCATAGATGTGCATGTCACTTTCATTGATCTGGCCTGTGTGTGTTGATGTATAGTCTCAATCTAAGTGCACTCACTGTGGGCCGTTATGGATGTTGTCCAGGAAGGACATTTACGCTGGCTTGCCTGCGTCTCAGCTCCACCCATGTGCTTTAGTGCTTGACCCGAGTTTTCCTGCACACAAAAGGGGACAACCTGCTATTAAAAACACGACAACGTAGTTAACAAGACAAGCATTTGTTTTTCTAATGAATCCCATAGCAATAACTGTATACACAGACCATTTGAATGAGCCTATAAATTGTGGTTCTGAGGTTCTGGGTGGAATGTTCTTTCTGTGCTTGTATAGTTTTCTCAATTCTTTTGTTGATAAGCTTGTGAAAGGAGTCAATGATCAAACCGAGAATGAGTTCAAATTTGTAATAAACAAATAGCAACGCCATCCACTCAGATGATCTGCTCTTCCGGGATTGATCCCTTTTGATCTGCCTCTGTCCACATAGTGTGGGGATTTTACATATGTAGTTGAATTCTTTGACAATTCTGGATGCTGTCAGAATACTGATGGAGAATAATGAAGAAACTTGTGGACGCAACTTCCGATCGAGAAAAAAATGGCGCACCCTCTCCCTTTACCTCCGAGCCTTTATAGGGCTGAGGAATAAATAGCTATTGTTATTTCTTCATGAATATGCAAAAGTATCCGCTTACAGAACATCAATCTTGTCTCTCTAGCTGGGGTCAGACCAAGAAACCAAAGATTTGTTTGCCTGGCAATAAGAAGATCTTTTAACCTATCACTCCCAACCAGGGTTGTCAAACATAAGATCCGCGGGCCAGAAACGGCCCATCGGGGTGTCCAATCTGGCACTAATATCAACTGTTGTTGCTAATGTTGTCATTCTGAAGTTCATCTGTTACTTGAGTATTTGAGGCAAACATTTTACGCTAATGTTTAGTTAACAAATGTCAGATTATTCTGCTAAAACATCATGAATGGGAATATTTTAAGGATGTATTATTTGCACAAAAAAACAACAACAACAAAAACAACAACAACAACAGCAAACAAATGGCAAATATTTTGACCTATTGTTTTAGCTCATTAGGCCATGGAAATTGTTTTGACCCACTTGAGATCAAATGTTTATACTAGTGTTGTTCCGATACCGTTTTTTGGCTCTCGATACCGATACGGATACCCAGCTTTGCAGTATCGGTCGATACCGATACTATACCGATACTTAATTTTTTTTTTTTCCTCAACATGAAAAAGCTGTCCTGCCATTGGTTCAGAGCATTCAAGGGCCAATAGGATATCTTAGATCAGCATGCAGTGAGCATGTCACGTATCAGTGAATGTCGTGCATCCAAAATCCTATCCTAACCTCTGCCGATACCAGTATCGGTATCGGAACAACACTAGTTTATACAATATACTCTTTGTTTATGTGTACAGACTTTTTCGCACCTGGATGTTTCTGCCACTAGTGTGATGTATCTGATTGACATGAGTTTCACCTTTAGATCATAAGCAGTCCAGTGTGACAAACTGGGACTGGAATGGGCCAGCTGGTCAACTCTTAATGTACTATCATAGTTAAACATAGAAAGCTAATACATGTACAGTGTTGAATCTGCATAAATACACCACATTATCCTGACGTCAGGTGTTAATAAAATGGCTGGATTGGGCTTCAGATAACTCACAACCCAAATTAGGACGGGCTATTGGATAACCACATTTGGCTTGAGAGGGTTATTACTGCTCCTGTTTGCAAATTGACCACTTTTTATATCTTTACAATTTGGGCAAAGTCATTAAAAGAAGACCCATTTAGATGTAAATAGATCAGGAGACTGCCGCATTCCCCTCTTACAGCTACTGCCTCGAGTTTTAGATCGACAGACCCCATGCTGAGTGTGTATGAAATCCTAAAATGAACTGTTGAGAACTGTCATGTCAGCAGATCTAGCCCATTTCTATTTGGACATGACTGTCTCTGGTGTTACTGATTGTTCCACCAACAGGTTATTATTGGTCAGGAGGGTCTAATTAGGGACTTGGTAGAATAAACCTCAAGCTGCTGTCTCATGGGTGAGTGGGGTTCTCGAACGTTAGTATCAGCCAGAGACTTGTACAATTAAAGATGTTCTTCACTTGAGCTTCATGAAATCTGCAAGCCTACTGTAAGCAGTAGGAGTCACTTGGCCAAGCTTGGGTGACTGAAACTGGATCTATAAAATGTAGATGTGTAAAATGAAATAATCTACATTAACACATTTGACGTTTTTTTCCGTCAATGGCAGTGAATGAGTTAAACAGGATATATAAAATGATATATAAATTGTGTGATATCTTCTGAGGAATTTCAAAAACAGACATGTTTCCATGTTAAAAGAAAAAACAACAACAAATGACTCAGAAGTGAAGAATCCATTCAATTTAGAAAACAAGACTTATTATGATTTTCTCGCTTATGTCTTTCAGTCGGTTATCTTCATATAACCTCAGACGACTTGCAAAACACTGCATGAAGCTGCAGTCAAATAATGAGGAAAACACTCCCCAGGGGGGCATGCCCTTGACCCCCTCTGGTTTTTGCTAAGCTCCTGCATCCTGCCGTGTATTGATAGATAATGCTGGCTTAATTCCATGAACGACCCTGCTGAGAAGCGGTAAATACCTCACCAAAACAAAGTTTCAATAGCAGCATCAATGTCATAGCCCGGAGCTGTGAGCACTTATTTGGGTAGCTGCATGACCCAATTTAGTTTGTGTGTCTTTTAATCCAATAGTGTTTCATTGGGTTACAGCATTTTAATTTTATTTTTTTTAACCCGCGACAGTGACTTTGAAAGAATCCTCTAGCTGGTAAACACTGGTTGTTTTATGGGGGGGAAATGCAACATGTTGACCATCACTTCTTTGTTTATTATAAATCTAAATGCTAATATTCTACTCTAAATACACAAAGGGGGTGTAATTGCCGTATAGAAAAGCCTAGATTAAAATTCTAAACTACCTCACTTTCCAAATAACGTTTTGTCTGCTTTATCACGAGAGTTACTTTGCAGGCAACGTGCATTTTTCAGAAACAATTTTTGTCACTTGAAAATGGCTCCGGATATCCTAGTGCCAAGTCATGGGGAATAGGGAATACGCAGCTAATAAAAGATTTACTCATAATGGGTGGGCATCTGGAAATCAAACTATTTCTATACGGGTCCATAAACAGTCAATTTGACTGACATCACATCACGTTACATGAAAATAAGTCACATTGAAAATTGGGGGTGGATTTCAGATCTTTTATTTGCAACGTTCTTTTCTCAAACTGCTAAAATCAAGGAATCAACTGATGTTTAAAAATAAAAATTGTAGAGTACCAGCTGGAATATAAACACAGCAGGACTTTAAATTACATTGTTCGGCTTTTGTTTTAATCATTCCATAAATGTTGTAGTTTAAATAAATACATATTTGTTCTAGTTAGGTCAGTATTTAATTATGAAATTATTCAATTACACTGGCTCATAGTAAAAGTTACCACACAATAAAAGTCTGCAATAGTGAGGATGTCATTTTTTCCCCCATTCATTCCACATAATACAAAGGCATATATATATATATATATATATATATATATATATATATATATATATATATATATATATATATATCCATCCATCCATCCATCCATCCATTTTCTTGACCGCTTATTCCTCACAAGGGTCGCGGGGGCTGCTGGCGCCTATCTCAGCTGGCTCTGGGCAGTAGGCGGGGGACACCCTGGACTGGTTGCCATATATATATATATATATATATATATATATATATATATATATATATATATATATATATATATATATATATATATATATATATATATATATAAATTACAGTTTCCTCTGTATTTATCATTCATACCATAGACACAACGTGTAAGCTTACTAATTAGTTTACCACACCACCTTGTTGTTCTGCATCCTCTCTGGAGTACATAAATAGCAGCTAGCTCACATCAGGTCAAACCTGCAACAGCAGATCAAGTCGCAATGCATCATAATTTTAATAACCCAAACAACTGAATTTCTACCGGGGTTTCCCCATCTCTTACTCAAACTCATCTGGGTTTGAATGAAACTCTCATATATGTAAGAACTGTTTTGACAAAACTGTCAAAATGTCCTCCCGCTGTGCTCAATCAAATATGCCTTTGTCACATCTCTGGAGCATGTTATAGGAATGATGTGTGTTGGTTCTGCCTGTCATATGTTTGTCATGCTCTACAGGAAGTTTTGAGAGGGAGGAAGTTACATTCCCTGGGAACATATGGCAAAAACTCAAACAGCATGTGCAATAATTTTATAAATACATAAAAATCACTTGCAATGTCATTTTTTTCGTACAGTATTGAAGTCTTGTGGAGTACAATGCAGCTGTGGTGCTTTTATAAATTATTAACCCATAAACATAGAATATAATCAAATCCTAACTGTGAATCACATTTGACAAGCTTTTATGTTTAAATAAAAGTAAAAGTTCAAAGAGGCGATTGACTGCTGAGATGCTGTAAAAGTTCAAATGAACCCAACAGGGATGATGCCGTCTGTAGAGAGAATCTGCAGCTTAATTTCATCTCACCAATACTTGTTGAACCCCTGGTCCAATGTGGCAGCATTATAGGGAATTTAATAAATAATAAATAGGAGTAAATGGCCAAAAGATCCTTGGAACTTTTCAAGATAAAAGTTGAAATGCTGACTGAAGCAGACAGATCACTGCTCCTCCACTTTTTGATGAGCGCCAACTTTTTCCTTTGAAATTTGAAATAAATCATACAGACGATTATGCTTTCAAGTGTACGTCGTTGGATTTAAAAGACTGTCCATAGCCATTATTTCTAACGAGTCTTATTTAGACGCTCAGGGATTATTGCTGCGTTAAAGCAAAAATCCCTAAACAG
This sequence comes from Festucalex cinctus, assembly GCF_051991245.1. Lineage (NCBI taxonomy): Eukaryota > Metazoa > Chordata > Actinopteri > Syngnathiformes > Syngnathidae > Festucalex > Festucalex cinctus. Next base: position 16,040,156 of record NC_135415.1, on the reverse strand, counting down.
TTTCAAGTCTCTGTGTGACTAAATGGCCAAAGTGCTTGTCAGAAAAATAAAGGCCTTTGCGCTTATAAAATATGCTGTTATTATACGTTGTTTATGACCTTGTATAATCTTCGTGTTTTATTAAGATGACAAGAAAGTAGACGTTGTTACGCTTTGTCTCTAACTTTGCATTGTCAATTTGCTGTATGACAAAGCAAGATGTGTGTGTGGTTGCTGGCTGTTGGGGGTTTCCAGTTGCATTCAGCATCTGATTATGGATGAGAGTGCAGGTAAGAGAGAGCACAGCAGGTTATAATGGCAAAATGTTTTTTGTGAGTGGCAGATATGGCTGTGGCTGGAGCGAAAGGTTCTGGGACTAGGAGATTCAGATGATTCTGGGTGCAGGGTCCAGACAGGCCGAGGACATGCTGGACACGGTGTGAGGGAGGCAGACCGAGAACAAAAGGCGGACAGTTCCCAACAAACAGTCTGCATTCAAGTGGGAATATTCTATCAGCTGGATGCAGAGGACCAGACAAAGAGCATTGGTGATCAGGCGACAATGAAGGGAGTCAAATGTCGGCTAAAGTCTGACGCACTCTGGATCATTCTGCTGAGCAAAAAAAAAGTCGTTTGAAACGGTTTGCTCAGAACGTAGCTTACTGAATGGTTGTCGGTTTTATATGTGCTGACCAGTCGAGGGTGCACCACACCACACCTTTAGTCAAAAGTCAATTGGGATAGGCTCCAGATCTCTATCACGCTGAACAGAAACTAGCCCAGACGTTTCTATTTAGTTTAAGATTAGATCAGTCACATATTTCAAATCAAACACTTTTAATTGTGTCAAATCCATACTTGATACTGACTTTCATATCGGTCAAAACATGATCACGCTACGGCCACCAGTAGTAAATATAAGTGGGATCCGATTCTGAAATAGCTGAGTTAAAATTGTTGTGCTCAAGACCACATTTTCCGAGACCACGTCAAGACCAAAACTGGGTCAAAACCAAGACCATAAAAATCCAGTTAAGAAAACAGGACAAGGTTGAACACTTACAGACCCACTTACCTTATGTGTTTTTAAAATTGCATTTAAAAATGAACACTTTATGACTATAAAGAAATAAGTCCCCCAAATCAAATGAATGGTCCAGAGAAATCACTCCCGTTTACAAAACCAGATTTTGATTGCTATCTAGGTACTCTCTATAGTCTGTATTAAGTCGAAAGAAGGTGTTTGTTGTTTTAGCAAGTGCTTCTCCTAATCACATGAATGAAGATGAAGAATTGCATGTTAGTGCTGGTCTCGACTAGTCTTGACGGCAAAAGTCCAAGGCAAAGACAAAAAGTCGTCCCCAGACCGGTCTCAAGATCAAGACTGATCTTGAGTGTTGCAACTTACAACTGTATAAATCAGTACAAAACTTTACCATTTGAAAGTCTGGTAATTTATGACAAATAGTCATTCTGATTTCAAATGCTCCAACTGTCAAAATGTTCATCAAAACTTTGATGGGTCACTTTTTTATGCCAAAGTCAAAACTATCGAAATCTAGTCGAAATCTATTCTTTGGCAATCATATTCAAGACAGGATGGCCAAAGTGGCTGAGGTCAGCATTCAAGTCAAACTGCCCAGTGCCCACTTTCCAATGCAAAATCTTAAGTTTCTTCTCAAAGAGTTCTGTCTGGTATTTTTTGTCCAATAGAGCCATTACAGTTTTCAAGACAATTATTATAAGTCAAAGGAAGAATGTGAACATTTTTGGTTGGGTTAGCTCAGGTCATCACTGGCTCGATTATTATTATTATTATTTTAATATCTTGCAGTTCTGCAGCAATTCTCCCAACTCAATGTCAGTTTAGACCTCATTTAAATAAACTATTCTTTCGTGCGCTCATAATGCGAGCGACTTTCTTGTTTAAACTAACAATTATTTTTAGACGTGCGGTTGAGCCTCTTCATTCCCCGTGTAGCGCATTAGATGTGACTGCGGCTCCGGCTCGCACTAATATAATGTCACATTGATCCGTCAGCCAGAGGCCCTCGGAATCTGGGACACTTTCCCCATCCCAAAGGCATGATTAGTGATTACAATTTGACGCCACATCAGTGCAGCAACTTGTGGCTGCTGCTGGTTGAGCTTGAAAATCAACGCTGAGGGCTCACTGGTCACCAGATGCAACTGAAACGGCACGAATTTCTCGAATAATCCAAACAAAAAGGACATCATTCTTTATTTACATGATAGGAAATGTATTACCCTGCCAACGTCAGTGAATTTAAACGATTTCCTCCTTCTGGCTATTCTCTCTGAATGTTTTAAGAGATTAGGCGTGTGAGGAAACGGTGGTGACACGCGTCTCTCATGTCTAACACTAACAATGTACGTGGGTTGTACACACACACACACGCACGGACATCAGCTGACCTCTCATGCATCACCGCGCTAATTGTGTATCCGACCTCAAAGGAGCGAGGCGGACCTGAGATGTGGTGACAGGAACATCCAGAGCGATGCATCAAAAGACGCGCGATGACACGTTTATGCCCCCAGGTAATGATCTGCGACATATGAGCCACTTCCACTATAGATTTTATCGTCCCCTAATCAAAATGATGCCCTGAAGGCGATTTGTATGGAGGACCAAAACTGCCAAAATTCAAAATAAATAAATGACTAAATAAATAAATAAATGATTTAAAGTGAAAATAAAAATGAATATAAAAAAGTATAATTAGAAAATTATCCATCCATCCATTTTCTTGACCGCTTATTCCTCACAAGGGTCGCGGGGGCTGCTGGCGCCTATCTCAGCTGGCTCTGGGCAGTAGGGCGGGGGACACCCTGGACTGGTTGCCAACCAATCGCAGGGCACACAGAGACGAACAACCATACACACTCACACGCACACCTAGGGACAATTCGGAGCGCCCAATTAACCTGCCATGCATGTCTTTGGAATGTGGGAGGAGACCGGAGTACCCGGAGAAGACCCACGCGGGCACGGGGAGAACATGCAAACTCCACCCAGGAGGGTCCGAGCCTGGACTCGAACCGGAGACCTCAGAACTGGGAAGCGGACATGCTAACCACTCGACTACCGTGCCGCCCCATTAGAAAATTATATAAAATATATATGTATAAATGGAAATAAATCCGTTTTTAGTTTCACTTTCGCATTTTGATTTGTCAGTACGGCCCAAAACAGCCAGAATTCAAAATAAATAAATGACTAAATAAATAGATAAATGACTAGATAAATAAATAAATAAATTACTAAAAGTGAAAATAAAAACAGATTTATTTGCATTTTTATATATATATATATATATATATATATATATATATATATATATATATATATATATATATATATATATATATATATATATATATATATATAGGGCGGCACGGTAGTCGAGTGGTTAGCACGTCCGCTTCCCAGTTCTGAGGTCTCCGGTTCGAGTCCAGGCTCGAACCTTCCTGGGTGGAGTTTGCATGTTCTCCCCGTGCCCGCGTGGGTCTTCTCCGGGTACTCCGGTCTCCTCCCACATTCCAAAGACATGCATGGCAGGTTAATTGGGCGCTCGGAATTGTCCTTAGGTGTGCGTGTGAGTGTGGATGGTTGTTCGTCTCTGTGTGCCCTGCGATTGGCTGGCAACCAGTCCAGGGTGTCCCCCGCCAGCTGAGATAGGCGCCAGCAGCCCCCGCGACCCTTGTGAGGAATAAGCGGTCAAGAAAATGGATGGATGGATGGATATATATATATATATATATAATTTTTGAATTATATTTTTTTATATTCATTTTTATTTTCACTTTTAGTCATGTATTCATTTATTTATTTATTTATTTATTTATTTAGTCATTTATGTATTTTGAATTTTGCAGTTTTGGTCCTCCATAATGTGTGTGTGTGTGTGTTTTTATTTTTTATTTTTTTGACCAAGCCCTAGTGATATTTAATAATAATGGTATGAATAAGTGTAAAATTAGCAAATCTTTTAATTCCAGAAGTGCTTCCTTCCTTTTCCCTTCCAGATCTGCTCAGAAAACAATCAGAGGCAACAACTGTAAATGTTAAAACCTGTTTGATTTTTACGCATGTGGTCAACATGTCTTTGGCGAAGTCTTGGATTTTGTGTTTGTGACGTGAACAGAGACAAAGCAATTAGAAAGCGAACATACCTAACAGGTTATGTTTTGCTGTGCTATGTTATGTTGTTAGTTATTCTCCGTTATGTGTGTGGCGTGTTAGTCATGTGGAGTGCAGTACACACTAGTACACAAGCAGTTGGAAGCTATTCAGCAGAAAAAAGAAAAAAAAACTCGAATAGTACTCGTAAGTAACGTGCAGTCCTTCCCTCAAGGTCAACTTTTGACAAAAGTGGGAAAAATATTGTAGAGTGTTGTGACTGTGTTGAGATGAGCAGCTGCGGCCTCACCTATACCTATTAAAAAATAAAAATAAATCTATACTACACTGAATTTCTCCAGAATCACACTTAACTCATTCATTGACGGAAAAAGTCGTCAATGTCAAAGCTTTTGCTGGACTGGCAGTGAATGTGTTAATATCTTCATTTAGACTTTATCTAACTTTGAAAAGCAAAAAAAAAAAAAAAAAAAAAAAAGTCCTTGTTAAAAAAAAAAAAAAAAAATCATCAAAAATATCAACAACAAAAGCTCACAGGCCTTTGTGAAATTTCAGGTCACAGAATTTTTGAACGGACCTCAAACGGTCTACTTTTTCATCATGCATGGTGTTGCTGTTCATATTACCATTTCAAAATGCTTTTAATATCTGCCCTCGTCTTTAATCTGCTGGACGTTTCTGTTCATCTCATGCGCAATCTACTTTCTCACCATGGAGACTCAAAATCAATCCAAAGCACCTTTACCATTGCTGTTTAAACTTTTTTTTTTTTTTTTTACTCAAACCGCTGCGTCTACCACAAAGGATGTGAAGTTCCACTTTGAAAAATGTTGAAATAATAACAGACAGGATTCTACCGTCTGAGCCAAAACAGTGAAAAAGTTGAAAATAATGCGTGCATCCATTTTTTTGTCCTCCATCCATTTTATTTGTTAGCTGTGTACTTTGTGGTTGAGCCTCCCCCTTGGGAACACAAATATGACTGAGGCCGACCATTCTACCACAAAAATAACTTATTTATCAAATATCTTTGGAGAAAACCCCAGCGGTATTAAACTCTGAATCTTCCAACACTAACACTTAAATTGTGGGCTTTTAAAGCCTATCACAACGCAGTCTTGTTTTGATATGACAACATTTTAAAAACTCATTGCAAGTGGTTTGTGTAATTTACATCACTATGTTTTCTGTAGTGCTTCTCTTAATTTCGGTCTTGTCCCAGCTGACATTGAGCAAGACCCAGGAGAGAACCAGGACTGGTTGTCTACATACAGACTACATACAGTAGAACCATCAAGCAATTGACACCTATGGACTAGTCCAAGCCACTTCATCTGCTTCTATTAACTCATTTGCTCCCAGCCATTTTCACAGAAGCAATCCCGTTCGCTCGCTGTTTTACTAGATTTTGACTGATTTTGCAAGGCCCACAGAATATTGTGTTCTATTTCTATAAAAACATGGAACCAATCAAAAGAAAGATTAAAGTCTCTTCTTTCATCAGGAAAAAAAATATATATATATTTCAATCTGTTTCCGTTTGCAGCAATTAGCATTAGAATATTGCTAAGTTTAATCAATTTAATTTAATTTAATTAATTTTCACAAATCTATTTAGAATTGTGAGTAATTGAGCTTTTTTTTCAACATAGCCCTGGTTGAGCTCCTTTGCTCTGCTGCCACCTGCTGGCCGTTTGTGTAATAACTACCATTTCTGCAAACGTTCTTTGCAGTTGAGAGGCTGCATTAAAGCCTTCTGTATGATCTAGCATAAAAAAAAAAAAAAAAAAACACACACAAACCCCCCCGTAGAAATACATCTTTGGGACACATTTAAAAAACAAAACACAACGTATTTAGAAGTTATTGGGAGCAAATGAGTTAAATATCATACAACTGTGGAGATTTACCCAACCAACAGAGTGTCCAGATTATTTATCTGTTTTTTCAAAGCAAATACACCAAATTTTGCTGACATTTAAAGCAAGCACTTTGTGTGCTGTAAAAGCACCACGCAAAACGCTGAATAAGTGTGGAGACAAAAATCACAAAACACAATGATGCACTTTCCAATTTTACAGAATTTGTCTGCTTTATTTCCAAGGAAGAAATTGGTGGATCATGAATCACGAGCCCACAAAAGGTTGTCCTCCCTCCCACGGGAGGCACACTTTGAAAAGGAAATGGATTTCCAAGTGATATAAAGACATACCTCAAGGTACAGTATACACCACTCTCCCACACGCATGAGAATAGTCTTTATCTAAGGTGTAAAATGTTTTACTCTACTGTATGAATGTTGAAGTCATCTTTCACTGAACATATGTTTTGCTTATTATTGTATTCATATTCACACATCATGGACAATTTATAGAATGTTTAATTTGTTTTTGTTTGTTTTTTTGCATGTGCGAGGGAGCTGTTGTAATAAATGTACTGTATATATATTTTTTTTATTTCCATCTACCTCAGTTTGCTCTATATCTTATTGATGTTGTTGTATTTTGTTTCCCAATTATGCCTATTTCGTTTCTCTCGTTCTCTCGTTTTAATTATGCCCATTTCAAATCACCCTTTGTTTGGTTGTTGTTTTAAATCAGATGTTAGTGTTCTTCACTATATTATAGTAACAAGTACACAACTGCTTTGCGCCGCCGTGGAATTCAATAATTTATAATTAAAGTAGTCATTATCATGAAAATTTTAATTGGCTGCAAATAAATGAACAAAACAAAGGTCAACCATTTCCATGTGACATCGTCAAAATGTGTTTTGCCCTCGAGATGTTTATAAATGCGATGGAACAACAGACTTTGAATGTGTGTAAAAGGAATCTGATATGGCTTGAAAGAAAGCAAACTCACTGAATTAATTCCAATATTAAACATTCACTAAACGGCTTAATAAGGCTCTCTGCATGCTATTACATTGTCATGGTTGACTGGGGCACTTGACTATTTTTAGCCTCTGTGTTTTAACATTGCCAGTGAAAATGTCAGCTCTGGGACAACAACAAAAAAAATAGGCAGAATGGTGTGAGAAATTGTGTGAAATCTCATTAAAAGTTTTTCACCAGTTCTTGTTTATTGTGAATACTTAAAAAAACGTGTAAAAACGTTTTTAATACTTTGTCTTTCACTCGATTTTTTTTCTTTTTTCCTTTAGAGAATTTTAATGCAAAAGCACACGGAAAGATTTGATGCAGATTCTGACATGAAGAAGTGGCTTAAAGCAGTTATTTCAAAAGTAGTCATTAAAAAAAAAAAAAAAAAAAACGGCTACCAGGTGGCAGCAGAGTATGAGAGCAACCAGGGCCATGTTGCAACAAGCTCTTTTGTTACCCCGGGTTTTCACCGGATGCGGTTGCGGTGCGGTTGCGGTGCGGTGCGTCTTGACTGCGTGCTCCGGACGGGTCAATTTTTTTGTCAATCCACACCGGCTCCGCACAGCTGCGGTCCGGCAGCTCCGTCGCCGCCCACTTCCCAACGTGTCTCGCGGAACCGCGCGCGCGCGATCATGTGGCATTTCACAACGACAAACATACAGAAAGTCTGTGCTCAACAGAGAAGCAGAAAGAGAGGTGGACTTCTTTTGATTTAACCTTTTCTTCTTCTTCTGCTATGAGATTCCATGCAGCATCCTTTTTTTGGTTGTCCTTCTAAAAAGGATGTGCCGTGTCATATATTATTTTGTGGTTTTCCACCTCCAATATAAACCTCTCCTCGTCCATGTTCGCTGGTGTCTAAACCGTGAATGAGCACATGGCCCGGCGACGCCCACGTCACGTTTTGCTGAAAAGCTTGCGAAATAGGAGCTGGCGAGTGTTTTATTCTGAAAGGTAACCGGAAATTTATTTTGAAACTGCGTCGGTCTTCCTGTCCCGCTCGATGTGTTTTGTGCTAGCTTGCCATTTGCCGGAGGCCTACCGCTGCGGCGTCCGGCAAAAATAGAAAATAGGTCTATCCTTGCGGAAGGCCTGCGGCACGCCGCAGCTGAGACGCAGTCGACACGCAACGCACCCGCAAGCGGTGTAAACTGCACCATTCGAATGAATGGAATCTAATTGCTTGCGTCGCCGGACCGCACCGCAACCGCACCGCAACCGCACCGCAACCGCATCCGGTGAAAACCCGGGGTTAGTGTTTTCACCAGGAATATAAATATTGATGAAATTCAGCTATATTCTAATTCTAATTGCTGCAAAAACGGAAACAGATGGAAACATACTTTTTTTTTGTCCTAATGAAAGAAGAGACTCTAATCTTTCTTTTGGTAGGTTTCATGTTTTTATAGCAATAGAACACAATATTCTGTGGGCCTTGCAAAATCATACAAAATCCAGTAAACCAGCCAGTGACAATGGCTGGGAGTGAATGAGTTAATAAAAGAGTTGCGGTGGCAGCAGCACTATCTAAGGAAAGATATTCATGATCAAAAAAATTGTTAATTGAAATTATTGATACCATGAATAGTTTATTCAGTCCGTCTTTGTTAAAAGCAGTATACGTCGACACATCTCAACACACCCACCCTAAATCAATAGTGGTATCTTTCAACACGTGAAAGCCCTTGTCAAAGGATTTAGTGGGTAATGAGGGTGCTCGCTCCTGACGGCTTCCCCTGCGCGTTGGCGCGCGGTGTAATGAATTGCGGGAGTCAAGCGGGAGGCCAAGCTATTTACCCCGGCTGCATGGCAACCGCTGGCCATGGCGAAAACAGCTGAGGCTCCAGTAATGAGCTGACAGCCGCGCTGTTTACAGTCTCATTGACACTCAAGGTGGAGAGGCTCGACTCCATCTTGACGGAGTCTCTTTTGGCGTGAGTGATGCAGGCACCAGTGATTCACCACTGCAATGACGGAGACAGACTAAAAGCCATGGACTGATGCTTCATCATTCTCATACATCTTACAATAGTTTATTAAATGCAAAACACATATGAGGCGTGTCAGAAAAGTTCCAGGACAGGCTACAAAGTGCACATTTTCCCTCTCAAAGTAATCCTCCTAGAGTGTAACACACTTTGTTCACCTTCTATGCCACGCCCCCATGAACTCCGGAAGGATTCTTCTGGGATCCTTGGTCGTCAAGGTCAATCGTGACGTCATCCCTATCTTGAAAATGGGTTACATGAATGACACCTTTGACCTTGTAAAAGAGGGGGGGGGGGGAATCCCACAGAGCCAGGTTGGGTAAGTCGTGAGGTTGCTCCATCATGGCGATCTTCTCAGCCAGGAATTGTCAGATGCTCAGGGCGTTGCGAGCATAGGTTGGGGTTTGTTATGCACTGTATACTTTTGTGAAACGAGTCCTGGAATAGGCCGGTTCAGTGGTTGGCACGTCCGCCTCCCTGTACTGAGGACTCGGGTTCGACTCCAGGCTCTGGCCTTCCTGGGTGGAGTTTAGATGTTCTCCCCGTGCCTGCGTGGGTCTTCTCTGGGTACTCCGGTCTCCTCCCACATTCCAAAGACATGCATGGCAGGTTGATTGGGCGCTCCGAATTGTCCCGATGTGTGCTTGTGAGTGTGGATGGTTGTTCGTCTCTGTGTGCCCTGTGATTGGCTGGCAACCCGTCCAGGGTATACCCCGCCTACTGCCCAAAGCCAGCTGAGATAGGCTCCAGCACCCCCCGTGACCCTTGTGAGGAATAAGCGGTCAAAAAAATGGATGGATGGACGGAGTCCTGGAATTTTTCTCACACGCCACAATGGGCTCTATTTTCGTAGACAGTGCACCTGTGCCATGGCACAAATGCCGGCGTATCCTGATTTTTGAAATCAGCACAAGCATCACTACGAAGACTCTGCACAGCTGCTGCTCATCAGCAATTATGTCTTGTGTATTTAAGCTTCTGCTCCTGTCGTTTCTCGGACTATTCGCTTGCTCATGCATCAGTCCAAGATAACCTCGATTCCTAGACATTGTTTGCGACCGCGACTTTGATCTTGCCTTCCCGTTTTGGTCCTTGTAAGTTCTGGAAGATTTTTGTTGTACTTTGCCTTGATGCCTTTTTGTACTGGCTCAAGTGTGTTTACGGTTCTGCTTGCCAATTTGGCAGACCGCGGCCTGTGCCAAGCTGAGTGTTCCGGCACTAAGTGTGTCAGAAAGTCAGTTTAAACTTAAGGGTCTAAGTACTGGCGCAGCTGGTCTAATGTGATTTTGGGTGAATTTGATAGGGCCTCAGGAAAACAGATTCTGAGTTTTGCCGATATGTGTTGGTAAGAGAGCCAAACCTGCTTGTAGAGTCCAAATTAATTGCCTTTTTCATCAACTGTAATTGTCCCTTCAAAGAGACTTGTTTTGTGTTTGACTGTGACTTTATTAACTCTGCTTATAGCGTTTAACATCTATTCACCAGTGTGCTACAAAACAGTCTTTAGTTGTTGTTGTTAATGCTCCTCATTAGTGTAATGATCTTTCTGGAAATTGCCATTCTACCCTCCTGACTACCTCCATAGTAATGTGAATTATAAGTTTGGGCAAAATTAAATCAATAGGTGAAAAATCAGGTTAACAGATTCAGGAACAAAACAGGCATGATTAGTTTCAATTCATTCAAAAATAACCAAGTTTAATTCAAGGTTTCTCTGACTCGGCATTGCCTCGAAATTGCCGTAGTTCATGACAATCAGTAGTTACATTAAAAATTAAAATACTAATAATTCTGTTTTCTCAAGTAGCAATGTTCATCTCAAGATCAATTTTGTCACAAAGGTGGTTAAATTGACAATATGATATATTTGAGCCCACCAGTAAGAACAACCGCAAATCTCATGTGTGAGTGCAGGCTCATCCTTCTTTAATGCGTTCTATTCCAAGACGGGCGTGTGGGGTGAATGCCTCTCCGACGACCTTCCTTGGCAGCTAAATTCTTCCACAAAAACCCTCCGTGGAATTGCAAAAGAGCTCGCAGCAGTCAATGTGAAATTCATGTTCAGTCTGATGCAACTTAAGCTGTCGTCTACAAAAACAGCCACTTTGTCTTTGATTTTATGAGAGTGCACGGAGCAATTATTGTTTCTATGGAGGTTTGTGCATTTGCTACTTCGTACAAGGGCGCATGGAGAGAAAACATTCATCTTGATGGTAGTAATTTTAATTTTAAGGAAAGCAACTGATCACATTTTGTGAATTGTGAGACTTGGGTTTTAAAATATGTCAGCAGTAGTGATGTGTCGGTCACGAACGAATCGAGTCTTTTGAACGGCTCTTCAACGTTAACGATGGGAACCGAGTCTTTATCGAGAGCCGTTTATAATCTTTTTAATCAATTGCAAGTTCAAATAAAACCAAACTGAACACTTATGATTAAAGTAACAGTCCAATATGAATGTGGTGCTCCCAATGTGGTAGCCGTGGCTAACGTTTTGTTTTGCTAATGCTAACGGAGTATTGCTGTTTGCTAGTGTTGCTATTTTGTTGACGCTGGAGATGTGTTCTGTGACTACATAACTACACACTTTCATAGCAGCATCCAATTACGGCCATGTTTGAGCATGACGCTCTTGGTCAGAGAAATTGAGGGTTGGGTGGGGATGAGATTCATTGAGGCTACGTTCCTATCTTGCTAGCAGTTCTATCACGGTAAACTTCTCCATGGTGGCCTTCATTAACTGTGCAGGTGATGTTTTAATGAACATTTTACCATTTTTAACAGTCATACAATTATAAAAAAAAGATGTTTAAACACTGTTAGCATGAAAATGACCTGGAGGCTTTCACATGAGATTCCCTGGTAATATGATTTCCAAGAGCATTTTTTTTTTCATCCCTTTTGTTAAGATAGTAAGAAAAGTGATTTCTCAGTGGAGAATAGCGCCAGCTTGACCTTAATTTCGTGGTGAATAATGCATGACTGACAAATTTAGGTGATGCAATGGGTGCGTATCTATGAAGGTTTACAAATGGATGAGGAACCAAATTGGGATTTTTTTATTTTTTGCCTTGTTTGAGTGCCCTTTTAACACGCATTAGTTTATATTGAGTAGTATTGGTCAGATGCAATTGAAGTGTAAAGCTGTTAAATATTCAGAGTGCATACAGCGGTTTTTATAACTACAATTTAGTGCATGCTGCGCGTGTGTGTAAATAAATGTGGGCTAACATTCAGAACCCACTGGGTGAAGTCTTGTTATGGACTTTCTCTAATGGTCTAAAATGTAAGCCTCTGGTTCATAGGCCCAATTGCTCGGTCACTGGTATCGATCAAGTGCACCATTAATGACATTGCACCCAACATATTACCACCATTCAGCCCAAATGCACAGTCGACTGCACTAATCACCACTTAAAAGGAGTCTCAGCTTGTTGGAGCGTTTCCACATCCTTGCTAATTAAATGACTCACAGAGATGACATTTTATTGATGTTATGGTAGGTAATTAATATAAATGTAATTTAACAAGTAGGTTCTTATGTGAAATGCGCAAGAAGGATTTGCTAGATTACATTCATTAGGATGTTAATTATTTCAATGATAGGCAAAAATACTTTGAGTCCCAATTAAGGTATAGCATTTGAGAAGGATTTTTAGCAAACGTTTGGTATTCTGGTCTGGACCAAAGCACATAGTGTTCACACTAGATTTTTTTTTTTTTTTTTTTAAATTGGATCAAAGGTTGCCGGCTATATTGGACAGACCCTGGGTAACCTGCAGTATTTTGGCGTTTCATGATCAGTCAGCTTTACGGTCCGTTTGCAGCCTGCATGGAACGGCTCAGTGTCAAACAGGTCTAATACAAGCATGTCTCCCCAACAATCAATCTCGGTTTTTCCCCAGCCCTTGAACCTCCTGGATCAGAAGCTGTCCGCAATGAATTCAGATACACTAAATCCCTGACCAATAAACTTGCCTTGGCTCTGCACTAACATCAAAACAAGCTTCCTTGTTCTGTGCACCGCCAGCTGTTAGATTTGGGCAAGATTATCAGGAAGAAATGAGTGTATCGTAGATGCCAGGATGGCTGATTCACCGTGCGTTTATTAATCCCTTTCTGCCTCCCTTTTCTCTTTGCCTTCTCTGGAAGTTCTGCTTGCATCTGCATTCTGCACTGCAGTACCGGCAAAGTGCGAGCAAACACTAAAATTTGCATGGTGCCTTGCCAGGTGCAATTATTTAGAAGGTTGAGACTCTCCGGAGTTATATTTAGCGTTGGAGAAATGAAATAGCCTAAATGTACTATACACGTGGCATATACATGGGGAGAAAAACAAGCTGTGTCAGGTTTTAGTGTGAACGTACTGCATGCTTCTCAGTTGCTTGATAAGACTGAGCATACTATTTTTGAGCATCTGTCCCCTTGAATCCCCAGTGGCTGTAGATGACAAATTAAATTAAAACAGTCAGATTTCACACTCACAATGTGATTAATTGCCCAAAGCTGCACTTGATGTCTGAATATATAATTACTGTTATTGTCGCTCATTAAAAATGATAAATGTCATTACCAATGCGGATTAGGGTGGGGAAACAGAGTAACGGTTTGTTACAATTTTAATGCAATAGTATCAAAACGTTTTGTCATAATTGACATATGTGGGTGGGGCAGTGGGGTGAACATCAGGGCTGGATTGACTTCTGGCATACAGGGCAGATGCCCGGTGGACCGGAATCTTTTCGGGTCGATGCAGTGCTTTTTAACTCATTCACTCGCAGTCATTTTCACTGAAGCAACCCTCTTCGCTCTCTGTTTTTTTTTTTTTCCTGGATTTTGACTGATTTTGCAAGGACCACAGAATATTGTGTTATATTGCTATTAAAAAAATAAATAAATAAATAAATAAATAAAAAAAATAAAAATAAAATAAAAAACAGGGAACCTATCAAAAGAAAGATTACAGTCTCTTCTTTCATCAGGGAAAAAAAGTATATTTCTATCTGTTTCCATTTTGCAGCAATTAGCGTTGGAATATAGTAGAGAGACTGATTATCGGCTTGGCCGATATTCACCATTTTGACAAATATCGGCATCTGCCATTTTGAAGAATCATATGTCCGATAATAGATCCTTTTTATTTTTATTTTTTTTTTTAAGTGTTAATTTCAGGGAACTAATTTAAATGTAGATTAAAAAAAAAAAAAAAAAAAAGTTTTCCTTTTTTCCAACCCTGGCAACTCTCTGGACCTTCTGTTTTGTTTGAAATTAAAACTAAGATAAGAACAAATTTAAAACTTCACATAGTTTTGAATACTTTATTTAGTGTAAAAAAAACAACTCTTGTTTTTATTTAACTTTTGAAAACATGCTACTGCCCCTGGGAAATCCCGGAACTTGTTAGATTTTAAAAAAGATGTCTATTGACTAAGATTAAAAACAAACAAACAAAAGAAAAAAATCTCGCAATATTTTACTAACTTTAAAAGTTGCTCAATAAACATATGCTTTAAAATTCCCCCCAAAAATTAAGAGCTGGATTAGTATTTTTTCCAAATTTTGATGCTAATATTTTCCCTTTTTAGTGAAAAGGAATATCGTCTCCAAATATCGGTTATCGGCGTCCTTGACTACTAATAATCGGTATCGTATTGGCCCTGAAACAAACATATTGGTCTATCTCTAGAATATAGCCAGGTTTAATCATTATTCACAAATCTGCTTAGAATGTAGGGAAATCAACTTGTTCTAACATGGCTCTGGTTGATCTCTTATACTCTGCTGCCATCTGGTAGCCGTTTTTGTAATTACTACCATTGCTTAAACTGTTCTCTGCAGTAGAGAGGCTGCATCAAATCTATGGTCTATCATTAAAAAACAAACAAACAAACAAAAAAACAACATAAATATGTCTTTGGGACACTTAAAACGGTTAAAACAGAACAGATTTATACGTTTTTGGGAGCAAATGAGTTAATGATGACTGCCGCGCAATTTAGAGGGACTAGTCCATTAATCCACTTGGAATATAGACAGCAAACGGAACCAACATCAGTCAATATTTATTGGCAAGACTATGTGCTAGCAGGGCTGGTCAGGCCGGGCTGGGCAAGCGGGCTTAAGTCAGAATGCCAGGGCCATTTTTTGTGTGTGCGTGTGCTAGTCCAGCTCTGGTGAACAGTAATAGTGAAAAATCCCACAGCCCCTTGAATCAGTGGGTGCTGGTGTCTGTGGATCTCACTTTGCTTTATCTATCCTTCCCTCCTTCCTCTCTTTAGTTTTTCCTCTGGTCACTTGAGATCTCAATTTATTGGAAGTTTGAGGTTTCTGGGGTTGGCATAAGACTCCGGTTTTGTAACCACGCAGGAGGGGTCTTGTTGGTGCTGGACTTCACTTTGATGGATTGGATGTACTGGCTTCTATTGATCTCACTCTGCCTTATCGATCCTTCCCTCCTTCCTCTCTTTAGTTTTTCCTCTGGGCTCTTGAGATCTCGCTAAATTTGCTGGAATTTAGAGGCTTCCGGGGTTGGCGTAAGACTTTGATTTTGTAATCATGGGGAAGGCAGGAAGTGTTTGGTCGGTGCTGGATGTCACTTTGATTTACCTTTCTTTTCTCTTTATTTCTTTTTTTTTCTGACCTTTTCTCTGGTCTCCTGACCATTTAAATCTCACGACTCTGGCAAGATTCTGAAGTACCTGGTTAAGGCGAAGGGTAATGGGATATTTATAAGGTTTTAGGTGAATGAATGAGTATAAATTTATAAGTATTTGCACGCACGCACACGCACGCACGCAAACGCACGCAAACGCACACACGCAAACGCACGCACGCACGCAAACGCACGCACGCAAACGCACGCACACATACACACACACACAAAAAAAAAAAAAAAAAAAAAAAAAAAAAAAAAAAAAAAAAAGAAAAGAGCAATGATGACAAGACGTTGAATCGGTAAGACTACCGAATGAACAATTCTGAGCTCTTCAAAAAAAAAAAAAAACAAAAAAAAAAAAAGTAATAGTGAAAAATTTGGTGCTTGTTCAATTATCGGTTGGACTATTTAACAGAAACTTTAATCAATCAGTACTTTTCACATTCTCCAAAAAGTCGATCCTGCAAGAACTTTCTAACAAATCTCAACTTTCCATTTGGCCCTCAGGCTGAGCGTTTGCCAAAATGTGCATTTCAGATGTTTTGGAGGGGATTCAACAGGCTGTTTGATCTAAAGACGGTAATGACTGTTCCTAGACTAAAACATTCACAGGCAGAATATATTAGTTGGTGGAGACATTTAAAAAAAAAAAAAAAGGCCATCAAGCCACAGTGTCGACCACTAGACATTAGCAACTAATTGTACAGCGAGCGATACACTGCGTATCGGCCCATGTAAACCACTCAGATTATGTTTTTAATCACATCTGCTCACTAGTGGGCCATTAAGTGGTGGATGACATTGCAGTATGCAAGCGGTGCGGTGCGTTTGGACTTGTATTGCGTGGGATATTCCATCAGGAAATTGTCCCCCTCCCCCCTGCTGCCTAGTTTACCAGAACAGCTTGAGAGTCGATGACCTGCCAGATGTTTGTAATCTCACACCGAGAAGCTTGTGACTCAGATAAAGGGAACATAGGAGGGGATTATAAATGCTGACAGTTTCCCTGGATCCCACTATAATCGCCGATAGATGACAATTGTCCTCTTTTACCCTCAATGCTGGCTACTTGAATTTTACATCGACATATTTCGATCAATTTCACTTTCTATGAATTTCTCAATGGTTTACTTGGGGGGGAAATCGAGAATCCTAGTGGTGCACTTCATAATTTATATAAGCCATAGCATATTTGACATTTGATCAACATTAATTTGCCAGAAATCCGTACAAATAAATTACATTAATAAAAATGTTAAATGTAAAAAGCACTAATTGGTTGCTGATTAAAAATGACCGTCTGTGGCCTCTTGGAAAAATTAAAAGCAGCATATTGGGCAGCAGCTTCACATACTCATGTTTGGCCAATTAATTTTTGGAATGCTTTTTAATCAATGTTGGGTGATAAGCAGGCATTGTTTTAATTGCAGACAGGTGAATTTGCTACATGTGCAGTACAATGAATTGGTCAGGTGGCCAATTCCAGCCACATTCTATTTTAAACATCATTTAGGTACTTTTTAAAAAATGGAGTATTTTAATTTCTTATAATGGTGGATTTCATTAGCTGCAAGCTACAATTATCATAAATAAATTAATACTATATTATTCCATTTTGTGTATAGGGAGTTTATGACATTTACTTTTTGAATTAAACTAGTGAAATAAATTCTAATCAAGTTTAAGGCCTACAAATAAATTACTCTTAATTATGTTAGTGTGATTAAATTGATTGAAAATAGTGCCCACATACAAGCACATGTCACACTGCAGGTTTTTGTGGCCCCTGTTGAGAGCGGATGCTTGCGTGGGCAGTTTGGGAATCATGAGCAGATTGGTAAGAAAATTCTGTCGCTGTTTTCGTCTTACACTGCCTTTTATTCTTCTTTCAAAGTCCAAACTTACTCATGAGTTGATTCAGGAGAGTATTTGAATGAAAAATAAGAGTGCAGTTTGAGTTCAAATGAATCCGGGAATCTGTCATCTATTGCAGAGTGAGCAGCAGGACAGAGTCCGCCTGTGGCAAATCACCACTGGGTTTACTTGCAGTGAAGAAGTCGATTTCAAGAAAATTCCTTGTGAAAGAAGTCATTATGACAACCCCGAGTATCGTACAATATTTAAAAGTAAACCTGAGAAAAATAATTTGGCCAGAAAAGCCATTGTAATTTATTCATAGCATACTGCATTGTAAATCAACAGAATCCATCCATTAATATTTTTTACTTTAATATGACTCTAAAGCCATGAAGTGTTATGGTGAATGGAAGCGCCATATTTCTTGACTACTTAGCACTGGAACATGTTGTCCTCCATTAGAGAGCAAAAATGGGACCCATGGAAGTGTAAAGAATTGGACATCAGCCCCCCTAAGACCCGGAGGTACATTCACAAATGTTGCCTTGCCAAGCACTGCCAGTTAAGCGCATGTTGTGCTTTTGAAGATGACTTTGCAGTTCTGTGGAGAGTGCATTAATGCAACATGTTCCTCCATGCCAACTGCTCTCCACAATTTAGTCCAACTCATTTTGCATCATGGTTGCATGTAATGAAATCGCTCACACTTAACACGCTTTGGGATTAGGAGTTACTTTTAGGGTTAGGGAGTTGGGTTCAGTTAGTGGTTTACTGTTATGGTGAATTTTATTTTGGGGGTGGATGGACTGTGTGTTGCTTGTAGTGTTCAAGGAATTATGGTCAATTTAGCATCTGTCAAGAAGTGGGGGTGTTGGAGGCAGGACCCAAATGCAGGGGGCAACAAAAACAGGGATGCAAGTAAAAAAAAGGGGTTTAATTAACAAAAAGGCAAACGAGGTACTCTGTGACTAAAACAACAAGGTCGAAAACACACAAGGCATGGCATGGCATGGCATGGAACACAGGGACAACAACAGGCACAATGACTCCACAAGAACCAAACGGAAAACAGGTGACTAAATACACACAGGCTAATTGACAATGACTAGACACAGCTGGGCAAGACACAAGTGGCAAGGGAAGCTGATTGGTGGATACACTGGGAAGGGAAGAAACACTCAGGTGGACGTGGTTTGACATAACGGGACAAGAGAAGAGACAAGGAACACATGACAAACAACCAAAAACACCAAAAGCAAACAAAATCCCACCCCCCACAAAACCAAAACATGACAGCATCACGGATTGGTGTTGGGTTTGGGCTAAATATTTTGTCAATTTGTTAGGGGGAAAAGTTCCACAAATATTTTTGTTTTATTGAGCTTTATTGAACATAAATGTTTGTTTACCAAAATGAAAAATCATGTTCATGGTGTCCTTAACCATTTGCCCCAAATAAATTATGACTAGTCATTAAATGTGAAGCATTTTATTTTATTTTTTTTTATTTTATTTTATTATTATTATTATTATTTAATTTATTTTTATCAAACTAGACTAAGTGCAATTTCTACAGAAATTGCATGGGAATGCTAATAGCTGAATGCTAATAACTGAATGATTATGAAGGAAATTAAAATATATTATGTCTAAATTACCAAGTAATTCACTACTAATTACTTCTAGTAGTAGTAGTAGTAGTAGTAGTAGTAGTAGTAGTAAACAGCTTTAATTGTTTTTTTTTAAATTATTATTTTTATTTTTATTTTTATTTTTATCATTTTAAACTTTTTTATGTTAAATTTTTTAAAGTTTGTTGAATAATGTTTTAAGATTGTTAGTTTGTAACCTCCATCCATCCATTTTCTTGACCGCTTATTCCTCACAAGGGTCGCGGGGGCTGCTGGCGCCTATCTCAGCTGGCTCTGGGCAGTAGGCGGGGGACACCCTGGACTGGTTGCCAACCAATCGCAGGGCACACAGAGACGAACAACCATCCACACTCACACGCACAATCACACCTAGGGACAATTCGGAGCGCCCAATTAACCTGCCATGCATGTCTTTGGAATGTGGGAGGAGACCGGAGTACCCGGAGAAGACCCACGCGGGCACGGGGAGAACATGCAAACTCCACCCAGGAAGGTCCGAGCCTGGACTCGAACCGGAGACAGTTTGTAACCTATTTTTATTATTTTTTTTTCCTCTGAATGTTAACTACTGTTTTTTTTATGCTTATGTGTTGTCTTTCCTCGTGTAAAGCACATTGAGTTGCCTTGTGTATGAAATGTGCTATACAAATAAACTTGCCTTGCCTTGCCTTGCCTAGTAGTAGTAGTAGTAGTAGTAGTAGTAGTAGTAACTAGTAATTACGAGTAGTAGTGGTAGTGGTACACCTGCTTACTGGACAAAGCACTTAACCAAGTGTGCCACTGAGCAGTATCAGAGAGAGCTGCTAATGTTGATCACTTATTGGGGAAAAGTTTATATTTAGCATTAAATTATGCCAATACTGTAAGTAATGTAGAATCAGACGATATAGATAGCTAAGATGGCATCAATTTTTGAAATTTGACCAGTGTAAATCAGAAGTATTATGTGGGAGTTGTTTGATGGCAAAAGAAAAGTGTGGAGAATGAAAAGTGCCTGAAATAATAATAATAATGAAGGTTAGAAACAACATTCAGCATTCCCACAATTAAATTTAACCCAAATAGAATATTTGCCCTACAACTCCACTTCTGCATACCAAGAGATCCTCCAAATATGTGGCCCTTCTGTTCAGCAAATCAAAACAACCGGTGTTGGACAGTATTGGACAGAGTTCCAACTTCCCCCAGGAACATCTGCAATCACAGGTGGATTGGTTTTGGCTTGGATGAGGTTGATCCCAACAATAGGAATACTCAACCAGACTTGAGTAGGGCCATGACGGGGATCAGGTGGGTTGAATCATCACACTTTCTGACAGTCAAGATGAGAAGGGATGGCGTGACATTTAATGGACCAGAGACTGATAGAGCCACAGAGCGTAGGCAGTGTGATAATTGCTTTGATGAAACGATGGCAGGATTGTGGAGGGGAAATATTTTGACAGCATGGAGGCACACAAGAGGCAAAGCATAAACAGGATATGGCAGGAATTCCCATGAAGGTCTTTGCTAATTCAACTTTACATAAAACCGATTTGATGCGGCTTGACAAATATAAAGTGCATGTTTGTTTGGCTTTTAAAGGGTGTTTTATTGATAGCTTGTAAAAGACACAATTACGCTATGGGCATACTAACAGCAAGTAAAAAATAGAAGTTGGTCTTTATTTGGCAGATTCCACTCTCCTGAGAAAATGTGGTCTGTGTACCGTCCAGTGTTGCCACAGTTACCTTGAAAAAGTAACTTAGTTACTTTACTGATTACTTGGTTTTAAAAGTAACTAAATTGCGTTACTGATTACTTGATTTTAAAAGTAACTAAGTTAGATTAAAAGTTACTTTTTTAGTTACTTTCAGCAGCTGCCGATAACACCATCTCAACATAAAAATAATGCAGTAGAAACGGAGTTCCAAATACTTTATTGAAAGTGCATTTTTAACATGAAAATAAAGGGTTTTTTTTTTATGAAAAACAAAATAGGCAGTCTCTCTTGACTTCTTGTAACGTAAATACTTTTTATAAAACAAAAAATAAAAATCTATCCAGGTTGAAAATGAAAATCCCCTAAATTCCTCTATTGTTTGTTTGTTCCGCTATTCCAGTGTGTACACATGTATCAGTTTAAATATTTATTAGTAGTTATTGACAGTTAGAATTAGAGATCGACCGATATGCTTTTTTCAGGGCCGATACCGATTCCGATTATCGGTAGTCAAGGAGGCAGATAACCGATATTTGAAGCCGATATTCATTTGCAGTAAAAGTTAAAATGTTGGCACCAAATTTTTGAATAATGCAAACCCTAACCGTTCTTTACAATGGATTCTCACACTACACTTTTCATTTTACATCCTTCTATCTGCAATAAGACGTTGGTGGCGGGGGGAGTTAAATGTGGGGGCCAATGTGACATTACCTTTTATAGCATTTGGGATACTTGTAGTTTTATTCTATAAATGTTATATTTTTATATTTTGAAGTAATAGGAGGAACCCTGTCATTCAAAATGTGCATCAGCTGTGGCATTACTTATTACTACAGCAAAAATAAATAAAAAAAATTCCATGAGAAAAACTATTCATCCCTGAACACCATACAGTTCTTGTAGACCTTATTATGATTATTGTTATTGTTACCATATAGACAGTTTTGATAAGCTGAGGATCTTAAATCGAGAACAGCAATATCATGCTACTCCTCTCTACAAGAGAACTGTCAAAAGACACTTCATCATGTAGTTTACTGCCACTTAGGATGCCCCAATCAACGCAGAAAAAGGGTTGAGTAAAATAACTTGGTTATAATAATAGTAAGAATAACTTGGTTAAACAGACATTGTTGCGGTGGACCGCTGCCAGTTTCTGCTGTTTAATGTGTTTTACACTTATAGACACGTGTGTGTATATGGGCACACTATTCTCTCACTACTGTACTGTACTGTATCACTTAATGGCACAGATGTACTTGTCTAAGTAATAACTGGGCTGCAACATTGCTAATTCACATTAACAAGCACTATCTTAGCTGTCCACATGAATAGTTACTAACACACGAGAAAGTTATACAACACACCAAACATGAGCTCATTATTCAAAGTATGATGCACGTAACGAAATTACATCACTGAACATTAATTGCAGCCGTGTACGGCCGTAGATGTTACATATTAGTGGCATCCATTGAGAGGATAATGTCCCAAATGACGGCAGACATGACGTGAAAAGAGAGACAAAACGAGCAAATAAGCACACTATACTTTAGTGCACTTCTCTACTAATGCCAAACATACGGAAGAGGACACGTTCGTGTAGTTAAACGGTGTTTGAGACACTTAATTTGTTACGGAGCGGACTTTAACGAGGTGCACAACGAGCTGTCAATCAAATCGACGTCGAAGCTTAAGGCACACAATGGCAAACCAGTGCGACAAATAAACACAATATAAAGTAACTAAACGCTATTTAGTGTCATTGTGGCATCTCACTGCATAATAACCGCTATGCAACAAGTAATGGACGTGACCCAGAATGCAATGTGTGCGTCACGAGAGGTAAATATAATGACGTTACTCTACTCTTAACATGGAACTAGACAATATAATAATGACAACTGTTAATATTTGGAACCTTTCTAACAAACATTATTTACTTAATTAAGTGAAAATGTGTGTGATTCCCTCCCCGAGTAGTTCAAGTAGCGAATTAGCTACTGGGTGTTAGCCTACATGCTAAGCTGAACACACCACTGTTAGCTAGCGGGGATTCAATGCAAGGCAATGCAGCTCCATTCATATAGTGCATTTAATACACAACATAATTCAATGTGTTTAGCTTATCATGGTGAAACGATCGGCGGAGTCTCTTCTCTTTTAACTTACCTTCGAAGCATGTGTCTGTCGCGTTGTGTACGTGGGTGCGTGTGTGACCGGCTACTGTGATACAGGCATACACTACTGATTGGTTCTGGCTCTTGCACGGCTAACCAATCAAATGCTGCTATGGGCGTTACATTGCTGGAGTTGGACTCCATAACAGACAGAGACGCTCTGGGCTGCATTCGAAGCGAAAAGACGGAGTTTTAAATGGATCGCTCATATCGGCCGTCAGATTAATAAAACAGACAGATACCGATATGTACCAATATGTCAAATATCGGCCCCGATTATCGGCCCGACCGATTATCGGTCGATCTCTAGTTAGAATTGTTTTTTGGTTTGTTTGTTTTTTCTCTTCAAAATAAGGATCAGGAAAACAAAAGGTTGATAATTTAATGTTAAATATAAATATTTAACCTTTAGACAGACACCAACACAATTAAACAGAATATTTGCACATTGTGAAGTATTTCAGAAACATAAATTTAAGACATGAAATAAACCTACCGTCCAGCCAAAAGAAATATGAAGCCACCTTATGGAACAATAAATCTATCAAACACATTTTAACCACTTAATATATGCAAAAATATTTCCAAAAGTTCATTTCCCTTTTTAATCAACAATTTTTGTATTTAACAATTTTTTTTTCTTTTGTCATCACTTTCATTTTTGGTTAATGTATGACATCTTTTTTTGTTTTTTTTAATCTGAGACACGATGATGACCACAGAATCACTACTGTTTATATTTTGTTTTTTGGGCTGTCGTAATCGCGGGCACGTCTCAGTTCTCCTATCTGCTGCTCATGCTAGTTGTAGACATTGACAGGGAGCCACAAACTGAGAAATGAGATACTTGCAGTGTGCTTTTAGCTTAGCTGGTGTGTTGGCTGTGGGACATACCTGTGTCGTTTGAATCCATGCATTGGATCGTCACGGGAGTTATTCTTTTTGGCTCGCGCGCAGTACCAACGCCGGCCCGGGACATACAAGTGCACCGAGAGGACTCGATAGCCATGGGTAGGAAATACCGAGATGTACGGCACCGGCTTCTGCTAACTGTCTCCATTTGTATGTTGTCACTCGTTGCGCGCGCGCGCGCGCGCCGTGTCGCGAGCACGGAAACACGGAAGTAGCTTGAATGGTGATGCTACTGAAATGTAAACAAAACAAGTAGAGCACGGCGCAGAACTCTTGCTATTGTTATGAAAACCATAAAGCCTCACTCGCAACCGATACGGTCGTTTAGCTCCCCTTGACGAACGATGGTTCGGTCGAATCGTGTTTTTGTTCCACCCCTACTGAAAACGTAACTTGTCTGACGTCACTCCCCCTGGCGAGAGGGCGGAGACGACCTCATCCCATAATGCTTCACGGACCAGTTGAGGATGGAAATAAATTATTTTTTTTTACCACTTTTATGGTCCATAATGCACACTTTTTTTGTTGTGTTGTGTGCCTGTTGGTTAATAAAACTAGTAGTAAAAGTATCATCACTTTTGTTTTGAATGTGCAAACCATTCATGACCAGACCATGGCTGAATTCAGTGTGGTGATCAATGACTTCTGCCTCATCTTCGTAGTTAGCAGTAGTTGTTTGTGACTGTTACAACAGTGAGGTAGTTTGCCTTCTTCATGAAAATGTGGAGTAACGCATTGATTCTCTGGACAGTAACTTTAATCAGACTACTTTGTAGAATAAAGTAACGCGTTAGACTATTAGTTACTTTAGAAAGCAACTTTTTTGAGTAACGCGTTACCGGCAACACTGGTACCGTCACTGCTGTTGGACCAGAGAGACATCTTAGAGGTAAAACGGAGTTAAGGATATATGGACCTAATAAAGTCTTAACGTATGTTTCATCAAAAATAACACAATCAAACAAGTTGTTGAACATCAAACTCTGAAATATTTGATGCCCATTTTACACTTCTAAGGTATAAAAAGCTAATGAAAACTGTAGCAAAAAAAATACATGTTCATAATAACACATTTATGTTGCGTCAAAAGAGGATTATCTGCTCAGACTACCGTTTTTTTTGTTTTTTTTTGTTTTTTTTTTAAATCCAGTAGTACGTATGTCTGTGAGTCATGCTCTCATAGTAGTCATTGGCTTTGGAGAAGATTACAAGACTGCGTGCGTTGTTGGTCTTTTGAGAATAATCAAACGTCGGCAATGATCATTGCGTGAGTGAGCACGTAACCGCAGTGATGTGGAGGGTCCGCTTTATTAAAGCTGTGGGCTTGTGAAAGCCACAGAGAGCATTTTTGTATGGCTTGCTTTGTTCTTTTTAATCATATCAAATTGGATCATTAGATGAAGCCATTTGCACAATGCGTTCACGAGGTGGACAAAGACCAAATCCTATTGGCCATCAGCCTAATCTTCTGCAGAAGCTCTGCGGCTTCTCGTTGCCTCTTTCAATGGGATTCTGTCCCCCGGAGGAGGCACGGCTGTGAACATATGTACAGCGTTAATTTGGGTGAATCAGGGTTGGGAACAAATTGCCATTCTGTATGAACAAATCCTACAGGGTTGGAAAAAATAACGAGTGGCTCAGTCCTCATAAATGGTTCAGGAGATTATCCCCCTGTCGATCACACCGCTCACCTCACTTTTGCCCTGAACCACAATGGTATCACACGGTGTCAAATTATGCTTCTCCACCGCAGAGGACCAGCTTGAATTGGATCAGATATTCGCCTCGATTTGGGAAGTCGCAATTCTACTTCAAACAGTTAAATTACGGTGTACGCAGCGGTATACGGGTTTTTTGTTTGTTTGTTTTGTTTTTACATCTCTACATGGTGCTGATGGTCACATTAGGGAGATTACTTTCATTTAAGGGCAGCAAGAAAACCATCTGTTGGAGCAAAGATGAGACTACTGAAGTGTTCATAAGTGTACTAAGGTACTCAATATTTGATGATAGCAGACCATCAAACAACAATGATCATCGCAGAATTTATAAGAAAACAAAGAAACTAAGTATAAGAGTATGTATTGTTGCATTTGGGAACTTTAGTCTCTGCTTAAAGAGCCCTTGTAAGGCAGTAAAATCAAGTGATGTGATTTCTACGAGCCAGTCAACAAAGAAATTATGATTATGTGATTTTGAAAAAGAAGTATTATTTTGGCATATTAGGACCCCATGGATTGGCATAATAATGACTTAGCTAATTGATCATTCTGTACCAGCCAGACCATCCTTTACTATATATATATATATATATATATATATATATATATATATATATATATATATATATATATATATATATATATATAATTATGTTTGGGGGAAAAAACGTTTTAAAACGGTTTTGGCACTGAAAAAAAAAAAAAAAAAAAAAAAAAAAAACGATTACCGTATTTTCCGCACTATAAGGCGCACCTTCAATGAATGACATATTTGAAAACTTTTTCATATATAAGGCGCTACAGTAGAGGCTGGGGTTACGTTATGCATCCATTAGATGGTGGTGCGCTAAAGGGAATGTCAACAAAATAGTCAGATAGGTCAGTCAGACTTTATTAATAGATTACAAACCAGCTTTCTGACAACTCCATTCACTCCCAAAATGAATAAACAGCTGTTTATTATTTTCTCTGAGGTAATTAGTATTAGCTAGCGATCCAAGATGGCGGGATCTTCTGCTCATGCGCGTCACCGATCGTGCAGGGTCACCGAAAGCGTCTTGACAGCGAGACCTGTTGCGGCTCAATATTGATCCATATATAAGGCGCATTTCAGCTTTTGAAAAAATTGAAGGCTCTTAGGTGCGCCTTATAGTGCGGAAAATACGTTAATCATGTCTTGAAGCAGTTTGTAATCGTGTCTTACCACAATTGTGGAAAACTGGACCATACTACGTGGCTGCTCTCATATAGTCATCTGTGAAAATATTTCACTCTGGGAAGTTAAGCTACATGCTTTGGCAAAACTTCATTAGTGCAACTCTGTCATTTCAAGAATATTCAGAGAGATTTTCCAGCCCTGTTAAAACAATAAAAATTAATTGATTACCGGTACCCATTTTCTTTGTCATCAGTCAAGGAAACAGGTTGTGGTAGCTGAGGTCAAACCTTGGTGTTTTGCTTTATCTTTTGACTATGATTATCATGGGATACATAGATTTCCATGCAGGAATTTAGCTTATCTTCTTCTAAATGTGAAGGATTTCCTTTGTTAGAGAACAACACTGTCTTTACTGACAAACCAGCACAAAATGACTAAAACAGCCAAGACCAATGGATGGTTTGCATCATCATATTCTGAACTATTATTTTCAATTCGATCTCGATGCAACTTTCAAGCTATTTGTGTGCACTGATACTTGTTCAACATTTCCAAGCATGTTTCAACAGTGTGAGAAATTCAAGCCCTTGAAAGTTCAGGTTAGGGGCCACTGTTTAAAAAAAAAAAAAAAAAAGTTAGAACCCTGGAACATTTTTATTTTTTTTTTGGCTGAGGCGTAGGTGAGTAATGCAGGAGGATGCTGAAGTAGGCAGAAATAAAGGCAAACGCTGTAGAAGTCTGGCTCTCGTCTACAGTGAAACTTTCTCATAAGCCTTCGCCTAAAGGTTTGAGCTGAAATATTTGAGTCACATTCACTGAAGCTTCCGGGGATATGCTTTATTACTTATGATCAAAGGTTGATGTTTTCTGAAGAAGACACGGAACGTCTGCTAGAATTTGCATTAGGAGTTAAAGGCCGGTCATTTCCCCGACGAGGGAGACACGTAGAAACAAGCGTGGAATCATTGTTTGTCTGCTTATAAGCTCTTTTTGCACTTAAGACAACTTTCACATATTAACATGAACTCTAATTTTTTTTTTCTCTTCTTGTGAACTTTTAACCTGGCATGTGACAAACTAATGCAACCATAAGATTGACCTTATTTTCTCCATAATTCTTAAGAGAAAACAGTTGGAACTGGTTGTATTGCTCGTAAAATGATGAAAATCTCAGATACTCTTGGACCGCAAAACTCAAATGTTCTGACAAAACAATAATTGTAGCGTCCCCTTTGTTCTCAAAGGCTGAATCAAATTAATCCCACACCAGCTACATAACAGAGTATGTGAACAATTACACCACCATCCATCCATCCATTTTCTTGACCGCTTATTCCTCACAAGGGTCGCGGGGGGTGCTGGCGCCTATCTCAGCTGGCTCTGGGCAGTAGGCGGGGGACACCCTGGACTGGTTGCCAACCAATCGCAGAATTACACCACCAGTGGCTCCAAAATTCTGCTTTAGTTCAGTTTGTTTTGCACAGTGTCCCCAAATGAAACATGAATCCGGTTATTATGTAATCGGAATACTAAGATACGATGTGTCCAGCGAGTTGCTATACTTTTGAGTCTCTTACAGACTTTGTTTTCACGTTTTTACTTGATTATTCTCACTTTAACGTACCCTGAGAGAGGAAAGGTCTGGGAGATCACAGGTTGACTCCCCTGACTGGCAGCATGAGTCAAGGTGGGTAAAGAGTGTACACTTGCTCTTGTTGCATTATAACATCGCTTGAGCAAGACCATTAACCTCAAATGCTCCAGTGGAGACTCACACTGGCAAGATGATCAAACTGTGTTCCAGCACTCATCCCGCAGTGAAACGATTAAACCAAACAGCCATTTCACCCCATTTTAACCTCAGTCGCTGGCCCTTCTTTTTTCTTTTTTCTTTTATTTTTTTTTTAAATTTCCTTCTAAGACAAATATCCATAATCCCCATTAGACATTTATAGCTCTGATTTCAACACGTTTATGTTCCAAAAAATGTGAGTCATTAACTCATTCAAACCCAAAGACGTATAAATACGTTTTTCAATACTTTGTTCTTCACTCCCAAAAACATATTTATACGTTTTTTGTTTCTGTTGTATTTATTTTTTTTAATGCTAAAGCATAAAGATAGAGCTTCTGACATGAAGAGGTTGTTTAAAGCAATGGTAGTTATTGCAAAAAAAACGGCCAGCAGGTGGCAGAAGAGTATAAGAGTTCAGCCAGGGCCATTTGCAAAAAGCTCTTTTTGCCAGTGTTTTCAACAGGTTTGTTAATAATGATGAAACTTAGCAATATTCTAATGCTAATTGCTGCAAAATGGAAACGCATATGTTTTTATAGCAATAGAACAGAACATTCTGTGGACCTTGCAAAGTCAGTCAAAACCCAGTAAAACAGGCAGGAGCAAAAGGGGTTGCTTCTGTGAAAATGGCTGGGAATTAAAGAGTTAAAAAAAAATGAATGCATAGAGGGTAGTGCCAAAAGCAACAGATACAAATACAGCAAGGTTGAGAGTCACAAGCGAATGAAAAGTAAAAAAAAAAAAAAAAAAAGGTAAGTTTGAATGTGACAGAAAAGTAACGAGAACGCCGTGTGCTGCAGCGAGTAAAAGACGTGAGGGACAAATCCATTTTCTCGCCAAATGTACCAAATATTATTTCTGCTTGGCCAAATGATAACTGATTTTCAGTCCAAGTGTGTAAGGCTCAAATTCACAGACCTTGTGATTGCACATATGCTTTGTGGAAATATTTCCTTCGAGACTGTGGGATATTTAGTGTGATTTATGCAAGTGGGTCAGGCCAGAAAAAGTGATGCGGTCGGCAATCCTGACAGATTTAATAATTGCATTTTCTGTAAAATGTCAGGCCCTACAGTATAGTTTGTGTCGGGATCGAGCACGGTCAGCTTCTGTATTAACGAGCAGTGGAATTATTTTGACTCTTGCAAGTGACACCTAATTACTTAGATCCACCCAGGCTGTAACTGCTTACAGCTTGTCAGTGTCCATCAGTGAAGGATACTGTAGTTACATTCTATCAGAGGAGCCTTGTTGATTTTTTTTTTTTTCTCCCACTTGAGTCAATAATATCTTCTCAGGCTTCCTTCAAGCTTTTTTCTTTCCCATGTTAATCAAGGACAATGGAACGCTTTAGGGACTTCTGTAGACACCCCTTCCAATTATTTCACTTTTTTGTCGATTTGAAACTGTGCAAGCATTGAATGGCCACAGCGCTGTATTGTTGAAATAGTGTCCGGTTTAATTTATTTAACTCCAGACAGTAGCGCACATTTGTGAATCCATTGAAGAAGAGATTTTATCTATGCAAAGGAATGATTAAGTATGGAGACAGAAATAATGCAGTCAAGCTTTTGTAATAGTGGTAAAGAAATGTGCTTCAGATAAGCAGTTTCTATTCGTGTCTCCTTTAATTATTAGTTCCTATCAATAATTCAGTGCCATTGCAAACAGGACTAATTACCCTACTTAAGTTTCAGCACATCACATATATGATATGAACAGTGAGTGATCTTTTATTTATTTTTTCCATGTATGTATTTGCTGCATTCTTGAGTGTATGCAAATGTGAATTTTGTGGTTTCTATATTTATTTTTTGTTTTTCATCACAGTTATCAATGTACTATTTTTTTGTTGAATTTACTGGCAATTCTCAGACTATTTGATGTGCTGCTTTCAAGTACCTTACACTGGCTGCCAGTCAGCTGTGTATTTAATTTTAAAATCCTGCTACTAGTATATTAACTCATTCACTGCCATTGACGGATATACACGTCAATGGGAACGGAATTGACTTAACTCATTCACTGCCATTGACGGATATACACATCAATGGCAGTGAATGAGTTAATCACTGAAAAGTTTGGGTCCTGAATGCTAATTGAATATCAATTCAGTAGGGCTCTCAGGTCCGGAGACAATTAATAGAGTCCAGTTTTCAAAGCAAACATGGTGAAGCAGCATTTGTCTGTTGTGCTGCACACAAATAGAATAATTTCCCATTGGAATTAGAGTCACCCACAAGTATAAATACTTTTTAAATTCAGGTTTAATACTTTGCATTTTCTTTTCGTAATTTCAGAAAGTCTTTTACGTCTTTCCTTTGCCTTTAAATGTTTATAAATCTTTTGCTTGCAAATACACTTAAATGTTTTCGTTATATATTCTGCTTTGCGAATGTCTTCAGTTGTACTGTTAATGTTTTCAAATGTTGCGCTTGTGGTTGTGTGAATGAAGCACATCGAGTTGCCCAGTGTATGAAATGTGCTATAATATAAAGTTGCCTTGCCTGGATTAAATTGGAGTGAGGCCAGATCTGATACAGTTTATTTGTATTATTGTTTTTGTGCCTCATCTACAGTATGCAAAGAATACTTCAAAATACTACTTTGCTTTGTTATGATACCTGTCGGATTAATTCTAAATCTGAGTCATGATGGGAGCTGCATTAAAAAAAATACATATTACATCACCATTATTATAAACAGTTTAATAATTTAACCAGGGATGCAGCTGTGTTTGCTTATATGAATTTGCTTATATTTCTAATGAGATGTTAAATACCATGATGCTGCCTCAGGCAGCAGCCACGAACGGCTTCTAAATATGCTGCGTGTATAGATGTTGACCTTGTTTAAAATTACAAATTACAGCACAAATCAATTATTTGTTTCAGACATCCAGCATCCATCAATGATATGAATTATTGGCCCACGTTATTCATAGACAATGCCGTCAATATGATATGGTGGATCAGATGAAATTGGTGATAATGGCATTAGGTTTACATTAAATATCAAGTACTACATTAAAGTATATTAATACTGTATTTTCCTCACATAGTGGTTTGAAGAGTATGAGGCATCGAATAAGGGAAAAGGCTTCTAAGAAATGTGGCCTTTATTTTTACAAACACATTATAAGTAATGATATTAAATAATATTCATACTAATTGAGGTATTGAAATACAAATCAACATTAAAGGAAATGGTAGAATGGAATAGTCCTAAAAAAAAAAAAAAGAAAGAACACACTGTCGAAAATATCTACGAAATCAAAACTTTTATTCATAATATATTCATACTTGTACACAAGTAAAATAAAATGCATATCTATGCTTCCATTGCAATAAACAAATTGACAGCATTCTTTTGGCAAATGCTACCCATATATTCTTTCTTTCATGAAAATAAAATGGAAAATGGGGGAAGATAAAACATTTTTTTTTAACATAACCAACATAACATTACCCAACAGATGCATCACTTTCAATAAATAACGGGGGGCAGGGGTTCCGTTGTTTTCATTAAATGGACCCAACATTCGTCGTGTGCTTACTGTGTCAGATTGCTTGTCCTTTTTTTTTTTTTTTTTTTTTTTTTTTTTTTTAACTCCGTCTCTTGGTGATCTCTCTAAGCAGTAAAAGCTTTTAAGGGGGAAACGGGGGAGGAAATCTCCAAAATGTAGCTTAGACACATACAGTTCAGTACATAGAGAACAAACAATTTTGGGCACCGATTCATTATATACATCAAATCTGTAGTGTTCTGTAAAGGCATCCATTTTGTTAAACATACTCTTATCTTCATCCTCGTTTTGTTTTCACCCTCGCAGGGTGAACGTAGAGCAACTCACTTTTCAGTCACTGCCTGTTATAGATGCACCTTGCGTCATCACTTATCATTGTCATGAGCATCCACAATCTTCAGTCCTGCATTTTGAATCGTATCAGGAGTCCTAAGACATGGCTAGAGAGATCCAGATGGTGGGAATGAGGAGAAAGCGCAGCATTTGCAACGTCGCACCCCGGCCTTTAATGCAGTGGGTGTCTGATCTGGGCTTTTTGGAGCACTTCTTTTTCTTTTTGTTTGAGACTGTAGAAGATTCTAGACTGTCTATAAGGTTAGGGTTCATATTTTCCAGAGACTTGTCCAGGGTGTTGGATAAGGTTCCAAGGGGTCCGTCGTTCTGCTTGTTCTGGGTGTCATTTTTCGTTCTTTCGGGATCTTTAAATTTCGTCTTGGACATGTTCTCCTTTTCCTTCAAGGGGTTGTTGGTGATTTGGCGACTCTTTCCAGACAGGATAGAGGACTTATCGTTATCACCTAGACAACACCTAGGAATTGTGTCCCCTTGAGGATTTTCAGTGGAGGGGAACTTCCCAGATTGGGCCTTGGAGGTGAAGAGATTGGTCTGGATTTGAGGCGTTTCCACACATCCCTCCAAGTCTTCGCTCTTTAGTCGTTTCAGGTCCTTTCCTGCCAGGAATTCGGGAACATCACACTCCAACTCCGAGCTGGAACCCTTGAACCGTTTGAACCACTCCCACAAGGTCCTGGCCCGGCAGTCACAAATCCACTGGTTGCCATTTAAGCGCAAGTACTGGAGGGTGCTAAGCGGATCCATTGTTTCCCCGGTCAAAACGGTGAGGTTGTTGAAAAACAAAAACAGGGATTTCAGCTTTGCCAGATCACTGAAAGCACTTGGTTGGACAAAAACGACACGGTTCTGGTGTAGCAGCAGGCGGTCGAGATTAATTAAACCATGGAACATGTTGTCAGTCACTATCTTGATCTTGTTATTGTGCAGGTAGAGATAGGTAAGGTTGGCAAGGTCCAGAAAAGTGTCGTCATGCAGGGTTAAAATGTTATTATCCTGCAGGTAAAGGTACTGTAGGGAGAACATTCCTCGGAAAACCCCCACAGGCAGCTCTGATAGGCCGCATCTGTGCAGGTGGAGCGTGTGCAGTTTAGTTAAGCCTCGGAAAGCTGTCGGGCTGATTGTGCGCAGGTTGCCATTGTCCCCAATGTCCAGTTCCTCCAGTTTCTCCAAGCCGTAGAAGGCACCGGCCTCTATGTGGCTAATGTTGTTCGAGTAGAGCCACAGGACGGTAAGATTTTGGCAAGAGCTGAAGCTCGTGGATCTCACAACCGTCAGCTTGTTGCTCTGGAGGAAGATCCGCTGGCTCCGCACGGGAATCTCAGTCGGGATGGAAAAGAGTCCTTGTTGCTGGCACGCCACAGTGGGCCGGGGTTCACTGTAGCACACGCACTTAGCAGGGCAGCTGTCGCTTTGAGGCGCAAAGTTCAGCCACATGATCAGAACCAGGAGTCGCCCCCCTGAAAAGACAAGAAAGCATAGCAAACGTATTAAGAAATGGTTTTCATTGTCTATACGCAACACTTGAAACCAACACAGTTTGATTCATGACGCAGGCAAAGTATAAACCACGGTTTTACTTTATTAGTGATGCTTTATTCCAAAATACATTTTATGGACCCCAAGATACTTGTATCTTGTAAGTATCTTGGGGTGTTGTTCACGGGTGAGGGCAGGATGGAGCGAGAAATCGACAGGGGGATCGGTGCATTGTCTGCAGTGATGCGGACTGTATCAGCCCGTTGTGAAGAAGGAGCTGAGTCGAAAGGTAAAGCTCTCGATTTACTGGTCGATCTACAATCCTACCCTCACCTATGGCCACGAGCTGTGGGTCGTGACCGAAAGAACAAGATCCCGGATACAAGTGGCCGAAATTAGTTTCCTCCGCAGGGTGTCTGGCTCTCCCTTAGAGATAGGGCGAGAAGCTCGCTCACCCGGGAGGGACTCAGAGTCGAGTCGCTGCTCCTCCACGTTGAGAGGAACCATTTGTGGTGACTTGGACATCTCGTTCGGATGCCTCCTGGACGCCTGGGGAGGTGTTCTGGGCAAGTCCCACTGGCGGGAGGCCCCGGGGACGACCCAGGACACGCTGGAGAGACTATAGTTGTTTTTCCACCGCTGAAACTTTTGGAGAACTTTTCAGTTTACCTTGATAAAATTCAGTTCCCGCATTTTTCCACCAACAACAATTACCAGGGTAATTAAATTCACCAGGGAACATCCAAGTACTATCTCGGCAGCAGGGTCTTGCTGAGCCAGGCAGGAACTTTGAGGGGGCGGGCTGCAATGACCACGGCTGATTGGTCAAATTTGGGGGCGTTGTTTTTACATCGGCTGGACTCAATCAAACTCATTTGAATTAATTACTGAGAACTCTAAGACTGCTGTGAAGCTGTGGAAACACAATTCTCAATTCCCTGCTGAACTTTTACAATCAAGAACTCCGTTTACCCAGAACTCAAAGTTCCTGGGCTTATTGGTGGAAAAATCGCTTATGTCTCTCGGCTGAACTGGGAACGCCTTGGGATACCGCCGGAGGAGCTGGTTGAAGTGGCCGGGGAGAGGGAAGTCTGGGCTTCCCTGCTAAAGCTGCTGCCCCCCCCCCGTCCTGACCCCGGATAAGCGGTAGATGATGGATGGATGGACATTTTATGGACACAATAAGTATATTTCATAGTATTTGAATCAATGGACTAATTCTCTCCCTGCTGCCTGCTAACGTGAGCAGGCAGAAATGAACCGTCCAAGTAGATTCATTTAGAACTGTGGGCTGCCTTTATGTGAAAGACGCCAACTCTAATATGGTCGACATAAATAATGGTGCTTCTCCCAGGGTGATAAGCTTTCTGACCAACAAAGAGGTCGGATGTTTGGAGCCCAGGTGGTGAAAGCTCCATGTGTTCAGTTAGTTTCCAAAGCATATTGTAGCTGTTAATCTTGGCGACCGAGATGTGATATGTGGCCTTAGAGCTTAGCTTGCCCTCCAGACATCGACGTTCAAACTGAGGCATATTCTGTATTTGTATGCATTAATTATGCTTGCTTGTGTGCCAGTGTAATTCGGATGAGCTTACTGCATGGAAGCATATATGTTGAAAGTGAAACCGACTGGATTAGCACGTGGATAATCACTTGGTGTTTCACTGCATTTACAACGGTTGCGGCGAAACGGATGTATATCTTGCGGTGCTTGCATGTGTGGCAGAAGCATGTCTTAGTATCAGCGCATAACTGCGGAAACAACATCCAAATCTCTAAATCCCCTCTAGCTCCTGTCCAATGCGCTGAGATGTTCTATTATCCGCTCCCATGCATGCGTTTGAATCCCAAGCTTGCAGCTATGACAGGTGCTGAGACCTGAAGAAAAAAACGCTTGAGCCTTACTCAGCCTTCCGTCCATCTCTTCTCATTTCCCTGCAATGGATAGCGGGTGCAGCTCATTTGTGAACTTGTTAAAGCGAGCCCCGGTGTGGCCCCACAGAGGGCCTCTGCTGCAATTTCCCTCCAATCGCCCTGCTCAGCCGTCAGACTGCCACCGGAAAGCTGTCAAGACTTTCCGTTCTTTCTGCATCGCAGCACTTTTTCTCCCAGCAGTGCCTAACAATAGCAATATTTTACCGCACAGCACGCTCCGTGTATCTCCTCCGCCGTCTTTTTTTCTGCAAGCCCTCTCCGCTGTCTATTCATTAACAGGCTATTTCCACCCACGCGTCGCATGTCAAAGTCAGCTTTCCTCTGCTCTCGGCGTATTATGTCCTGTCTTTGTTAGCATCTGTTTGAATGGCAGCGTTAGGCCCACAATGTCGTCAACTCCATCACAATTATGCATGCACAGTCACTTATCCAGTTTGCATATGTCGATGATTTATTTCTATGCTTGGTTCCCTGGAGGGGCCACATTTCTGAAGCTCAAAACGTCCGTGGGTCATCAAATATTTAAGTCCTAGCATAGCAATATTATGCCATGTCACTGATTACATTTATATGCAGTCAATAACCCTGCGGATCTTTAAAAAAAATCTTTGCTGGATGACTTGTGGTTGCATCGCAATGATGTTAGCGGAATTAGTGATTTTAAGGACTCTTATTTACAGATGCATATAATTTATATTGCATGTTTTTTTGACACAATCTGTGACATTGGAAACATTGGAAAGTTGGCCTTAAATTTTATTTCAAATGAAATAAAGTCTTAAAATCTTGAATTTACCTTGCCTTAAGCTGTAGCTGTGAGTTACACGCTGCCATGAAAGGCAAGGCGAGTTTATTTTTATCACACCATTCATTCACAAGGAAATCCATTATACTTTACATTTGTAGAAAAACAGAATTAAAACCATGATCAAATGAGAAGATAAAAATCCCAACATAAAAGCACGATAGCTTAAATGAAAAGATAAAACAACAAAATAGTAAAATGACCAAATGAAATCACAAAATCAAAGCAAGATGGTGAAAACAAGAAATAATATTTTTGATTTATGAAACTACAGAAGTGAGCAAATAAAAAAACAACAAAAAATGTTTATAGACCCAATTTAACTGTAGGTGAGAGTGGGGTAAATTGAGTCACTTTTTATTTCAGGATCACCACGGGAAGGGGCATACTAAAATATGAATAATATATATAATAATAAATGCGTCAGTATGATGATCTGCATTTACTATGCTACATGACCTCATGTTTGTGCGTATGAGTGTGACTTCATGGATGCATTCTGTTCACATCAGAAGTCAACATTTGTTTTTATAATGTGAACCACTATATAAAAAGATTGGATTTAACAACAAAAATCTGAATTGGGCATCTTACCCTGTAGTGTGAACATGGTCTAGTCTGTATAGATGTCATGTTCAAATGTTTTGTCCATTGCTCTAATTGCACCCTTGCGAGACAGAATTATGCAAAATCTGTCGGAATGTATTTTTACATTATTATATTGCTATACAGCCAAAATACACAAATAGCGTAGATTCGGTTTGGACACCAGCTCAACTTGCCCCTGCCCATATCGCTCAACTTACGGCTGCCATATTGAATTTATTACCCTACTAGAATGGAAAAACTGTTGAGCACAATTAGCTACAAGACCATTCCAAACTTTGCAGACCCAGAATTATTTCCATTCTTTGGCTGACAGGAAGGCAGTGTAGAGTTGTTAGTAGGGCAATATTGTGATATTGTGATATTAAAACTGCCACAATATCGTCGTTGTCATGTTCACAATATTCAAAAGGAACACATCTGTTATAAAAGTCAGGTTGATTTCCATTTGTGCAGATCTAGCACCCCCTAGTGGCAAATTTATTCGTGCAATGTAATTTTCATTAGGGATGTTTTGGCCTTCTATGTTTAAAAGCTATGCTAATTGTCAGATGAAGGTGAACCTAATTTGCTTGTGAAGCGATCAATGTGTGCTTGCATTAGCAAGTAAGAGCCTCAATATTGTTATTAGAGATTGTAGGTGGTTTATATGCTTTGCTATTATGTACAAAAGCGCAATATTGCGTTTTGTTTTTTGGTATGAGGTCTTTTTTTCCCAATATTGTGATCTTTTTCAAATATCGGCAGTCGCCAATCTACCGCCCCAATATCCTGATAATGATCGTATCGTGACCTTCATATTGTGATAATATCGTATCGTGATGTTTGGATATCGTTACATCCCTAGTTGTTAGGGCCCTTGTGACCTGGTCCAATTTCTGGTTCCAGTAAAGAGTCAAGCTTAGACACTCTGTGATCCAAAAACAAGCCTGATAAGGATTTACCATTCCAAACCGCGCCATGTGGAACCTCACAGAGATCTACCATTTGGTGAAAATATGTGTCAGTGGGTGACTTTGGGTTGAGGCCATTTCTCTCTCGGGACAGACACCCATGTACAAGTTTTATCAGGGTTGCATTTGGGCACCAAAACTCCTCACTTTACCTTTGCTGTCAGTGTACATGAAGACACTATAACGGTACAGATTGGCCCCCCCAACCCAACGATATCTGTCTGTTTGTTTTTACTGCTGATGTTGTTGATGCTCAGTCTAACAATACAACACCAAGGTTGCGGATCGGCGTAAATAAAATGTATTCCTTATCGTCTTCTGCCAGTTTTGTTTTCAACACTTAATCTCACCCTATCTGCTGTGTCAAAACATGCTTGTGAGCACCGGCTCCCTGTTTCAAGACCCTGCCAGTGGCATATCTTCAGAGAGCTATAGCTTTGTACAACAGCAATCATCACTCAGGGTGAGCAGACGAGGCTCTTTTGTTTCCTCTTGACTGACACTGTAGGCCCTTCAGCTTAAAGTACATAGCTTTGCACCCTTAACACTATTTACAATTGGACCCTGACAAGTGAGGACAGATTTGCAGGGTTTGACTATACTTCAGTGATACTCCATTTGATTGACAGAACAATTTCTCCATCACAACAAATATCCCTAAACTGTGTGGTCACGTTGTGCTATTCATCTCGTCATCCAGTATAGCGCTTATCCTGCTTGGGGTCACCGCAGGGGTTGGAGCTTATGCCAGCCGACTTGGGTGAAAGCCAGATCATACTCTGGGCTGCTCTCCTGTCAATCACAGGGTGATTATGAGCAACACAATGAGTGGAAATCGATCGTATACCGACCAAATGACAGGCAGCTATGTGAACCACTTACACTAGCAAGTAGGGGTGTAAAAAAAAAAAAAAAAAAAAAAAAAATCGATTCGGCGATATATCGCGATACTACATCGCGCGATTCTCGAATCGATTCAATAAAAAAATCTTTTTTTTTTTTTTATTTTTTTTTTTTTTAAGAGCTCAGAATTGTTCATTCGGTAGTCTTACCGATTCAACGTCTTATCATCATTGCCTTTTTTTTTTGCGTGTGTGAATCGATTTTTAAACTTCCATTTTTAATGGAAAAATATTCAACAAAACGTCTGACTTCGGGTTAGGATTCACACCTTGAGCATGGAAGAATGTTATATGAACGGAACTTAAGCCTTAATATTTTATTTTAATGCTGTTCAAACATGAAACAGATTACAACCTCTATAAGACTGAAATTTCAGATAAATAAATAATACATTTTCATATAAATCTTACACTCTACAAGCTTACTGATTAGTATTTTCTAAATTTGAATGAAAAAAATCGCAACAATCGACTTATAAATTCGTATCGGGATTAATCGGTATCGAATCGAATCGTGACCTGTGAATCGTGATACGAATCGAATCGTCAGGTACTAAGGTACTTTGAAATATAGTATACATGGTCTAAAAGCATACAGGGTATGTACAATTCATTACCGAGTGTAAATTGATGGTTGTCCCTTTCCAGACTATCTAAAAGTGACACATAAATCTACTTAATCGAAAAGGTGTCTGAAGCAGGATATGTGTGAATTACTTCTTTCCTATGGAGTACAGCATAAATTCCACACAATATTTGCTGCAGGGTTTTTTTTTTACAGTATGCATGCAAACACTTAAACTAACACTGACACCAACCCTGCAGCATGAAGAGAGTGGGTAGTGTCATGAAGATAAGGATAAGATTATAGCATACTGATTTCAACCGTGACAGCGTGAGACTTTTTTTTTTTTTTTAATATACATGGGACTATGGACAGACCTGACCATGAGTAGCTAATTTCTGTGAATAAATCTGTTGTGTTTAGTCCTAGTGTGTGAAACTTTCATGAGCCAAAGTGGCAGTCGACATGGGTTTCACAAACCCAAAATTGTCTACTGTTAGATTGGAAATTGGAAGAAGTCTGATTGAGCAGACGACCAGTCGGATGGTTTTGGTGTGGTTGCGGCCAACAGTGTCCGTTTTTTGTCTCAATTAAAGAGACTGTAGTTTACAACAAAAAGAAACAATTTTCAGACTTTTTTTTTGTTTACATTATAGAAAAGCATGAATAGTTAAGTTTTTTTTCTGAGAATAATAGACAGGATCCAAAAAGAAAAACAGGAATAGGTCAGTTCATGCTGAAATATGAGCATGCATGGCATGGGGTCTATGGTGCTACAGTATACATTTTCTTAATGTACTGTATTTTCACGACTATAAGGCGCACCTAAAAGCCTTCATTTTTTTAAAAATCTGACCCTGCGCCTTATAATCCAGTGCGCCTTAATATGGATCAATATTGAGCCGCAACAGGTCTCGCTGTCAAGACGCAATCAGTGACCCTGCACGATCGGTGACGCGGATGCGCAGAAGATCCCGCCATCTTGGATCGCTAGCTAAGACTAATTCTTTACCCCAGATAATATAATAAAACAGCTGTTTATTCATTTTGGGAGTGAATGGAGTTGTCAGAAAGCTATTAATAAAGTTTGACTGACCAATCTGACTGTTTTGTTGACATTCCCTTTAGCGCAGCACCATCTAATGGATGCATAACGTAACCCCAGCCTCTACTGTAGCGCCTTATATATGGAAAAAGTTTTAAAATATGTCGTTCATTGACGGTGCGCCTTATAGTGCGGAAAATACGGTAATTTCGCCAAGCAGTAGGCAAGAAAGAAAGAGCTAAAGCTCAAAACAGCAAATAGTATAAACCAAAGAAATCTTCATGAATGTGGCCCCATGTCTAAATATTTATTTATCTGTTTTTTATGTGTAACAGATTATTTCTTGATTTGCCATTGTCTCCTTTTCCGTAAATGCTTCTAATTATCTGAAATGTCTTCCGGATTGAGGTTATAGCACAACTGTTGCGTTGACATTTCTTTTAACGGCACTGGTGTGGAAAGATATTTTTTACTTTAGCCCGAAGTGAGGAGAAAACAAGTCTCGAAGTAATCCAATACGTGTGGACATAGCCGAAAATAGAGACGTCCGCAGGAATGAGCATATACGAGCGGTTGCAGTGTGTTGTCACTTATGTATCCCCGGTAAGTTTAGAACACTGCACAAACACTAATTTGTCCCAGTGCAAAAAACAAACAACCAAAAAACACAAGAAGCACTTTCCTCCAACCCCCAAAGTAGTCAAAGGTCATGCCAGGACAGTATAGAGCGCTGCCAGTCCATCACAGTAGCTTTGCTTTCGACACGCTCGGGATTGGGAATGGGTGGCTAACATGACAGTCTCATCACCCCGGCCCCCCGAGTAGAAGCGACATATCTGTCAGAGATGAAACACATTCCTCTCCACCGGGACCTCCTGGCCTTTTTCTGCAATCATACATTATTGTGTTGCTCTGAGGCAGCCCTGTATTTAATATAGCTGTGATCCTTTCCTCTAAGGTTGAGTCTCTGCGTGAAACCATCCAAGCACGCATAAATTGTTTCCATCATTTGCATAAGCATTTCAGATAACAGCAATGTAAGCCCTAATTTCTGATTAGAATATCACGGACTACTCTAAACGACGCTTTGACCCCCGGGTTGTAAGGGTCATTTTTACCATTTAGAGTTGTGCATTTATGCTTTGATTAGACAAGAATGGTACAAGGACTCCAGCACCTTTGTTGTCATCAGTTATTGCTTCACATTAACCGCGTTATCTGCGCACATTTGTTTTCTCTCTCCGGCATATCAACACGGGCTCGCCGCCTTCTGGTGTTCATTGCAAACAAACCCCCATTCTGTCAATATGCTTCAACAAGATAGTAACTGGCTATGTTGTTGCTGTATGGAATTAAAAACAGAATTGTGACATCTTTCGGCAAAATTATTTCTTTCGAAGGGTAAATTTTTTGGGAAAGAATACATATCATGGTCTCTCCACAGTATTTTATAGGCTTTGTACTGTTTTTTTTCTGGGTGGAAACCCGGCATATTATATCACAAGAGAGGTTTAGGGCCTGAGCTCGCGGCCAGGCAAAGATACATTTACTCAGTTTGTACATTTGGCATTTTCATACCCACATTTAGAGCTCGCTTCTCCCATTCCAACTCAGAGGATAGTGGTGGTGACTGACTAGGGCTGGGAATCTTTGACTGTCTCACGATTCGATTCGATTACAATTTTTGGCTCTACGATTCGATTCGGAATCGATTTTCGATTCTCAATTCAAACGATTTTCGATTCAAAATGATTTGATTGACAAATGATTTCTGCTTCAATTGTAAGATATGCACAACATTGTCATGATCTACTCCAGTCTGCTTTGCAAGACAAAATGACAAATAGACATTAAAGTGTCTTTTTTTTGTTTAAACATTTATTAATTTTGTATTGTAAGTGCCTTTTTCCACAAAAACAGCATGTGGGCTACAACTGCCTTTTCCCCTTCTTCTTCATTTCTAATTTAAATAAAATCGTTTTTTTGATATTAATATCGATTCGATTAATACGTAAGAATCTCGATTTTTTTATGAATCGATTTTTTGGCACACCCCTATGACTGACCACAAAAAAGTGTCAGCTAACTCCTATCGAACAACATGTGTTCTGTTATTTTTTTTTATTTAAAAAAAAGTACTGTATGTTAACACACTTTTCTAGCTTGTTTTAATACATAAAAGAAAAACTCTTTTAAATTTTAGGGTTGCCTGAGAACCCCCAAAAATGGGTTCGAAATGCACATGGCAGGACTAGAGTAGAAAGTCACACTGCAGCAGAAGAATGTATGCAGTAAATAACGTACAATGTAAATAATGTTCAATTAATATATGATAAAACATTTGTGATGCTTAAATTATTCTTATTTTACTATGTTTGTTTTAATTGTTCAGCACCTTGAGTTGTATTTTAATGTATGAAAGGTTCTATAAGCAAAAGTTTGATTTGATTTGATAAATGTTGCTGTCAAGTCTTCAGTCATGTACATAAGGATTCATTAAGGCTTCAGTTTCAGCTCTGCAGAAGCAAGACTGATTTTTGTCAAAGATGAAAAGTAACAAGACATAAAATTAATCTCCGAAATTCACCGCTTTTGACATTTGAGTGAGGATTAAGCATGGCGGCCATGGAAGAACTGGAAATACATTTGAAGGAAGTTTGCTTTGAACTCTTCTTTGCCCATAAAGCTGTGAAAAATGTCACATAATGGGAAGAAATTGAATATTCTGGAAAGTGTAAGGGTTGTTAGGAAGGTTATATTCACATAGAGGAGGTTGTGATCATGAAAGAAATGCACCGTTTATGACGTTACTTTCCTTGTCACACGAATGGAAAATGTTTTTTTTATTTTTTTATTTTGATTATTTTTTTATCCTAGAATAAAGTGCAATTGCACCTCCACAACATTAGGGGGCTGTGGCGCTCTCATTATTGGCAGAGTGTGCGCAGGGAACATTCGCTTGGTGGTGTAGGGGTTTTGTTTGCACTGAGCATGCGAGCTTTGTATACAGCAAAAAAAAAAAAAAAAAAAAATCAGCACAAATTATTTTATATTTTTGTTTTGCAGGTTAATTTAAAGTTGTTTTTTTTTTTTTTTTTTTTAAATATTGTGCTCCCGAGTTAATGTTGGTGATCAGTTTGAATGCATTATTATTTATAGATTTTATGTAATTTTATTTGTCCGTATCATATGGTTTGACATGACACTCAAAAAATGTTTATAGTTTAATTAAGGATTTAATTTTATTTTTGAATTTCAGATGCACTTTATATCTTTTCTGTTACAGTTAATAAAACTATTCTTTGTTGTAAGTTGGTCCATAGTTCTTTCTTTTTTTTTTTTTTCATTCTCTTATACGTTAATACGGATACAGTGTTATGCAGAGGTGTGCTTATAACAATTTTATAGACAAATGATACTATTTATAGTCACGGGGACGGGGGGCGCAAGATGTTTTCTTCTTAGGGGGGGCATGACAGAAAATAATTGAGAAGCACTGATCTAATCCTACACGTAGACATATGCACACCCAAATATACGTTGACAAATCTTTGCTTGTCGGTACGACGTCGACGAAGCAGACGCTTT
Source organism: Festucalex cinctus (assembly GCF_051991245.1). NCBI lineage: Eukaryota > Metazoa > Chordata > Actinopteri > Syngnathiformes > Syngnathidae > Festucalex > Festucalex cinctus. Next base: position 15,995,749 of record NC_135415.1, on the reverse strand, counting down.
GATCCTAAACGAAGACGCAGACGTCAGATCAAACGGGTTATTTAGGACATGCTGGAGCGGAGGGGGCACAACGGAGTATTGCAGGGAGCATTAGTGGCACTCTTGGAATGCAGATGAGGACACGATTAGATGGCCGGATTGGAAGATGAGGGGAGGGGACAGATGAGGTCCTGTTTGACACACATGTGACACAGCACTGGCCCAAGCAGATGGCTCATGAATAACTGAGGAACGGGCCGGTTGGCTGGACCAGGCAAGGCTGTGTGTGCGTCAACATCGGGGCCGCATCGACACGTACACACATGCGAGTGTTCCGCAGGAAAGATGAAAATCAATAAAGAAGAAAGCATAGTAAATGCTTCAGGATAATACTAGCGGGCAGATCTTGTCACATGGTTAAAATGGATGCAGTTAAGTCGAGGCAGCGGGATGGCGATGTCCTGACAGCAAGAGAATGAGCTCGCAATCAGAGGGCTGTCGGATCGAATCCCCCCCCTTGACTGGTGAAAAATTGAATGGGAAAGTGGAAGTGAAGAGTTCTCCCTTTTCAGCAAATACCATCAAATTATCATCAAGCCCCTGAGTGATACGCTGACCTCCCAAGTTAGGCAATGTTGTTATCAGACTCAAGCTCCAAGCCAAGCTCAAGATGCTGCTTCCACTTTCTTTCATTAGCGGTGACGGCATAATATTGCAGCATGGCGCTGCCAGCAGACTGAACTTTTTGCTTTTGGAAATACAGTTTCATAGTCTCACGCAATCAACTTTGGTAAAGTGATCATTTGTCCACAACGGGACAGTCCCGCATCCTCGTAAATTTCGCCAATCCCACTTTTTGTCCCGATATTATGGAGGTCCCGTCCCAGAGTCCCGTTTTTTTTTTTTTTTTTACCATGTGAATGTCAATCATAAAGTTGTGGTAGCGATTCATACGATAAACCCATTGAAATTCCTTCCTATTTGCTTCCAAATTCACGTTTGCATTCTTATTCACATCCACATCTAATCAGAAGCAAGCCAGAACTAGAACTACTTCCCGCTTCCGTGTCTAGGAATCATGGGAAATTTAGTCCTATTGCTGCGATCGCTGGTGGTCAACGCCGATGCAAGCTGAGTGTTTCTCGTGGCATGTTTCCAATGCGCGATCCGCGTGAGGTAAACTAGCCAGCTTTTAGCTGCCGGGACCAAACAAAAAATGGTGCAGAATGGTGAGTGAATTGATTGTTTAGCACTGGTTAACTGTCAACAGAGATAGCATTTAGCAAGTTAATTAATTACTACAACCCCCCCACCACACCCCCCACGCTGCCCCACTCTCCGTCAACTAAAATGATTTAGCACATTCCCTTGATGAAGATTGACTAGCAAGTGAGATTTTTTTTGTACATTAGATTTTCAGTTACATTTTAGCATCCCAGTTGTTAATTTCGAAAATCTGGTCACCCTACTAAAACTTGGATCTCGAGGCTGATGTCCAACTTCAGAAGCGTATTTGGAAGTTGTTTACAAAACAGCCCGTAAGACTCCAGATGTTGGTAATTTATCAGTCACTTTTGGAAACATCAATTTGGGATGAGCGCGTATTTATTTCAAGTTTGCTATCTTTGGCTAGAGCAGATATTGCACAACAATTGCGGCAGAGTCTATGAAAATTGCATATTAACGTCTTCTATGACCTCTTTCGGTATTCTAAAACCGTCCTCTATGCAGGGCTGATTACGGACACAGTATCTACATGTGTATGTGAAGGTGTCCAGATGGACCGCTCGAGCCACAGAGGAGCAAAAAGTCGAATGGCCTACTTGGGGTTTGTTTTTTTTTTTTTTTGTTTTTTTTGTGCGTGTGCTAGCTGTAAAGCCACTTTGCCTCACGTCGTGTTGGAGGCTTTATCTCATCTGCACATGGATGCCACGGAAAAAAAAAAAAAAAAGAGGCTCCGTGTTTCACTGCATGCTCACAGTCGTGGCATTTGAACAGCCTTCGCATTTTAATCATTCCTAATGCTATTTTGTTCAAATGCACATGTTGGAATATACAATATACCGGCCCTACCTTTTTGACATCATGGTATTTCCCTGCTGAAGCTTATATTAAAAAAATGCTTTAATGCAGAGCTAACTGGTTTCAAGGATAACCAATTTCACAAATATATTTTGCACATATGTTTCATACCATCATAAACCTTCACTATCAGATTGCTGGCATACAATTTAAAAGCGTTGAATGGAGAGAGATCTTTTCTAAGGTCTTTGAGTCACTTAACAAGTGCACTTTTTATGCAGCATCCATTTCCAGTGAGGACTGTGAGCAATCACAGTTCACAAATGAGCCTAGATGAACCCTGATGAATGACATTTTAAAAGCACGGAAAAGTGCCACCCAGCATCACATTATAGCTTCAGATAATGCTAACACCTCCACAAATAAAAAAAAAATACAAAAATAAAAAACCAAGGCAGTTTCAAGCGGTGATGATGATAACACAAGTGGAGGTGGTCTGACCGGAAGGCACGCTTCAATCAGCGTTGAACCGTTTTGGAATTTGATTGTAGCGTGTCTTTGCTGAAGGCGAAAGCTGCACTCTCGACTGACTGTGAGCGACGGACTCCGGTGGGTGGAGAAGAAGGTGGATGTCACAACATGTTTTTGGCAGGGTCAGTCGTACAAATCCCTAAGTTTGGCAGTGGCTCGCTTTGTGTTTGTCGCAAGCTCGGGAGTGGAAAGTGACCAGTCTATTTGGTGGTGTGGCTGGGAATTTGAGGTTTTGGGGTTTTAAGTCAAAGAAGAAAATGACAACTATGGAAACCTAAAAGGACAAGTTTCAAGTTGGCCACATTATTATTTGAAAGTATTTCTCACATAAACAGTCCAGTGTATAATTTTATGTTGACCAAAGCCCAAAATTCCGAGTTTTGAAGGCAATGAGGAAAGTTCATCTACTCTCTGTTTTTTTGTTTTTTGTTTTTTGTGAGGAATGAGGAATCTCTCTTAAGTTTCAAGTTTACAGCATTGTGTATGTTGTTTCCCAAATCTGTCATATTCTTACAGAAGACGACTATTTAGCTCGTTGGCAGCATCTTCCTCTTATTGTGATAAACGAGCACTCGGATGTTTGTTTTCCTTGAAAAGATAACCTTTTTGAAATTTAAACACTCTACTTGGTGACCTTTAGTTCCTCCGTTGCAGTTGCCAAACCCTTATTTTACAGCCCGAGACTTTTATGAGGTATCTTATGGCCATTTATTTCTCTCCTTTTCAGGATTTTTATTTTATTTTATTTTATTTTTTTATGAGCCCGTTTGATCAAGTCAGCTCATGAGTTTGATGCTGCATCAATGGATATGTTCATAAAACATGCACGTGACACAATATAGCAGACGTTAACAATCAAGGCACTGGCAGTGCTGCTTTGTAAATAGATTTATGATTACGTGACTCTAAGAAAGGGAGCTGAGAGCAGAAAAAAAAAAACCTCAAATGTTGACATATGTTTCCTTAATATCCATCCATCTTCTTCCGCTTATCCGAGGTCGGGTCGCGGGGGCAGCAGCTTTAGGAAGGAAACCCAGACTTCCCTCTCCCCAGCCACTTCAACCAGCTCCACCGGCGGGATTCCAAGGCGTTCCCAGGCCAGCCGAGAGACATAATCTCTCCAGCGTGTCCTGGGTCGTCCCCGGGGCCTCCCGTCGGTGGGACATGCCCGGAACACCTCCCCAGGGAGGCGTCCAGGAGGCATCCGAACCAGATGCCCGAGCCACCTCAGCTGGCTCCTCTCAATGCAGACTCTGAGTTCCCCCCCGGATGACCGAGCTTCTCACCCTCCTGTTTCCTTAATAAACCAATGTAAAACTTAAAAGACTTAAAGGGGCACACTTCACTTTTCCAAATGTATTTTTGTCGTATTTGTTACAACTAGAGGTGTGCTCAAAAAATCGATACGGCAATATATCGTTGCGGGCCTCATTACAATACACGTATCGATACTGCTCGTTAACTTTAAATAGGCAGTTAACGTTTGCCGTTGCAGCTTGCATTGTAAACCAGCAGTATCTTTGAAGTTAATTGCTTTCAATTAATGCAAAAATAGCTCACCAGTGATTGGACACTGTGTCTTGGCAAAGAAAAATTAAAGCAGGGGAGGAATATGAACATTTATTTACTTACAAACTTAACATGGCACATGTCTTAATGTACCAATTTTCCTATATTTTGTTTAAAAAAACGAAATAAAATGTGTTACATGAAAAAAATGCTGTTTTTGTTTCCCCAAATATTTCAAATAAGCACATTTTAGAGTTGTAATTTTAATACTTTGATATTTTTGCTCATATCGACTCATGCCTATTAATAAATTTTCCCGGTGTGCCTGTGAAAACTGCTCCTTGCTCTGCAGTGCGTACACATTTAGACCAGGCATGCCGCTTGGTGGTGAACCAGAAGAGCTACTAACAAAAACAGTTTTGTCATCCAACATAATAGACATATCCTTTAGGTATACATATGACTGTTATTATAAAATGCAAGTAAATTAATGTAAAATATCGGGATACATGTATTTGGGATACATATGTATCGTTATACGTATCGTATCGTGAGGTTGGCGGCAATACCCAGCCCGAGTTACAACTGTCAGTTTGACCCTACATTCATATCGTACTACTAGTTTTTAACACTGCAAACACCCCATTAAAAAGTAAAGTAACAATATTAGAATTGAACTGCAGAAAAACATGGTATTTTACTAATATTTGTCCCATTGTACTAAATATCAACAATGCCCAGTCAGAGTTTAGTAGATTTTTTCCACACATTCCAAAGTACATAAATGTATGGGTGGTAAATCAATTTGTCATTTGCCTTCTCGCCTTTTAAATGTAACCACGATAGTCACACTTTTTACTGTCATAATATATTCAACCTCGGATGTCGTCTTCACTTGGGCAATATTCCACTCTGCTGGACCCGCCCGCTGACTATGCAGAATAATGAGTGTCGTGCGGACTCACGATGGCAAACATGGATGTGATTTATAGCGGGACAAACATGAAAGCAGCCACGCGCGAAAAGCAGAAGCCGTTTTCTCGCCAATGTTAAATCAGTCCAAGAAATTTGTTGGGCCACATGAGATTTCATGTTGCCATTCGTGCAGAGACTAAAAGCTCTTATGTCAAAAGCAGCGACACTTGACTTCCTTGAGATTTGGCTATTTTAAAAGTTTGTGAGTGGATTTCTCGCTACGAAATCGGCAGATATACTGAGATGTGCGGTAGAAGCCCTTTTATAGTCTCACTTTGTTTATAAGGAGCTTTAAATTATGTGCAATTTGGTCATTGCTGTTGTTGATTAACCTTCATCCTGACTCATCAGTCATGCAATGGTGGAAACACAGACACAATGTGTGCACAAATTTCATACAAAGACGGATGCTGTCATGGAAGCAAATAAACGTGACACATTGTGCTATTGATGGCTAATTCTGGTGAAAACGTTGGAGGCGTGTGCAACCCTGGAGGCATGTTGGTCTGACAAAAAAAACAAAAAAGGGCAAATCTCTCCCTCCCTTTCATCTAAATCAGTGTATTCATGTTGGTAACAAGAGGCCTCCTTCTGCTGCTCCACACTCTTAACAGGAGAGGCGTCATTAACTGTGTTTGGCCTCTGCTGCATTTAAAATGCTGTCGTCTTTGTAAAAAGTTGATCACCTTGAAATGTGTCGTGCAATCCAAGCTAGACAAGGCCAGTGCTACTTTTGTGTTACTCTTAAGTGGATGGATTTGCATTTTGGTGAGTGTGTTTGGAGGATCTTGCGACATCCGCATGCATCATATTCGCCATCACAAAACTTTGCGCTTGATTGTCGGTCACACTGAAACTCAGGTTGGCAAACTTTGAAAAGCTTTGAAATAAATGCAATTCGGTTTGGGTAAAGTAGTTTGACGCAACCTCTTGGGGTTTGTATGATACATTTGTAGGAAAAAGATGACACATGGATGGACGGATGAATTGATTATTGCTGTGACCTTTTATTTGTAATCGCGCCTTCTATCTTCTGTACGCTTAGTTTAGACCAGTTAAACCTGTTACACTTTGATTGTCTTTCATATTATAACAAACATTAAAGACAAAGCGCCAGCAGAAGTTTGGACGGGACTTAACAGATGTACTGTATGTATGAATAGATGGACAAATTATACAAGATGTGTCAGAAAAGCTCCAGGACTCGTGATACATATTTTCTATTCAAACTACAAACTAAAAGTTCCTCCCTTTGAACAAATCATCTGGAGTCTAACACATTTTCCCAGCATTCTCTGCCATTGACGGCTAAAGACGTCAAATTTCTTTGTCGACGTCTTTAAAACGAGTTTCTTCGCTTGGAAATGAGGAAATAAATTACACGGATCCAGGCAAGGTGAGTAGGGAGGTTGCTCCTGTACAAGCATGGTCGTCTCGGGCAGGAAGTGTCAGATGTTCAGGGAATTGTCTTGGTGAAGCACCAGTCCTGGAACTTTTCTGACACACCCCATATGTAAGGTAAGCTATCTTAATAAACTCTGAATGCATAATGTTGATCTCATATTAATGTGGCAGTGAATGGTGGTTATATGCACGAATGTATGGGTCAATAGATTAAATTTATGTTCCTAATGAATCTGTCGGACAGATGGCGGCTGGGCTGGATGGATGACACATTGATTAATGGGAGGATGTTACATGATAGACAGTTCAATTATATTACGGATTGATTGATGAGCCATTGATTTCGTTCATCTGGATTGATGGGTGATTCATTGATAGGTGGAGCAATCCATCATGAACTGAGTCATGGCTCATACCTTGATGGATCAATATTGGATGGATGATGCCTGGATAAAAGATCAATTCATTAAGAATAGACGGCTTGGGCTTCAACAATAGTAAATGACTAGAACAGACCTTCAAAATCATCATTTAGGACAAATTAGACAATCTAATCTTACATATTGACAGGAGCTCAGTTACATTTCAAATATTTTGAGAGCTCTTTGTATACCTTCAGAGAGTTTATTTGACTTTTGTGGGCTATAAGGGTTAAAAAGGAAAAATAATACCGTATGCTACTGCAGCGGATGTTTTTAGACATATTCAAGCTTTCTTTCACCTTGCAAAATGGGAATAAAAACAACTATGGCCTTGTTGGTTTAATAAGCCCACTTCACATATTGCCTAACAATGAGTGTTCCCTCCTCTGCAAGAATGAAAGGAGGGGGGAAAAAAACCTGTGCATTATTTACCAGTCGCCTCAATTCCGCCGCACCCTGTGCTGCAGGAAAATAGATTTTTTTTTTTTTTCTGCAGAGGATCTCTTATAAGCGGAATAAAGTGAGGGGGGGGAAGTGGGGACAAAGGCACAGAGAGCTTTAGAACGTCTCCACCTTGCTCAGGAATCAGTCACATTTCCCTCCGTAAGCCTCTGCGCTATCTCCCCGTCTTCCTCTCTGCTGGCCTGATAAGGGCAGCTCTTTACATCAAAGGCCTCCACAAATCAGTCACCTTTGTTACTGCAAAGGTCGCACTCAGACCCAAAGCTCACTTGATGCGAGAAGTCATCATTCCCGCGCCTTAATTCCCATGTGAGGGATGAGCCCAGGCTGAGTTCCCACATAGCCCCTCGCCTGCCCTCTCGTCTCTCTGGAAGCAACTTTCGGGTCGCATCCAACGAGATAGGAGGTGACGTTTGAGCTTCCCATTTCACCATTCACGGCATGCAAGGCATCAGATAAGCCAAGAGTAAAGATCCAATAGTGGCAAGTCACCTTGCTGCCGCAGTGTCTGAGCAAAAAGTATTGGCCAGGTTATCTACTTTTATTGCTCCTCTGAGGACGCGCGGCAACACATAGCAATCACTAAAGGAAAAATAGCGACTTTGCTGGATTTAATCTTTCCGTATATGGACAAATGTATTGGGAAAGCTCTCGACAGGAAATGAAAACAACATCCACTCTTTTGTAGAAGACTTTGAAGTGTGTCCCAGGGATTATTTTGTTCCGTTTATGAGCGGATGGTGGGCGAGAGGGCCTGGTTAACTTTTTAGTACTTTCGTGTTGAGGTAAAACCTGTACCAGCCTGCCTTCCTCACCATTCTCATCCAAGCATGCCTTAATGGACCTTGCTTTGTGCAATGGGCACAGTCAAGTTGGATCAGGCCGCTCCCACAAAGAGCTGTCCAAAATGTCTTGGTAAAACACCAACTTCAGATTCAAGGGGTCTTGCCCCATCCATTATTTACTACTGAAATGAAAAAGCGATGTGTAGCAACCGCTCTTTGTCCAAATTCCCCGTGTGTTTGTTCCAGTTTCCGAACAAGCGTAACGTTTCAAGCGTAATGCACAATGGCGCAATTGGAGTGTGGCTATATTGCGGGATGACCCATCTGACAGCACTTCCTGCTTTGCTGCCCGGGTAATGAGTCATTCCTGCCCCAGAGGAAAAGCAATCTGGTATTTTTAAAACCACATCCTTCAGCTGTTCTTTTCTCTCCCTGAAGCACCATCTTGGAAGCACCCGTTGGCTTGCGATATGAATAGCGTTGCCAATGTCACCGCTAATGGGCCTGAAATGGTGGAATATTGCAAATATTTTGCACCACATTGTTTGGAATGAAGCCCTCTGTACTTGAGTCTTCAGCTTCAAATTAAAAGTGACAACCAGTTTGTGGATGTACTGGAGTCTGTACCGGCAGATTTTGGCATCAGCTGGTCAGCAGGTAACAGCAGACAATATATAGAAAAATGATCTATGTTTTTGTTAACTTTGGATTACATTTAGTTTTGCTGTGTCCCTTGTTCAGATTTGTTACGTCTTCCTTTCCACCTGTTCTTGTCTGCCCTGTTCTTTGCGACGACCAGTCAGCTCCCTCCAGCGACTTGTGTGTTGGTTCATTGTCACTTTCATGTTTCACCACAGCCTTTGTCGCCACGTTTTTTTCATAGTCTTCAGTGCAGCATGTTTTGTTTCTCCATTTAAAAAAAAAAAATGCTGCAAACCTGCCACACTAGGTGGGTTTCCATCCACCTGTTTTTATTTTCAAGCATTGTGAAAATACAGTAAACAGGAATAGAAATGCTAGAAAATCGAAAAAGGTCTAAAACTCATAGTTTTTACTATTATATAAGATTTTATTTTTATTTTTTTAACTCATTCACTCCCAGGACATTTTCGCTGTTTTACTGGATTTTGACTAATTTTGTAAGGCCCATAGAATATTGTAGGGATAGACCGCCACGGCCGATTATCGGCGCCGATATTTGGCATTTTGACAATTATCGGCATCGGCCATGTTTTGAATCTGAAGGCCGATAAAGCTCACTGAGCAGGGGATACTTGCGAACGTAGCGAATTTGGGGTTTTCATCAGGATTTGTAAGATGTTCGCAGTCAGTTTTTATTTGTCGTAAACACATTTGGAACATATTCACACAATTTTTCACCGCGAAAATCTTTTTGAAACGTTTTTACGAACCCTAACAAAAACCCCAAATGAGCTACATTCACATGAATTTGTTACTCAGTGAGAAATTATATATAGTTTGAAAGAATTCCCCCCCTCCCCATTTTACTGCAAATGAATATCGGCTTGAAATATCGGTTATCGGCCGACTTGACTACAAATAATCTTTATCGGTATCGGCCTTGAAAAAACCATATCGGTCTATCACTAGAATATTGTGTCCTATTTCTATAAAAACATGGAATCTACCAAAAGAAAGATTATAGCCTCTTCTTGCATCAGGAAAAAAAAAAAAAAAAAAAAGCATGTTTCTATCTGTTTCCATTTTGCATCAATTAGCATTGGAATATGGCTAAGATTCATTATTATTCACACATCTGTTTCAAATAGTGCAGAAAAGAGGTTATTGATCTCTTTTACTCTTCTGCCATCCGCTGGCCGTTTTTGTAATAACTACCATTGCTTCAACCGTTCTCTGCAGTTCAGACGCTGCATCAAAGCCAAAACACATAAATACATCTTTGGGAGCATGGTAATATTTAAAATATAACATATTTATAGGTTTTTTGGAGTAAATGAGTTAAGCATATTGATAAAAAGAAAATGTTGACCAGATTCCACGTTGCATGTTTTGACCGGATATTACGTCACATGTATCACAAATAATGGTGGTGGGCGATCAAGTAATATCTCTTTTGGAGGGTAGGCTTCAAGAAATTGAAATATTTCAGGAATTAATAAAACATGGAAGAACATTTATCTTTTGTTGTTATTCATCCGAGTATCTTGCAGCAGAGACAGGCGCTCTCTTATGACATCATCTCATGGCGCAGTCTCCTCTGCCCTTAAAGGGGAAGTCAACCTTAAATATTTCTTGACAATATGATACATGTGACCTCACTAGTCGAAACATGACATTCTGATTAATATTACGTTTGTGGAAAATGAGTTATGCAGAAAAATCCAGCCATTTTTATCTATCTTAGGGCAGCCATTTTGCCAGTTGATGTCGACTGAAGATGACACAGGGCTCAGGAAACGACCAATCACAGCTCACCTGTTTTCTGAAGCAGAGCTGTGATTGGTTAACTAAGACCTGAGCAGCTGTAATGTCATTTTCACTTGACAGCAAGTGGCAAAATGGCCGCCTTGTGTTATTGCAGCTTGCCTCATATTACACTGACGCAATATTAACCAAAATACCATATCTAGGCTCGTGTAGACTGTGTAGAACATATTGTCAAAAATAATAATAATAATAGTTTGCCTTACCCTTTTTAGTGTTTGCAAAATAATACCAAATGAAAACAGGGATAAGTCGCATGGTTGTTTTGCACATTTTCACAAAATGTGCTTAAAAATTATCCAACATTTGGATGGAAACCATTTCTGACACTATGTAGCTACAATATTACAAGGCAAGAGGGATAAAGATGGTTTGATGTACAGGCATTCAATTAATTCATGTCTAAGTACTGCAACTCATTAAGCTTCTGAAAATTTATGGCAAGCCACCTGCCTGCACTGAATATATTTGAAAGTACACTTGACATATGTATTTGATTTTTAATGGGTGTATAACCTTTCCTATATCAAACCCACCTGAGTGTTCAGTCTGCTTAGAGAGGCACTAGTGTTGCCATATCACCTGACAGCAGGGATTTCAATCATTCCGCTGAGCTTGTAACATTTTTTTTTTTAAATGCAGCTGCCTAATTCTCCCCACAGCTGCTCGCTAGCATCTCGCTAATTTACTAGCACATAGTAACGTGTGCACTTGTGTTTTAGACCATTCTCATCGAGAGACCATCTTCTAAATTATGCATGAGCCAAAAGGAAGACAGAGGGAAAAGAAGTTGCTTTTTTTTTCTTTTTAGGAGAAAAGGCTTTAATCAAAAGGTCCTGAGGATGAAAATAGCTTCAAGGCAAGATTATAAGAAGAAACTTCACAGGTACAAGCACATTTCTTCAGGGCATCTGCTGAAAATAGCAAAACTGCAGATGTTAACCAAGGATTCTGTTTACACTTGTTGGCTGCTTAAATAAATATCATATATATATATATTGTAGGGCTGGGTATTGCCGCCAACCTCACGATACGATCCGTATCATGATACAGGGGTCACGATACGATACGATACGTATCGCGATACAGGGGTCACGATACGGTACGATCCATATCACGATACAGGGGTCACGATACGATACGATACGTATCGTGATACATATGTATCCCAATACTTGATCTTCAAGGCGATACGGATCCCGATATTTCACATTCATTTACTTGCATTTGATAATAACACTCATATGTATACCTAAAGGATATGTTTATTATGCTGGATGACAAAAATGTTTTTGTTAGTAGCTCTTCTGGTTTACCACCTAGCGGCATGCCTGGTCTAAATGTGTACGCACTGCAGAGCAAAGAGCAGTTTTCACAGACACGCCGGGAAAATTTATTAACAGGCATGAGCCGATATGAGTAAAAATATCAAAGTAATATTAAAATTACAGCTCTAAAATGTGCTTATTTGAAATATTTGGGGAAATAAAAACAGCATTTTTTTTTCATGTAACACATTCTATTTTGTTTTTTAAACAAAATATAGGAAAACTGGTACATTAAGACACACGTGCCACGTTAAATTTATAAGTAAATAAATGTTGATATTCTTCCTCTGCTTTCATTTTTTCTTGGCAAGACGCAGTGTCCAATCACTGGTGAGCTTTTTGTGCATTAATTGAAGGCAATAAACTTCAAAGACGCTGCTGGTTTTTATTTTTTAGGTACAATGCAAGGCGCAAAGGCAAACGTTAACTGCCTATTTAAGTTAACGAGCATTATCGATTCTGACGCCTGCGTATCGATACGTGTATTGTAATGAGGTCCGCAACGATATATTGCCGTATCGATATTTTGAGCACACCCCTAATATATTGTAACTTGAAAATTGAGCCATTTTTATTTTCACTGGAAAACAAAATCATGCTTCCATAAACAAGCACTCCCAGGCAGCGTTCAGTTAGTCAAAAGACTAACACTGCAATATTTACTCAGCAATGATGATAACTACCAGATTTTCATTGCATTCCAAAGAAAAGTCACCAAGAGCTTAGAGAAGTTGCTCACGAACATGACATGGTATTTATGTTGAATGGCACTACGGACTGCGTCAAGATAAGAGCTCAATTAGCAGTGTGGGGCGTAGGACCTGACTCAATCTCCCATGACTAATCCTGTGGCTTTTGTTGTCATTAGCAAGAGCAATTGCTCTTTAATCTTAGCTTCTCAGTGCAATGCAGTGACGCACAAAAAAAAAAAAAAAGTGAAGTGAATATAAAAAGTCTGCAACATCCCTGTTCAAATGCAAGGTTTTTGTATCATGAAAAAAAAAAAAACGAGACCAAGCAAAATAATTTCAGAAATTTGACACCATTTATGTGACCTACAATCCAGTGGACCTAGCTGAGCCTGGCAGCAGCCACTTACTGGTGTATGAAGGTGTCAGTGAACGGGTAAATGTGAGCCTCTGTAAAGGGCGTTGGGCACTGTGATGATGTGGATAAAAGCACAACAGCATAGAAGTGCGCTCCACAAATAACACTAAAGCGAACCCTAATGATGGCAGCATCATGCTTTGTGGCTGATTTTCATCACCTTGAACTGGGACCTTCGACAATTTGGAAGGAATAGTAGTCAGTGTTGGCACAAAGCCTTCAGCCTTCTGCTAGAAAGCTAAATAAAGTCAGGAAAGCCTACAAGAACATCTGAAATGTATTTTGGGTTAATCAGAGGTTTTAACTGGTGGTAGATGCGCGCTGACTTCCATTAATTCTGAACACAGCCACAGCCAGTTGTAAGATGTTTATTTACGTCACTTCTTGAAAAGACATTGTAAAAAATCTATTATGTTGGAGGTTATAAGACAAGTCATCTTTATTTATATGGAGTCACATAAATGATGGAAAAAGTTCTGGAATAATTTGTTTTGATCTCATCTTTTTCCATGGCATTTGAGCAGGGGTGTGTAGACTTTTGCAAGATATACATGAGTTTGTGTGATCTCCTTTGGCAACATTGGTGGACATTTCTGGTAAAATGGATCCATCCCGTTTATTAATATTTAAGCAAGAGCGGTCATACTCTAACCTCATTGACTCTGCTGGGGTGGGCTTGGTCGGGTCTGCCACAGATGCTTGTGGACTTATAAGACATATATAGCAACAACTCTTATGAAGGAAACTCAAAACTGAAAGCTAATGTTACAAATGTGTGCCATTTCTTATCAATCTTGTGCTAGTAAAATGTCTTTTCCTCAATGTAATCTAGAATATACATAATCAATATATTTAGATCTAACTGCGTTGATCAAATGACAACAACAACGAAAAGAAAAAAAATCTTGGAATTCTTGCTGAGAAATGCCAACTGGTAAAAGCATTTTTGCGACAGTCAGTTCAGCAGCTGAAAACACATTTGAAAAGTGCCAGAGGGAAACAGACTTGATACGCTCGTCGTTTTTGGAAAGCTGACTCTATTTACTTTCCGTAGGTACACAAGTACATTGTGTTGAAATATTTAAAACTGTTGGGCTTTGCAGAGACTCACATGCCACCCCGTGCTCTCTCTCTGTTTATTTGCTGTTTTGGTTTCTACAGCAGCTCCTTAACTGGTAATCTAGTTTGGCCAGGATTAATTGAACCTTCTGTTGTGTGCGGCAAGTCGGGAAATCCACCGCGCTGCCGTTGCTAAAGACAGGATTTCCCAGACTTGTTTTTTAATTAGTTTCCCAGACTTAGTCAAGTGACGACCCAAAAGAACTTTGTTGCTCCCGACATCAAAATATAATAAATGTGTGCCATAATACGGGCATATAAATAAACGGTGACACACAACGGATATTTACTACAATTCAGGGTTTTTCCTGGCTTAAATTGAGGCAGAGGTGCTATCACCGTGACTATGATGGGTGACTACAGATACCAGGGGTTTATTTCACAAACAAACTGTGAGATTAACCCTGAACGAGTTGACATACCCTCCGATAGGAAACTGCGTTTTCGGTTTCAGTCCAGCTGATTCCAGTGAGTTATTTCAACACTGAGTAGGCTCACCTGGACTTTAAAAGACTGCCTCAATGGAGCCCCGATTCGTCGATTCACTATGGCAACGCGGAAGCAGAGCACGGCGCCGCCCTCTGCTTCCGCGTTGTTTTTTTTTTTTCTTGCCCCTTTCAACCGAAAATCTTAATGCGATCATATGTCGAATTCGAACATGTCTTTATTTAAATAAAAAAAATAAATGTAAAAAAATGCAACACCGTAGCGATATTGAATTGTCAATATAAAAAAAAAAAAAAAAAAAAAAAAGTAACACTGCAGCGGCTCCCCATAGAGGAGAGCGCCGTGGGAGAACATTTGGTGCTCGGGTCAATGCGTAAATTTAAATGTATGGTCTTTAGCAATCACATATTACATGGGAAACCTGTTGAATGGTTGCTCATTAATTCATTTCATTTAGGTACAATCCTGCGAGGGAGAAGCGCACTTGATGTAAGATGAAATCTAACAAAAAACTTAGATGAAAAACATTATTCAAACGTCTATAAGAAAAAAAATGGAGCACAATACATGCTGCGGTGTGAGTGCATATGACCACGTCTGGTAATGTTGCAAATGACGGATTAAGTTGTGCATGCAGAGGATGAACTGCGATGTAAAATGGTACCGCTCAAAAAGGTAACTGTGGAAATGCCAGCTATACGCGGTCTTATAACATTCTCGCAACGAATATCTAATTCCCTGCGCAATATTGTGGCACTTTCATCAATAGGGTTATTGTCAAGAGAACATGTCATGTTAGTGACAAAAGTGGACTTTACGCAAAAAGTCGCCTCAGCGGACTGAATGAATGAGGAAATGAATTGTCTTGTGCGGCTGAAAGGACACTGGTACAGGGAAAAACTCAAGGTTCATTGTGAAAAACCTGCTACCGACCAGGTTAGGTTGATGGACCATGTTGCTATGGTAACTGACCGAGAGCTCAAATGACCTCTTTTTATGAAACAGGCTAGAGTTCCCTCTTATCTTCTGGTTTCAGTTGCCTCCCTTTCTGAAACGAGTTTCCCACTTTTCAGGCTTTCTTTATCCAGGTTTCTCACTAAACCTGCTTTGTGAAATACACCCCAGGTACTCGCGGTGGTGACCGATACCATTATGGGCCGCCCTCCTGCAGCCATTTTGTAATCACGGACTAGAAATTAGAAATTCTATGAATACAAAGGTGCCATTTTTTAATTACAATCATTACAAATTCATCCACTAGTACATATCAGCGTTGTTGTAAAACACTGTTATGTTTATTGTGTATACTGTGTTTTTATAACTTTGGCGATGGCTGGAGCACGCCACCCCTGCCTCGCAACTAGGAAATGGGCTTCTTCTTCGGTACATTAAAGGGATACTTTACTTATTTAGCCATTTTTGGCAGTCAAACATTAATATTTTGCCTATAATAAATTTGATATTTTCATTATTTTTCATGTACAATTAGTACTTTTAAAAACACATTTTGCAACTTGCTGTCGACTGAAAATGACATCACAAGGGCTCAGGTAACCAATCACAGCTCAGCTTGTGAATGTCACATGACCAAACCTAGAAAACAGGTGAGCTGTGATTGGTTATCTGAGCCCCTGTGATGTCATTTTCAGTCGACAGCAAGTTGCAAAATGTGTTTTTAAAAGTACTAATTGTACATGAAAAATAATGAAAGTATCAAATTAATTATAGACGAAATATTAACTTTTTATTGCTAGAATGGGCTAAATAAGTGAAGTCTCTCTTTAAAGTTTTAAAAAAAGAACAAATGAAAGCTGTTTCTTCTTCGGTTGTTGCTTCAGGTCTTTACCGTGCACTGCTGTTGATAGAGCGCCTCCATAATGTTGCAACACTGCAACTGCAGTTAAAATGCATTCCTGCCAAGCTCATTCAACACAACTGGAGCGCTGTGTTGAGCGATATCAGTGGCTCAGGCTATAGGTGGCGAGCAAATTAGGTGGAGGTGGCCGCCTCTGAATTTTGTACACAGGAAAAACCCTGAACATGGAGCAAGGAGCCTTACTCTGAAAATTAGAGGTGTAGCAAAAAACGGCCTTTTTTTTTTTTTTTTTTTTTTAAACTGACCTAAAATGTATCCACCTCACCTGACAAGATCTAATTTTGAAGCAAAACAATTCATAACAATCAATAAAAACAGCGTATAATTGTAATAATCCATTTAAAGTGTTTTCAGTGATGTTGAATGTATACAGTGCACCTATGTCAGTGTAAAATGGTGATGTTCAAACTAAAAATACACAGGTATAAAAAAAACAACAAAAAAAACAGTGGCAGCATTCATATGTGCACAGATATCCACTGAGGAAGTCGTGCGCACTAAACCACATCTCGCATGATGCTGTACTCATCCTCTGCGGGGGGAAAACGTAACACACCATCTGTTCACTGATCCCCGGCAGCAAACAACAGACAGACCAGCAGACTCGCGGCCCGGGCACCATTCCCGCACCAGCAATGAATTGTGGGAAACACGGAGGCAGCGACATGGAAGCGAGGCGGCTAAATGCGAGATGAGAGCCGCCATCGGCTTGTTAGGATTTGATCAGCGGGCCCGAGCTGACATTGCACACCGAGGAATGATGCAAATTTAGGCAGACAGTGCAATAAGCTCGCACAAAGTGAGGCGGCGGGAGAAAGCCAAATGACGGATTGGAGAAGGTGGCCAATGAGGGGGAAGCGAGATGTGCTGAGTGTATTTTGAGCGAGCCGGAAACCGCGCAGACGGAACAAGGGGAGGGCAAGGAAGAGATTTTAGGATGCCAGCAATTTTTTTTTTTAACCACAATGTCTACAGCAGCCTTCGTCAGAATTGCCCACTTGAATGCTATTTTGGGTTTAATATTAAGCGTGTGGGTTAAACAAACACCAACCGAGCGTGTTAGCTCACAGGAGAATTCCACCGTGAAGCCAGCACACGCAGCAAAAGAAATAAAATAAATGATGTTAAATATGCTAGACATGTGCGAGGAAGGCTTTAGCATGCCCCCTAGTGTCTGCCACAATCCCTAATGGCTTTTTACACATCATAACATCATCCAGCTATTCATTTTCGATCACTTATTCTGATAAGGGTCATGAGCTGACATTTGGGTGACACCACTATGTATATAAAGGACAGACATAAAAGGCACAGGGAGGGACTGTTGCATGCTTTTCGTCCCAAATTGTCTCATTTTCTTGTATGAAGATGATTGAGTGGTGTTATATATACAGAGCACCCATCAAATTCTTCCTTCATCAAGGTCTGTATGTCTGTATTCCACGAACTGTGAGCTTAAGGAGCACAGATTGGGCCTTTTTTGTTTGTTCCCCCCCTCCCCTCATTCTCATTGCTTTTTCCCATATAAGAAACTCAGGGCACTAATTAGTGATCCGCCAGGCTTCCCATCCTGTCTCCTGGTTATTTTTCGTGTTTCTCGGACGGGTTGTGCTTGTGAAGACAAATTTCATGTGTTTTTACATACTTTGTCAATAAATCTGATTCTGATTAAATAATAGCTGCATTTAATGTTTTTTTTATGATATTGGAGGAATTAGTGTTGTTCCGATACCGTTTTTACCCCCCGATACCGATTCCGATACCCAGCTTTGCAGTATCGGCCGATACCGATACCATACCGTTTTTTTTCCCTCAACATGAAAAAGCTATCCTGCCATTGGTTCAGAGCATTCAAGGGCCAATAGAATATCTTAGATCGGCATGCAGTGAGCATGTCACATATCAGTGAATGTCGTGCACGAGCAAGACACAAGATGCTGCATCCAAAATCCTATATTAGTGTTGGAATTAATGGTATGTTACTTGTGAGTACTCACAGATACCGATACCACTGTTTTAATGCAGTATCGGCACCTCTGCCGATACCAGTATCGGTATCGGAACAACACTAGTAGGAATAATTGTAAAATGTAAATCATAAGTTATAATACATCATTCACCCAAACAAATACATATATATATATATATTGTATTTTTTGTATGTTTTTATCCCCATTTTTTTCTTTTTAACACAGTAGCACATCGCAACAAAAAAATAAACATACCTGCCCATTGCCCAACAACAACAACAACAACAACAACAACAACAAAAAACATCCAAGCTTTTGGTGATTTTTGCTTCTGTTAAAAAGTTAAACAGATGCTCAACTACACAGTATCGTAAAACAGTCAAATGTTCGAAGACCAAAAATGACGAGACCAAAAAGTAAGTTATTTAATTCTTTAGCTATCTATATATATATATATATATATATATATATATATATATATATATATATATATATATGTGTGTATATATATATATATGTGTGTATATATATATATATATATATATATATATATATATATATATATATATATATATATATATATATATGTATATATTTATTTATGTATTTATTTTCAATTAATCGACCAATTAAGCTTTTGAAAATTTCACTCTCTCAAATGCCGGAATTGGCATCGGCCATATTGGTCGGGCCCTAGGACAAATATGAAACAAACGCATTGTGTATGCTATTACAAAAGCACTAGTGTGAAGGATTTCAAAATGGGAGCAGCAGATCTAAATCAAAGGTGCAGCTTTTTTTTCCCCTCCTTTCTTTAATCACACAAGGCCCTTTTACTTCGCCAATCTCATTTGTGCCCCCGAGATTATTGATGCACAGATTTGATGATTACTAGTCATCTTCTGCTCAAAAAGACTTTGTACTTCCACTTTTAAATGAATTTCTTTTAGCTAAGATGTCTTCACATGATTTATTTAGCTCGCCCTTTCTTCTGGTTAATTACTCTTATTTATAAGTAATGAAAGCATTTTGTTGTGCCTTAGGATGAAATGTTGGCCAGATTTCTCAATAATTAAAAAAAACGGACTCACTAAAAGAAGGCTGGGTGATCGATGGATGGATAGATAGAGTATATAAGTAGATACAGTATGTCATAGATCATCAATGTGATAGACAGGTGGACGTAGCGAGAACGTCAGACCATAATAGAAAAAGAGCCATTATTTGAAAGGACAAAACAATTTGACCCATTCATGACATCACTCATCCGCTTCTCCGTTTTGTATTTGCCGGCAGCAGTTATGATTAAATAATGTGCAATGTTGCAGTGCTGTTAAATACCAGCAACAGACAAGCTGAAGCAAAAAACAAAACAAAACACACAAAAGCCAGTATGCTACTAAGGAAATTAAACAAATGTATTCAACCAAAACTACACAGAATGACAATTGGTAACATAAGTCATATTACTGTCGATTCTGATCTATAATTTAGGGAGGATTTTTGTCAATCATGGAAGTCACATCAGCAGCGTTATATCAATCGTGTTTTTAGTAGCTCAGTAAAAAGGTCAACCGCCCAGATTGTTTTATGTCCAACAGTGATATGCAGCTCATAGAAGCATATGAATCTTTCAGGTACGTGAGGATATAATCCTGTTGGATAATGGTGTAAACTTAATGATCGCTATGGCAACACGGACTGGCAAACCTGTCAGCTTCTTGCAGTGAGTTGAGAGGGAATAGCGGAGCAATTAGTCCAAACATACGTAACGACTCGCCTTATCGTGATTCTGTGCCAGCATTAGATTAGGGCGTCGTAAATAGAATGTACATGTCCATTCATCCATTTTCTATTTGGCGCTTCCTGTTCAGGGTCAAGGGGAGCTGGAGTCGATCCCAGACGACTTCAGATAAAGGCTTTTTTTTTTTTTTTTTTCTCCCAATGAATCTATTTCAGGGTCCAACTGCCGTTATCATAAATTGGGATAGAGACGTGACTGCCATATTATACAGTTTTGCACTGTCAAACCATGTCATTGATATATTTACCATTGTTAATTTATATTAACAATTTTTTAATTAAAGCCCATTTAATGAGTTTATCTCAAAATCAGAAAATCAGAAGGACGCAAGGGCCACATAATGTTATGAAAATAAATTGTGTTTAGTCCTAAAAATTATACAAATAATTTATTTGTGCTTTTGCATATTTAGAAAAATACTACAGTATATAAATCAATTTATTTGTAATATGGCAGTAGGGTTATTATAGTTTTAGAATTTTTCATTTTAATTAGTTTGTATTAGTTTTCAGGGTGGTTCTGTTAGTTTTTATTAGTTTAGTTCTTTAAAAAAAAATGCTTAATTTTAGTTTAGTTTGTTAGTTTCAGTATTAGTTTTTATTTTATTTTATTTTTTAAATGTGTATTACTTGTGCGCAATACTTAAAAAACACGATGGGAGCAACGTTATCTGAAGGTGCTTTTCTATTGGCTGCTGCTAGATGACGTCACTTCAAACGTCATTATTCCGGTTTATATCAAAATAAGTCTACTAAAAATCACATTTAAAATCATCCCTAAAGACTCGTGCATTAAATTAATTACCAAAGACTAAAACGAAGGACATGTTTGCTAAAATTATAGTTTTTTAGTTAGCTTTGTAAACATAAAATGTAGTTTTAGTTAGTTTTCGTTTTTAAAAAGCATTTTTTTTTTTTTCTGTAACAATATATTTTTTTGAATTTTAATTTTAGTTTTTTCAGTAGTTTTAGTTAACTAAAATAACCTTTAATGGCACCTGTTTTTCGATACCCTCCCTTCTTACTTTTACCATCTCCAAACATTTTTGTTTTGTTTATTTTAGTTGAACTGAGTCAAATGCCATTTTTAGTATATGCCGTGGGCCACTGAAAAATGGACGCCGGGCCACAAATGGCCCCCAGGCCGTCGTTTGGACACCAATGATATACATGTTTTGAAAATCAATGTTGAAATCAGGTGCAAAACTGAGAACTGTGCTGTACTCAATTGTAGAAGTTAGGGATGGACTGATTATGAATAAAATTAAATAATTATCAGTTAATAAACCAAATATAAACCTATGCACAAATACATACTGCATACAAATATAAATATATCCAAATATCAGTTCTCAGCCTCCTTAACTACTAATAACCGGTATTGGCCCTGAAAAAAACAAACATGTCAGTCTATCTGTAGTAGAAATATTGCACTAGAACTGTTTTTTATCATTTCAGTTTTCCTGATTTTTGTTGTTTTGTGGCTAAAACACGACCCAAAGACGCACTGCAGTAACACCTCACGCACGTTATAGGAACTTGAACGCCTGCATTACCCGGTTATCCAGCACAATTGCGACATGCAGTTAGCTAGGTAGCTTTGGCTACACCCCGAAAACACACCTGCTTTAGAGCGCCTCGTTGCGTCATGAGTGTGCGCATGTCATGCAGGGTAAGGGTGAGAAGCGAGGAGGCGGGATTCATTTATTTATTTATTTACAATCCGACTCGCTTTGGTCTGGTGTGGCTGCCTTAGCGCCCCCTGTTGTTGCGGCATGGAAAAGCTTCGCAACGACCCAGTTTAATACGTCTTGACTTGTATTTATTTGTTTGTTTATTTATCTTTCACAATTGGCAGGGTTGTTATCACCACTCTTACACTCAAGCACGATTTATTTTTAACTTGCAGCGACTTTGTGAAGCATCTGATGTGACATCATTCTTGACAGCGTTTTCGGATGTGAGGCTCCACTATGCACTGTCTCATCTTTCTAATGGTTATTTAAAGGACAGTGTGATAACAATATATGCAAACAAAAACAAAAAAAACACTGCAGCATATACTATTTTTTTGTTCAGTAAATTGCTTTTGTTACTAAACTATCTATAATAGCATGGTGTCAAACTTTAAAGTCACCACAATTCAAACCTACAGTATGTTTAGTCACAGTATTTATTTTTGCAGTTATGGTCTCTCTGCTTGTGTCGTCTTGGAAGTTTATGATTATATTACCTAAATCAAATCTGAGATGTAAACAAAAGAATAAAGTGTAGCAAGCAAGCTTTAAAACAGACACAGCATATTTTGCTGGTTTAAAAAAAAAGAAAGCATTGCATATTGAAAATACAAATAAAGCAGTCACCCTTTGATACATTAGTGCAACAGGAGCGAGCTCTGACTTCTAATCAGTCAACTCGTTATTTTCAGCTTTAGTTTGCTTGTCTTTTGATTAAGGTGAAATAGAGCATGGAAAACAACGCTGACATGCCCCTCGTATCCTGCTACCTATTATCTCAGCATATCTGCCTCCCTTAGTGGAACAAATTGCTTGTCTTAACTTAGCAAGACTCCCTTGCACAGCGCATGATACATGCAAAAGGGGTCAGAGAAAAGACAAAAGTCACAAACAAAGTCTTGTGTTCAGAGGATTTGTTTGTCTCCAATGATGCTCAAAATGGACATACGGTCCTGGTCTTAGGTTTCAACATCAAATCATTCGGATGGAAAAATAAAAAATCCTGCATTGACAAGATAAGTAGCTGGCCTTTTGCTGGAGAAGCAAAGCAGTCTATTACGCAGGGGTGTACAGTCTCTGATCCAACCGTCAAGCTTAGGAGTGAAAATGCAAAGTCATCTCCTTATCGGCAGGGGGCGAAGACTTTGTGGATTACATTTTTTAATGTATTTCCCCCCTCAACCGAATATCACAGCGCACAACCAGGATAAGCAATCAACAGCGACAAATCTCCTCATAATTCTAAATGAACTAAGAGACCCGAGGCGCTTTTTAAACGCTGCCAGTTGAAACGTTATTGTCAGCAGCGACAGGGCAACAGTCTCAGTGTGAGCAAAACAAACAAACAAACAAAAAACAAATCAACAAATTGCTCCTCAGCCAGTCGGATCTGGCAGAAAGTGACAGCGTGTTGCTTCCCGCCTTCTCCTCCAGCCTAATGTCCCACCAGGGGAACTTATCTGATTGGACCTTGCGCTGAAATCGACACTTTGAAGATGTGAGCTTGACGCGCGCCATTTGGAGTCTATTTGCTGAAAAGAGCTTTAGCGTTGCTAGCCAGTGGTGAGACAAGATCCACTCATCGGGACGGAGGTCGATAACAGTATCTGCTCATCAGGCGAGAGTGACATCCCGTAAGATGAGACCGCATCAATCACGTGGAGCCGACGAGCTGCTCAGATAAAACACGCTGGCACCAAACGGAAGACCCTCACTATGTATTATGCAGTGAGGTCAAGGGGTCGTTAGACTCGTAAATATTTTAGTGTTTTCATTCATGTTGTCCCTCGCTTCCCCAGGCTAGGCTTTAGTACTACTAATAAAAACATACTGAGGCCTCAACACACCACAATCGAATACAATCCAACACTGGAATGTTTTTACAGAAATTAGTCTGTCAGAGGTTTTAATGGGGATAAAAATGATGATTATTTAAGTGAAAATTTGCAATGATTTGAAACAGAACTGTGTGGTAATAAGACCTGTGTCAAACCTCACCTCACAAGCCAGATTGATAATTGTGATTCACTCAATGGAGTTCTTCACATTCTCCGGAGTTTGTGAACTCACAAATACCGCCAGAATTCACCTTGTTGGCAAGGTTACCTAAGACCACTTTCCCCATTGAAATGAATGGAAAAAACATGATCCATATATAAGGAGGGATCTGACAATAATGGCAATATCGTGATATTAAAACTGCCACCATATATCATCATCGTCATGTTAACGATCTTAAAAGCAGCACATTTAAAAAAAATAAATAAAAAAAAAGTCAGGTTGATTTCCATTTGTGCAGTTCTAGCACCCTCTGGTGGCTAGTTTTTTAGTGCAGTTTAATTTTCACAAGGCATGTTTTGGCCCTTCTATGTTTAAAATCCACGCTATTAGTCAGATGAAGCAGAACGAACGTAATATGCTTGTGAAGCGAGTCAATATGTGGAGGAACTCATCGTGTGCGTGCATTAGCGAGTAAGTGTCTCAATTTTAAATATGAGATTATAGGTTGTTTATATGCATTGCTGTAAAGTACAAAAGCACAATATTGTGTGTTTTTTTTAAGTATGAGCTCAATTTTTTCACAATATTGCCTGCTAGCCCGCTATGTTATGTAATCCAACACACGAAACGGTGACTTACTAGACGATGGTGATTCTGGCCCGTGGGCTAACAAGCTTGCTAGCTTGTTACTAGCTTGCGGAGCTAGAGTGTCTCGCTAGCCTGTGGATGTGTGGGTCAACATAACAGACACTTCAAGGAAAGTTTACTTTTTTTTAAGCACAGGCAAACATTATTCAGGCTATCAGACTATTGAGAACATACTTTCGCACAGGAATTTAGTTGCGGACACACCAACATTTTCTATCATAATGTGCATTTGCACATGATGGCCAAGGGGTACATTCGGCAGATGCAAATACAATGCCATGAAAAACTGATTATACCTGAATTATATGCATAAAGACATGAGGCATGCTTCGATTTAATACATTTATTTAAATAAAATTATTTTTCGGGGGTGTGGTCTATATTTTTGCAGTTTTTTTTTTTTTTTACCGATCTCGGGTGTTCCCTGCCTCTCACCGGTCAACTGGAATAGGCTACATCTCACAATAAGGAGAATAAGAAAAGGAATGAATGGATCATGATCTGAGAAATGTCTCACCAGTCTCCATATATCGAGATGTCGAGAAAACTGGTTCCTCAAACACCTAATTGAATTCCAACTGGCACAAAGCCCACCTCTGGCAAACATTCTAATGACTGTTTTCTCAATAGATTCTTCACAAACAATTTGAAAACCCGCAATTACTTGGCAGGATAATATATGTATGAGCTTTTTGTTTGGAAAATAATCCGATGCCAAATATATAGTACCTGAATTGAAATGAAGATTTTCAAAAACATGCTTCCATCTGTTAATTCCAACTTCCTGTTGTCTTGTTCAGTCAATCCCGATTTCTGCCATAGCAAATAAAGCAGGAATGCAAACGGGATGAACCCAAAGCATCTCGGGCAGCTCGCTCCCCAAGGCGACTCGAGAGCAGCAGATGTTGCGCCGCAGCGCACGTTAAGCACCGATGTCATCCAAATTCTCAACATGTTTTCTGTGTTGCCATTTTCGCAGCATGCCACCTTCATACTTGCAGGAATCCGTGACTTGCTTTGCGGCCTTGTGTTCTAAGTGTGAATGACTTGACAGAGTGTAATTTTTTTGACCTTTCTCTTGCTGCTATTTGGACATTTTCTGTCCAACAATGAACCCCGCAGTTAAACATTTCACTTTGCTGCTTAACGCATGTCAGCTTCAATCCTTTGTCGCCGCTTGCAAATTCAATGTGATGTCGGCGTTGCATTTATTTATTTTTTTCCCCCTTCCAGGTTCTTTAAAAGTCAAAAGGTTTCAGGTGAAAATGTGTTCAGAATGTCAGGCCTTTTAAAACAATAGTTTTTCCCCATCAGACTCAATTGAGCAGAATTGTGAAAAATCCTTACTGTGATTGTGTCGCTGTCATGTCATTGTGGTTAGTTTACTTTAGTATAATATAGATTAACCGTGATGTGCTTTATCTGTTATCTGTTCTTTAACTGTGATCTGTCATTTCATTTGTATGGCAAACGTTTCAGGAAATCACTTCTGTAGGTTTTGATTGAAGACACAACCTACTTGTTGACAGTGAAAATTGGAATTGAGCGCAAATAGGACACATGGGGACTCCCAAAGTACAGTCAAAGGTCAAAGCAAAACAAAGAGGCTGCTAACTAACAGACGAGTTGCTGAATAATTTCACTTGTGCCCTTGTTTTACAGTCAAAATAAGTTCTGTGAAACCTCGCAGGGGTTTTAAATTTGTATGGTTAGCGTCTGTCTCCTTACATTTTTACCACACGGGCCATTTTGAAGTCACACTCGCAGCACTGTGACAAAAGAAAAGCGCAATAGTTGCAAAAATACAAAAATACAGTGCCTTGAAAAAGTCTTCATACTGTTTTGACTTTTTCACATTTTACCACCTTAAACGTCAATGTTGTGTGAACATCACACAGGAAGAAAAGAGGGACATTAAGGGACATTTCGTGCTTTTCGGCACCGCCTCTGGTGGGCAGCAGGGATGAAATGTAACCACAGACATTTGTGTGTTTGTTTTTTTTTTTTTTTTTTTTTTTTTTTTAGCTTTACCAACACAAAGTAGCACATAATTGTGAAGCGGAATGGAAACGATACCAACTTTTCAAAATTTTAAGCAAATAACACATTCACTGCCAGCCCAGCAAAAATGCACCATTTGACATATTTTTCCGTCAATGGCAGTGAATGAGATATTCTGAAAAATGTGGTTTGTATTTGTCTTCATCCCCACTATATCATTACTTTGTGGAGCCTTCCCAATTTCTTAGTTTTGCAGCCTCCAACAGGATTTCATCCAGGATTGCCAACTCTCGCCAGATGTTTTCTGCCATGCGTAAAAATTCCACTTTGGTCTCATCTGACCACAGTATACTTCTTCTACGTTTGCAGTGTTCCCTAAATGGCAAATGGAACTTCTTAAGCCTTTCTTTCAACGATGCCTTTCTTCTTGCCAGTGTAATTTACAGACGTCTCAATACAAAATGAATACAATGCACACTTCATTTTTAACATTATTTACTTCACAATTATGTGTTACTTTTTATTGGTCGACCACATTCCATCTCAACAAAACACTCACTTCTGTGATTGTGAGGTCACGAAATGTGTAAAAGTTCAAAGGGTATAAATAATTTTCAATAAATTTCACATTACACCTTATAGCTGCATCTGCGCCATCCTGTGAGAACATCCGCATGAATTATGGTTCTACGCGTTCTCATCACTTCCTCACGAACAGAAGGTTTGAACACCTCTTCGGCTATTCGCCGTGCCGCTAATGACACATATTACGCAGTCACACCCCCGTTTATCATCTTCCTAACAGCATTTCTAAGCCAATTAGCCAAGTCAATATGGCGCCTCTGTTATTGCCGACATTATACCATCGGTAAATTACTTCGAGGTGGTGAAGACTGCATCAGTGTGACACCAGTGTGCCGGTAGTTGGATCGCAATCCGGATGACAGATTGATGGTGCAATATCTCGGGCTTGGTGATTCATGGATACTTCAGGCCCCAAAAAAGTTACATGCAAAGTGGAATACTGTGTAGGAGGCATCGCTCCAGGAAGACAGTGAATTGGAAAAGTTGAAAAAGTTGAAATACAGCCCCTCATGTAAAATAGAAGAGGGGACACAAGGATGCAGAGGGCAACATTAGTATGCAAGATTCTCATCTGTCTGTCTTTGGCTTAAGCAGTGGCGTAGCGTGGGCTGTCAGGGCCAAGGAGACTCAAATATTTGTTCCTCCCTTAGGCTTGAACCTCAAGGGCTTCCTGGGTCTTCTCCCTTGTCTAGTATTCAAGTTTTTAATCAAACAGACACAGCATGAGGTCTGAAACTTGATGCATGTTCAACAAACTGACACTGTGAATATTATCCATGATCTTGACACAGTGTATGCATATTGACCTGACAATTGTAGATATTTAATTTTTTGTTTTAAATGATGTGAAAGTCGTCAAATCGAACCAACTCGAATCATTCCACTTTAACATATATTAGGATATGTAACGAATAGGGGTGCCAGTCTATTTATAGGCCCCGATTTCCGTAATTTTCGGAGATCAGTGATTGGCCGATCCCTTACAATCGCTTAAGAATAAACTGAGCTTTTCTCATCTCTCCTCAGATGTCTGAAAAAGTATCCTCTTCTGCTGAGATGATTAACTAATTTGCTCCCAAAGACGTATTTATACGTTTTTTTTTTGTTTTTTGTTTTTTTATGCTAGAGCAAACAGAAGCGCTTTGATGCAGCCTCTGAACTGAAGAGAACGCTTGAATCCAAGGTAGTTGTTACAAAAACGGCCAGCAGGTGGCAGCAGAGTATAAGAGATCAACCTGGGCCATGTTGCAAAAAAACTATTTTCCCCACTGTTTTAAACAGATTTGTGAATAATGGTTAAACTTAGCTATATTCCAATGCTAATTGCTGCAAAACGGAAACATAAAAATATAATTTTTTTCCTAATGAAAGAAGAGATGCTAAACCTTCTTTTGGTAGGTTCCATGTTTTTATAACAAATAGAACACAATATTCTGTGGGCCTTGCAAAATCAGTCAAAATGCAGTAAAACAGCTGGGAGTGAATGAGTTAATAGCCTTCTATTTTTATTTGAGAGAAATACTTAATGTGCAGTTAAAACAAACTGTTTGCATTATTTTGCAGAAATAGTTCAATATTTTTCAATAAAACAAATTGGAACACTGAAGGTGGCTGCTTATTATATATTAAAAAAATTGGGATCGGCAAAAATTGAGATCGGCAGGTCAGACTTTTTAAAAGATCGGTGATCGGCTGGAAAATTGTGATCGGTGCACCTCTCGTAACGAATCATCTTTTATTGGAGAGGTATATTTTCAGTGTTCCCTCATTTTCCTCTGTGGTTAGGTTCCAAAAATTACCCGCAATAAATGAAGTCCACGAAGTAGTTAGCTTTATGTTTTACATTTATTATAAATGTTTTAAGGCGCTAAAACCCTTCACCACACAGTTTATATACTTTTCTCATTGAGGATTTACATTTTTTACATTTCTGTCTTGTTTAAACGTTCAATAAATGTTCAAACTTTCATAAATCTTATAAAATAGGTACATTGCTGTTAAAAAAAAAAAAATGCATGCAAAATTGCACTAAAAAAAAAAAAATCTGCGAGACCACAAAAAGTGAACCGCGTTATAGCGAGGGAACACTGTATAAGGAAATGACACATTTAAAATACTGGTAAGTTCATTCATTCAAATACACGTATAATCACTACAAAAATGTAATTGCATTAACCCTCTCGTACCATGTGGAATCGAATCGTGATCCCGCTGAGACGAACCGAACCGAATCGTTCCACTTTCAAATCGAACCGTCCTTTGAATCGTTTCGCACTCCACGTATCAAAAACCGTATTGAATTGGCTCTTGTGGATATATATATATATAAAATATTGCCGTCAGAGTGCCACTCATTTGAACTTTGTTACATAACCCGGCGCACTGTGGCGCTGCTCGGCGTGTGGCGGGCCTTATAGTGCAAAGCGCTAGCAAAAGTTTCTGCCATCCCACGCTACGCCACTCACTGCTCTTGAATATGAATATCTGTGCCGTCGCCATTCCGACATCATCATCCTCATCATCACCTGAGGTATTTTTGTTCCTGCTTTTATCTGCTCCGCTGGTGACAGCCGTGTCGCGCGGGGAAAGAGCAGCGGTAAACGTCTTCGGAGAAGTTTTGACACTCGATCTCAAACACGAAGCTGCTCGCGGAGCGGAGCGGCAGCATGTTTACTTCTGGAAAAAAAAGGGGGCACGATTGCAATCGACGAAGTTTGAGCGCAAAGCGAGTCGAGTGCAGAAACTTTGAAAGAAACGCGAGGCTGATGAAATATAGATTGGGCCGGGGTGACCGAGAGTGACGGGGTGTTTTGTCTGGGCTATTCCTATTTCCCTGCTGATGAAAACAGCCTTTGATGGCTGGCCCATATGGAGTTTATTACAATCCTCCCGTGCTAGAATTCAGAGCAAGTTGCATATGGTGCAATTATTTTTTAAATTTCCACACCGCATTTGGGATCCCGTGTCACCTCACCAGAAGCTAATTCTTCACAAACGGAGAAAAGAACAGCTGCACAACTGGAGTGAAGAAAAAAAAAAAAACAGCTTGAAAGCAGTTATTTGAAGTGCTCGTTTGTAACATTATTTGGCTTGCCAATGAAACAGCGAGGACACCTGGGAATCACTCCTGGTAATAACCCTAACCAGCACCTCCCAGGAAATACTGAAATTATTGAGTCTCGTTAGGGTTTACTGCCTGATGCAATCACATAACTTCCCCTCAAGTGTGTTATTTCAAGTCAAAGTTTTACCAAGCCGAATGTTAATTATAGACAGTTTTGTGATTGAAATGGAAACTGGGAAGACTATTATTTGTGCATAATGCAATCATCGGCAATATTACTTGAGCCCGCGGCAATGATTCACAAACCTGCAGTAATGTGTTTTACAGTCACATATTCTTTGTAATCACCCCGGTTGAGGTTCATTTTGCATCTTGTTTTCGGCGAGCGTCGATAAGAGAAGCGCGAGATAAAAGCACAAGTGGAGCAACATTGCTTTGAAGATGGGAGTCAATCTGGCAACAGCGTGTCTTCCCTTCCCCTTCTTCGTCTATTCAGCACAGTGGGAAGGACAGAGTGCAAACTCACCGCAGGTGCACAAAGACCTCCGCTTTCGCACGCCTTCTTGTTGCAAATATCAAGCCAGTTTTGTCTTTTTGATGAATATTTACAAACTCCGCCTGCTTCAGCTTTTTCCAATACTGTAATTTACTGTGAATAGTACGTGCCCTTGTATAATACGCCCTGCCAAAATCACCATTCAAAGCAGTTTTTTTTTTTTTTTTTTTTCGACTAATACTACCAATTTTCACTGTGGAACAATTTTGGGCAAACAATTCTGTTGAGTTAAGATTTTTATTAGGGATGTTCGATACCACTTTTTTTCAGACCGATACAGATACTCAGACCCTAAGTACTCACCGATACCAGTAGTACATTTTGACAAATAAAATAAAAAATCACCAAGATATTTTTAAACAAATATATTTCCTTTAATTTTGACCAAAAAAAAACAGCACAGTCACTCTTCAATAGTTTTGGTGCACTCAACATTTGTTGTTAAAGACAACAGTATTTGAGCTAAAAGTTCAAATGTGCTGTCAGCATAATTGTCTTTTTTGGATTGCACAAGGAATTC
Source organism: Festucalex cinctus (assembly GCF_051991245.1). Lineage (NCBI taxonomy): Eukaryota > Metazoa > Chordata > Actinopteri > Syngnathiformes > Syngnathidae > Festucalex > Festucalex cinctus. Next base: position 15,964,433 of record NC_135415.1, on the reverse strand, counting down.
TGGCACAAACGGCATTTTAATAAAAGTTGAATGTACTGTCAGTCTGTTACCTTTCACCTGTCACCATCTTTATTACTAACTTGTACATATATTATATTCAAGCTATATGCTAATAATGGTTATATAAGAGTAGCTGCTTGCTTGTCAGCCCCTTAAAAATATTGGCCTAAGTCGTCAAAATAAAAAATAAAAAAAATGCTGGCCACCTTTGCTAAAATTGGCTACATCCCTAGTTGAACAGATTTTTTATGTACTGGTATATATAATTATACACCTGAAATGAAAATAATACTTAATCAGAATGTGTTTCCGTTTTTGGGGTTTTCTGAGGAAAAAAAAGGGTCGAAAAAAAGACTTTGGGCAATTATTTAAGGAGGCTGACGATGCAATCCGATTAGTCGACTAATCGCGACTACTGTTGATGATTAGTCGACTAGCAAAATAGTAGTTTGTGGCAGCCCTAATCTATAGAACGATAATACCCAATACCCAAAATGCTCCGTGGAGGTGATGTTTCAAATCTGTTTTGTAAAATACAGACTGGCATAATGGCTGCCCAGGAACACCGTGCATGCATTTGTGCAGTCCATGTCACGATGCGGGGGTGTTGGAGGCAGGACCCAAATGCAGGGGGCAACAAAAACAGGGCAAGGCAGGGATGCAAGTAAAAAAATGGGTTTAATTAACAAAAAATGTAAACCAGGAACTATGGAAAAATACAAATTAACACAGTCAAAAACAAAGTAATGACGAAAACACAAGGGCAACAAGGCATGGCATGGAAAACATGGGATCACAGGGATAGTAACAGGAACAATGATTCAACAAGAAGTGAAAGAAAGCAGGGTAACTAAATACACATGGTAACGAGAAAACAACAGACACCTGGGCAAGATACAAGAGGCTTGGGGAGCTGATTGGTCAACACACTGGGAAGGGAGGACACACTCAGGTGGACGTGGTTACACATAACGGGACAAGGGAAGAGACAAGGAATACATGACAACCAAAAACACCAAAAGAAAACAAAATCCCACCCCCACAAAACCAAAACATGACAAAAACATGACAGTCCAGGGCTGTTAACTTGCATAAGCCGTATTTAGAATCGCGGACAATGTTATCAAGTAGAAACCTCTTGCTACGTCTAAGCGCCCAGTTCATTTCAAGACAATTTGCATACAAATACCAAAAATATTCCTAAATGTGACTCCAGATTGGGGAAAACACTGAATGAAATGACTCATGTTCAATCTTGGAGAAGAAAACATTTAGTCAGTTTTTCAATTATTTTTTTCAATTGCCTCTTGTGCTGAACAACGAAACAAAATTCCATATCAATGCCCAGCACCTGAATCTCATCCTAGATGAGCTGGAAAACACATACGACCGCAGCTTTAATACCCAGGTAATTACTCTCATCTTGCCCTGCTGGTTAAATGAGCCCTGCTGCCACTGCCTCTTGTGTTTCTGTTATCTGCGCATAAACGCATTAGCATGCGCCCCCTTTAATGACATTAATTAGCTGTAAATTGAGCTGATTTTCCTGTTAAGTACTTGGAAGAGTCAATACCATAACACAAGCCTAATATATGCACGTCTGACGTCTATCTCGTTTGGAAGGTGGCGCAACAGGGAGAGGGGTTTATGAGCCGGCGGCACCCGGTGGGCTAGATGAGCCCGTTCAGTAATAAAGAGGGTATCGCGTATCGGGCGGTATCCGTTCACTTCTCTGATACGTGGAGAGCATAATTACATTGCTGCACTATTGACAGACTATCTCTTTCGGAGGGACTCAATTATGCAAAAAGGAAGAGAAAGGAACTGAAGAAATGATGATCCGGTGGAAAATATATCGGCGAGGAGCGCCGATGAAAGTTCTCTATAGACAAGGATAAGTGGGAAGAGAAAGAAGCACTTTGAGAGAGGAGGGGGGAAAAAAAAACACTTGTCATGGGGCAAGTGAGCTTGAGGAGACAAAGAGGAGCTGCGACATTTCTGTAATAGAGGCGGAAATTACAGAACAACTCTCGATATGATAACAATGACTGTACAAGGGGGTGGTGATACATCACAAGTGATATTTAAATAGTGTTCAAATCAGGGGTGTCCAAACTTTTTCATTTGAGGGCCACATACAGAAAATCAGAAGGGCCACATAATGTTATGTTGAACAAATAATTTATTTGTGCTTTTGCATATTTAGAAAAAATGCTACAGTATATAAACTTATTTATAGTATATAAATGTATTTGTAATATGGCAGTAGGGTTATTATAGTTTTGGAATTTTTTATTTTAGTTAGTTTTTATTAGTTTTCAGGGTGGGTCTGTTAGTTTTTATTAGCTTAGTTCTTTAAAAATGCTTAGTTTTAGTTTAGTTTGTTAGTTTCAGTATTAGTATTAGTTTGTTTTTTTTGTTTTTTTGTTTTTTAATGTGTATTACTTGTGCGCAATATTTAAAAAACACCATGAGCGCGACGTCATCTCAAGGTGCTTTTCTATTGGCTGCTAAATCTACTAAAAATCACATTTAAAATCATCCCCAAAGGCTCATGCATTAAATTAATAACCAAAGACTAAAACAAAAGTCATTTTTGCTATAATTATAGTTAGTTTTGTAAACATAAAATGTAGTTTCAGTTAGTTTTCCTTTTTTTAAAAAGCATTTTCGTTTTTATTCTATTTCGGTAACAATATTGTTTTTTGAATTTTAGGTTTAGTTGTTTTTTTTTAATTAGTTTTAGTTAACTAAAATAACCTTTAATGGCACCTGTTTTTGATACCCTCCCTTCTTACTTTGACCATCTCCAAACATTTTATTTGAACTGAGTCAAATGCCATTTATTCTTACAGAAATAAAATAAAAACGAAAATGCTTTTTTAAAAACGAAAACTAAGTGAAACTACATTTTATGTTTACAAAACTAAACTAAAACTAACTATAATTATCGCAAACATGTCCTTCGTTTTAGTCTTTGGTAATTCATTTAATGCATGAGCCTTTGGGGCTGATTTTAAATGTGATTTTTAGTAGATTTATTTTGATATAAACCGGAATAATGACGTTTGAAAGTATGTCACACAGAAGTGACGTCATCTAGCAGCAGCCAATAGAAAAGCACCTAAATTATTTGTACAATTTTTAGGACTAAACTCAATTTCTCTTCATAATATTATGTGGCCCTTGCATCCTTCTGATTTTCTCAAATGAAAAAGTTTGGACACCCCTTGAACTTGGGAATGACATGGATTGGTCTTTGAATATTCCCAGAGAACCGTGCTGGTGGGATTTTGTGCAATGTTTGAGATTATTGACTGAAATTCATTAAAAATCAAATAAGCTTGGGATGCTGCTGTTTTCCATGCTATTTTTTGACTAACACACGCCGTCAACTGTTAAAAATAAACGACAGATCGTGGGATCACTGAGCAAGGTTAAGCATGTGTGAACCGAATAATGGCTTCTGTGACCTTCAGGTCAGGGAGGGGAACCCCAGTGGAGTTGCTCCGAGACGCTGCGGAGACCAGAGGCATTAAACCCATGTTGACAATGATTGCTCAGTGATTCCACCACCACTGTCATGCCAGTAAAAGATGTCATCAGCTCATCCGCAATAACGTGCGCCGTCGTCTCGCTCTGCTGAGTAATGCTTCGGCGTTCACTGGTGACTTGCAGTGCTCTCTAATGCAGATGCTTCCTAATGCACTACACTTTTGAAATAAAAGGTTTCTATTACGGGCTCGTGTGCAGATGGACTCCATTGACGGGAAACGGCGGACCGCAAGTGACCTCCTAGAATTTCCCAACGCGTACGTCGTCTTGACCGACGTAGCCGCCGGCTTTTAATGGAAGACTACCTCCGCTGCGGAATGCGGTTATCGGCAGGAGGGGCTCATAACGCAGGCAAGTTTTCCAGACAGTTTAATGCTTTAATGGCAGCTGGTCGCTCTCATTGATTAGCCTTTATGGAGGGCCCACAGACAGGAAGTCCTTTCGAGGCCCAGTCATACAGTGAAAGATCTGATTGACTTCGAATTCTGATTCAAAAGGGGGTGACCTGATTTGCTGGATTGAACATATAGCTCTAAATCAATGATTCGGTTTTAGACTAAACACTATGTTAGGGGTGTGAATTGCCTAGTACCTGACGATTCGATTCGTATCACGATTCACAGGTCACGATTCGATTCGATACCGATTAATCCCAATACGAATTTATAAGTCGATTGTTGCGATTTTTTTTCATTCAAATTTAGAAAATACTAATCAGTAAGCTTGTAGAGTGTAAGATTTATATGAAAATGTATTATTTAGTTATCTTATAGAGGTTGTAATCTGTTTCATGTTTGAACAGCATTAAAATAAAATATTAAGGCTTAATGTTCCGTTCATATAACATTCTTCCATGCTCAAGGTGTGAATCCTAACCCGAAGTCAGACGTTTTGTTGAATATTTTTCCATTAAAAATGGAAGTTTAAAAATCGATTCTCACACACACACACACACACACACACACACACAAAAAGGCAATGATGATAAGACGTTGAATCGGTAAGACTACCGAATGAACAATTCTGAGCTCTTAAAAAAAAATTTAAAAAAAAAAAAATTTAAAAAAAAAAAAATCAATTTTTTTTTATTGAATCGATTCGAGAATCGCGCGATGTAGTATCGCGATATATCGCCGAATCGATTTTTTTTTTTTACACCCCTACACTATGTAAAGCAAATCTAGTGGACTAACAGATCAAGAGAGAATCTTTTGCCAGTTAGGGTTGAGATTATTTTTTTTTTATTTACATTGCCCTTGGTAGAGGTCTGAAGAGTGCAATTCCAGCTTCTTTGTTCTAAGTCAAACGCCAATATTTCGTTAAACCCCTGACATCAACTAACAAGGACCTTTTGGCATTTACTCTAGTTGCACCGGGATTTCAATCAACTCTAGCGGAAATACATCCCAGCACTCTTTGGAGTTTGTTGTTTCAGACAGGCGGATCCAATAACAACTATATAGTCTAAAACAGGCATGGATTAGAAAATGCAGGGATGTGACTAAAATGCAAAGGGCAAGAAAACAAAATGCATGTAACAGTTAACTGTCTTTTTTTCACTGTGAAGATGATTTGATGACAACAAACATCTTGAGTTTTAAATCAGAAGTGATCTGTAACACCTGCGGATTCACAGTATGGATTGCCAGAAAAAAAAAACCCCAAAACAAAACATTGTATTCCATCCACTGACTATTTTGCAGATTTTAAATTATTAGAATATAGGAATTCAACCTTGTGGAGATTTTTAACTAAAAAGGAGCGCAACGAGGCGCTCTTCTCTATTTATTTTTCGGCATGTGGATGTTAGTCTGGGTAAGGAGGCACTTTTTATTCGACAAGAGACTGAGGACAGAAAAAAAAAAAAAGCTTATGAAAGTCGCTTTTAAAACTAGGGAATGCATGTGAAGGCCAAGAAGCTCAGTGAAAAATTGTGGATTGATTTGAAATTATATTTAATGAGTAATGGATGATATAGGATGGCACGGAATGATTTGAACATGCTGAAGTTGAAATGGTTTGAATCGGTCAAAAAATATAGAAATCAGAAGGGGATGACGGCGGTTGAAATGTTTTCTTTTTATATTGAAATTTTGTGGTAGAGATAATCTGAACTGTTTAATGATGGAACAGTCTGAATCAGTCAAAAAAAAATGCAGATATTAGAAGAGAAAAATTAAATACATTTTGGCTTCTATATTTAAAAATTTGAAAGCATTTTTTGGTAGGGATAAGCTGAATTGTTTCAAGTTGGGACAGTTTGAATCAGTTTTAAAAAAAAATGTAGAAATTAGAGAAGTAAAACTTTTATTTTTGAAATTTGCAGTGGGGATGATCTGAGCAATAATCAATAAAATCCTTCATTAGGGCTTTTATTTTGATTTGATTTGATTTTTTAATGCTGTTGGGATAGCCTGAACAGTTTGAAGTTGGAACGGTTTGAATTGTTTAAAAAAAAAAAAAAAAAAAGGAAAAAAAGTACAAATTAACTCTTTGACTGCCAGGCGTTATAAAAACAAAACAAAAAAATCCACAGTGCCAGCCGCTTTTGAGCATTTTAACTCATCTTTCAAGGCAAAAAGAATATTGTTTGCCTTTACTACATATACAATGTGGCTACGAAATGAAAGATCACATTCCATTAATTGGAATTTTACTAATCATCATGAAACGTCTTTGGCAGTCAAAGAGTTTAAGTATAAAGGAGAAAAAAAAAGTAATTTTATTAATTTTTTTGTGGGTATTTAAATAGTGAAAAACTTGAATTTTTAAGTGGGAATCTTTTGTCATGATGAAAATCCTTGCCAAGGTGAATTGAGTGAGCTGAAAATTTAGAATTTGTAATGGGAACACAAATCTGTTTTGTTGAATGTGCCACTGAGAACTGATAAGGAGAAATTTGCAGAAATTTAATCAGAGGAATTTTAGGGGAAATTTTATGCATCAAAAATTGATATCGAACATGCCTAGAATTAAGCACAGTTTTGGACTTCACTTCCGAGGGCAACTTATTCCATTTGTCTGCGGCGTAACAGCTAAATGCTGTTTCACCATGTTTGCTTTGAAACCTGTGCTCCACTAATTGACTCGTCTGCAGACATCAGCGCCCTGCTGGGTTTGTATTCAATTAGCATTTGATGAGCAGTGTCTTCAAATCAGAAGGGAGGATGCGGCAATCTCCAGGCACTTTCTCCAAAGTTAACTACGGGTGTTGTGAAGATTCTCCTCAAGTCTGCCAACTAAACCACGTGAGTCAGCAAGCAGCAGGGGGTTCGAGCCGCGCGTGTGTGTGCATGTCACGCTCCTTTACAGCTGAAGTTTGTACGAGCTGAGCTGAGATGAAAGTGGACGATGCGCCTTACTTCCTCCAGTCTCATATTTCTCAGCCTAATGTACGGCCTATTCACGAGACGCCCTTTAAAGGCACGGTGGGACGCTCGTCACGGTCAGGCCCGAAACTTAATATGCTAATGTCTTCCCAGGGAGCGATGGGTCGAGCGAAAACATAACCTGTCTTTTACTCGCGGGCTAACCGCTGAAGGATTTATGGGAAACCACCGGAAATTTTCAGCAGACAAATGAGTTGAAGAATGCAATAAATCGAAACACGGCACCGGTTGTTTGACTCATTAAAAAATCATGTCACTAAACCTCAGCACCTCTGATGGCGGGGGGGGGCTGATCTCTCAAAGCTCTAATGTCTGTCAACAACTCAATTTCTGGCACTGGTCCCGGGACGCCACAGTGAGACCATCAAGAACTGGTTTTCTCACGCAGGCATCGCAAAGGAACCTTCATCATAATTTGTTTACAGCTCAGAGATGGAGTGCATGTCGGCTTCGCTCATCTCCCTCACTAGAATAATTGCTGTAACGATTTGGGAGCTTTTACCAGGCAACACGTGCAGGCATGAGAAAATGTGACAATTTTCGGGGGGGGGGGCAACACTGACACGTTGCTTTTCCTTCCTTCCGTCGTCCTCATCAGCTCAATTATTTCTTCAAGTGTGCTGATACTGAACATTGAAGGCAGCCCTTGGGAATTCTGATTCCGCACTTGGACTGCCAAAATGGACGCAGTGGGAAGAATCTCATGATGCAATCATCAACACTCTGACGTGAATTTTTTTTAAAAAAAATGTTCTTCAAATCCAGCGAAAGATTTTTATGGGAAGAAAGAGGTCTCAACTGCAGGGTGGATCTCGCCTGCAATGAATGTGACAATAATTCATGGCATTGATCTACAGGGGGCGCCGACCCTCCCAAGGATGTAGACGGGTTCTGGAAAATAAACGGGCTACGGAGGTATGCCTGGGAGATGTCGTAGCGTTCATCTTTCCATTTTCTAACGACTCCTGTGTGGTGCACAGCTGAGCAATGAGGAGAAGTGGGGGAAAAAAAACAAAACAATAAAAATACTATAATGATTATGCTTTCAAATTCCGTGCACCGCTTGACTTTACAGTTTGAGCTGAACATGAAATCATATAAGATATTGTCCTGCATGGTATGCATAAAAATGAATGATAAATAACACACACAGACCACCACACAAACAACAAAAGAAATCCACTCAGACAGTGACACTAAGTTTAGTAGACATTCAAGGAAGTAAATGTGATTTGATCGTCGTATTAAAAATGTAGACAAAATTGTTGGATATGTGCCAGACAGTCAAATGATGGCAACAATTCAAACGTACAATAGTCAACTCGACGGATAACAACCAATTAGGGAGAGAAACAAAGAGCTAAATATGCCATGTCTATTTCTGGCTCAAAAACAAAACATATTTTGGACAGATGAAGACAAATACTGAAAAATTGGGCAGAGGCTTTTCAGTCTATTACAGATACAGGTTATAAAATACAATTCAAGGCTTTCTTTGTGTAGCAGTTTTGATAATCAATGATTGTCTAATTTTGAGGCACAATTTTTGTGCAGGTTAATCCCAGACCTGAAGAACAGAAAAATATAATGAATTGCTTTTTACATGAACAACAGTTTTTTTTTATGTCTTCAATTCACATTGCGTATGGTGACCAAACAGTCCGGTTTGAGCTTTGTGTCCCGAGTCCCGGTGGATTTCACCAGCTCCATTGTTTTGTTCCACTATTACGCATGTCCCTTCCTGGCATCCCCGTTTTTCCAGTCAGCAAGCCAATTGTTTGACCGAAGTGTGTCAGTCACACAGCTGTCATAGCAATTCATACTATAAGTTAAAAAGGAATTTAACTGCGAAAAATTCTCTCTTCCTATTTGCGTTTACGTTCACGTTTGCGTCATACCGGAACTAGAACTACTTCCTGCTTCCGTGTCTAATCATCATCATGGAAAATGTAGTCACACCAAACACAAGCTAAGTGTTTGTATGACGCATTTGTTTTCACTTAGAGACATGAAGAAAACTAATTTGTGTGTTTTGATTTTCAGTTTTATAAACAAAAATATGCGCCAATAAAGTGATTGAATTCAATGATTGTTAGTTGTGTAGAGAAAAAAAAAAAAAAAAGCAAGAACTCTCACTCGCGCCAGATACTTACCACTTAATTCCGATAACATGTCAATGTTAGGTTAGCTTAGCAATTAGCATGGCTTCTCCGTCTTTCCTCATAATCCCTCCTGAGAACGATACTTGTGAGAAGTGTATCTTATTCACCGTCATGAAGTCAGTGATTACTGACATCAGAGCGACTCCGCAACGTGTTCACCCGCGCTAGTAGCCAGCCGAAGCTCGTTGTTAGCTAGCTAGCTGGTGTGGTGCAAGTCACACCCACGCGTAGGTGATGTAAGCAGCACATTAACATCCAATATGTGTACATCCAGCCTAACAAAACTTCTTGCGATTGAAAAATCAAAAACTTAAGTCTATGATTGTCAGTTTTGCTCTTCAAAATGCCAATTTTGACTCACGAACTTGCAATTAAACAGCCAGACTTGAAACATCCTTGTTGGTTGCTTGATAAACTCTCTTCCAAAATCTTCTACCTTAATCCATGATACCAAGGGACTAAAATTCATTTCCAGCTCTCTTCAGCCCACCACCAGATCCACAGTAAACCCTCCTTCATCCTCCTCCTACCCAATCTTTCCTCGAGTGTAGCAGATTACAGATAATATTAAATGGACGTCATGCTAGGCAAGGTGCGGTCACATTTAATTTGCCGTGGTCTGGTATCTAACTCAAGGGAATCAGCATTTACACCTGCTAGTGTTGACAAGAAGATGAGTGACAGGGCTATGCGCCACGGAGGAAACGTCAGATTTCGAGAGAGAGCGATCTCCGAGGCGAGCGCAGGAAGTGGGAAGCGACAACTGTGAAAAGTCATGAGGAATGTACTTGACAGACAATCCGCCGCTACATAAGAAGAGCGGCGTTCATGCGTCAGATTTGCATTTTAATAGAAACGATCCACTGAGATTCTCGAGAGCGAAACTTGATTCGCGTCAAAGCTCCTGAACGTGACGGTCTCCGCCGCGCCGTTGCGCCACGCAGGCCAGTCCCGCCAACAATAAAGACGGATTGCGCGTTTTCAACAACCTGGTATCGATTTTGTGTATGAAAGAAAGTTACATGCGCCGGCAGAAATTTGCTGAACTCGTGTTTAAAGATCAACAGATTAATTTCTCCTGAGCCAGGAAGTGACAAGCTATTTCTTGTGAATGACTCACTGCTTGTTTTTAAACTATTCATCTCTCCAGGGATACAAGTGACCAATTACACTCACATCACTGTAAGGAAGCTGGCTTCCACTTTTGATTATTTATTTGGAGGGATTTGACTTTGCGACAATGTCAGTTGCAGCCATTGCAGAGTGAACCGGGGGGGAAAAAACGGTGTGGAAGATATAAGTCGTCTCAGCAACGACTGATGATCTCCTGCTCTGAGACAAGTCAGTTTCTCATTCCACATCAGACCCGCGTGATGAACTATCACAGACTGGCCTGAAAGAAGAGAAAATGGACAACCAGGAAATGTCGTCTTGCCGTAGATGGAACTTAATCCCAAGCGTGCTCAACGACACCCTTGGCAACTTTTAACGGTTCCATCAAACCCAAACTTCAAAAAGTTTCAGGATTCTTTGCCCATTAAAGCATTTTAAGATTTAGAGATAGCTTTTAAAAAATGTGCATTCAACTTGCATAAACTGTAGTCACTGAATTTTAGAAATATAATTGCCAGTAGCTTTGGTGACGTTGCTTCACAAGATATTGCTGGAAAATCATTTTTACTTGTCAGATATTAGCACAAGGTCGCTCAGTTTTCAAATCAACCAAATGTGTTATTACTGGATAAATGTAAAAACTTGGAGACACAAAGATCTGTTCTCTATTCAAACTGTTGTTTGCTTACTTCCTTTCAAAGTGCTTCCCAACCCTTCCACACGATCAAATTACCTTTTAAAATCTCACTAAATTATGCAGCCTCTGGAATCAAGTATGCAATGTTTGCCCTTCACATTAAAAGCAGACCATTACTGTATGCAAGGCAAAGAAATGTCCATCTAAAACGTTACCTTGAAAGAAGGCAAGAATACGGATGGCATCTAATTTTTTTTTTTTATTTAGCTACTCTTATGGGGGGAGGGGGGTTGTGTATCCACTAACCATACAAAAATTTTGAAAATGGACAAAATATACATCATTTCTCAATGCATGTATATTGTTTATTCCATTATTATCTCCACCCCCACCCCCCCACCCTCTTTTTTTTTGGTAATTATATATTCATGATTCTCAGCATATGTTGATTGTGTGTTTGTAAAAAATAAAGTAAATAAATAAATAAACAAATAAAACTTCAAGAAAATTAGAGATTAGCAAAAATCTGTATATAATTAACTTAGACTAAAATGCATTAGGGGAAAAAATTTATCTTTTTTTTTTTTTTTTTTTTAACTCTCCAATATTCTAAAAAAAAAAAAAAAAAAAAACAACAAAACAAAAAACTGCTAAACCTCCAATGCAAATTTTCCCCCAAAATAAAGGGAAAAAAAAACAACAAAAACAGAAGAAAAAAAAAACAACATCTGTGAACAGCGCCGAATTGTGAGTATTCAGGGGTCTACTTTAGTAAAGCAATTTACCCCCCCCATGTTTTTTTTTTTTTTTTTTTTTTTTTTGAGTGGGCCAACACACACACACACACACCCACACACACACACAAAACTGCCATTGTCCTTCCTCTAGTGTGTGGGACAGTGAAACCCTTTTCTCAAAAATGCAGAAGACTGACCATGACTGGAAAAGTTTTATTGGGCATTGGAATGCTACAGAATTCTGCCTAGCAACAAGTGGCCACGCAAATTATGTGACTGACATGATCAGAAAAAAAAAAAAAAATCAAAACAATTCCATTCATCGACGTTGCTTTGCTTGCTTTCTCCCCATCAGCCCATTTGTTTATCTATCAACGTGGCACTGCTGCTTGCTAAAATCTGCTCGGGCCCACTTTGACAAGGGCTCCCATTCACGGGTCTAATTTAAGAGCCGCTTCTGCTTCAGTCTGATTAACAATTTACCAGGCCATCAGTCAGGCTCCTCCATGGCGGCGTAATCAGTGTCATCAGCGTGCAGGCAAGCACGCCTGCGCATTTGCAGCTGGACTCCCAACACGCACGCAACTTTCATGGAACGCGCTGACAGACCCGCAAGTGGAAGCGACGCGACAGAATGACATGACAAATCGGTGATTTGTTTACGCACCTTAACAACCGACGCCATGTAACATTACGGCAACGCGAAACGATGCCTTTTCTCACGGCATCCGGGCCGCTGTGGTGCCGCGTGCCGGCTCAGACAGTAATGCATACATCATCTCTGTGCGCCGTTGCACATTTTATGCTTTGAAAGGCTGCGCTCAGGCACACTGAGAGGCTTGACCCGCTCTGTCATGCGTAAGCACCTTTAAAAAGCATTATGATACAGTGTCACAGTAGATTTTTGTAAATAGACGCTAAGAAATCCTCCATGAGACGGCATCCGCCCCACCACGGTGAAGATGCATCGTATTAAATCACGGAGGGCGCCATCCTCCAGTCAAGAGCCGGAAGAAAGACAGCGTTTTGTTGCTACAAACGTTTCATCAACTCAAGGAAGGATTAGCTCTGCGTTCTCTGAAACAAAACAAATATAGATTTACTCATACAGACGCTTGTCTGGCGAAGGAAATAAGGAACTTGTGATTGCGAGTAGGGCCTGGTCAAATGCTGGTTTTTGACAGAAAACATTCCAAGCATGTACTGCACAATCCCTACTCATCCCGACCATACTCCGCACATTTGAAGCGTTTCCATTGGCAAAAAACTGTTCTAGTAACCTGGTCAATAGTCAACCAGTGTTCCAAGGGTGCCAGTAGAAATTGTACAACTGGTTTGTCATTATGTCATTCGTAACTTAAGAGTATGGGCTACACACGACAAAATAAACACACATTCTATGCCTTATAACCAGACTATAGTATTATAATCGATTTTAAAAATGTGACAAAGATGATGATAATTTGAATGAATTGATTTGTCATATTTGTGAGTCAAATACCATGACATCAACCACACATATTCACGGAGCTTCAAATCTGTCTGCCGCGTTATATTACCTGCGCCAATACTTAGACATGGTTCCAGCAGGTGTAAAGTTCAGACGAGTTTCAGCCACTAAATTGTCAGGCTCTCCAACCGCAGAGCAATCCGCCAATTTCCGAAACGGGTAAAATACGGAAGCGTCGAGCTGCCAATGTGGAGTAAACATTTTTGGCTGGCGAGTATGTTCGAACATACTCGCAAATATGTTTGAGCATACTTGCAACTATGTTCGAACGTATTGAAATATGTTTGAACATACTCGCAAATAAGTTTGATTTGATTTTATTGAAAAACAAAAAATTAAAAAAAGAAAAGAAAAGGAGAACCCCATACAATTATCAATCAATCACAATTTACATGTGCAAAAGGGAGTAGGAAGAAGTTAAAAACTTATCTAGTTCTACCCCTTATACTTAAGTTTCGAATAAACACTGTTTTTTTTGTCTACTTAATTTCTAATGAATTGGTAATGTGGCCCAGATGGCTAAAAAATAGGGTTTTGTTTTCACTCGCGCATGCGCAAATAATACCCCGTGGCATTATGGGAAGGAAAGCTAACTTGGTAGCATGTAGCCTGCAAGTACTTTCGAACATATTTGCGAGTATGTTCGAACGTATTTGCGAGTATGTTCGAACATATTTGCGAGTATGTTCGAACATATGTGCGAGTATGTTCGAACATATTTGCGAGTATGTTCGAACATATTTGCGAGTATGTTTGAACATATTTGCGAGTATGTTCGAACATATTTGCGAGTATGTTTGAAAACATTTGCGAGTAAGTTCGAACATATTTGCGAGTATGTTCGAACATATTTGCGAGTATGTTTGAAAACATTTGCGAGTATGTTCGAACATACTTGCGAGTATGTTCGAACATATTTGCGAGTATGTTCGAACATATGTGCGAGTATGTTCGAACATATTTGCGAGTATGTTCGAACATATTTGCGAGTATGTTTGAAAACATTTGCGAGTATGTTCGAACATACTTGCGAGTATGTTTGAACATATTTGCGAGTATGTTCGAACATATTTGCGAGTATGTTCGAAAACATTTGCGAGTATGTTTGAACATACTCGCCAGCCAAAAATGTCTACTCCACATTGGCAGCTCTACACTTCCGTAGGCTTGCACAAAAATCAACATGAGTCATTTTTTACGTAGTAGAACCCTTAGCGTCAATTACTGAAAATGAAACTCCACGTAGAGATGTTCCAGAGGAGATTTAAACCGCGATTTCCTGACTGAGAGGCAGAAGTGAAAACCAAAATGGATCATTCTCCCGTCACGTGTGTGAACTTCTCACAGCAATTCAGTTGTTTTTTCAGGTTTCGAGTTTCGGCAAGAATTGAGACCTTATAAATTATAGGACACAAACACACATGATGCCTCACTGGCTCTGAAAGAGAAGTGAAAGAGCTAAACTACTTATATATACTGACAGAGATAACCTAAGACACAATAAATAACATTATTTAAAAGGTCTCAGTTATTGCCCCTAAGCTTGAAGCCCGGAAGAACAGAATTGTTGTGAGGAAAATAAAATGTCCCATAACGCACTACCGTAAAAAAAAAAAAAAAAAAAAAAAAAAAAAAAATGACTGTGATGCAGATGTGCTTACAGAGAACAAACAGCTGTCTTCTTTGCAAGGAAATATTGTTTGAGCTAACTTGAATATCTATGTCTGCACTTTTAAAACTAAATAAAAAAAATAAAAAAAACAAGCAAAAGAAAATTTAATTAGCCAAGTTGAAAGCAGCTGCAAGCCCAAGACTGCAATCTCATTGCAATCATTTATAGCCTTCTGTAGTGTAGCCATTTATTTCTTTCATGAAAACAACTTCAGCAGGTTGTCCAATGCAACAATTACATTTGCATATTAGTATTGCTGTGCAATATTTCTGCCCGGTTCATTGTGAGAAATTACTGAAATTCACGTTATGCATCCATCTATTTTCTTATACTGCATGTTCTCTTGAGGGTCATAGATGAGCTGTAGCCTACGACTGCATATGATTGGCAGAGGTTATAACAACAGAGATTTTTAAATATCGCTTGTTATTTTCATTCAGTCAAAACGAGTAACAGTATTCATCAGTTTTAGTAAAACCAATAACGTGGCGGTAGAATGAAGATATATGAAGACATTTACACGATTCTACATTCACAAGTGGCCCACTGAGGACGACCGTAATGCTGATGTGGCTCGGAATAAAAATGACTTTGACGCCCTCGCTCGCCGCGTACACGCGTGTAGCGCACCAACACGACATAAAGGGTGCAGCCAATTAACAGAATTCCCCCGATGGACTCGGCTCATCAGGATGCAGTGAACATCTGAGATCCACCTCCACCTGCCGCGGTCCATCGCGGTTGACTGAGACGTTAATAGCACCGAGCCCCTGTTGCACAAAACACCGACATCTTCATCCTCCATTTTTGTTTCATGACGAGGACAATACCTTTCAGACACGTGGAATCACGTTCGGCAATGTTTCATTCACTCTAAAACATTGGGCAACAGGTGTAAAAAGGACTTCGAAACTTCACAGTGGATATGCAAACAAGACAAAAACCCACTGAAATGACCCAAAAGCACAGAAATGAAAAGTTGAAAGAAGTTTTGTCACCGGTGATGTGGCATGACTCCTTCTTGTGATTGCCTCCAAGTAAGACCTGATTCAATGGCTGCAAAATTAAATGTTGCGATCATTTTTGTTTTCTGGCACTTCATAAAGAATTTACATTAGGGTGCAGCAAGATTAATTAGCCATCCAGCCAATTTAATCGGCCAATATTAGCTCCTTGATTATAGGCTTCTTTTTTTTTCACTCTTTATTGATATTAACACATAATGCATTTTTAAGACAATTACGTTCAATTACCCCCAAAAAATAATTGCCAGAAAAAAAAAAAAAAAGGCTCACCCCGCCCATATATATTTTTGAATGAATTGGCCGATTAATCGGTTGTCGGAATTTTACTCTGTCAAATTTTGGAATCTTCATCGGTCTCGAAAAATCTGTATCGGTCTAGCCCTAATTTACATGAGTGTAAAAGTTCTCCCCGCCTCCGCTCATGTTTCCTGCACTCTGCAAGAACCATTTTATTCCCTGATTTGCATATACTCCTCCCACAACAAACAAACTGATCTGTGCAGCAATTTAGCATGTTTGGTAGAAAGCCGTAAAACAAGCCCAAACATATTTTGAGGGCAAATGGAACCAAGGTACCTTGGCATCATCAATTATACATTTGGTATTTTGACTTAAGCCCGGCCTGACTCCGTACCACCCCTGCCTAAAATATATTTCTGCCACTGATATTGACATGTGGTTCAGTTTGCTGTCTATAGTCCAAATGGATTAATGGACTAGTCCCTCTAAATTGCAGGACAGTCTAAAATGGAGGAAAATAATAATTAAAAAACATTGCAAAAGACGCCAGCCCACCGGGCATCTGCCCGGTTTGCCAGATGGCCAGTCCAGCCCTGGTACCAAGTCATTCAACAAAAGATTTTTATTATTTTTTTTTTTTTATTCCCATATAATGGTCTTGATTCTTTCTGAAGGGGTTGCAAAAGTCACCACAACTGACTAAAGTGCAACCAATTTTTGTCCATGTCAAAAAGTGTTAACGCACACAAGTAGTGACAGACTCAAATAAAACTGTAACCTAACCGGACGGACAGAATCTAATCCCCTCGTGCCCTGATGGAATCGAAATCAGCTATTGGCCCTGACCCCAATGCATTTTTTAAAGCATAACTAGTTGTCATCAAAGTTGAGTAAATCAGACTTGGGCAAGCGGGACATGGACTGAATACAAATTTAGGTCAAAAGCTTGAAATTAAAGCCAGAAATCTCCGCACTTGGCAGTGTGATCAATAAGTCAGCGGCATTGATTAACTACACTCCCAGCAACAGACATACAGAATTACAGTCATTTGGCTCCAATATATGAATACTATACATCTCCTCAAATGTGAATTGACAGCAAAATTAGAAACAAAAGCAACTATTATTTATTAATAACATCGATATGAATGGCAACTAGAACATGTTTTTCATTCTTCCACTTTGCAGGAGCGTTTTTGTGGCATGTATGAAAGACACAAGTGCAAATCCCTTAACCTTCAATCCTTCCATCCTCCTGCCTGGCTTCAGACCTGCATTTGAATCAACAAACACAAACAAACCTCCTTTTCTGCTCTTTATATGCGCGCCCACCCAAACACAAAGATGGATCAATTTCACATTTCCGCTCAGGGTTGCGGAAGATGTCGCCTTTCATTGTCAGTTTAAGGCGGCATGTTTGATCCCACCTAATGCCGCTATGCAAATCAGCCATTGTTATTCTTTCTGCGCGTGTCCTCGTTTTCTTTGAGGCGTGATAAGTCCCCGACAATTATCTCTGCACCTCAGATGCTGCATCCTGTGGCCTATTTCCTAAAAATAGGCCAGTGTTTTTTTGTGTGTGTTTTTTTTGGCACTGCCACAACAACAAAAAAACAGTTAACTCATTAAAGAAAAACAATAAGCCTGACTTTCTCGCGGCTTTATAACGGCTGAAACTGAAAGCGTGCTGTTCCACCGTAATGGTTTTAGACATTCGTTTGGGCTTTGTTAGTTTTTTGTTTGCCAGCCAATAAAAGCGGCCACGAGCAAGAGCTTTGCCACTAAGACGTTGATCATATTCGGATTGGGGGCGGAGGGGGGAACGTGAATTTAAGTATATATATATATATATATACAGGGTGACCCAAAAAGATGCGTACCCAAATTTTATTCGATAAAAAAATCCATTTTTTAACGAATGTCTTTTCTGTTGCAGAACGTGAAAGGTGAACCTATGGATGATCATTTGCAGCTATAGTTGCCCTGAAAATGTCTTGGACAAATCAGCAGAAGATATTCTCCCTGGAGACCTATTTATATATATATATATATATATATATATATATATATATATATATATATATATATATATATATATATATATATATATATATATATATATATATATATATATATATTAGTTAGGGCTGCACGATATTGGAATATCATGCGATATGCGATATAGTTGCTGAATATAGAGATATCGATATTATTG
Organism: Festucalex cinctus; assembly: GCF_051991245.1. Taxonomy (NCBI): domain Eukaryota; kingdom Metazoa; phylum Chordata; class Actinopteri; order Syngnathiformes; family Syngnathidae; genus Festucalex; species Festucalex cinctus. The sequence continues at coordinate 15,946,178 of NC_135415.1, read as the reverse complement.
CAATATTTAACGTACCTCAGGAAATTAAATTTTTATGAAAGAATGACATTTTTTCATGCAGAAAACTAAGTAAACTCAATATATTCTTAGTTAATTAATTGTAATTATATCTCAATAATATTCAACTATTGGAATGCGGTGCACATTTTATTTAGTGGCTGACCGGTCAAATTCAGATAAAAGCATAAAATTCCATTTGAAAATTATTGCATGTCTTTGCGATATGCATTTTGAATTTCACAATATCAATATTTTTTCGATATATTATGCAGTCCTAATATATATATATATATATATATATATATATATATATATATATATATATATATATATATATATATATATATATATATATATATATATGTATATATGTATATATATATAAAAGAAAAGTTAAAAGATCATAGTTTTATTTTAATAATCCATAATTATTTCGATAATTGATTTGTTTAATTTTTAAATTTCACGTTCAAAATTAGATCACTCTTAACAAAAGAAAAAGAATGCCCTGTTGCTGTCTCCAATGTCTAGCATGAAACGCTAATGCCATCTAGTGGCAGAAATATGACCTTGACACAAATGTCACACTTCTTTTTACAGCATAATACATAACTTTATGAATTACTATTAAATTACTGTATCAATGAACTAAAGGATACAAGCATATTTGTATTTGGTTAACATTTTTCCACTTTGTTAATTAAGATTAGATTAGATTGTTAATTAGAGAGAGATTTATACCCTCACATGTGGGCAAGGAGAGCCAACATCACAGGACAAACAGTCAGATGCAGAAATACAAAATGAAACACTCTCCAGGTATTGTTTGTTGTGGACCACAAATCACGCCCAGATGCTCAGACTTAACTGAACTAACCAACTAACAAAACTCCAGCTCATGACTTTTTTGTAAAACCACAGATCCCCCCCATCACATTATTTATCGTTACTTCATTCGCAAGGTGCCATGGTGTCCCAGTGACCCCACCACTCCTTCCCTGTTCTACTGTACGTCCCACCTGCAAAGCGATGAGAAAGGGGCTCTGTGGGAGACGGTGCCAGCGAAGGGGTCTGCACATGCATATGTATGACATGGTGGGTGACTTATCAAAGAGAATACACAAGTAGGTGTGCCGCTTTGATTTATCTCGATGGGAAATGCAAAGATGGACCTGCCATAATCTGCGGCTTTCTTCCCGTAATCCTCGGTTTTAGCCAAGTAATGAGCAGCGTGAGGAAGAGTGCGAGCATGTTGCGTAAGCCCTGTCAGTGTGTGTGTGTGTGTGTGTGTGTGCGTGACTCAGGGTGGGGCAATGTGGATTGATATAGAGGGGTAAAGATATAAGTTTCATCTGTTCTGGGACCACACTTGTGACTCAAAACAATCAAATCATCTTTCCCCATTGATTTGAATGGAAATTGCATTAATCTGTTTTTAAAATAGGAAAAATAGCATTCTATATTGTACTTTATAAATACATACAGTAACGGGGGGGAAAAAATAATATAAATGTCCAGAATTAAACATTTTTTGCCCATTACCATGTATTAAACTTAGCTTGCTGGACTGGCGGGTTCCGTAGTTATTATTATTTACAATTGCATTGCCTTGCGTTATGTGATATTTTTTAATGATAAACATTAGAGCGGGTCATATTGTACCATGGACATTTTTGTTAAGAAACAAACACAACAGGAGAGTCAAAAGTGGAAGTCAACCCTACAACTTTCTCATCTTCAGAAAACAGGTGAGCCATGATTGGCCACTACCTGAGCCCTGAGCGAGCACATGTGATGTAATTTTCAGTTGACCGTAAGTGACAAAATGGCTGCCCCCTGAGATAGCAAAAACTGGATGGATTTTGCTGCTTAACTCATATTCCATAAACGAATGCTGTGTTTAGACTCGTGGGGCTCCATAGAACATATTGTAAAGAAAACTTTGGCGGGTTGCGTTCCCATTTAGATGTTTTTTAACACCACTGATCTTGGTTAGCCTTTCTATGTTATTTTGGATTGTGTGTTAGCATTAAGCTAACAGCTTTTTCTTAAGGCAAACTTTTGTAGTTTGGTTAAAGAGACAACAAGTAATTGTATCGTTTTGTATTATTTATTTTGTTTTGTATCGTTTTGTATTCATTTTGACAGCAAATGTCAACTGGGCGCGAAAATAAACATCTTCAAACCTCATTTTGCCCAACTGCTGCTTGTTGCAGAGTAACCAAACTTGGACTTGTGTCTCGAAAAACTCTTGATGGAACAAAAAAAAAGTACTGATGTACTGATGCAGAATTTTTTATGTCACATTCTAGATGCGAACAGCCAAAACACAACCACGCATGGCAGGTGCATGCATCCTCCTCCCGGCATGTGACCCGTCTGGCTGCCAAGAAATGAGAGCGTTGGCCATTTCCGGTCAGCCTGGACTGGGGAAGAGCAATCGTGTGCTCATTAGAAAAGCTCCCAAGAACCAATTTCCTGTCACTCTGGGACGACGGCACAAAAATCGCCAATTATCAAGCGGATTGGGGGGGGGGGGGGGGGGGGGGGGGTTGAGACTCGAGCGGTGCGCGGTGCTACTGAGCCGCCAAGTGGACTGTCTGCAAACTTCATCACGGGGGGCGAGGGGGGGCAGCGACTTGGTGCGCGCCCTGGTTAAGTTGTGCTATCACGCACACACATGCACGACTAATCGGAAAAATCATTTGCATCATACAATCATTTCGAAATGCGCATTTCTAATCAAACGATCAGTGCGCAGTAAACAATCACGTCTGATTTATGTGCAAACTTTACACACAGCACAGCCTCCATACTCACCATCAGCGATAATGGTCTTCATGGTTTGAGACGGGCTGCTCCTATGGTGGCTGCGTAAATCCAGACAGAAATCCACCCAGCGGGGAGGGAGGTAATTGGCAATCCGGAGGTGAGAATCTTGCCGGGGGGGGCTCGGCCAGTCCGCAAGCCCCGCAAACTTTAGCCGCGGCTCTTCCCGAGTGGGCAGCCCGGTCCGTGCCTGCACCCGAGCTCAGTCATGGGGGCGACTTGAAGGAAAAGAGTCAAAGATAAACATCCAGTTTGGGAGCGACGCGAAAACACGCACGCGCACAAAATGGAAGGGAGAAAAAAGTAGAATCAGCGGTAAAGGCGCAAAAACAAGATGGAATCCATGTTTTTAAAAAGCATATATCCTCTTGTCCAATCGTGTAGTTCCCAAGTAGAAAGAGAGGAAAAGTGTGTGGATGCCCATGGATGGTGCGCGCTAGTGTGCGCGGTGGTGCTGAGGGAGGGTGAGGAGGGGGAGGGGGTGAGGAAGGGCGGGGCTGCGTGGAGGATGTGGGAGGAGGAAAAGAGAGAGAGAGAGGGGAAGATGGAGAGAATTCCGAGATAAATGTTTCATGTGTCCGTATCACGCGACTAAAATGTCCATCCTATCATCTCAAACAATTTTCATTGCAAGAGAAGAAGAAGAAGAAAAAAAGTTGCCTTCTTAACTGCGTTTTCTGCCTGGTTTCACTCCTGCCCCAAAGTTATTTTTAGACCCATAATCCTTAACGGAAGAACAGACATTATTGTTCACGTAGAGAGCATTTTAAGAGAGAATGTGACACTTAATTGCTTATTCACACAGACATGTCTCGCTGCGCAGTGCTGCGTGCTCTCTGATGAATGTTTTATGTGCAGAGGGTGGGTGGTGGGTGGGTTTGGCTGGATGGCTGGCTTGCTTGCCGGTGGGTGGCTGGCTTGCATAGGAAAGGTGACGTGAGGCGAATTGATGCGGATCGGACACAAGACAGGCACGCACCTGCATGCGAATGGCGCCAGGCTTGCCTTGTGGGACCTGGAGCCTCCTCGCAGGGATCAGGCCCTGCTTGAAGGCATCGAGGGGAGGAGGGGGGAAAAATAAAATAGGAGGGCTGTTTTCCAAACGAGACAAATGTGATTGCAAAGTATGAGTCACTCTTTTTTTTATTTTATTCTTTTCACACATTTGGATCCATTTGGTGTTGTTGTTTCCCCTTATGATTGATGTAGAGATAAACACACATGGGTGGCACTGGCCTGACGCTGTGTTGAGTTTGATGCGGTCGCAACTCACACTGTCCAATCTGTAGCTCTACACCTCCCCCTACCGGTGCACAAAAATACTTTTCAGCACCTGGGACAGAGACACTGTCTGACTACATACATGCACAAAATCCAGACAAAAATGGTGATTCTCACTTTTGATCAGAGGTGAATTGAGTAGCCAAAATATTTACTCAAGATAAAATAGTCTTCCAAATAGTTAGTAGAGTAAATGTTCAGAGAGAAAACTACTTGAGTACTCTTAAAACAGTACTAATTTTAAAACACAACATATAAAGATAACAGTGCTCAATTTTGATTAGAAATGTAGCCAAACATTGTGCTTGAATAAGAAAGAATATTACTACTTAGAGTTATATGACTCAGGTAAAAGAATAAAGTAGTTTTTTATATAGTTACTTAAGTACTGAGTGAAATAACTACTCAAGTACTAAGCAACCGTACAATTTAATAGCATCCAATACAAAGATCAAGTACTCAATTTTGATTAGAGCTGTAGACAAACATTGTACTTGAGAAAGAAAATTGTTACTTAATAGTAACTTGAGCAAGTATTCCGCAGAACCAAATACTAGAGTACTGAGTACCAACACCCAAATATTGTACTTGAGGAGTTGCTAGTTAACTGTAATATGACAATAAAAAAATAAATACATAAATCGTGTTTCAAATGGTTACTTGAGTAATTACTCATGGAAATAACTACTTGAGTATTTTCAACAGCGCAATTTAACGTCCAATACAAGCATAATAATGGATGATACTCACATATGATCAGTGATGAGTACTGTAGCCAAAAGTTGTACTCGAGTAAGAGCATTGTTAATGTCATGACTGGGTCATGCCAGGGTTATGTTTGGGTCATACAAGGGCATGACAGGGTTATGTTTGGGTCATGCAAGGTTTATGTTTGGGTCATGGTACTCTCATGACTCGGTCATGCCAGGGTTATGTTGGGTCATGCAAGGGGATGACAGGGTTATGTTTGGGTCATGGTACTCTCATGACTGGATCATGCCAGGGTTATGTTTGGGTCATACAAGGGCATGACAGGGTTATGCTTGGGTCATGCAAGGGTTATTTTTGGGTCATGGTACTCTCATGACTGGGTCATGTCAGGGTTATGTTTGGGTCATACAAGGGCATGACAGGGTTATGTTTGGGTCATGCAAGGGTTATGTTTGGGTCATGGTACTCTCATGACTGGGTCATGCCAGGGTTATGTTTGGGTCATGCAAGGGTTATGCTTGGGCCATGCAAGGGTTATGTTTGGGCCATGACCGTGAGGTCAAGTGTGTGTTTTGAACTGATGTGACAAGCATCTAGTTTCAACTGGTAAGACTCTATGTGATGTCAGGAGCTATGTGATGTCAATAATCTTTAATATCTTTATCTGTTCAACAACCAATCATTTAATTCCATGTCAGTCCTGCTACCCACATGTCTAGCCACAGCCAATCAGATCGATTTGTCGTCTATATAAGGCGGTCTGAGAAGTGTGTGTTTTTGTCGGAATATTACCTCTGTTCCTCTGTGCACCCTCACAGCCCAAGTTAGATTAGCATCTCGTGATTCTCGACACATTCTCGTTGTTTCTCGTCTAGTCAAGTTTGTTCCACGCCGCTCGATGTGAATAAATAGTTATAATCTTATTTGTGTCTACGTTTTTTGGGAGCCAACTCCAGAACATAACAGTTAAGAGTAATAGATTCAGGTTAAAAAAAAAAAAAAAAGTAGTCTTAGTTACTTGAGTAAATATTTAGTGAGGGAACAAAACTACTTGGGTGCTGAATAACTGTTGCACAATGTATTAAAATTTAATTACAGCACAGCACAAACAAAATATCAAAAAGGAAAGTGCAAATGTAATTATTTCTTAACCATCACTTTATTTAAAAATGCAATGAAATCAATCTTTACAAAATAACAGCAGTTAAATGGAAAAAACAAAACAAAAAAACAATCAGAGACAAGAGGTGTGATTTACAAGCTGTCAATCATTTGTCATACTCGGGCAAACCACAACAGCCTCGCATAACGGTAAATATTGAACCGATAACATTTCGTGTTATAGTAAACACTCCATCACATATAATGTGTTAAATCTGGCGTGACTGTGACTGACTCAATGGCCAACATCTCCCATTCACATGCATGTAATTCCTCTCTGAATGGCACCAGCCCACCTCCCAAGATGGTCGAGTAAAATAATGTTGATAGTGCATATGTAAATGATCTTATTAGTGGTCATAGTGGTTGGTGCGTATGCTTCATGCATCTTGTGTGTAAAATGACGCAATCTGGCACAGCATCCCAACATGGTGCTGAGACGACTCATGAATGGAAGCGGCAGCCGATATGGAAGCACGGGCAGCAAGATAATCCCACGAGTTTTACGATAAACGCCAACGTCAGAAATATGTCCGAGAGCCACTCGGCCCGCGGCTCAACTGCATGGCTGGTAGCGGGTGGGGGAGGGGGCGCCAGATGGCGGTGCAAAGCCGGCGCCGTATAGTGACGTGACCTGCTGGGAGTGAGGTCTTCCTGAGAGCGGAGGAAATGCGGTCACCTTTCGCAGTGTTGTGTGGCGGTGCTGGTCGACAACATTCGGCGGCGTTACATAATGATGTCATGTATGTTGGAAGCGTGTGTCCTTTAGCAGCAGAATAATATTAGTATTATTGAATTTTTTCCTACTCCTTTAATATGTAAATTATGGAATTTATTGTTGACATTTTTCTTTCTTTCTTTACATTTTTATTTTTACTTCAACTTGTATTTTACACTTATATTGTGTTTATGTTTATTGTTCAAACCAATAAACCATTAGTATTAGTATTAGATGCGCAACTCACAAATTAGGCCTACATGTGAAAAATAAGCAAATTGTTAAAAAATGAAATGGGTAATTGTTGCTACACTGCTGCACCATAAAAAAAATTTAACTAAAAGTGTATATGGGTCATTTTCATATAATTTGATTAATTACGGACAAGACTAAAGAAATGTCACTGAATTGACTTTTATTATTTTACTAATGAGTACAGTGTTCCCTCATATTTCACCGGGGTTAGGCTCCAAAAAATACCCCCAATAAAGGAAATCTGTGAAGTAGTTAGCTTTATGTTTTAATTTTTTAGTAATGTTTTAAGGCTCCAAAACATCTCATCACACACTTTATACACTTTTTCCATCGAGACATTTACATTTTGTCAAATTTCTCTCTTGTTTAAACTAGTGTTGTTCCGATACCGTTTTTTGGCCCCCGATACCGATACCCAGCTTTGCAGTATCGGCCGATACCGATACCATACCGATACTTAAGTTTTTTTTCATGAAAAAGACATGAAAAAGCTGTCCTGCCATTGGTTCAGAGCATTCAAGGGCCAATAGGATATCTTAGATCGGCATGCAGTGAACATGTCACATATCAGTGAATGTTGTGCACGAGCAAGACACAAGATGCTGCATCCAAAATCCTATATTAGTGTTGGAATTAATGGTATCGGCATGTTACTTATGAGTAGTCACCGATACCGATACCACTGTTTTTATGCAGTGTCGGCACCTCTGCCGATACCAGTATCGGTATCGGAACAACACTAGTTTAAACATTATCAATGTCCAAACCATAAATTTTATAAAATAGGCACATTACTGTTAAAAAAAAAAAAAAAAAAAAATGTATCCAAAATTGTCCTACAAAAAAAATCCACGAAACAGCGAAAAGTGAACTGCGTTATAGCGAGGAAACACTGTTGTAATTTTTGGCAGTTGACATCATTCAGATGGTAATTGTTTCTAAGGGAAAAACATCAGAAGTAATAATTTTCAAGCTTTTAATGACAAAATGTTTTTTATGATCATTTACAACATTTTTTTCCTTTTTTTTCTTTTTACTAGATTAACTACTTTTTTTGTATATCATCGCTGTCCTGTGAAAAACATTTAAGTCCTTTATTTTTATGTTTTTGGGATGTCTGCATCATCCCATAAAAATGTAAATAAATAAATAAATAAATAAAAAATTGGACAAAAGTGTTTTTCACAGGACAGTGACGATATGTAAGTCACTGTTGAGAGCCTCGATATGTTGCTGCAATACACCAGAGGGACCTGTGAGATGAATTGCCAGCATTAGGTGTTATTTCTGAGCTGTGATATGAATTTTTGAAAGTGTCTTTACCATTATTCCGATTGGATAAAAACAAGCGTGTGATGGGTTTAATTACTACTTAGGATCAATTAATTATCCGCTTGTATCTGCCGAGTTTGACACATGAAACCAGCAACTTGCGTGGTTGCTATGAAGCAGATGTGTGGATCTACCCAATAAAAATGATTTGATGTATATCTCGATACATGGATTGCGATACAGTTTTATTGATCTAGAAAAGAGCAATTCTCCCAGTCACATCCCTAAAAATAAACAAATAAATAAAATAAATAAAATGTTATCAAAAAAACAAACAAAAAAAAACAGAAACAAGGGGAAAACAAGGCTGGTACTCAAGGGAGCACAGTATGAACCTGGAAAAAAAATGTCAGCACAAACAGCTTCCTAAAGACATTACAACAGAGCTCAAAGATTTGGCAGGAAAAACAATAAGCACCACAAGGAAATACCAACATGGCCACTTACGCTATCTCATCAACACTTTTTAGCGCAAACAAGTGACATTCACACAGGTCTTGAGGTTAGAAGCCCGGCACAAGCAGTGACTGCAAATCAACCAAGGTGGGGGTCATTGTGGTGCCAACGGACGACAGATTGAATATATTCAATTCATAACAGTAATGGAATAAGTCAAGCTGTTGGGTCTCAAAGGGCTCGGACTCCCCGGACTGACGCTCGACGACTCTTTTCATCCTGCACTCTGATAGATCAGAAAGGCCATAAAATGACTTCCTTTTGTTAATGCCAACATTGCTGTCGTTGCCATCGGCTCTCCGCTACCATCACGGTTAATGTTTGTCAAAAAGCAAGATTTTCAAACCAGTCTCACGCTTACATGTTCAAAAATTCTTTAATTGATGCAGCGTTGAGGTCATGAAGTTCCCACAAGGACCCGGGGAAGCCGTACGTTCTTATCAAGCGTGACGAGGCTGTAATGTAACTTTTTGCCCTGATTGAGCACTCTCATTCTCTCTTTCTTCGCAGAAGTACTTTTAAGTTCAAGAGTTGACCATTGCAGAGTGACAGTTGAAGTGATGCAAGAACTCTACATGACAAAAAGCTGCTATGTTTCCAAAAGGAAAATATGAAAGTTGAGTTTTTTAATGTATAAAATTGCATCACCACACAGAGCTGTTCTCAGTTTAAAAGGATCTACTTATGTGACCTTTGCACGCATGAACTAGTAAGCAGTAGGAGTACAGTTATTTTATATTGATGGCTTTACTGCCACATATTATTAAAAAAAAACAACCCCCAATGCCAGCGGATTTCGAGCATTTTAACTCATTTTTCGAAGCAAACAGAATATTGTGTTCTTTTGCTACATTAGAAAATACGTATGTTTCTACCTCATTCCGTTCTTTAGTAATCACCATTAGAAAATAGGTCATTTGAGTGATATTGAGTGAAAATTGAAAAGAAACGATACATTTTCTCCACAACAGTGACTTTGATACTAATATTTTTTGTTTAGTGACGCTCCGTCAAAGGTTTAATGTTACAAAGGCTTTGATCATTCACGTCAGCCTTGAAAACGTTCTATTTCATCAGATTGCATCATGTTTCATTGTAATTCGCAGCTCTAGTTAGGGCCCGAGCAGCTACCGCTGCCAGCTGCTGGCCATAGTTGGTAGGTGTTTTTGATTTCACAACTCATTGAGCCGGCTGCGCTGCACTTGGACGTTGCACTGACCACTGATATATTAAAAAAAAAAAAAAAAAAAAAAAAGTAGTTGACGTCACTTAACGTTTATGGCGGCATACATCATGATTTTATTAAACGTTATCAAACGTTTTTGGAGGTCAAAGAGTTAAAAAAAAAAAAAATGAGACAAATCATTTCAAAATCCTTTTTCATCACTACTGTAACTCAAGACCTCCAAAAGCGTCATCTGACGTGTTTGGGAGAATTTGTTTTGTTGAACTTTTTGGCCATCATTCCAAAAAGGTATGTTTGGCACAAAAACAAAACTGCTCATCAACAAAACAACATCATACGGTACACAAAGTTGGAAAGCAATATGGTGGTATCATGCCTCGGGGCTATTTTTCTTAAGCTGGAGCCAAGGCCTCAGACAAGGTAGTGGGAAATATGAACAGTTCAAAATAGGCAGCTGGGGTTAGTACAAGATTTTCCGGCTTCTCCAAAAAAAAACAAAAAAAAAACTAATAATAAAATAATCATAAGAAGAAGAAATAATAATAATCAGAGAAAGCTTAAAAGAAATTTTTTTGGTGTGGGAGGTGTCTTCAGGCTTCAGAGGCACTTTAAATGGCGGCGTCCATTTAACATAATGTTGCATGTGATTGGTTAATTCTAAACACATCCACAGTTAAAAGGCGTGTACACTTTTAGCTTAGCTTCACTACACCTCTCTCAAAACTAAGGAAACTAAATTCAGTGTACAGGACATATTTGAGGTCACAATGATGTTAACTAAACTAGACTAACAGACCCAGCACATTAACATTATTAAAAAAAATCTTTGTGATTATTATTTACATTTGTATAATTATCCACAATTTAAGACATTTCTAATTAGATATAACTAGAGGATAGTTGGTCACACCTAATATTTTCGTTTGTACTTCGTTATGAGGCTGACAATTAGCCGTCTAACAAAACAAGCTAGCTAGCCACCAAGTAAAATGATATATAAATAATATATTTGTTGGGAAAAAAAGTGTATTATTTAATGTATTTCAGGTATTACCACATGATGTCCAAATATGACCACGAGATTACCAAAATTATTTTTTTGCATAGTTGTGAGTAGGGATGTAACGTTAAGCGCGATATCGTGATATTAAAACTGCCACAATGTCGTTGTCATGTTCACGATTTTTAAATGCAGCACATTTGTTGATTAAAAAAAAGTTAGGTTGATTTCCATGTATGCAGTTCTAGCACCCTCTTGTGGCTATTTTTTTTTAGTGCAATTCAATTTTCATTAGGGATGTTTTGGCCCTTCTACGTTTAAAATCGACACTAATTGTCAGCCTGTAAAGCAAGTCAATATGTGGAAGAACTCAATGTGTGTGTGCATTAACAACATAACACAATAATAACATAATAATAAACAAAAAATACATAATAATAACACATTGATGCTATGTATAAAAGCAAAATATTGTGCTTTATATGAGGGTTTTTTTTTTTTTTTTTTCACCAATATTGTGACTTTTTTAAATATCGGCAATCTCCCCATAATATCGTGATAATTATCGTATTGTGACGTTTGGATATCGTTCCATCCCTAATTGTGAGACAGTACATACCTGAGAGCTCCTCTGATGGGTTCTTGACTGTCTTGTGGAAGATACAAACTTCCATCTTTCAATGTATTTCAAAATAAAAGTCCCAAATTGGTTATTTCTTTTTGGTTGCACCACATGACAATTCATCAAATTTGATTAGGGGTGTGTATACTTTTTCTGTAAGTAGTTCCACCTTTCCCCATCTTGAGAATAGTCTTGGCATAAATATAAAACCAAATGAATTTGGCTCATGCCAAATTCAGTACAAACTCATTAAAGATAATATTAATTCACTAATTGCCACATTTTGGCAAGTCCTGGGCAGCTGGCAATGACGAGACTTCATTACAGCCCTCTCTAGGCATTACTTGTTATTTATTTATTTTTTTCGTACTCCTTTCTAAACGTGCAGGCCAAAGAGTTGACACTGCTTTCCCGCCTCTTGCTCATTAGAGTCAGATATTAATTATAGCCAGTCGGGTGACAGCTCATTTTTGTCGGTGGCCTGCAGAAGCACACCAGCCGTGATGAAATTGTTTTTTGTCCCTCCAGTCGGCAACATCATTAACTCATTGCAAGAAAGACAATGCGGACTTGTTAGCATTATAGGCTGCAATTATTCGGATTCACTCAGGTCCAGCCACACTCGCGCTCCTTGTTTTATTTGCCGCCTTGATTAGGTTCCGCTCAAACAACAACATCCACGACGGACCTTTGGGCTCATGAGTTAAAACACCCATCGTTCACATCAAGGGTGGCAGTGGATAGCACGAACGCACGGCATGTGACGACTTCAATGGTCATACATCAGCCGGCTTGACAAGGCTATATTCCTTCTTCAGTCTGTCACCGAGCCCGGAGAAAGTCTTTGGAAATTCATTCCCCTGCAAAGTCACGTGCACTGGCCTGACCTTGATTCTCCGGCTTCCGTCTTCATGTCAGAGTAGCAGAGAGAGAGTGAGAGAGAGAGGAAAGATAGAGAGGCAAAGAGTGATTGCTTGGATGAACGTGGCTTTGTGCATCTGTCTCACGCGGATTGGATTTGTTCTTGTCTATCAGGCGATACGGGCGCCGATCGTAGACGTCAAGCACGACGGCTTCCCTCCCGCCGCCTTTTTTCGGTGCGCGCACAATCGTCACACCAACTATATAGCGGAATGATTTGAAATCACTTTCATATTGACTTATTAAAACATGCAATAGGTTCATGATTTTGAGTCCAAACTTTGTGGAAAATAGCACTGGCGTTCCATAATTGCAAATGACACTTGAAATTCAAGTCATGGGAAAAGTCATCACATGCTGAATGAACATATTACATAAGGATGTTATTATATCTGTTTATTCAACTCGAAAATTGGCATGAATCACAAGCTATTCGCTGCCAACTGCAATATGTGATTTGTTTGTTTCCATGTCATTTCACATTCCTTCTGTTTTCCTGTTGTTATTGTGCCCAAATGGATCCTGACATGGAAAATAAAAACAGAAACTAGTCTGGGATTAAAAAAAATAAAAAAATAGCATGGGATAAACACATCACATCACATCACATACTGTACTGTGCTAAATGCTGAAGTCATTTTTGGCTAATAGACTTTGAGCACAGACATGTTTGATATGGAGCAAGTAGGATTAAGCAACAAAAAAAAAAAAGTATTGCATGAGCCAAGGAAGAACACAAAATTTTGGTAAGACTCTTAATACTTACAGAAATTAATTTTCACTGTTTTATGTCACAATGGCTTAAATTTTCCACTTGCCAGAGCCACATTTGACACTGTCATTCTTTTGAGAAACAGAACATGGGCAAGAGCTGCACTCAATCGAATTTGCTTAAGACTGCCAAAATATAAACGCTAATGGTGGTTTAAAATTTTTAGCAAAATTTACTATGAGGTAGAAAAGTCTAGCGTAGTGACTGACAGAGATTGGAGGATACTTTAGAATGGATATTGCAAACGAGTCAGAAGATGCTGCTCTTTTTAGTGTTGTATTCTCGAGGGTTTCACAAGAATAAATGCCATAAGATTACAGAAGCTGGCAGTGGCTATAATAGGGCTAACAGCTACAGGATGCTGTATGTCTATTAGCTAGTGCTGTCACTATCGAATAGTTCTGTAATTGAATGATTATCGATTAATCAATTAACTTTGACAGCTCTACTATTATCTGATCTAAAGGTTAGCTGATCCTACTTTGCCTTATCTTATGGTAGGTTAAATGAAGACACTAATGTGTCCATGATTATGAAAGTGGGTACTTGTTTGTCTATATATTCTCAGGGCTTTGAATTGGTTGCAAATAGACTGAACTGGTTATCTTAGAGGAGGTTCGGCCTCTCATCTGAGCAGGTTGGAAACCCAACTATTTATTGATAGAGGCAGCCATAAGCACGAATGGTATCACTCTTATGGGATGTAAAATGACAAGGTGACCTCTGAGTATTGTAACGTTATTTGCGGAGTCCCACAGGGATTGGTATTTGACCCTGCATTTTTTTTTTATTTATTTTTTTTTTTTAGCATTTATATGTGGCCACTTGGTGATATCATACAACTCAACTCAACTCAAGTTTATTTATATAGCGCTTTCAAACAGCCTGAGCTGTCACAAAGCGCTTTACAGAAACACAAAAAAACAAACATAACGTAAAACATTAACACCAATACAATACAAACAAATATAGTATTAAACTTTAATTTTAATTTTGACGAGATCAAACAATATGTGCCTATTAAAAGTAACTCACGTGATTGTAATTTGGAGGCGGGTCTTGTTCATATTAAACAATGGATGCCCTGTAACTTTTTACTCTTTAGACCTTGAGAAAACTGAAATGTTGATTACACAGACACTGTGATTGGCTGGCAACCAGTCATAGGTGGTCTATAAAATAAATGGATAGAAATTTCAAAGCCATCAAGATTAGCATTTTTATTCAAAAGGTTTCCCTCACACATAAAGTCACAAAAAATATTAACTTTAACTTTAGTTGTTAGACTTTTTGGACGTTGTTTTACAAAAAGCTTTCCTAACAATTCCCTTTTACACATATCTTTGTTTGATGTTCTTTAGCTCTTGGAAGTCTTACATTCAATATTATTTATTCATGAAGAAGAAGGATTTATGAGTCCCTATTTAACAGTGTGTGGCTGTTGCGTTTCAAAGCACGCGAACCCAACACGCTATTATGTCTAATTTGTCTTCCCGAGTTTAGGCACACATAACAGAACAATTTGTGCATTTTTTTAAATAAAGACATGTCATTGTGCAGGTCATGTTGACAATCACACAAGTGGGTTGAGGGACACTCTTCCAGTTTCTTCCATTACAACCGTTCTCAATTATTTAGAGGCCTAATACCGTCTCCGTGGAAGATAAAGGCGATAACACGTGGTCTCTGAATGGAATTATACAATTTGCCTCACTTCATTGAGAGTAATCTTCCCCGCCAACCACAATTCAACTAGCCTCCCACTTGACAATGCTGCTCCTTTACTATTAGAGCCTGAAAAACCAAAAAGTCCAAACTGTGGTAAGAAAGACAGAGTAGACGTCAAAGGAAACAGCTCACTCAATTCCACCTATCGAATTACACAGTATTAAGGTGGTTTATGATTTACTGGTGAATTCCAGGCTGCTCTTTGTTCACACGCTGAGTGGAGGCAGATCTCACTGCAGTTCTGAATCAGATTGGATTACAAGCTTAGACTTTTTTTCTTTTTCTTTTTTTCCTTTTCTCTGCTGGCAAAAGCTTCGCA
The DNA here is from genome assembly GCF_051991245.1 of Festucalex cinctus. Classification (NCBI taxonomy): domain Eukaryota; kingdom Metazoa; phylum Chordata; class Actinopteri; order Syngnathiformes; family Syngnathidae; genus Festucalex; species Festucalex cinctus. The sequence goes on along the minus strand of NC_135415.1, from coordinate 15,930,887 downwards.
AGACGCGATGCTGTCCTTTCTCCTCGCACAATCAGATTTGTTATATTTTCAGCTACAATTACCGTCTAAAGTCGTCGTTTGGCAAGAGTTGGAATGCGGTACTGTGAAAAGTTGGTTAGTAACAATCAATCCATTGATTATCAATTAGGCATTGTCTAGTCCTATTTAGATTCAAATGTAATCCCTGGCCACTGGTGCTGAGTTTGGTATGTCAGATCATATAATGAGTTCAGGTTGGATGGATACATGCTATCATGCTGTGACATCAGCTATGTGTGACATACTCTTATGTTCACTGCACAGAGATATACAGTCTGATGCAATGTCGTGTTAGACTTTATATGCAGTCTGCTGCATTGATGTTGAGATTGTGTGATAATACGCAACTCAATCTCACCAAGAATATTTTTACCCTCTAAGCTTACAAAAGAGGATAAGACATTACGATTGCACTCCTTGAGCATCTAGATTGCAGTCTGACAGCCAGTAAACCATGGCGGCTACATGATGATTAACCCACCAAAAACATGCCATGTCTTGAAGATTATTGTTAATCTGTGCGTCTGGTTTGCACAACTGTTATTCTTTTTCGGAAATATCGCCTCACAGACAAAACAAAGCCTCAGCCTATAACCATGCTTGAGCTCGGACTCACACCTAAAATCCACATTCGCTAGTCATTTACCGTTTAAGCAGAAAATCCCGAACCAACTCGAATGGGATACAAACTGTACTTTTGCCAAAAAACAAAAAAACAAAACACATCATAGTAAATAAAAATTGTATACATGTTTATTTACAGCATATGCTGTCCAAAGTGCATTGTCAAGTATTATATTTATTTTTTTTATTTTTTTTAAACATACCAAAACTGTATGTAGCCGACATGCTAAAGCAGCCATGTCAACATGCAGAAAAGTTCTTCTTTTTAGTTAAAAATAACTTAGTTTACGTTAAAAAAAGATCCCTCGCTGTACACTGTAGCGATAATTGGGTCGTCTTTTGGACGAATTAATAATCTGGACGTTACAGAGGTAAATTGTAGTTACCTCGATAACCTCTGGGGCACCACGTTGAATTTGCTTGTTAACAGGAGCAACCAACGACCAAAATCCTTCTTTCATCAGTCATTGATAATCTAAAGTCGCCACACTCGATATTCAGTGGTTCGTTGTACTAACAAAAGAATAATAATCCACTCGGAAACACAGATGACTTAGGCGGAATACAGTTCATAAAACATGCATTTATTCACGATTGCTACACTACAGAATCAAAATACTGCCTAACTATTCTACCGTCAGAAGAAAAGAAATAAAATAAAGCGAATGAAAATAAGGAAGGAATGCGAATGAATAAAGAAACAGGGAAAAGAGAAAATTTGACCTGCCAGATTTGTGAGGTTTCAAACGTAAGTGGCACACAGTGGATACGCCGAGGTAGAAATCAAGCGCACTTACGAGCCTTAGAGTTGCGTAGCAACAAACAGAAGTGGCGGCCTTTTTGACAAGGGTAAAAAAATAGTCAATGTTCGTTGAAAAATGCAAGGAAAAAAAAAAGGTTTATTCCACAGGTTAGCGAGGGAGCCGCGCCAGGGGCCTGACGTAGTTGCGCGGCTCGTCCCTTGATTGGTCGGCGATCCGGCGAGGTTGATCCTCGCCGAGGTTGGTTCTGCTGGGCAGCTGTCCGAGCTCAGGTGTTGCAGCTCGGTCAGTACGCGCCTGCGTACGGGGAAGGCCAGCCGTTGGAGGTGCGTTGGCACTGCGGCGGAGCGCCACCGAGTAGCAGGTGCGGTGCGCGGCTTAGGTGCACAACCTTGAGTCCGGCGGTGCGTTGCAAGTGTACCCGGGACCGAGAAGGTCGGGCGGGTGAGCACCGATAGTGGAACAAAAAAAACAAAAAAAACGAAAGAGTCTTTAGTCAGCGTTGCAGTTTGCACTTGCTTTGGCGTGGCGTGGCGCGAGGATCCGATCTCGTTAACGGATCCTGCCAGGAAAGAAAAAGCCACGTGGTTTGCAAGTTTCTTAGACAAAGGGTTCGAGCAGCCTGGCTGGCCCACTTGCAAGTCGGGCCAGAGTTTTTGGAAGAGGCTTGTGAGAGCCGGAACAGGCAAGAGAGCAGGAGGGCAAAAAAAGAAGAGAACGGGCAGTGGTCTGCTCGTGTTTTTATAGTCTCTGGGTGGGGCGAGCAGGTGAAGGCACACCCTTCTGTTCGCTCGCGCAGACTCTCAGAGGAAAATTATTAAAAAGATTAATAATTTGGCATTAAATTTGGTCAGTCTGGCAAATCAGTTTTCCCACACAACCCGTTTAACACACATTGTAATTAATGCATCATAAACTAACTTGTGAGGTAACTTCTACTTGTCTAATCTGACTGAACTGAGAGACATTGATTATCTTTCATTCTTTATGGAGTACACATGAAATAGGATGTTCATACACACAAAGATATAACATGAATCATTCGTAGTTCAGTTGTCTGTCAAGAATTATCATGATATAAATGTGTAAAATGCGGTTACTTATGTGAATTGTCACTAAGGATAGTTCCAAGTTTCGCCACTTGGAGGTGTTGTTGCTCCATCTAGACGTTCCAGGAAGGGCGAGGCGCCAGAGTATCCTTTTGTGATTGATAAGAAGTCATGAACATTCCTTTGATCGGTCATTTGTGTATTCCAAACCATTGGAGCCATTTGTTCGGGCTCCGAGCAGACTGCTGGAAATACACTCCTTTGGCAGACGCATAAATTCCTTTGTCACCTGGTCAGCGGCTTCAAAAGAGTTTTGTTGGTGGCAAGGACCACCTGTAGAGCTGACCAGGCTGGATCCTGTCTGGGCATTGGCATATTCATGCACTGCAGAGAATTTGCTTCAAGAGAAGCAAACTAAAAAAAAAAATTAGAGGGTGGAATGGACCTAGGCAATAGTTGTTACAGACCCCCCTTCGTCAAGCGGGATGAATCTTCAGGATGTCCAGGTTGGCGGGTCCAGATGATGCGTGGCCAGGGTCCAGGCCACGGTCAGACGGCCGGAGTCCCACTCACGCTCTGCTGCAACACTCAAGACATACCACTGGTGCCACTTTTCCCTAACCTCTGCCTGGTTATGTGTATGCAGTGTGTGTTTTCAATGTGTCTCTATGTGTATTCAGTTAACAGTGTGTCTAACTTGGTACTGTGTCAGCTAACTGAGGGACTCGGGTCCCAAAACAGGCGCGGGCCTGGGAAAGACGCAAGACGCGAAATTCCAAACAAAAGAAAAGGAAGAAAACTTTTCCTAAGGCTATAAGGCTAGTATCATATTATGAGTAACTAGGGGAAACGAACAGCAAATTAAAGAAAAGAGAGAGAGAACGAGAAAAGAGGCTGTCGCCTTCTAAAACTCAAAAACCCGGGACTATACTCAGGCCATAACTCTCTTATAAAGACGGGGAGGTTGTCTCAGGCACCTGCGTGTCGGTGCAAATCTCCACCCCTGGGGGTGTTCGTCAAAAAAAAAAAGTCTTAGGTCGGTTAGCGCGACACTATCGTTGCTAGGTACTTAGCTATCGCGTCTTCCTATGGCGTAATTAAACACCCAAAAAGTCGTGCGTTATCCAAGAATAACTGAAGGGAAAAGGGAAAGAAAGGGAGGAGGGGAGAAAAGGGAGCAAAAGGAAAGAAAAAAAAAAAATCAGAGTATCCTTGGCAGTTGCGCTAGACTAAGGGAAGGAAGGCAAAGGGGCTTAGTTAGATTAGCTAGACTCACTAACGCTTTAAAAAGAGTACTCTGACCTGCTTTTGAAGGCCTTAAGTACGGGGGAGCTTTTCATGGCTAGCAAAACTGATTTCACGCAGCATACCATTCATAAGTATCATAACACCTTGAGTGTACATAATCTTTTGAATTTGAGTTGCAAATCATTTTGTAGTTGTCTAGTCTAGTTCTGCATAATGCTATCGGTGTTACAGCTAGGACCGTATCCTTAAGTGTTGCACCAAGCGTCTGCAAATAAGTAGCAAAACACAGTATGCTAACCTCTCGCAATCAACAAAGACAAGCGGATTAGCGTCGCTCGGTATGGTATCACTGAGGGGTTCGGTAGGTGCAGCGGGGTGTTGACCCCCCTTTTGCACGTGTGATACTTTCAAACATCGTAGTCAGCGAGGTCGGTCGGCGGAATTTGGCACGTCTGTCGAAGGTGGCGGTTGGGTCGCTGACTCGGAGTCGGCTGGTGACCCCCCTTTGTCAGTTCCGCACGTATGCTGGTCCTGAGATTCGCTCGATCGCGTTCTCAGACGTTCAAACCCGCAGTGACTTTTGATCTGGTTTCGGTGGACCCATCTCAGTTGGTCCCCCTGACGTCCTTTATTCATCCTAATTTGATAGGCGACGGGTGACAGTTTGTCGACGATTTCATGTGGTCCTGACCACCGGGGAAGAAATTTTCGGGCGATGCCCCTCTGGGCACGCGGAGTATTAGCATTTGGTTGCGCGAACAAGTAATACCATACTCGATCACCTATTTCAAACTCGGTTTGTGAGGCTTTCCTATCGTAGTAGGTTTTCTGACCTTCTGCACTTTGCTTAAGCCGTTGTTGGGCAAATGCAAACGTGGCTCGGAGGTGGGCTTGCAAGTCCTCCACGTACTGGGAGGCCGTGTATGCCGTGGCTAGGTTTGTTTCGCCTGGCTGGTACATCAGGTGCAGGGGGAGCGTCATTCGCCGTCCGGTCATCATTTCAAAAGGGGCCACCCCTGTGGATTCGTGAGGGGTGGCTCGAATTGCCATGAGGATCAGTGGGAGTCGGGTGTCCCAGTCCCGATGGTTGGAAACAACAAACTTTTTCAGCAAATTTACCACGGTGCGATTAGTCCGCTCCACCTGTCCTGATGACTGCGGGTGATGGCTAATATGCAACTGGGCCTTGATTCCGAGCATTTGCCAAAGTTGTTGCATCACCTCGGCTGTGAAGTGGGTTCCCCTGTCTGAGTTAACCCGTGAGGGCAACCCAAAACGGGAGAACACGTGGTTCATCAGCAGGCATGCAGTGGTGTGTGCGGTGTCGTTTGGAGCAGGCAGGCATTCTACCCACTTGGTGAATGCGCAAACTACTGTAAGAAAGTATTTGTTCCCTCTCAGAGATCTGACCAGTGGTCCCACCCAATCAATTTGGAGATCAGACCATGGGAAGTTGACTCCTTTCTGTTGGAGTGGTGCTCGGTGACTCGGGTTTGCTGGCTGAAACTGGCAGCAAACCAGGCATCCTTTGATGTAGGTTGCTACATCATTATGCATGCGCGGCCAGTATGCCACCTGTTGTAGTGCGGTGACAGTGGCCTTGAATCCGCGGTGGCCTGCATAAGGCGCGTCGTGGGCGTATGTTAGCAAGACCCCCCTTTGGCTCCGTGGAACCACCAACCGCAGGGCAGGTGGAGACCCGGAGTCATAAACCAGAAGGCCCTTAACGAGACGCAGCCTTTGCAGCACGGAGAGCAAGTCTCTGAAGTCGCTGTCGTCACTCAACGCGTCAGGCGACACGGGGTTGGCGACAGGATCAGAAAGGTGCTGAATTATTTTGAAAAGCGCGGGGTCGCCGGCTTGTTGGGCGACCAAGTCGGAGGTTCGGACGGGCGGTACGCACGCCACGGGCCCCGTAGGGGTTTGTGTGGGGGCGTCGCGAGACTCAGCGGCGGCCGCAGCGCGGCGGCGCGTGAGAACGTGGACCTCCAGGGTGGGCTGGGTGGGCAGCCAAGCTGTATCAAATGTCCAAGGAGTCCCGTTGAGGGCCCCTTGTTTGGCTAACGTGTCCGTTAGGTCGTTAAAATGTTTGTCAGGTCCTGGGACTTTTGAGTGTCCCCGGACCTTTTTCCAATAGACATGCATATCATTGGAGGAAACCAAATGGTCACATGTCAAAATGAGGTCGCGGTGTTTAACGGGTTTCTTTGCTGACGTAAGGAAACCATTTCGACGCCACACCGGTAGATGACAGGTGAAGGCGAGGCGGGCATAGTTTGAGTCAGTGCAGATAACCAGCACCGCGACACCGTTTTCAACTGCCAATTTGAGTGTAACCAGGATGCCAGCGATTTCCGCATATTGAGAAGAGTGGGGGCCCAATTGGAATTGCAGTGGTTTGCACGGTGTGTCATTGACCCAAGCGATGCCCACCCCAGCCTGCAGCTGGGTTTGGTGGTGGTAAGAGCAGCCATCCACGTAAGCTGTAGGCATGTCTTTGCAGACATGTTCCTCAAAATAGCGGTGACGCGTGAATTCCGGCATCGGTGCCACGGCGACGTCTGTCGGCGGGGTCGGGGAAGTTGACACACAGTTCTGGCAAATCGCTAGATCGGTACCCAGCGGTAACTTTGCGTTTTTCGCGTACCGGACTCGAACATCGTAACTTTGTAACGCCATAAGCCAGCCGGCAATGCGCGCGTTCGTTACGACACCGTCTCGAATGCGTTGGTTGTTAAGAAAAGTAACCGGATGATGGTTAGTATCAATCGTTACTTTTTGGCATCCAATGTAGTTTGGGAAATGTTTGATTGCCCATACTGTGGAAAGCAGGGCTTTTTCGCAGTCGGAGTATTTCAACTCGGGGCCGTTCAACGTTTTACTGGCGTACGCCACGACGCGTTTATCCTGGTCGTACATTTGGTATAGACCCGCACTCAAACAATGGTCGGAGAATCCTGCTTCCAAGAAAAATTCCTTGTTGCTATCGGGGTACGCGAGACAGGGAGCGGAGCCCAGCTTTTGTTTTAGCATATTTATCGCGTTGTTTTGTTCGTCACCCCAATCGAAGGGCGTGTCTTTCTTCAGCAGGTTAGTAAGAGGGCGTGCTATGTCAGCAAAGTGTTCAATGAACTGGCGCGAATAGTTGCACACGCCAAGGAAGCTGCGCAATTTTGACACATCGGTGGGGGTTTTGATGTCAAGAAGGCCTTGAATACGGCTGGATTGTGGTTCAATCCCGTTCGGCCCAACCAAGATCCCCACGTAGTTGACCTTCGTGCGACACCACTGACCTTTCAGGAGGGACAGTTTGGCACCTGCAGAAGACAGCTGTCCAAGAACGTGGTCGATTTCCATCAAATGGTCATCCAAAGAGGAGCTCCTCATCATAATGTCATCGACATAAATGAGGTTGCCCCTGGCGGCGGCATCAGGGCACGCCTTGTTGAGGAAGATGTTAAATTCGGCTGGCGAGTTGGCGTAGCCGAATGGACACCGGTTGAAAGTATACTGTTTGTTGCCAAAGGTGAATGCCAACTTGTATTGATCCCTGGGATCTACGGGGATCGTCCAGAACCCCGAAGCCACATCGATGGTGGTGAAGAATTTGGCATCTCGAACCTTGGGAAGTTCCTGTTCAAGTTGTGTCATGGGCCATCGCGAAAGAGGAACCTGTTGGTTCAGTTTGCGATAGTCAATGGTTGGTCTCCATGTACCGTTTGGCTTCAAGACTGGCCACAATGGAGCCGAATAGGTGCTGTTACAGGGGCGAATGATGCCCTTTTCCAGCATGGCGTCGATAGTCTTCTGTACTGGTTCGTAAGAAGCTATCGGAATCTTGTACTGGCGCACGAAAGTTGGAGGAGCGCCGGGCTGAGTCGGGATGCGGACTACATGTAGTGCCGTCAACCCGCAATCCAAGGAGTCCTTGGCAAAAGACGGTGTGTATTTCATTAACACGGTGCGCAAACGTTCGCGGTCCTGTTCGGACCGGAGCGCGTCGGCGCGGTGCAGAACTTCTTGGAGGTGCTCCTCGAACTCTGGGTACGGTTGAAGGTCCCCATTTGGAGTCGTGGTTGGTTGAGGTTTCTCTGGGTTTCCAGAGGGAATGCTCGAGGGCGTTGGAGGCAACGCGCTCAAGGCATAAATCACCAGTTGTTGGTCTGTCCCCAGGTCCACCCGGACGATGTCTTCATCGTTGGTGGGACCGGCAGGGTTGACCGTAACAAGCTGAGATGGCCTGGTGAGTCTTCGGCCACCGGTGTCTTCAGTCAAGAACAAGTCCGATGGGATGTGTCCAACCACAGGCACCGTTAGAGTGAAGTCGTGGAAGTCGGAACGGATGAGCAGGCCCAGACGGGTCGCTTTTGGTATGCGAACGTCGTACGAAAGGGGGTTGTGAACCAAGATCAGAGTGGTGAGAGAGGCGTCCACGATGGGCGTGGCCTCCAAGAGTAACGACAGGTTCATGAATTCCGATGAAGGTTGAAAGAAAGCGGAGTTAGCATTCAAGACCTGGTTAGCTCGCGCCACCAAGCGAACCGGAATGTTGATCGTGGTCGCCGGAGCGATCACTTCATCCTCGTTTAAGACTTCGCAAGCATCTGGGATGGTCTGTCCGGACTTCATGTTTGGAAGACTGGGAACACAAGCTAGAGGTTCCGAGTTGGTGAGGGACCAAAGCACGTTGTTGATGGTGTCCACCTGGACGGCAAGACGAACAAGCAAATCTGCACCCACGAAGAGGGTGTGAGGCGCGTCCGGGACAACCAAGAAGTAGTGGGTCAGTGAGTGCTGCTTCCACTGAAGGTTTAAGGCGCACACGCCCACTGCAGTTATTGTGAGAGGGGGTTCCGTGTTCAACGGAAACCGGCAAGACTTGGAGACGAAAAGCATGTTCGGGTCGAGATCTCGCAAGTTGTCAGCGAATGCTGCAGAAATGGCTGATTTGTCAGCCCACAAGGCGAGGACAGCGTCAAGAACAGGTGCACCTTGCACGTGGACACCTCCGATGATGCGCGGGGCGTACCCTGCATTAGGTGGGGGTGGGTCAAGGTCACAAAGAAAGGTGTCGTGGCTTCTCAGCCGGTCCTTTGTCGGGGACGCGAGGGGTCCTGCCTTGGACTGAGTGGTGTCCCAGCTCCCTGTGGGGGCGTCTGCTTCCCCGTGGGGTGGCTGCGCCCGAGTCACAGTGCAGAGCTGAGCCTGATCAGGGCCCGAAGGAAATGTCGGCAGGGCCTGCCGCACCTGGGCCCAAATCTGGAGTCTCTGGTAGTCTATGATGGGTTGGAAGCGGAACAACAGGTCTTGGCCAATAAGAAGGGGGACTGACTCAATGGGTCCCACATAGACTGGATGGATGAATTCCATGGGGCCAATAGACCAGTGTACCATCGCGACAGATTCCAGCTTTGTGTTAGTAGGTGAGAAGGCGCTAACGGTGAGTGGGCACCGCCGTAGGCGGAGCGGTCGACTGTTAGCTTGTGACGCGGCGCGGAGTTGTTCGAACACCGTGTTGGACATCACCGTGATGTCTGCGGCAGGATCTACAAGGGCTTCGTAGGTAAGAGCTCGCTCCAGGGTGACGCTCAGATAGAATTTACGAGCCATCCCCCTGGTGGTGAGGTCACCTAAAAGCTGTTGGAACGGTCTCACGTCATCGGTTGATCGCGATACATGCGGGTCTGCTGTATTTGGATCAGCCTGCAGTACCAATATTGTTGAGTCAGAAGGCAGTTTAGTAGGTGTCTGAGTGTCGGCTACTGGAGGCCCCTCTGGTGACCTCTGCTGGTGGGTCACTTCAGTGGGCATCCGGCCGTCGGTTAGTCATAAAGGCGGGTCTTTTGACGAGTCTTTTGACAATTTCAGGAGTGCCTTCAATATGCCGTTGGCAACTGCGTTGTGGTCAGTCTCGGAGTCGGCTTGGCGGTTCCGGGACTCGCGGCAGGAATCGGTTGCTGGCGCGCGTTCAACTTTATCACGTTTTGGATGATAGCGCGAATCGGGCTTACCTTTAGCAACTTTGGAGCGCCGGCGGTCGTCAGCTTGCTTTTCTCCGTCCGCTTTCTCGTCACGCGAGTAGTCGGTTTTGGAGCGCGGTTTTCGGTTTCGCGGGGCGCGGGACTGTTTTGACTTTTTGGATTTAGTCTGGTCTTCCCTCGGAGCAAAGGAGCAAGCTCCCTCCAGCTCTGAAGGAGGACCCACGTCCACTTTATAAATTCCTGCGTCGCCTGCCTTGGGGGCGGATAATTTTAGCTTTGCATAGCCCCTAGCTGCTAAGTCACGTAGCTGCGAGCTATTCAGTGTCTCAGGACACAAAGCCAGTCCCAAATAGTGGTTAAGGTTTTGTTGGAGGTTTCGGACAAACAATGTTTTAAAACCAGGATCTTCCTCCATGTTGGGCTCGTTACGAGTCCCAAAGTAGGCATCGCGAAGACGACTATAGAAAGCCTGAGGAGACTCCTGCTTTCCCTGTTTGACGAACATGGCAACTTCCATGCCCGACAACCCAGGAGAACCGTCAAACTCGCGTGAGATGGCTTTGTGCAGTGCAAAGGGGTCAGACAACACATCAGCGGGCTGCCGTTCCAGCAGTCTGCTGACTGCTCGGCTGGACGTCATTTTGATCAAGTACAACTTATCTTCCACGGTTGCCATTGGGAACCTCTGGAGATGATAGTTGATGTCTTTCAAATACTCTGTTGTGTTGTGGGACCCCCCTGGTTTCGGTTCGAATTTTGCTATGTTTCGAGCCAGCTTGTCCAAATCTTTCCAGGCCACGCCCATTTGTCCCTCCAACGGGGGAGTCGACATGGGTCCACGTTGGAAACTGTCATCACCTGATGGCCCTAAAGCGTGTGGGGAGGCGGCCATCGGCGGTGCCAGGCCTAAAGCGGCGGTGGTCACCGGCGGCGTCCTCCAGGCGGTTCCGGACTCAGGTGACAGTTTGAGCTGTGGTGCTGTGGCTCTGGGATCAGGAGGTCTGTGCGGGGGTGGAGCTCCCGGCCGGGAGGCTCCTCGGGAGACCTCATTCAACTGCTGCGCGCGTTGCAACTCATGTTTAATATGAGCTAACTCTGCCTCATATTCCTGCTGGCATTGTCGGAGGCGGGTAACCTCGGCTTCAGTCAATGCTAATTTAGTTCGCAGGTCATATGAGCGGTCCACTTCGGCATTACGTTCCTCCCTAAAGGTTTGTACCTGAACTTGGAGGCGCTTCACTTCATCGGTTGACTGAGCTAGCGACGAACTAACCCGAAAGTAATTAGCTTCTGCTAGCCGAAGTTGGTCTTTTGACGGTCGTTCAGTCAAGTCAGTCACCTCTGCTTTTAGTTTGTGAATTTCATTTGCCGCGGATCTCAGCAGTTTTTCTTGCTCTCGATTTGTCTCTTCGACGGTCGCGAGAGCTTGGGTTAACTCACCAATCTTTTGATGGGAGTCGGGAGTGAAAGCAGACTCATCTGCATCACTGCCCAGATTTTCGGCTAGCGCCGCATCTGCGCGGGCTTCTGCCTCATCCAGCTGCGCTTTAACGTCATCCAGCTGGGTCTCCATGACCTTCACTCGGTCGTGGGCGGCTTCAAGCTGTGCCGTGGCATCACGGCTCTGCTGTTGTGCCATGTCAAGTTGGTGTTTCACTTGACAGTCCTCGGCATCGCTCAGCTTCAAGTGTGCGGCAAGGTTCAAAGTCAGACATCCGAGCATTCGAATGAGTGACTTGTCCTTTGGGGCTTTGGTCTCAGCGTCACTCATGAGCTGCGCGAGGTTATCATTTAGCGTATTGACATCCGCATCCCTAATAGACTCAGCGTATCCAGGTAAGAAGTCCTTGGTCAGCTTCTGCACCAGTTGAGCCAAGGTATCTAGGTTCTCACAGGGGCTGGGAGTCTCTCGGAGTGATGCCATATTGTCAATAGCTTTTTAAACGATCACACTTGTACTAGCGTTTAATAGTTAGTTAATCAGCGTACGCAGTTAGCTAACTACCGCTATCAAGTATTATCGTCAACAATACACACTGGGTTCAAATTATCAAAAGGGGAATTGCCACAAAAGCAAAAGATTTGTAGTGGGCTATGCAACCCACAGCTTACACTATAGTTGGGAGAAATCAATTCCAGTTATCAAAACAAACAAAAACAAACGGCAACAAAAAAATAAAATAATAAATAAAGCAAAATAAAATAAAATAAAATAAAATAATAATAATACTAACTTCAACTTGACTCACTCAGCAAAGAATAGCTTAAACGAGGGACAGGGTAACTCTAAAATGTTACAGCGGTCAATCCCAAAAGCTAAATCAAAAAAAAAAATTCAAACAAAAAATTTTTTTTTTTTTTGGAAGTCGAGTTAAACGTTGAAATTAAAATTAAATTAAATAAACAATAAAACAGAAAAAGGGGGAAATAAACTTAAAAGGGGTTAATAGTCTTAGTCAAATGACTGGTTACAGTGTCAGTACAGTTTCATGCAAATGTCCTGTGGACGGGGTTTTTGGGACACAAAAACTGCAGAACTATACAGAAATATTAGAGCTGCCTCTCTAATAATAGCTCATTCGAACTCACACCTTCTTATTAACTAGACACAACCGAAAAACAAAAACAAAAGAACAAACAAAAACAACAAAGTTAAAAATAATGGATAAAAATGAGAAGAAAACAAATAAAAGGGAAGAAAATAATAATAATAGTACTAGGTCTACCAAACCAACTAAACAAACACAAAACCTGAAATTAAGTGGAATGTTAAGTCAAGAATATAGCTAGTTAGCCTAGTATGAAACTGGATAAAAGGGAATACGAAAAAAAAAGAGGAAAAAAAGAAAAACACAATAGTGTAAATAGTTCCTTTGTATTAATTTGACCCAGCAGTATGTTTTGTTGATGCACCCGTAATTACTCTCACGCTAGGCAGCGTAAAAGGCTAGAATGCGGTCAGCTATTACTATAATCCTTAAACGCAAACAGTCAATTAAGCCTACAACTGCGTTTAATCGGACGTGGATAAATTTTTTTTATTATCCTTGTGTACTAACGGTGACGACACTCACTAAGTACAACGCTCGACACGGAAAACAATTCAAAAAGCAATGTGAAGTGACATTGAATCAGAATTATCGCGGAGCAAGGACCACCGGCGTTAAAGCAGCAGTGGGGGGGTCAGTTGTCTATTGACAGCTCAAACGCTGTCTGACAGCTGACAACCTGCGAGACCCGCTCCCTTTCGGGGCGTCTACAGGCGTGGCTCAAACTCGCCAATGAGAAGGGAGGGGGAGGTACTCAACCACGCCTCCACGAGCCACACAGCTCTTCACAAGGACTATGGCGCCACCTTGTGGAAATGCGTACACGGTACAGGTAAGCAGCTAACGTCTTAGCGCTCTGTTAATCCGCTCGCCACGAGCTGAAACTTTGAGTCGGCGGCTACAAAAGCTCAGTCACGACTCAAACTTCTCCCACAAGCTAGGTGTAGGAGGAACACGGGGAAAGTGACTCGGACGTCGTTTACGTTGCTCGCGGTTAGCTACTCCGAAGCACGTAACTCGAGTCGGGTCAACGCGACGCACGTAGGCTGTCACGTGACTTCCCACAATTTCCGGAAACACAACAACACAAAGACAAACAACTTCAAATTCAGCCAGCTGAAATTTAAAAGTTGCACAACTCGAGTTCTATCACGTACGTTTTCAAATACAAGCCACTATTTTTTCAAACGGTGACCGGCTCTTACTTTTATTCCAACAATCAATCCCGTTACTCTCGTTTACTTATAGCACGTCACTCCGTGGTAACACACGCAAGATGGCGGCTAACCAGACGCTCGATTCAAAGCTGAAGGGGAAAGTCAGTGCAGTTCTATGTAAGAAGAAATGTTTACATTTTTGCACAGAGACAAATGATTAGGTACACTACGTGAAATGCGTTTTACTTTTCACGTCCAAAGTCTTGTGTTTTCGAGTGGATCTTCTTATGTTTTGTAGCCTCACACGGGGCACCATTATGTAGCGATAATTGGGTCGTCTTTTGGACGAATTAATAATCTGGACGTTACAGAGGTAAATTGTAGTTACCTCGATAACCTCTGGGGCACCACGTTGAATTTGCTTGTTAACAGGAGCAACCAACGACCAAAATCCTTCTTTCATCAGTCATTGATAATCTAAAGTCGCCACACTCGATATTCAGTGGTTCGTTGTACTAACAAAAGAATAATAATCCACTCGGAAACACAGATGACTTAGGCGGAATACAGTTCATAAAACATGCATTTATTCACGATTGCTACACTACAGAATCAAAATACTGCCTAACTATTCTACCGTCAGAAGAAAAGAAATAAAATAAAGCGAATGAAAATAAGGAAGGAATGCGAATGAATAAAGAAACAGGGAAAAGAGAAAATTTGACCTGCCAGATTTGTGAGGTTTCAAACGTAAGTGGCACACAGTGGATACGCCGAGGTAGAAATCAAGCGCACTTACGAGCCTTAGAGTTGCGTAGCAACAAACAGAAGTGGCGGCCTTTTTGACAAGGGTAAAAAAATAGTCAATGTTCGTTGAAAAATGCAAGGAAAAAAAAAAGGTTTATTCCACAGGTTAGCGAGGGAGCCGCGCCAGGGGCCTGACGTAGTTGCGCGGCTCGTCCCTTGATTGGTCGGCGATCCGGCGAGGTTGATCCTCGCCGAGGTTGGTTCTGCTGGGCAGCTGTCCGAGCTCAGGTGTTGCAGCTCGGTCAGTACGCGCCTGCGTACGGGGAAGGCCAGCCGTTGGAGGTGCGTTGGCACTGCGGCGGAGCGCCACCGAGTAGCAGGTGCGGTGCGCGGCTTAGGTGCACAACCTTGAGTCCGGCGGTGCGTTGCAAGTGTACCCGGGACCGAGAAGGTCGGGCGGGTGAGCACCGATAGTGGAACAAAAAAAACAAAAAAAACGAAAGAGTCTTTAGTCAGCGTTGCAGTTTGCACTTGCTTTGGCGTGGCGTGGCGCGAGGATCCGATCTCGTTAACGGATCCTGCCAGGAAAGAAAAAGCCACGTGGTTTGCAAGTTTCTTAGACAAAGGGTTCGAGCAGCCTGGCTGGCCCACTTGCAAGTCGGGCCAGAGTTTTTGGAAGAGGCTTGTGAGAGCCGGAACAGGCAAGAGAGCAGGAGGGCAAAAAAAGAAGAGAACGGGCAGTGGTCTGCTCGTGTTTTTATAGTCTCTGGGTGGGGCGAGCAGGTGAAGGCACACCCTTCTGTTCGCTCGCGCAGACTCTCAGAGGAAAATTATTAAAAAGATTAATAATTTGGCATTAAATTTGGTCAGTCTGGCAAATCAGTTTTCCCACACAACCCGTTTAACACACATTGTAATTAATGCATCATAAACTAACTTGTGAGGTAACTTCTACTTGTCTAATCTGACTGAACTGAGAGACATTGATTATCTTTCATTCTTTATGGAGTACACATGAAATAGGATGTTCATACACACAAAGATATAACATGAATCATTCGTAGTTCAGTTGTCTGTCAAGAATTATCATGATATAAATGTGTAAAATGCGGTTACTTATGTGAATTGTCACTAAGGATAGTTCCAAGTTTCGCCACTTGGAGGTGTTGTTGCTCCATCTAGACGTTCCAGGAAGGGCGAGGCGCCAGAGTATCCTTTTGTGATTGATAAGAAGTCATGAACATTCCTTTGATCGGTCATTTGTGTATTCCAAACCATTGGAGCCATTTGTTCGGGCTCCGAGCAGACTGCTGGAAATACACTCCTTTGGCAGACGCATAAATTCCTTTGTCACCTGGTCAGCGGCTTCAAAAGAGTTTTGTTGGTGGCAAGGACCACCTGTAGAGCTGACCAGGCTGGATCCTGTCTGGGCATTGGCATATTCATGCACTGCAGAGAATTTGCTTCAAGAGAAGCAAACTAAAAAAAAAAATTAGAGGGTGGAATGGACCTAGGCAATAGTTGTTACAACACTATAGCCAATGACAGAATCCAGGGTGCTTTTTTTTTCATTATCCATCCGCGTTCTAGGACAGAAGATAGCAAGTGCTAAGCTAACCTGCTTTTTTATCCATCCGCGTTATACGGCATAAGCTAGCTAGTACTAAGCTAACCTGTTAGGGTCCATCTCTCTGGATCAACATCAGCCTTTGCAAACTCCCTTCGTGACAGTGTCAGAGACCAACAGTGAAGTAAAGACAATGAAGATTTATTAAGTGATTGTTTAACAATTGAATATAATGTTCATTAGCCGGCTAAACTTTCCAATACACGCGAACAATGTCGCTCTCGAAGCTCACGCTTCACGTGTCACATACGTTTGCGATTCTAACGTTCCTGTGACACTGTGTCTCAATTTGAGTTGCCACTGATTCATACCGGGCACTGTACCCTGGAATGGTTGCCAGGCAATCACAGGGCACATACTGTGTAGAGACCGACGACACATTTATTCATTTGGTGAGTAGAAACTGAACCTAGGTTTTCTACACTAAACTCTGGAAATTATACCACTACATCATTGGTGACCGACCAAAGAAATGATACAACAAATTTAGCATTAGCATGTTCTTTCCTAGCGCTAAGTTACTTGAGGCTAAATTAGCATATTCTTTCCTAGCGCTCTCCCA
Source organism: Festucalex cinctus (assembly GCF_051991245.1). Lineage (NCBI taxonomy): Eukaryota > Metazoa > Chordata > Actinopteri > Syngnathiformes > Syngnathidae > Festucalex > Festucalex cinctus. Next base: position 15,914,543 of record NC_135415.1, on the reverse strand, counting down.
CTCACAGTTGTGTACATTCTAGCATCTCAATGGATTGTAATAAATATTCAGAGCGCTATAGGAGGAAGCTGAGCTCAAAGCTTTTAGCTGTGTTTTATCAGCTTTACGCATTGCTATTTTCATTTCATATTGCTCTCGCAAAAGCCATCTAAAGCTGGCCTTTTCCCCGCTCTCTTTATGCCGTGTGTAATGTAGCGGTGTGGAATACGAGGGTTTGAAGTCAACTGCCGATTCTGTCGCCTTGAGGCAGAACGCTGCCAGTGTGTAAGCGGAGTGTGACGTTTAACACCTAATACTCACTGCCCACGCCCCGCGTGCTTTTGTGTTGAAAGCAACTTTTCTTTGTCGGGCTGACATCGCCAAATAATAAGTAATTATCTGGGTGCGTGGCGACACGACTACTGTGTGAGCACGGCATTATCCGCCTGGCGAGTTCTGTCTGAAGAGGGATAAGTGGAAAAAACCCTCAAAAAATAAATATGATTGAATCAATTCCATAGTGAAGGCAGTGCAAAAACGACTTAAGTTTCCTACATTTTTTCAATGTAGCTAATAGAAAATCTGATATTTGATTGATGACTGATGCTTTGCAAAAACGGCAAACAGTTCCCTGACCTGTTTTGATTGGAGCTATGAGCTGATATTGATTTTAGATTGCCTTCCACAACAGGCTGATTTTGTGTTAACATGAGTAAGTAGCTAATCAAGGATGTATCGAATCCGATATGACTAATAGCACTGAGAATAAGATCACAATTAATGAAACCAAAAGTAAATCATCCCCTGTGATAGGTTAGCTTTTCAAGGATCTGACATAAGATGTGGAAAGGTGCAGGGTAGAAATCAGCAATGAGTGATTTATGGCACTGCTGTCAGAAATAGGTACACTCCGTGAGTCATGCCACCGCATATGTGACCCTTAAACCTGCCATCTGCGGGCCTCAAAAAGAGATGGATCACTCTCCAAAACGTACCTAGCAGCAGAATGACAGGCGGGCATCATTTAAAGTTTTGTTGAGAGTAAAACTCCAAATTTGATTTTAATCACTAGTTGCAAGCTATACTATAAGTGGGAGTTTAAAATAAATTTTACCAATGCATTCCAGATCTTTGCATAACATGTGGCAGAATTTGGAGTGACTCAAATTTTAATTGGTTTGTAAATTATTCCCTCTTTTGAGTAGAATTGCTGGGCATAGTTAGGTATGCATCGAAATGATATTTGTAAAACAGTGATACACAAGAGGTGGGTCAAAACTTAAAAAAATACGATGATTATGTTCAGGATTTTCCAAGTTCCCACACCAAACATATTAGATAAGCAACAGGAATCACTCCAGCCGCTAGTTTACTTCATAAACAAATACAGTTCAGCTCAGCCTCTGACTTGCGGACGCCATGGCAGTTCATCTAACCAGCTGGTGCTAGGTAGCCCCCGAGTACTGCATGAGTAATCCGTAGACCTGTTCTAAAAATAGCTCAGTGATTTGGAATGTCGTAGAAATTATCATTTCAAAATGTAAACATTTGCAGACATTTATAGAAATAATGTTGCCTACTAATATTAACTGACTCCAACCTGAATTACCCATTTTTATTCAACCCAGGGGCGGCCATTTTGCCAGTTGCTGTCGACCATTGGGCATTTGCTTAGTCTGGTCACGTGACATTCACAAGCTGAACCATGATTGGTTGTTTACCAATCTGATGTGAGCAACGCTGATGTTATTTAGAGTTGACTGCAAAATGGCCGCCCCCTTGAGATGGATAAAACTGGATGGATTTTGCTGCTTTATTCATGTTCTACAAACACAATATTAATCAGAACCCTATGTTTAGACTTGTGGGGCTGCATACAACATATTATTGTAAAGAAAATTTGGGGCGGGGGTGTAACAACATAACAGCAGACAAGAATCACGGTCGTAAAAGGTCTTTAACTCATTTGCTCCCAATAGCGTGTAAATACGTTTTTTTTTAATGTTGTAAGTGTCCCAAAGACGTATTTATACGTTTGTTTGTTTTTTTTATGCTAGAGCATACAGAAGGCTTTGATGCAGCCTCTCAACTGCAAAGAACGGTTGCAGAAATGGTAGTTATTACACAAACGGCCAGCAGGTGGCAGCAGAGCAAAGGAGATCAACCAGGGCCATCTAGAAAAAAAGCTAAATTACTTTAATTTTAAATAGATTTGTGAAAACTGATGAAGCTTAGCTCTCTTCTAATGCTAATTGCTGCCAAACGGAAACAGATAGAAACATACTTTTTTTCCTGATGAAAGAAGAGACTTTAATCTTTCTTTTGGTAGGTTCCATGCTTTTATAGAAATTGAACACAATATTCTGTGGGCCTTGCAAAAATCAGTCAAAATCCAGTAAAACAGCCAGGAGCGAACGGGATTGCTTCTGTGAAAATGGCTGGGAGTGAATGAGTTAAATTGCTGCGCTTTGGTGGAGCCCTCCCAAATTTTTAGTTCACGTCTGATATTGAGTGTTGCCGACTGATTAGTGTTAGCCTGTTTCTGTAAACGAAGTCTACTTAACGTCAGTCACACGGCAGTTCGCCAGATTTGCGATGATGTCGAGTGGTCAGTTCTGTCGGGGTGCAGCAAGGACCTTGTTCCAGCTCGTGGCGCTACCTTCAGAGTCTCATGACTAACAGCTTTCACTTTGTCTCTCTGCAGGCGTCTGCCCTCAGGCTACTGGCTATCTCCGCAAAAAGGTCAGGAAGAACATCCTGGTCTCGTAAAAAAAACAGGCCAATTAACGCCCCTCCACTCGGAACTCGGGCTTATTTATTCAGGATCCCTGCTCAGCGGGAAGATGAGAATGAAGGAGAAGGTAAGGACTATATCATAAGAGATGGGAGAGATCAGAGGGAAAGTCGAGTTTAATTACAGTCCGCTCAGCGAGCGATCTTCACTGGACATGAACTTGGCAAGGGCTGGTGCAAACACTATCTGCGCTTTGAACACATTTCACTATTCACACGGCTGTTGTGTGAAAAAGAACTTGTATGAGGGTGAGAGCAGACCTCCTTGACAAGACTGACGTGTTCCACGTTGAATAATGAAAGAAGCGTTTTCGTCAAAAGCCCGTAATTGGCTGAACGAAGGGGAGCATTTCCATGGAGTGTGTTAAACCCGCCTCCGCCTTTTGGAGACGTAATTGAACGTCCTCTGTTGATAACTTCCCATTCATGATACACTCCCGGCTTCACGAAGCAAAAACGTGTTATCAAGTTTTTGGGATAAACACTTAGCCTCACACCGAGTGAAGGAAATGTGATTAAGTCGCTGCATCGACGCATCAGGCGATAAACATCATTAGACGGAAAAGCGGCTGCTCTAATTTGTTGTGATGCGCCTGTGATGTCACGATTGGATGTGCTCCTCCAGATGAGAACGAGGCAACGCCGGTCGCCTCGGAAAAACACTTTTATCAAGGGATGTTGTTGACTACAAATGTGCAGTGATGAGGCAGGTTATTTTCAGCATGCATCGCTCTAGTTTGACACGCACACACAAAAGACAACGTAATTAACATGACGACTTGAAAAAAAACAAAAAAACATGATGACTTGAACATCATGCAGCTTATCTAGTGGCAGTGTTGGATGACAGTTCACATCATGTAAAGGGCACAATGGATATATATATATATATATATATATATATATATATATATATATATATATATATATATATATATATATATATATATATATATATATATATATATATATATATATATAGGGGGTGTGCAAAAAATCGATTCATAAAAGAATCGAGATTCTCATTTATTAATCGAATCGAATCGATATTAATATCCAAAAATCGATTTTATTTAAATTAGAAATAAAGAAGAAGGGGAAAAGGAAGTTGTAGCCCACATGCTGTTTTTGTGGAAAAAGAATTGAATACAAAATTAATAAATGTTTAAACAAAAAAAAAGACACTTTAATGTCTATTTGTCATTTTGTCTTGCAAAGCAGACTGGAGTAGATCATGACAATGTTGTGCATATCTTAAAATTGAAGCAGAAATCATTTGTCAATCAAATAATTTTGAATCAAAAATCGTTTGAATCGAGAATCGAAAATCGATTCTGAATCGAATCGTAGACCCAAAAGTCGTAATCGAATCAAATCGTGGGACAGTCAAAGATTCCCAGCCCTAATATATATATATATATATATATATATATATATATATATATATATATATATATATATATATATATATATATATATATATATATATATATATATATATATTCAATAAATACGGTGAATTTTTCTATATTCTTAAGGGGGAGGATTTATTATTGTTTTATAGTTTCTTGTTTGTTTGTTTTTGTTGTTTTTTTTAAACTTGCATCTCATACATCCGGTTAGGCAAGAGCCGAACTGGATGATGCCATCATGTGAAATAAACGATAAAGCAACAGGAAGTAAATCCTTGAAAAGTGACAAATATTCATAATTCACATCAAATCCATCTAAAGAAGAAGATAAAACAGCCCAAACGGAACAGTGACATGTGAACCCGCTCGTCGTCCTTGTGTGAATTTGTACCTTTGCGCAGTCCATTACGAGCGACATCTCTTTGAAGGCGGACACGAGAGAGTCAAACTCCAGCAGATGCGTCTTAACGAAGCTCGCTGAACTGCTTTGCGGATCGATGGCTCGTGACAGAAAGACTCACCCATGACTTGAGAATGGAAACATGAAACTGAAAACGTACGCGGGGCGGGTGAATCGACCGCACATTACGCAGGCAGTGGTCAATAAACTCGCATCCAATTAAAGTCTCTTCCCTCAGCCCAGTCCGAGCTGGAATTCAATTGCTTTCTGAGAAGTATTTCATACAAAAACTATTTGTGTCGATGTATGAATTCATACCCTGATTATAAATCCAATTCGCATTTTTTTTTTTTTACCTTGTGTTACAAGTGTTGTCTATGTAATGAGATGGCGAGATTGTGGTGACTCCATCCATTGTTTACCTGTATTTAAAATGACTCTGGAGATATCACAATCTGGCCTACTCAAAATTTCAGAATCTACATTATACACATTATATTCTTATTCTTTTTTTTTCTAGGTCTGTGGTTACGTATTTTACTGGTACCCTTCTGTGGTGGTGATATAAAAATGTCAAAGAAAAACACAAATCGGTAGTCCTTCAAATCATGAAGTTTCTCTAAATATTTACGTAGTGTGAGTGTAATTTTTCTGACGATTCCATTCCATTCATTTGAGAAACATTTAACTTTGGCTGTTTCATTGTATATGAAATAATTCTTCCATGTCATTTTCCTTTATTCAGAAGTCGTGCACTCTGGAACAAGGTTATTATAACTGGGAAAAAAAAAAAAAAGTTAACAAAAATAGCTCAAATTATTTCCCTTAATGAAATAAAAAAAAAAAAAAAGTGACTGCTTAAGAAAAAGAAAAACTAACTGAAACTACGTTTTACCTTTTTAAAACAACCTATAATCATAGTAAATTCTTTGTCTTTGTTAATTACGTACTTTTGGGGTTTATTTTAAATACTTGTTTCGGTATTACTGTTCGGCTCTAGAGAAGATAGGGATGTAACGATAAGCACAATATTATGATATTGTGATATTAAAACTGCCACAATATCATCGTCGTCATGTTCACAATATTTAAATGAAACACATCTGTTATAAAACTCAGGTTGATTTGCATTTGTGCAGTTCTACCACCCTCTGGTGGCTAGTTTTTTAGTGCAATTGAATTTTCATTAGGGATGTTTTGGCCCTTCTACATTTAAAATCGACACTAATTGACAGATGAAGGCGAACGTAATATGCATGTGAAGCAAGTCAATATGTGGAGGAACTCGGTGTGCATACATTAACAACAACATAATAATAATAACATAATAATAATAATAATAACATAACATTGCTGTTATGTACAAAAGCACAATATTGTGCTTTTTTTTTTTTTTTTTTTAGTATGAACCCATTTTTTTACAATATTGTGACCTTTTTTAAATATCGCCAAACTCACCACAATATTGTGATAATTATCATATCGTGAGCTTCATATCATGATAATATCGTATCGTGACGTTTGGATATCGTTACATCCCGAAGAGATTAAGGAAAGTTTAGCATTCACTTGGGAATTGCAGCTTACTATATTACACAATACTATACAGTATATAATAATAATAACAACTAAAATTAAAATACATTAAAATACAAAGTCAAAATGAAAAACAAAAACTGACTATAATGCAAAATCCAAAACTATTATAACCCACGTAATAGAATCAGATCATTGATCCGACTGCACGGACTTGTTTCAGATTTCTTAAATATTTTACATTCTCCCTTTGACTTGGAAAAATGATACAAATTGATGAGTTTGAAATTGAAATATGAACTGGTATGCTAACGTTGCTCTCGCAAGATGAATTCTTGCGGTATTTGTGAGTTCACAAACCCCGGAGAATACATCTTGTACCGCTCCCGTTGATTTCCGCGGACCAATCACAAGGCGACATTGTGTTTGGGGGCGGGATATGCAACTGTGACGAAACCAGGAAGCCAGCGCCGACGCTGGGGCTAACAAACAAACCTAACATGGACGAATGGACGCTGCAATTAATTCTGTTCTCGCAGTATTACTCACCGTTTCCTTGTTGAATGTTGAACAGCGAGGGGCGCTTCCTGCATTTCTAGCTGGTAAGATCAAATGTTCGTGTTTTCCCCCCCCTTCAGCAAGAGCAAAGTGGAAATTTTCACCCATGGCCCTGATTGGTTAAAACAAACGTGTAGAATGCCGCATCGTCCAATCAGCTCGAATGAATTACTGGTGTTGCTTTGAACTTCAAGATATTCCATTCCGTTAAGTGCGTGTCTGTACATTGAATGTATACACTATATATTATGTGTCGATCCACAAACTCATTAATTCTTCACGAAAGGCGTCTGCAAGTACATTTGGTGCCCCAGAAGCCATAAAGTTGCTGCATTTCCTAGTGCGCAATATAGAGATGTGCATTAGCCCACCATACCACTGAAGTGAAGTAGCCACTGTATGCTTTAGACCAAATAAGTGGGTGTTAGCCATTAGTCACTGCTGTGGGTTGGTGTTGCTTTCTGTGTGTGTGGGTAGCAGATGTATATTATGGGATTATTGCTGTGATCCTCACACGTCCAGATAATGCAGCAGGACCGCAGGTTGGCTAAAAGCTCGCTGTTGGCGCTTGCAAACACGCAAATGTTCCTCTAATGAACGAGAGCCCTCATTTAGTTTCTTCTTTGTCTAAAGAGAGGGTTGTTTTTCTTTTTTTTCTTAATGTAGGTGGCTTCTTAATGCCTAGTCAATGCTGTGGGAGAGCATTTAGTCAAATACCAGGGCCATATGTTAAATACAAGTGATGTACTGTGCTTCTTAATTAACCACTGGACAATTAGGGATGCTGTTAATTGGGAAATACCATCGTTATGGACATAACATTAAATGTTATTGATATAAAACAAATAAACAAATCATAGGTCATTACTCAAAATGGTTGAAAACGAGCAAAAATACTTTGTAGCTAATTGCGATGTATGTTTGACAACACACAACAGACACGTCAAAGCTAGCTAGCTAGCCGAAAGCTAACATCTTGTCAGCGATGAAGCGCAAGAACAACAACAATGACGTCAAATGAAGTTCAACGCCAGATTATTTTGTGTGGACAACAGCTGTGCGCTAACGACTTTGTTCAGCACACAAAACGCTACGCTGCACTATGTCGTTAATGTAAACATAACTTTTTAAGTGTTTGAAAACGAGCTTGAAAAAAACAAACACGGGTGGATTCTGTCGTCAATATTCATAAAATCGTTCGGTGCTACAGATATGTCGCCTTCACACGAAAAGGAATTCATTTTAAACAGTTTTATCCTTTTCTATTTTCAAAAGGAAGCATCTTTTAATCTCCCCTTGACCAGAAGATGTTTTTCACAAAGGTTAATGGAAGCTCTATAAAGGTTAAAAGATATGACTTTCCCAATTTTTATTTGTTTTTTTCTTGCATTTCCCCTCGGGCTCTGGAGGTTCCAATAGTAAAAATCATACGATACCCATGAACCGTAATTTTCCCTCCCCTGCTTTAGGTCTAATTGTGACCTTTAAAACGGTTTCATTTAAACCTACCAGTCAGGTTTTTGATGCAGATGTGCTGCTGGGCATCAAAATTACATCAATGAATATTAATGAGCTTAATAACCGCGAGCTGCACAAAACTGACACAAGCTGCCTGACCCAAAAAGCAGAAATTCACGTCCGCAACACAAATAGAAGCATCTGTCTGCTGCTGCTTTAAATGTCCGACGTCGTATAAGAAAGCGAGCCGAAGCTCGACAATTGACGTGATACATAAAGATGCAAACAACGAGCTTGCAAATGTATTTTGATGAAAGGAGAGAGACGCTGTCGGAACATTCCTCTGCTCCAATCGAATCCTCGGGAGCGCCGAAGACAATTTACTCGCTCGCTTCTTTTTATTCAGACCTTGGCGCTTCACGTCGAACAAAACAAAAGGTGTAAATACTTGAAATGAAATGTAACATGATAATTAAACCGGGTCTAAAAACGGTTTCCTTTGAATGCAGATGAGTCACCAAGTGGGCACGCATACTGTGATTAGAGTTTATATCCGCTGCATGTGTTCTAATTTGCCATTTGTCCGGCGCGCCGGTACGAGCCGCCGGTGTCTTGTCAGCAAAAGGTCAGCCTTCCCCTCCAGGCCGAGTGCGCGCTTCACCCGGGGGAAATTAATGGTTCCAGCCTTCAGTCGCTGTCTTTCTCCATCTTTGTAATTTGCCAACGTCGACTTGGAGGATTCCTTGAAAAGTTAAATGCGCACTCGCCCACATGCGGAGGCTGAAAACAGATGGGCGGTCTTCATGTGATGATGAATTCAACGACCAGGGGGCACTTTTCTTTTCTTTTTTTTTCATCCCCGTGACACATAACAGGACATCCTGACACGTTTTCAATGTGTAAATGTTTAAATGTTGGACAAATGTTCTTTAGGGATGCTGTGTGTGTGTGAGGTCGCGACTTATTTTTGCTTTAGCCATATTTTACAGAGCACAGCTATCATTATTATTATTGCAGTGCAGCTCAGTTTCCAGTTCTATGGCCATTATTGCACTTCTTTGCCATCACGGGAACCTCACTCACAAACTCTTCTTCAAAAGTCGTGACTATAAAACAGCGATACAATTGTCTGTCCACATCCATATTCCCATTTAATGTACTGTATTGCTGTTCAAAACAGAATTGGATGTTGAAAGCGCCACTGAGATATACTAGGGGTGTGCTCAAAAAATCGATACAGCAATATATCGTTGCGGGACTAATTACAATACACGTATCGATACGCAGGCGTCAGAATCGATATTGCTCATTAACTTTAAATAGGAATTTTAACGGTTTGCCTTTGCAGCTTGCATTGTACCTAAACAATAAAAACCAGCTGCGTCTTTGAAGTTAATTGCCTTCAATTAATGCAAAAATAGCTCACCAGTGATTGGACACTGTGTCTTGCCAAGAAAAAATGAAAGCAGAGGAAGAATATCAACATTTATTTACTTATAAACTTAACATGGCACATGTCTTCATGTCTTAATGTACCAATTTTTGTATATTTTGTTTAAAAACGAAATAGAATGTGTTACATGGAAAAACATGCTGTTTTTATTTCCCCAAATATTTCAAATAAGCATATTTTAGACCTGTAATTTTAATAGTTTGATATTTTTGCTCAAATTGGCCCATGCCTATTCAAAAAGTTTCCCAGTGTGTCTGTGAAAGCTGCTCCTCGCTCTGTAATGGGTACACATTTAGACCAGGTATGCCGCTTGATGGTAAACCAGAAGAGCTTCTAACAAAAATATTTTTGTTAGTCAGCATAACAAACATATCCTTTAGGTATACATATGACTGCTGTTATAAAATACAAGAAAATTAATGTTATATATCGGGATACGTATCGCCTTGAAGATCAGGTATTGGGATACATATGTATCGCGATACGTATCGTGACCCCTGTATCGTGATACGTATCGTATCGTGAGGTCGGCGGCAATACCCAGCCATAAGATATACATACCACAAAAAAAATAGTACTCTAGCTGTATTATGAGACCATTTTTTCAGAGTCAGCATAGTTTGTCAAGGTCTGGGTCAATTTTATTTATATAGCACATTTTTTGTTGCAAATTTTGCCGTCCAAAGTGCTGTAAAATGCAAAAAAAATAAAAGTGATCAAATACATTGAAAATTGGTGGGAAACAAAAGACAAGACAGAACGACATACAATAAAACTACCAGAACAAAATACAGCACACTAAAAGTAGGATGTTGAAACAAATATTTAGTAGTTTGAACTTCACGGCATCACGTGGCGAATATATACAGCATGCGGATAAAACTTTAATGACAAAACCTGTTGAAGTATACAGCTTATCAAGAGAGGGAAATGTTCCCTCTACTAAACTGTCCTCTTCTTTTATCAGGCAGAGTTCAGGCCTGACCGACCTCAGCACACCTCGACAAATCGCGCATGCAGATCATAATGAGATCTCTCGTCCGTTCATAAGCCGCTCTTTGGGAAGGTGGAACGGGTCGAAACGGATGAGGAAGTTCTGTTTTAAAACATGTTTGAGAACTGTGAAGAACAAAGTTAGGATTGCGTTGAGATGGTTTATTGATGTATAACAACCATATGATAGCATACCATATCATATCAGTTATATATGATATGATATATGATATGATATGATATGATGTGATGTGATGTGATGTGATGTGATGTGATGTGATGTGATGTGATGTGATGTGATGTGATATACGATATGATACGATACAATACGGTATGGTACGACACCATATGATATGGTAAGATACGATGCAATAGCCTAATACAGATACATAATGATTAATTTTCTAAGTTATGAAACCTCATTAAAAGAAGAACCGTTCCCAGCCGAGTTAAAACCCCCCCAATATAAAACATTTAAATTCACATTATATTCAAAGACTTACTTTGTGTTGATTATTTTTTGTTGTTGTTGATTAGATAAGTTTCTTCTTTCTGTCCCCTTTCATTTCTCTTTTTTTAAGGAATGAAATTGAATTGAACCTGATAGCAGAAAAATATTGTACAAACAGTGTAACAGAATACTGATCCTTGTATTACAGTAAACAAACAATTTTTTTCCCAAACTAACATAGTTAATTGATAATTTCACAATAATCATGCCCAAGGATGTACATTATAAAACGAACCTACAGATGTTGCTTTCCGTAGGTGTAAAAAGCAGGATTAAAGAGGATTATACACGCAATCACCTTAAAACAAAAACTAGGCTTACTTGAAATACTTCCTGTTTTCATTCTTCTTTCAAATGTAATCCGTCAAACTAAATAGTGTACTACCATCTAGTGGTCGGCAGGGGTTATTACAGGAGGAAGAAAAACAAAACAAAACAAAACAGAAACTGTCCAAAAATAAATAAAAATAAATAAATCAGAAAAATACCATAATTATAACCATAAATGCGACATGCATTGACATATTTTGTCATAGGTGTTTGGTCAAAATCATTCACAAAAAAAAAAAAAAAAAAAAAAAAAAAAAAAACAGATTCAGATATGGTCCACCACTTTCTTTTTTAAAGTAAAAATATTTCACAACTGCATTGCATAGCTTGGTAGCCCAAACATAATAACGTTTGCCCCCCACCCATGCATAAGCCTTAGAAAGTGGACCTAAAAGGCCCACTGATGGGATCATTGCAGGGAGTTAAAAACATATCGCTGGACGGAAGTAGTGTGTATTATCATGGCTGTAGGCTAGTTATGATAGATGGGAGGCCAAAGCCGAAGGCCATCGCAGGTCCCTGCTGGGTGCCCGGGGCGCACCGCAAGCGGCGAGGATGACTGACGCTGTGTGCAAAAACGCGATCCGCAGGGAAGTGAAGCCAGACGGAGGATCAGGATGAAAAAGGAACTACAGAAGGACGGACGTGCACTCGTTTGTGCGGTCAAAGCAGGGATGGAACATTTAAGTCTGGACAATGTATGTACAGTAGTGTCTTTCCAGGTTTTATGAGTCGTGTGTCAAACAAACAACTCTGTGATTACGGTATATGATGGAGAATCTCACAGAAATGTCCCATTTGGGAGATTTGAGATGATGGATTTGTAAATGGGAAGATCAGCCAGTTGGGAGGATGCAAAAGGCGACTTGGAGCTTTGGGCCGTTGTTGTTCTCCTGAGGGATGTTAATGCATCAACCTCATTGCCGTATTCATTACTCACTTTGCTCACAAAAGACATAGTTTATGCAAAGGTTATTTATCACCAGGTGAGCTCTTGTTGCAATGCTACTAAAGTGTTGCTTTTCTAAATACAACCAAGAAATGTATTCGATTACTGTTTTGACGGTTTCAATAATCGCCCATACTGGCTGTCACTGGTAAGGGTTGGGCAACATCTAAGCCAGGTACAATATGATTGGCTCCTTTCCGAGTTGAGTCAATGAGCCTCCTCTTTGAAGTTAATTGCCTCCACTGGCGAGTAGTTACGCATGAAGGAAGGTGGGAGCAAGACGAAAGAGACACTGTCAACACAGATGCCTTTTTACTCTGATTAAAGTGCATTGTCATAAAAAAAATAAATAAATACATGAAATGGTGCCAGCAGGTACAAGTTAGCCCCTAGGATACCATGAGTATTACACGGGTCGGTTCTAAAAATAGCTCACCAGTAATTGGACATTGTGACTTACTATGAAGAATTAAAACAGAAGAATTTAACATGTATTTATTAATTGTATGTATATTTTATTGTATATTTATGTAACATGGTACATGTTTCATCTGTACCAAATATTTTCGTATTTCGTTTAATAAAGTAAATTGTATTTAATGGGGGGAAAAAAATGTTTTGTTTTGTTTTTAATTTACCCAAATATTTTAGAGAGTGGGCGGCACGGTGGGGGAGTGGTTAGCACGTCCGCCTCCCAGTTCTGAGGACTCCGGTTCGAGTCCAGGCTCTGGCCTTCCTGGGTGGAGTTTGCATGTTCTCCCCGTGCCCGCGTGGGTCTTCTCCGGGTACTCCGGTCTCCTCCCACATTCCAAAGACATGCATGGCGAGTTAATTGGGCGCTCCAAATTGTCCCTAGGTTTGCTTGTGCGTGTGGATGGTTGTTCGTCTCTGTGTGCCCTGCGATTGGCTGGCAACCAGTCCAGGGTGTCCCCTGCCTACTGCCCAGAGCCAGCTGAGATAGGCGCCAGCAACCCCCGCGACCCTTGTGAGGAATAAGCGGTCAAGAAAATTGATGGATGGATGGATAATTTCAATCTAATAATTTTGTTCACAATTTTCACTGAATATAGTATTGGTCCATTCCTATGGCCAATTAGCATTCCTGGATTGGCCCTCGATTAACTTTTGAAAAATATTATTATTACTGTCGCTGATCAGTCTTAGCGTGTAATAACAGTATTCACCACTAGATGGCATACATTGCACACCATCACCTCCAACCCCAATACTTTAGTTGCAAGTCAGAGAAGCAGAGAGAGTGAGTTCTGTTTTTTTGCCAGGACTCGCATTATGTCAAGAAAATTGTGTCTTTCAAGTAAAACAGAAGCCGACTAGTCTGACTAATTTGCTTCGAGACGCTGCCAGCCAAGAAAGATTTCAACCCAAGTCGCAAATGCAACACCGATCACAAACACAGCCACAACTGTCAATGTTATGTTTGCCTCGATGGATGCATTGAGGTTGCCTTAACGAGTTAAACCAGAGTGGAGATTTTCATGGATGACAACATCATGTTCTTCTTCAAGCTACAAAATAGTAGATTGAGTCAACAGCGCCGCTGCTGGTTGATTTCAGGTAGTGCAGTCCACTTTGCCTCATTTGTTATGTCAGAATTCTCAACAAGCACTGGCCTTTGACGGTTATTACAACTATCCCTACTGAAAAAGCTGCTGTTATGGTGGTAAAATATTACGCCCACGGCGTCACTGTTCTCGCAAGGCCAAATTTAGTTCTCAAACTCCCACATACACATTCCAGCCTCTAATAGTTGGTCTGTTTCGTGTTAGTATTTCTATCATGTTTTTGGCTGAATGGCCCGCAGTGCAACATCGAACTCCCAGCTGCAAATCCTATCGTTATCCTGCTACTGCAAAAGGACACACATGAATATGCAGAGGCAAGTGACCTCTGGGTACATCAGTGATAAAAGGCTGCTTGGGTAATAGGAAATGTTGGAACAAAAACGCAGTTTTTGGGAGCTTACATTAAGTTTCTCAGCTGCAACTGAAGGAAATTTAAATGTGGCGTAGCTTTTTTTCTGCAAGCGAGGTCATATTCCTTACCCCCGAAACATTTCCAAGCAGATGCTTGGATCAGCATGTTCCTCTCTGTATATTATTTAGGACAAGGAAACAGCATGCAGCATTTGTCACCGAGGTGTCACGGCAGTATAACAAGCCGTGCCAGATGAAATCCCCCATGTGTCAACCTGCTCCGCACTTGACACCCTCCGAACAGCAGCTTTAATCTGGCTCTGCAGCATTAAATTGGAGGTAACATTTAGAACAACACTTTGTAGTTTGTTGTCTTTATGGGATAACTTTTTTTTTTTTTTTTGGCTTAAAGTTTGCAAACATCGAGTACAAAGTATGTGGGTTAATATCTTACACAGTGACCTTCATAAGTAGATGCTATATAAACATATATACGGTCAAAGTTAAAACGTTAACTAATTAATTAATCACAAAAAATTCTCACATTAATCATGTATTAACGCAGATTAATCACACTATTAATTTTGACCGCAGATGATCATTTAGCTGAAAGCGGATGGTTACGTTAAAGCACAGGTTGTGTTTGAGCAATAAACACAACTAAATGCATTAAAGTAAAGCATTTAATAAATGTTTGCATTCAGAATATTTGTTCATGTCAAACTATTGGGGTCATTTTTTTTGTTCCATTTTAAATTATGCAAGTAATTAACTGATTAGAAAAAGAGGAGAATGAGCATGCGCATTGGATACATTTTTTTGAAGACGTCCTCATGACATTAAATGTTGAAAAAATTAACACATAACAGGTAGGGCTGTGCAATTAATCAAAATTCAAATACAATTTCAATTATGACACTCCTCGATTACAAATTCGCTATAATCGTAAAAAAAAAAAAAGATTATTAATTGAAATAATTTAAATGTTACAACAGTTCTATGGCAACTCATAAGCGTACAGCAATGCAACTGCAATGCACAATATTTGTTTATACAAGGAAACATTACTTGAATTTATACATTTGTACTTTTTTTTTTTTTTTTTATTATAAAAACAAATTTTAATAATTTTGGTTGGTCCAAAAGGAACTTTCATAATTACCGTAGTGTTTTGTAGAATTGTATTTGAAACTTAAAAAAAAAATACATAAATAAAATAAAATACAATAATAATAATCATCATCATAATAATAATCATAAATTTATTTAGTATTGTTTACATTTAAACATTTTCTTGTTTTGTACCCAAAAATATAAGATCTTTGATTAACACATTCACTGCCATTGACGGTTATAGACGTCAAAGTTCCATTTTAACTGGGCTGGCAGTGAATGAGTTAATCGTGATTTCGATTATTACCGAATTAATCATGATTAATATTTTTTCAAAAAAAACTTGCATACGCACTTCAAAATGTTTGCTTTGTTCTTGTTTTGTTAACTTGTTCTTTACTGCACAACCGATATTTATGTTTATGTACAGCACTTTGTATACAGCAATGCCTGTTCTTAAAGCGCTTTAAAAATAAAGTTGAGTTGAGTTGAGCCCTAATTACAGGTGCTCTTTAAATTTGGCAGGCAAAAAAAAAAAAATGTTGATAAATGATTTTTAATGAAGCGACTAATTGTTAATCAAAATTCTGAGATGTGATTAATCTGATTTAAAAATGTAATTGTTTGACAGAGCTAATATATATATTTCATTATTTTGCTATTTTGACTTTCAAGATGACTCGGTGATTCCGATGAGGACACCAAAAGCATTTCATCGTAATATTGACCGAAGTATGCGTTTGTTAGTATTTTTGTTGTATAATTTAGTTGAAAAGAGAGCCTTGCCTGGCGATCAATAGCGGGTCAGCCAATGATGGATGGCGGTGTGATTGCTAATTTCAGCGCCAGAAAAATGTAACTGGCTTGAGTTGAGCGACATGGAGCCTTCGCCACTTCTCGATTTGCGCGACCATTAATCACCATTGCTTCTACGCCGCTCACTTGCGCTTCACTCTCGCTCGCTCTCCGAAAGGCCATAACGACGGTCAGGTGATCGCACGTGGGACTGCGTGTGCCTGCCGTCATTGGCTCGATCGCGACATGCGTTACTCTGAATCAGGTCAGCGGCTCAATAGCGGCTGCTGCTAACGGTTATCCATCAAGCACCTGCATTGTGTATTTGCAAAAAAAAAAAAACTTCAAACAACAGGTTTTTACGTAAGCCTTTATTATAAAACATCCCACGAGCGTGGAAAACAAAAGATGATTTTCAACTGTGTTCAGGATGAATCAATCGACGAGAGGTCAGATGAAGACACGATGGGACGTGTCCGACTTTCAGAGTCTCTGAACGCTCAGCTGAACTCATTAGAAGTTAATTAATCAGAGGGATCGATCAGTTGCCACTCCTGTGCCTACACACGAGATTGCACTTACGCTCAGGTCTCCCGCCTCTCCGCCTCATCCTGGCGCCACGCGAGGTGTCACTTTGCAGCATGAGACGGCAGATCCATGTGCGGAATCAAGGCCATCCAATAAGACTCTGAGAAATCGGCCGTAATTGAGTGATAATGTACATTTCCATACGGACGCCCCATCTTTTTTTTCGCACGAAACAATCCATATTTAACAGTCCTCTATTGACGGGCAGCAGCCTTTTGTGGTAACGTAAATCCATGTCTGGCAACAGTAATGGACTTGTGTGAATCTCAGTTTTCATCTTACATAAATGACTGTAATAGCACTGCAATGCAGGGAGTGGATTACTTGTCTTGGCCCCTTTATTTCGTCCACTGGTACAGACCAAAACGCTTCTGTGCGATATTATCACACCTTGAAATAAGTATGATTTCTAATGAGTTTCTGTGTCAGGCCCTCCAGTGTGGGTTTTGCGTGTTCGCCTTATGTGGGTTTTCTGTGTGTACTCTGGCTCCCAGAGGTGGTAAAGATACTCACTGTCTTTATATAAGTAGACAGAGGTGGTTCAAATGCTCACAATCTACAGTAAGTAGAAGTACAGATGTTAAACAAAGATTGATAAAAGTAGAAGTAGTAGGCTACTGATTAATTCCTTTACTTCAGTAGAAGTAAAAAGCACAGACTCTGAAATGTAAAACACAATGTAAAACAACTCAACTACACAACAATTTCCCCCTACGTCCTGTTTTTACTTAAAAGAAGAAGAAAAAAAAATCACAAAGCTGTGAGAGCTAGCTTGCGCTAGCTCGACCGTTTCCGTAGCTTTGCTAACTGAAAAAGCTAAAATGGCTAATGTTTGTGTTTTTTCAGGTTGAATGGAGAATTTATGTTTGCCACTAGAACAAAAACAACACTCAAAACTTGTTGCAGATCCCGAGCACACTGTACACGTCCTGTCGTGTCACTTGATGTGTGGCTAGCCGAAGGCTAACCGTAACCTCACACTAAATGTAGCCATACTCTAACCCTATCTTTCTGGCTGCATGAAAGTCAACTATGTGAACCACTATGTTACAAAACTTTTCTTGACATGAATAAATACTTGGATTTGATGTCAGTCCGACCTCTCCATTCCGGTTCAGTTTGCTTTTGCCACTTACACACATACACTCACACACGCATGCATGAATGTATTCAGCGGTCCACTTAACCGTTCAGTAGTATGTAATTTACTGCCGAGGTTGAGTACAGTGGGCAGGTGCGGGTCAGTGGTTCAAAACCACTTTATCTGTAAAAGGAATTTGTGCATACATGTGGAAGCGTGTGAACCTCTGACTTTAGCACTCGTACAGAACTTGCAGTACGTGTGGATGGAAATAGTCTATGCCCGTGTGGGCCTTAAGATTCTTTGTCACATGTGATTCAGCATTATTAGATGATTATTAGATGATAATCCCCCCCAGTATAAATCCAGGAAGTTATTATCGCAGATGAAGTACCTGAAATTCAGCCACTCGCTGTAAGCATTAGCCTATAGCATATTTGTGATATGGTTATGGATTATTTCTGTTTGTGTTGAGATGGACTATAGAATAAAAGGCTTCTGGTAAAATTCTGAATTGTTGGATACAAATCTGTTTTACTTGCTGCTTGTTGTTGAGAATGTGAAATGTCAGCTCATGAACACAGGCAAGCAAATATCAGCACACGGATAGCAAATGTACGGATGTGCTAAGTTAGCACTAGCTTGTGTGCTAAACAATGTGAGAAAATCAAACGTTTCCATGTCAGTGTTGTAGCTATTGATTGTAACGAGTATACAGTCGGCCCGGCATATTCGGGGTTTGACACTTCAGGTTTCACATGTTTGTGGATTATTTTTCTATATATATATATATATATATATTTTTTTTTTTAAACATTTTAAAATATTTTGGGGGGTTTCCACTAGGGGTGTTAAAAAAAAATCGATTTGGCAATATATCGCGATATTACATCGTGCAATTCTCGAATCGATTCAATAGGCGGCCGAATCGATTTTTACATATCCATTTTTGATGGGAAAATATTCACCAAAACGTCTTAGGGTTCACACCTTAAGCATGGAAGAATGTTATATTAATGGAACATTATGCCTTAATATTTTATTTTAATGCTGTTCAAACATGAAACAGATAACAACCTTTATAAGCTTGAAGTTTCAGATAAATAAATGATACATTTTCATACAAATCTTACACTGTACAAATTTACTGATTAGGATTTTCTAAATTAAAAAAAATAAAAAATAAAAAAATTGCAACAATCGACTTATAAATTCGTATCGGGATTAATCGGTATCGAATCGAATCGTCAGGTACTAGACAATTCACACCCCTAGTTTCCACCCTTATTTGCCACAATTTTTTGCATGAAAAACCTATTGAATGTTTATCAGTGTTTTTTTTGTTTTTTTCCTTAAGATTTTTGTGTGTGTGTTAATTGTATTTTTGTATATTTTCCCCAAGGCTTGTCAACAGGCATCAATTTCACACAAATGTTCGCTGTTTGTGGGATAGTCACAGTTGGCTGTAATATTGCATTTTTGTTCTTATCTTAGTTTTAGTATATAGCTGTCAAACATCTTGGTGGATAAAATGCTTATAGTGTTGGACAAGCTTGACAACATTTCTTGACTGAGATTTGAGCTACATGCTTTCTTGTTGTTGAGTATTTCAATTGGTATCTCAATGTTGCTGTTGGTGCATGAGGACCATCCTCGGTGGGTTGAGGCCAGTTATGGTTCAAGATACGCAAAATATACAAGCAGATTGAAAAGCCTGACCAGTAAAAGTACGGCCTGTAATCCAGCACGTACTGCAGACCCCCTGAAGAGGACTGAACACTGAGGCATCATATTTTTCATGTTGTTTATTGTGTGGCGGCTTGGTGGTCTAGTGGTTAGCACATCCGCCTCTGGGTGTTCTGGCTTTCTCCTATATTCCAAAACCATGTTCATGAACCAGTTCATGAAAATTGTCCTGAAATACGTGAATTCAGAGATTAGGTTCAAAATACAAGATACAGGTTTGAAGCAAATTGCTAAAAATGATGTACAAAGAATGATAATGTTGCGGAGATATAGTGTTAAACTGTTTTCACAATTTTCGTTTTCCTGATTCCTAAACGATGCACTTTGGAATCCGGCATGAGTATCCCCCGCCCCTCCCTAATTATACACGAACTTAAGCACCTTTTCAGACGTTGCAATTGTGATATGCGGTTAGCTAGCTGGCTATGCCTACACCCCAAAAATCTTCCCTTCAGATCGCGTTAGAGACGTCTCGTTGTTGGTCATGTGTATGCGTAACTCACTGTTTCAGAGTGCCTCATTGTTGGGGCTTTTACCGGATAGATTTTTGTAGCTAAAAAATGATGTGTGATAAGAGCGATGCTAGACATTGGACTGACGGTTCAGCGGGGTGTGGCTTCAGCACATTCATACGGTTTCTAAAGCCTCATTGTTTTTTATTCTTCATCAGCCGCAACCCCAGTGAGGATAAATGATGAATAGAATGTCTTTAGAAGGGAACCATGCGGTCTGTGAATGTGGAGGACAAACCACAATAACATAAATATTGACCGAACTGTTTTGTGTTTAAAGCAAAATGAATAGTTTGCGGTGGAGTTAAGATTTGCTCATTTCTGCAGAGCTGAATACAGAATGCGCTCCTCTACTTGACAACTGGTAATCCATAATCCTCACCACGGAGCAAGAACTGATTACATCACATGCAGCTTGCGATCACATCTAATATTATATCATGTCTGTGGCTCTGAAAGTGACAGGATAAAGTCTGTAGCAAAATCAGCACGCTGAGCGCTGACATTTCTTTTGGCGCTACAGCACGCTGCAAAGTGATTAGGTTTGCATTTTCCTTGTAGTTACGAATTAGGTGGTGCATTAAGAGAAAACATCTTCTATGCTAACCTCCAGCCCCGAGCCACGTCAGCTGCCCCCCCACTCTGTTTGCCCGAGATACCGTCTCCGCAAATCCTCTTAGAGCTCCTTCAAATTAAAGGCGTGAACTTTGCAATTAACACCATGCTGATTTAACTCAACTTTTACCACACCGATCTCGATTAACCTTTTTTTTTTGCTATTTTAATGGGTCATTAGGTTTGTGCTGTAACCTTGAGAGATATATCGTGCTTATGTTGTAATCTTCAAAGCCATTACCTTCGTTGTCTCGCACTTGACTGATTCATCCACCTTGGCGTCCTACTCGGGAAAGTAACAGCGTTCATTCCCAGGTATCCAGGGGTGACTAGCCTCGAGGCACTGCCATTTCCTAGGGTCTAAATAGCCAATTAGCCGGGACCTTGGGAACCACGCTAAGGCAGCCATTAGTAATTAGCCATTGACATTTGGGCGGCGAAAGCTATTGGATGGCGGCGCTTGGCTTTCACAGCGAATGACCATTTCATTAGAGTCCCCCAGATAATGCCGGACGTGGTCAGTGATTCGTGGTTGTAGGGAGCACGGTTGGAGATGGTGCTGTGGCTGCCTTAATGCATCGCTGATTTCTAATCAGTAGTTTTATATCATTATTGTTCTGGGACATCGACTTGAAATCATTTTATATCGCAAGACATCATCTAAGTGAGTTCCCCAGATTATTATGAGGAGGTATTTCTCCATTCTTCTCGAAGATTAAGATTTCATACTACTATTATATTGATTTATTAAACAGTGACGAGCCTCAACATTATGACCACTTGCACAACAAAACAAGAGCTGTATATGATGCGGTATCAAGTTCCACCCTTTTGGGAGTGGAAGTAGTCTGTCATATCTAGGGATGTCACGATAAGGGCAATATCGTGATATTGCGATATTAAAGCTGCCACAATATCGTCGTCGTCATGTTCACAATATTTAAAAGGAACACATTTGTTAAAAAAAAGTCAGGTTGATTTCCATTTGTGCAGTTCTAGCACCCTCTAGTGGCTAGTTTATTAGTGCGATTCAATTTTCATTAGGGATATTTTGGCCTTCTATGTTTAAAATCTATGCTAATTGTCAGCTGAGGGGAACCTATAACCTATATAATATATATATTTTTTTTTTAGTATGAGCTCTCTTTTTTACAATATTGTGATCTTTTTTAAATATCGTGATAATTATCGTATCGGGACCTACATATCGTGATAATATTGTATCGTGATGTTTTGGATATCATTACATCTCTAGTCATATCTAACTACACAGTTTTAGTGTATATAATTAGTCTAAACACCCTTGTTTAAATACCAGTTGTTTTTTTGTGATCCAAAAAATGAGCATAAAATAAATTATTTCATACCTTTGTCAACCATTATTGTGACCTATAACCTTTACAAGTTAATTGAAAAAAAATCCTGAGAGGTGGAGTCACAATAAACACCCACATTATTTCCTCATAATGTACACATGTGTATATATTAGGGGTGAAACAAAAAAAAAAAAACGTTTTGAACCGGCCAGAAAATCATTTTTTGATTTGAAAGATGCATCATGCGAGTGCATCGAATCAATCGTTCCACTTTGAAATGTATCAAGATAAGCATTGGATCGTCAGAGAGATTTATCTTGGAAGGAAATGGCACACTTACAAGACTACAAAGTTTGTTCAATTGTATGTAAAATGACGACAAAAAGGTCATTGCAACATACCATCCTGAAGTGACCCGTACCATAACTGAATCGATCGTGAGCCCACTGAGTCGAACTGAATCGAATCGTTCCATTTTCAAATTGAACCGTCCTTGGATCTTTTCGAAACCCAATGATCAGAAACCATTTTGAATCGTCTTTTGTGGAACGAGACACACTCCAAACCTGACCAATCTCCATCCACTGTTCAGCGAGGAGAGATGGCAAGAGTCATATTTGACTCTCGTGGAGGTGCAGATGGTGGAACCAGGAAATATTTTATGAATGAGAACTGAACGAAATGAATTATATCTGTGTCAAGTGTGTTGCTGTGCCCTTGCTCACCTGCAAGTAGAGTGGGGTGCACAAGGTAAATTATCCAGAAACTTCTATGAGTCTATTGTCAAGGGATAAGTGTGAACTCCAAGTCTTGTCAGTGAGTCAGGAGCTGCGACAGGCTGGGGGCAGTGTAAATCTACCTTTCATAAGAACGTCAACAGCCTTCCTGCGACCTACATTCTCCACATCAGACAATAACACTAGAGAGAATATTGTGGAATTATGAGCAAGCCGGGCAATTTTATCAGGACGTCCAGACTGTGCTCACAGTTGCTCTAAATCTCCCGGGACAATCACTCATATTACCACAGGCAGAGGAGGATTTTTGTCAGGCTTTTCTTGTCTCAATAATACATCTATTGTTATTTCACTCTCTTCTGTTAGCAGGCAGGTTTGGCGGCAGGGTAAGAAAGAAAAAAATTAAAGTTAAATTCAAGGCTTTCAGAATCAATTCTGCATGAGGCTCAGCGAAAAGTGCGGCAAGAGATAGTGTTCATTTTTAGTAGAGCACTAATGTTGGTAACATTTTGGAATCTTTGGGGTAAAACGCCAAATGGCTGGTTAAGTAATCTGTGTAATATTGGTACAAATACAAAATGTCCTTCTGAAACCCCCAAAATGACTTAAAAAAAATAAATAAAAAAAATTCAACTAAAACCATGTAGCTTTGCCCTAATTAAAGTCTGTTTAGCCTAATGCTAACATACAATGCAAAACGCTATAGACATGCTAATGAATATCGTCAGGTTTGCATCTGAAAGCATGTTTGGTATATTTTGGGAGTATGTAGGCCTTTTTTTTTTTTTTTTTTACTCATTTGCTCCCAAAAACGCATAAATATGTTCTATTTTAAATGTTTTAAGTGCCACAAGGAAGTATTTATACGTTTTGTTTCTTGTTTTGTTTTTAATGCTAGAGCATACAGAAGGCTTTGATGCAGCCTCTCAACTGCAGAGAAAGTGTGAAAAAAATGGTAGTAATAAAAAAAAAACGGCCACCAGTGGCAGCAGAGTATAAGAGATCAACCAGGACCATGATGAAAACAAGCTGATTTCCACACATGATGAAACTTAGCTACATTCTAATGCTAATTGCAGCAAAACGGAAACAGATAGAAATATACTTTTTTTTTCCTGATGAAAGAAGACACTCGTTTTGTTTTGTTTTTCTTTTGGTAGGTTCCATGATATATAGCAACAGAACACAATATTCTGGGGGCTTTGCAAAGTCAGTCCAAATCCAGTAAAACAGCCGGGAGTGAAGGGGGTTACTTCAGTGACAATGGCTGCGAGTGAATGAGTTAAAAGTGTTCTTTGCCCAGGAAGGTTTGCAAAATACTGGCCTCAACAATGCAGTCCCAGGTCATTTTCGCGTGTACAAGACGAAAGAGAAGGATAACGTGTCAGAGGTCCTGTCTGTAAAACAGCAAGGTGACGTTTACCTGACAGAAGGCCAACTAGTTGAGCCCTTTCCTCCCTTTTGGGTTCCACCTGACTGAGCTGACTATGCATCACTGCCCCCCCACTCCTATCCCATCTTCATGTCTCCCCCCATGGAAAGCCCCCATGCCTCCTCCTTGTGTGGGAGTGCAGGCTTGTAGCGAGGCGTGTGGCAGACAAATGAAGACTTTTTCGCTAAAGAGCTCATGGGGGCCTAAATCAGCATCATTGATTGTGAGGCTTCAAGTCGCTGACAAATGGCATGATCACTCATCTCGTTAAAAGAGGATTATCAGCTTGTTTGTATCTTGTTACACCCATAAAGATTTCTCTCTCTTTCTCGCTCTCCCCTTCCAACACATTAGCTGTTTTTTCTTTTCTCTCCTAATTTGCTAGCGGGATAATCCGCCATGTTGGGGGTTTTGTCTCCAGTGGATTTCGATGTTGTTTGGTATTTTGTGTTCTCTGGGACCAACTGATTTACTGAGTGATTAATTGAAACGCTAGCTTGCTCAAGGTGTGTGTAGTGCTTAGTTAGGCCTGGTATCTGTGACAGAGCTCACACAAGATAGAAAATCAGGCATTTAACTCATTCACTTGCAGACATTTTCACTGAAGCAACCCCCTTCGCTCCCGGCTGTTTTTCTGGATTTCGACTGATTTTGCAAGTCCCACAGAATATTAGAAAGATTAGACTCTCTAATTTCATCAGAAAAAATGAAGTGTATTTCTGTTTCAATTTTGCAACAATTAGCATTAGAATATAGCTAAGTTTCATCATTATTCACATTCCTGTTGAAAACACTGGCAAAAAGAGCTTGTTGCAACATGGCCCTGGCTGATCTCTTATACTCTGCTGTCACCTGCTGCCCGTTTTTTTAATTTTTTTTTTTTAAATAAAGCTACCATTTCTTTAAGCCACCTCTTCATGTCTGAAGCTTTGTGTTTGCTCTTGCAGTAAAAAAAAACAAATACGTTTTTGGGAGTGAAAGACAAAGTATTAAAAAACGTATTTACACGTTTTTGGGTTTGAATGAGTTAACAGTTTTGGTCGAGTTGTGTGCGGTTAACTGATTCATCACAGATACTACACGCATTAAGATTCTGTACCACCATCCATGCTGAAATGAAGTCCTCCAAGGAAGAAATCTTGCGGGATCACACGTGATCTCCCCAAATTGAAGATGTACAGAAACTCACGGTTATGCGCCGATGTTACTTGAGTGTTTCCGGAAAGGATCGGAGATGAAAATTCTGCTTTGGAAAATATTTGTTGCCATCTGGGTAAATTGCTTTTATATAAAAATGGCGTTGGTTAGGTCATCTCTTGTTTTATTTACTACCACTTCCTGGTTCGTCAATCAGGGTGCTTTGTTGATTGGCTACATTCTCGTCACACTTCACGGAGTCAAATGACTTTTGAGAAATCAGCTTTCCGCAATATTTTTGGTCATACTGTCACGTTTCAGACCCTACTGTATAATCTTATACGACAAATGTTATAGGACATAAAATAGCCGGGTGTTTGACGTTCTTGGTCGGGAATGG
The DNA here is from genome assembly GCF_051991245.1 of Festucalex cinctus. Lineage (NCBI taxonomy): Eukaryota > Metazoa > Chordata > Actinopteri > Syngnathiformes > Syngnathidae > Festucalex > Festucalex cinctus. Next base: position 15,888,765 of record NC_135415.1, on the reverse strand, counting down.
CCAGAAACAGCCCAATTGTCTTTTTGAGTGTACCTGACCTTAAACAATACACGTACCAATAATTGTGCCAAATTTGAACTTTTTTTTTTTCCCTCTTTCGTTCTAAGTCATCAAAGACCCAATTGTCAAATGTCTCTAAAGAGTGATTTGAGTGATGCGGTTTGAAGTTGTGTTAACAAGGAGTTTTCCTTCCAATTGGCTCAAAAACAATTGGAGGTGACCATTGTAAATGTTAAACCATTCAATCTTTGAATTGTGACGCGGAGATTGGATAGACGGCAAGATTTTGAACAGAACGATAGCCAAACATGAGGCTTCTTCTTTGCAGTCTGGATGCCCTGTGGCAACCATGCTGCCCCTCGCAGGTCAGGCTTGGTACTACAACACACATCTGTTTTGGAAATGGAGCCATTGTTGTGCGTTGTGTTGGACGTCTCGAGTGCAACTCAAAATGAAGCACACTCATCCTGATTATATACTTGTGGTTTATTCTCTCTCGTTGAAGAAATTGTTGTAATAAAATGTCTGGTTGACTTCAAGATTCAAGAATTACTATTATTATTCAGCATTGATTTCCTAAAATAATGGCTTCAACTCAAATAAATGTTTTGTACCATCATCGCCATTAAAGGAAATAAACCTCAAATTAGATACCTGATACCTTTGCAGTTGAGTAAATGAACACCCCCAGGCCACTATTTGAGAAAATACGGTCATCAAATAGTGGGAAATTACATCTCTGTAGCAGCGGACTAATGCATGCCCAATGCATAATGTCATTAAGATGATTCTACCATCAGCTTTGCACATAATTGATTAAACTCATCAGTACAATTTGAAAGGAAAATAAAATGCGCGTGTGATCTGACTCCATCTAACTAACATTGTTCTATTAGAACAGTCAGTTTCGTGTCAATATGGAAAAAAAAAACATGTAGAGCACAGTGAAATTGGAATGAATGACTGAATGAGGCACTAACAGAAAGATAACCACGGTTGCAAAAAAAATTCCATTGCGGTTCCATCTAATTACAACCAATGGAGGTTAATCCCTGCTTTTGAAAAGAAGAAAACAAACAAATGATCTCATTCTACCTAGTGTTTCTGTCGTGTCTGACAGAGAATATCCAGTCCACCTTTTGACCGCAAAACCTCGTTTGGCCTCGTAATCCATAGGATATCCTGTCACAAGCTTCATAATTCATTTGACAGAGAGTCATAGATTGATGGTGAAGCTTGGGTTGGGTTAGTATCCCAGCTGACTTAAACTCAGGACTGGTCACAAGCCAATGGCGGGCCACGGACAAGCAAACAATATTCTTGGACTAAAAACAGTACAACTTAAACATCTTAATTATTGTGTTTCTCCGCCTGGTTCGTTTCTTCCTGATAAATGAGAGTCCACAAATGGCCACCAGGTGCTTTTGGACTTTCCAAGAATCCAATAACAACATCGACACTCGGAATGCTCTTGATGTTCTATTAATATCGTTGGAGTCTCTCTCCGAGATAATTAGGATGGCATTTAGGCATGTTAAGAAATGCCATTGCCGCGATTACAAATTGTAGCGGAAAACCAGCAGAGACCGTCTTACATAATCGGCTCACAGGGCTCTCTCAAGCGAGTGCACCCACAGACAATAAAGAAAGCCAAAGCAGAGGTGCTGCAGCTGGATCGCTATGAGTGATGATGTTTTTTTCCCCCGTGTAGTATCTTGGGAAATTATACTTCTTGGCAGTGAGGATATTTAAATTAATGGTGCAGACTTGTGCATACAGTAGCCTATATGGAGTTAACCAAGCCAAGAGACAGTAGATATGCCAAAGCAATCATTACCTCCAGCTGTACGTGGTTCTATAATCTGCTCATTTTTACATCCTCAAGCCTGAGATTCTGGTAAAATGTCGTCATATATCACGAAAACTAGCATAAAAACTCGGTGTATGTTGTCTTGCTTTGGCGTTTTTGTGATATTTATTTTTGCATTAAAGTATATTACAATAGCATTTTTCCCCGATTACTGTTTATTAAGTAGTGATTGATGCCTATTTCGTACTTCATATTCGTATAGTGATTTATAAAAAAAAAAAAAAAAAAAAAAAAAAAAAAAAGAGGGTGGTGGGGGAGGGGTATTGATGTTGTATTAAGTTACCAGTTCGGTCATTGTTTTCCAAAGTAAAAAGAGATGTTTGCAAATGTCTTATTTGGATTAACTACAGAAGGACTACATGAAGGACTTCAGAAATCAGTGAACAATTACTGTTGATATGCTGAAATCAGTGGATTTGGACAATTTAAAAAAAAAAAAAAAAAAAAAAGGCTCAAAATGATTACTCGATTATTAAAGGTGGGGTCTTCCGTTTTCACTCCGGAAAATGCACTTTATAAATACAGGCTGTATAGCCATGAATTCCTTTTGAATCGACACCTCTGGGCTTCTGTTAACGTGTGGTGGAGATTTTTTCCTAAACCCCCACCACCCCAGCCTGTATTTTGCCATTTTGTGTTTGTTTTGTCAACAGCGGGAAGTTTCTGTTTTTTTTTTTTTGTTTGTTTGTTTTTTTCACTCACTCAAGTTTGTGTGAGTGAGTGAAAGAAAACAAACACAAAAAATATGTGCGTGCTGTCAAGTTACCGCGGGAGTGACGTCATGCAGCCGACAAATTTGCCCGGCCCCGTCTGGCGACAGTCAGTGACACGCTTCCTGCCATCACCCGCTCTGCGATTGGCTGGAGGGGTAAACAACTGTATGTCCACAGAAATGTCCCGCTGTTGACAAAACAAACACAAAATGGCTAAATAGAGGCTGGGGCGGGGGTTGGGGTTTAGGAAAAAATCACCACCACACATTAACAGAAGCCCAGAGGTGTCGATTCAGAAGGAATTTATGGCGATACATTCTGTATTTATAAAGTGCATTTTCTAGAGGGAAAACGGAAGACCCTGCCTTTAAAAGAGTTGCTGATTAATTTGATAATCAATTAATTGTCGATTAATGGATTCCGCTACCCCAATATTGTGAAACTTGTCTTATTTAGTCCTGGTCATCCTGGTTGTCATGAAAGTTAAGCGATTGTTAAAATGTAACTTCATTAAATTTATGCACTTGTCGCTTTCAGACAAGACTAAAAAAAATCCTGAAATAGTTCTCATAAAATGGTACATACACCAAATATAAACGGATGCAAAAATGTAGGAAATCCAAAAAAGGCTTCATACATGACGTAGCTGCAAACTGACAGAACCAGCAGCATAAGAACGACAAGCTAAAGCTCCCAGGAAATCACATTTCCCCTCAAACATTTATCCATACAGAACTCATTTCCAACTATCATTTATTTATTCCACGTAATTCCAGTCCAAAACGATCAAACTTTGTGCATGAGAGACGCATGACCTGAATTACAGCGTTTAAATAGAGCCACAACTTTTTGATGACACCTCAGTTCTTACAAGTTAATGTTATGCCCCAGAGGTCTGCGACATTTAGAAGATTAATGCAGAACACTTCTCTGGCAAGATGACATCTGAAAAGTAAAAGTAGAAGAGAAAAAGAAAAGTGCATTCACCAACGAGAGGATTTGAACACAGGAAGGTCAGAGGAGTTGCACTGACAGTTTTTAACTGGCGAGGCAGACATGTTGATATCACCACTGGGCCAGTGCTGAGTGGAGCTTGTCTGATTTATCCAGAGGACCATATGCGGGACAGATTAGAGCATCAAAATCCCAGATTAAGAGACAGCTATCCAGCTAGAGCAACGCCCTGATGCGGGAAATCTGACAGCATCACTTGGCGTAAAAAATAAAACCATGGGAATATGGACAACAGAGAGGTCTTATGAGTCTTATGTTCACAAAACTAACTAAAACTAGCTATAATTACAGCAAAAATGTCCTTTGTTTTCGTCTTTTATAATTTAATGCATAAATCTTTGGGGATTCAGATTTATATTGATATGAACCGGAACAAAGACGATTGAAAATGTGTCACACAGAGGTGATGTCATCTAGCAGCAGCCAATAGAAAAGCACCTTTAGATGACGTCGCTCCCATGGTGGTTTTTGAATATTGCGCACAAGTAATACACATTTAACTCATTAACTGCCAGCCATTTGAGAAAATTTCAAAATTTTCAATACCCATGTGATATTACGTTCAATAATTATATATAAACCAAATCTACCAAATGACAGAATGGACTCCCTACTTTTTGCCTCGTCCCATTCCTTTATAATTGACAGTAGAAAAATGTTAGGTTTGCCAAAATACAGCCATTTCTCCCACGGACTCTGAAACTGTGTTTATTTCATATAAAATGGGGCAATGATGTCATCTATCGGTGGTTGGGCATCAGTAAAGTTATTTCCAAGTTTGACATTAACAATGGAGCATAATCAGATTCTTCCCCATCTATCCCCGCTCTAAAAAATATAATTGACAAGTATACTTGTCAAAGGCAGTGAATGAGTATTAAAACAAAACTAATACTGAAACTAACTAAAACTAAGCATTTATTAAAAAACCAAAACTAATCAAAACTAATTAAAACTAAGAACTAAATTAAACAAAAACAAAAAAAAACTCAAAACGAAATTAAAACTAAATGAAATATTCCAAAACTATAACAATCCTGCTAGGGATGGGTGAGTACCATTACCAGGTATTGGCCGGGGCCGATACCAGGCCTTATTGCAAGGTATATATATATATATATATATATATATATATAGGGGTGTTTAAAAAAAAAAAAAATCGATTCGGCGATATATCGCGATACTACATCGCGCGATTCTCGAATCGATTCAATAATCGGCAGAATGTTTTTTTTTTTTTTTTTTTTTTTTTTTTTTTTTTTTTTTTTTTTTTAGGATTCACACCTTGAGCATGGAAGAATGTTATATGAACGGAACATTAAGCCTTAATATTTTATTTTAATGCTGTTCAAACATGAAACAGATTACAACCTCTATAAGACTGAAATTTCAGATAAATAAATAATACATTTTCATATAAATCTTACACTCTACAAGCTTACTGATTAGTATTTTCTAAATTTTAATGAAAAAAAATCGCAACAATCGACTTATAAATTCGTATCGGGATTAATCGGTATCGAATCGAATCGTGACCTGTGAATCGTGATACGAATCGAATCGTCAGGTACTAGGCAATTCACACCCCTATATATATATATATATATATATATATATATATTTATTTATTTAAATCTCCATCCATCCATTTTCTTAACCGCTTGCTCCTCACAAGGGTCACGGGGGTGCTGGAGCCTATCCTAGCTGGCTTCGGGCAGTAGGCGGTGTACACCCTGAACTAGTTGCCAGACAATCTCAGGGCACACAGAGACGAACAACCATGCACACACACAAGCACACACAGAGACAATTCGGAGCACCCAATTAATCTGCCATGTATGTCTTTGGAATGTGGGAGGAGACCGGAGTACCCGGAGAAGACCCACTCAGGCACAGGGAGAAGATGCAAACTCCACCCAGGAAGGCCAGAGCCCGACTCGATCTTACATCCTCAGTACTTGGAGGCGGACGTGCTAACCAGTCATTCACCATGCCGCCCTATTTGTGCACACGTGAAATGTTTGTGGTTTAAAAATAACCACTTAAATTAATTTTGCAAATCCCTCCAAAGTTCAATGAAGCAGGGATTAGCCAAAATGGCTTTCTTCAAGCAGTGACACGGGGAGGGCTGTAGGTTGTTTGCTACTTTGGCTAAGCACATCAGGTATTCGCTGTGGTTGTCAGTATTTAACGCTTACGGCGGGTTTGTAAATCACTTCCTGTTGTGCTTAAATACGGCGAGACGTTCAATACGGTCGGCAAAATTGAGGGGAATTAAGCCGCCGCCGTGCCGTTTAGAGGGTGCCGGATGCCGCAACACCACCGTCTGTGCCTTGGTGCGCGTGATCACCCAGCCTAAGCCGGGCGTTGCAAATCACCATTTAAATGGGTCTCACAAAGTAGAGCAGGCTTGAATGTAAGGCATCGCGGTGCAAATATTCACCTCCGTATGTTAATTACCTGTTCAGGTAACTCAATAAAATGCTCTCCTCCCTTCCAGCTGTATTCAGAAACGAGCTATTCTTGCAACAGGTTCATACACAAGAGCCGTTTCCCACAATGTCTGCCATCTATCTAAGCTGCTGTCTGGTCTTATGTGACACCGAGCTCCGACTGCTGTCATATGTGACTTCATTCTGTTTTCACTCACTCCTGATTCATCACTCATATGGCCTGCAGGAAGCCGGGAATCATCGCAAGTCGGCAAAAGTGCAACACAGGTCACAAATCAGTGGTCGGGATGGTAACTTAACTAATTCCATTAAATATAAAAGTGGTTTTGCTCCATTTTCAAAGATGAAAGACTTTTTCTGTCTGTACTAATTTCTCTTAAATATTGTTCACAAATCTGTCTCAATCTGTTGGTGGCTACTTTACCAAGGTAATGCATCCGCCTCACAGGTACGGCATATCAAGATTCTGATTAAGACAGCATGAATATTTCACAGGTGTCCTTTTGGCTGTCCACAATGATTAAAAACACTATAAAATGTGCAGTTTTACTGTTATGTCGATGTCAACCACTCTTTCAGATGGTTTATCTTCAACCAAAGTTATTTTCTGCTGAAATACTTTGCATCAGGGATGCACAATAATATCGGTGACCGATAATTATCGGCACTTATCGACCTATTTGACGTCAAACAGATAAACCAGATAATGGAGAAATCCACCGATAATTATCGGCAATTTTCAACCAATTTGGGGTCAATCCGATAAACCAGAAAATAAAGAAGTTTACCGAAAATTATCGGCAATTATCGACCAATTTGGTTTCATGCAGATAAAGCAGATAATAAAGAAATCCGGCGCTAATAATAATAGACATGCCACGTTGGTCCATCTGTTGTGGTTGTGGCTCATATTAATACAATTCAGATCATGGTGCTTTACATACATTGAAACCTTCCATAAAGTGTATACAATGTTTCAATGTATTCGTACATCTTAGACTGTGAGGTTTACCTGTTTGATATTTAGGAGAGAAGACACTCATTTCAAAGCTCACGAGGAGACAAAGAGGAACTGACTGATACAATTCACGACCGCACGCTCTGAAAAAAAATCCCATCCTCACCCTCTCTTTTTATTTGATTTCCACGCCCCTGTTCCAACCCTAATAATGCAAATGCAAAATATAGTTGGAACACAGTACTTGTTTGTCTGTGTGTGTGGGGGGGGGGGGGGGGGGGCGTGTGTGTGTGTGTGTGTGTGTGTGTGTGTGTGCATGTAAGTGGACGATTGCTGAGTACGTGTGGTCAAGTTTGCAATCAGTTCTTAACAGAAAACAGGCAGCCTCAGCAGACTGGCTCTAACCATTCTGCTGCTTTAGATGTTCTGGTTCTTGTGCTTCTTGAGTCATCTTCTGTTAAGATAACATATAGCTAGGCGACGTGACTGTGAGTGTGGAGATAAATAAAGCATTCTTCATTACAAGCAGAAGCAATTCTTCATTGTAGCAAATGTATGATAACTTATATTTACAATTATTCCTACATAGACTTGTAGTAGGACTCGAAAGTATTTTTGTATCCAAGTTAATTTTGCAAACAATTATCGGCTTACTTATCAGTTATCGACATTGGCACTTTCTAAATTATTGGTTCATCGGTATCGGTTGAAAATGGCATTGTCGTACATCCCTACTTTGCATTTCGAGTGCTTTTTACAAGACTTTTAACACTTGTAAGAATTTCAATGTGCTGCTTTGTCTTTATTATAAGTCAAGTGTTCATCCTCTAAGTCGTCACTGACTGATCATTCTCACAGTGGTCATTTTAGCAGCAGGTCCTAATTCTTGTTGTAACTAATATTGTAAAATGTCATTCAATTGAACTGGGGGCCTCCCCGGAGTCAGATTGCTCACACATATTTGCGCTGGATCTGATACAGCCGCTATTAATGTCATTAATGTCACTATTGCGCTGCTTCGGCGTCTGCAGGGAAATTCAATCTGTGCGATCTATCTCATCTTAATGTGCTTAAACTGATCGTGAGCATCGCACTTGTGATGCACTTGACAGGGCGGAATGCGGTTTAAAAATGAGATGATAGCTCGCTCCAGCAATCACTGCAAGGAAGAACAAAATCGCGAGCTGTAGGGCTGTGTTTTCGCAGCATAAATCTCGGACTGCGGGAGCGTGTTAGACCTAGTGTTGGTTTTTTGGTTACTAAAAATCATAAATTTTAATAGCTTGTTGACTGAAACGTATGATTCCGAAAGATGAAACGGTGCGTCACCACAGTTGTCTTCATCTTTAACTCATTCACTGCCATTGACGGAAAAAGACGTCAAATGATGCATTTTTTTCTGGTCTGGCAATGAATGTGTTAATAAATAACTAAGAAAAAAAAATCAAAGTGGCCTTTGCAGCTTTCTATTTTTCTGTATGTGGCCCTCAGAGGAAAACGTTTGGACACCCCTGCTGTACATTATATCAACAATTTATAATTGCTTCATTGATTTTTACCATGTTTAACTCATTCACTGCCATTGACGGAAAAAGACGTCAAATGATGCATTTTTTTTGCTGGTCTGGCAATGAATGTGTTAAGACAATACCAGCATGTTCTAATTATTTAAAGTCAATAAGTCACAGCTTATTAAATGCGCTCAGTTATTCAAGTCCAGTGTGCCTTCTCAAGAAAGCTGGCTTCCAGCTTTAATGTCATTAAATGCCAAGAAATGTTTTAGGAAGAGTCATGGGTCAGCTAAGATGTGAAATGAACTTCAGCGGTTCATTTTCCTGCTCAACTCAGATGAAATGTCTGAATTTCTTGACTGGCGCCAGCATGCGAAGAATAGAGACCCTTCCACTTGACGTCACTGCTTAGCTCCCGCTCCGCCTCCCGGAGGGCAATCTTTCCATAACAAATTGATGTAGAGAGCTTGATTTTCGGCGAGCGTTTTTGTTAAATGGTGGGAAATATGCCAAGTGTCACAAAAAAAAACAACACTACATTACTGCGACTCATTGAAACCAGTTTGGAGCTGCTAGCCACAAAAACATGGAGGGCAAAGTGGAAGCTTAAGGTATGTTGTTTTTGTTTGAAATAGTACCTCGATCACTACTTTCATGGTGAAAATTGTCATTCATGAAATCGTTTGTGTCCGGATATACTCGTCTTGCGCTATATCGAAGTCTTCAAGTATCTTAGCTTGCTAGCTGCTAACAAACAGACTAGATGCTTACAACACATTCCTCAACAGTTAGTGTTAATTGTGATATTCGTGTTAATTTGTTAACCTTTTGTTCAAAATTACTTGAACACTTGTGCAAAAAAAAAAAGTAGATTGTTTCACTCAAAATAATATGGCTCATTCATCACGTCTGCCTGCATTTGACAATCAGAGGTTAATGTTATGACCCACTCTATATGAAAAAGAGAAAAAGTACCTGATATAAAATGATCTGAGCATATCCTCGTACTTTTTATGGGTGCAACGCGGTTGCGTCGTGTTTTCACGCTAGCCAGTGCTCATCTTTCACTCCTCGCTGTCTTCCGCCTGGTTTAGAATCACTTGCCGGCAGCCCAAAGAACGATCTCATCTCTCTTTGAGCCATTAGCGCATCTGTCGGCCGCACACAAGTTCACCATAATGTTGGTCACTGATTTATCAACTGTTTGACCTGTTTTCTAGGTCACACTGATTGTTTTCTAATTCACTCGCATTGACGCCCTCCACCGCAAGGGGCGCACTTAAACGCCACACGAGTAGGGTCTACAGAAGAATCCGAATAAGCTTCATTGTTGTTTTTAGCATTCTAACTGATGCATTAGGCTTGGTTGTACTGCAGTGGACTTCGGAGGTTCCACCGTATGTCAGCTGGTATTGACTGAGGTTCTGCCAAAGTTGACAAAGAAAAAAAACTTGAAGGTGGTCATTTAGAATACTGCCGAAATCCCACCTGCAATCTCGCTTTGCTATTGTAGCAGCAGGTCAACAAAGTCTGTGCCAGGCTTTATTGTATGGGACTCAAGAGCAGGGCTTTGAATCACAAAGGAACTGATATTGTGACTCACTCTGGATAACGACAGCATCACAATGCAACACTTGTGCAATTATCCTTATGGAAAGCAAAGCAATTCACGCACAATATCTGCGCAAGAGTGAAGTGGGAGGAGGAACGTTGTCAGTGTTAGTTTGACAACTTTTGACAATGAGCAGCGAAATGTCATCCACCCTGTTGTTGCCATTGGCTTGAAATCGTGACTCAAGTTTCGACACAAACAACATAGGCGATGAAAGCAACTCACTCACTCACTCAGCCAGTCAAGGAAATCTGTTCAGTTGTTGGCAGTTTATGGGGATTTATTTACTCAGCAGGCGGTTTTTAGGGGAACATTGCTTTTTTTCTGGGGAGGCTTTTATTTCAACAAATGCATATAATTATTTCATGTAATAGTTTTTTCCACAAACAGCCTAGACACTGTCGACACTAACCACATTTGATTTGGAAAATTAAAATCTGTTGAATCTGCAAGCCGAATACAAGTGAAAACATTTTATTTTAATTATATCTAGAAAAAAATCTCAAACTATTCTTGCTTGTTGAAATATGTTGAAGCGTGACCCTTCTGAGGAGAAGCAATATGGAAAATATACTTTAATATACATGCATATCACATTGAATGAGCTTGCATAGACGTATATCATAACATCAGTGGTTTTTACAGTGATCATCATGTCTGACTCCATACCAGTGGTTATCCCAATAATTTTCATTAAAATGTGCTTCTCGATGGCTTCCCGTTTTTCCCTCGCTCCATGCTGACTTGGGAACACAGAAATCATTCAATATTCACTTCGTCACGGAGTATGCGCCGCATGTTAATTCAATCCATTTTCTACTTTCCTAAAATGCTTTTAGTTACGGTGTGACTGCCAAATTGGTTTTCCTTCCAGCTGAATGTAAAAAAAAATAAAAAATAGTGTGTTACAAGATGCGTGCCATTTGTGCAAACTGTGCAACAAAATCAAATGCAAGCCTAATAAAGAGGCACATGGCTTCCAAATACAACTACATTGACTTATGAATGTAATTTGCTCCGTGATCAACTGAATTTATACTTGATTAACTTATCAATTAATTTACCCAGCTGAAATGGATTCAAATATTCATGACCTGAGTCTTTGTTCACTTTGTTTTGTCCCTTTTTTTTTAACTGCCCAATCATTAGGCTTTCGTTTACACCTGATCTCCCAGTCAGTGCCGTCCAGCTATTTGTGTCTCGTTCGTGTACACCAGACGAAAAAGTCAGCAGTCAGAATGTGGGAACTTAAGATTTAAAAAAGGTGCCAGGTCTTCAAAGTAGGTTTTCAAGGATGAATTTGGCCTGAAAACAGGGTTAAGATTTTTAACAGCTGTTACAAAATTGACTTGAAAAAAATTCACCCGTCAGAATGCCTGACCTTGGGTTTTACAAAACTGACTTGGAAAAATTCAGCTGTCAGAATGTGTGACCTTGGGCTTTAAAGGCGTCAGGGCTTCAAAGTAGGTTTTCAAGGGAGAATTTTGCTTCAAGACAGGTCACGATTTTAACAGCTGTTAGAAAATTGACTTGAAAAAAATTCGGCTGTCAGAATGTGTGGCTTTGGGTTTTAAAGGTGTCAGGTATTCAAGGTAGGTTTTCACAGGACAATTTCGCTTCAAGACAGGGTCACGATTTTTAACAGCTGTTACAAAATTGACTTGGAACAAAACATCAGCTGTCAGAATGTGGAACCTTGGGTTTTAAAGGCGTCAGGGCTTCAAAGTAGTGTTTCAGAGTTTGGCTTCCACAGGGTTGTGATTTTTTTTTATAGCTGTTACAAAATGACTTGAAAAATTCAGCCGTCAGAATGTGTGACCTCGGGTTTTAAATGTGTCAGGGCTTCAAAATAGTGTTTCAATAGATAGTTTGGCTTGCAGCAGGGTCGCGATTTTTAACAGCTGTTACAAAATTGACTTGAAAAATTCAGCTGTTAGAATGTGTGACCTTCGGTTTGAAAGTCGTCAAGGCTTCAAAATTGGATTTCCAGGCAGAGACAAGACACATTTTTCCATCCGCACTACCACCATCCCCATGGACGATCCATTTTTAAGGCACATCGAACCATTCCAAGGGGAAATCCAACAGATGTTCACATTCCGTCAATAGGCATTTACGGAAGTGTTTTTTTTTTGTTTTTTTTCGTCAATGTAATCATCAGTGACGGATGCTGAAGAATGACGAATGACGGATTGATGATAACAATGCGGTTCAGCTTGAAATATGGACAGATTGACGATGACGAAAGGGTGTCCCGACTGGTGACGAGTGACGAATAACAGATGCTCAAAACTCATTGCCGTGCCCACCTCTTGAAAAGATGAACACAAAGACCGTCAGACAGCGGATGTATACTGACAGTAAATCTTCCATTCGCACCACCTCAGCCACGCCAACGAAAATATGTAAGAGGCCCCAGGCATCAACTGTGCTTGGCACACCACTGGGCACATGGAAGTCGAGGTACCTCTGTGTCCTTCCTGTTTGTCTCTCGTATTCGCCAGCCCAGTTGAGGGTGATGTGCTTCCTGTTTGTTCTCCAGCGTTTGCATCGGCAATGAAAAATAAACATCTCAGTGGGTGGGGAGAAAACATTTTTCTCCCGCATCAGTCCACATTGACAGTCACCAGTTACACGGCCGCCACGCGGTTCCCCCACACTGCGAGCCGCGTGCGCCCCACGGGCTCATATCCGCTGCTCTGCCAGCAACTCTTGTGGGAATTGCGTCAGTCGCAAGCCAGCAAAGGTGATTGGCCTGCCTAATTCTGACAAGAGACTAACGGGAACAAAGGTTGTATCCCCGGGAGGAGTACAAATGAGGCTTGGAAAAACATGTTGAAAAGCGCAGTCGGACTGTCAAAATCGGCAAAAGCTCAACTGCTGCGTTTACCTTCCAGAAACTATTGAGCTGATCCATTCTTTATTCTGTAGTTCAGCTGAGGACTCCAGCAAACATAAAATAATTTTCCTCACTTACTATGCATTTTAGTGGGAAAGATATATGTTGTATAGGTAGAACTGAAAGAGTCATTTATATCCATAAAGATGGTGTTAGTAGGTGTGGCACTTGGTGTGGACAAATCGTTATTGATGGCTGGTACTCACGGGGGCTGCATGGAAACTCCTTTTTACAGCCTCCTGAGCTAGCCCTGTGCGAGTGGGACTGTTTGATGTCAAGCACCATCAAAACCTTGGAGGGTTTTGGGTAAAATGTGCCTCATTTCGTCTCACTTGAGTGTAATGGGTTTGACTTCAGTGTCAGGATTTCAACATAGCAGCATGAGGCCACTCCAGTTGAAGCAGCTGTTTTTGGAGGAATGTAGAAAAACATCGAGACCGGTGAATGATTGGCTGAACTTTAAAAAATGATGCTTAATTCCCAGTCAGCGGGAACTTGTTCCAGTCTAGTCAAGTTCTATTCTATTCTATTCTATTGTCCCACAGTGAGGAACCCAATGTGAGTTGATGGTGGCTGATTTTTTTTTTTTTTTTCTAAATGATGAATGATTGATTTTCGATATAAAACTTCTTTGTGACTTTGCTGTTGGCCTCTCATAACGTTAAAGCAGCAGTTTGGATGGCTCGCAAACAAGTTAGCTTAGCGCTAGCTAGCTAGCTAGCTTGTAGGACGAGATACAGATGGATTTACTGAACCAAAGCAAAAACAAACAAACAAAAGGGAGGAACTACGTATCAATATTACTCCCTGTATTAATCATTCATGAATTATCTTTCTTGCCTTTTGCTGCTACAATTTTACCTTTACATGAATATTAATTTGAGGACATCATGTCAGAGCTGGTCAACTTCTCAAGTTCATTGTCCGACAGGCTTGATGCTTGCAGAAACAATAAGGCCATACAGTATCTTGGCCAGTATCAATAACTTCTATGACAGGTTGCCTAGCAACTAGACTATCACCCACTACACATTTTCGTCGTGCAAAGAAAACTAGCTGACATCATGATATCAACATACTCCTGTAATTGGCATCATGGCATCTCGTTTGCAGTGTTTTTTAGCTTTAGGCTTTCTTCACAGAAGACAAAGAAGGATTACACCAGAGTGGCTTTTGGCTTTTCCACGGGTCCATCCATCTCCATCTGCCACTAACTTTTCATCTTGAGGCGGGAGAATGCAGCCTTGTACACCTTAAATCATCTTAATTAGCAATGTATGGTCAACGAGCATTTGCCGCCTCTGAAACGGCCTCATCTTACCTCATGCCTGCATTGCTGCAAACACCCCCGATGTACATGTACCGCAAAATGTCAACTTACAGTCACATGCTTCAGTCAGGTGACTCATTAAAGGAGAAGTCAACTCAAACTATTTTTTTGACAATAACATGTTCTATGCAGCCCCATTGGTCTAAATATGGTACTCTGGTTAATATTATGTTAGTGGAATACGAGTTATCAGCAAATTCCATATGTTTTTATCCATCTCAGGGGGCGGCCATTTTGCCATTTGCTGTCGACTGAAGATGACATCAATGTTGCTCAGGGCTCAGACAACGGCCAATCACAGCTCAGCTTCAGAAAACAGGTGAGCTGTGATTGGTCGTTGCCTGAGCAACACTAGTCATCTTCAGTCGACAGCAAGTGGCAAAATGGCCGCCCCCTGAGATGGATAAAAATAGCTGGATTTTGCTTCATAACTCATATTCCATAATTGTAATATTAATCAGAATGTCATGTTTAGAGTCGTGAGGTCACATATAACATTTTTGTCAAGAAATGTTTAAGGTTGACTACCCCTTTAAGGGGGTGACTAAGATGATACAAAAGGTAAGGTTGTGAGGTTTTATTGTTGCTCACTATAATTATTAAAGATTTGAATTTTTTATATTCAATATAAGTGTGCAGGACAATAGAGTAGGTAAATAAGGTGGAACTAATTATCTGCACCACAGAATCACGTTTATCAGAATCTTCGCCTCGTAGCTCCGCCCCTGCCGTTTTTAGGCTTTGCTGCCCACCAAAATGAAAGTGAATTATTTGTGGAACTAAAAAATAATTCCCTATTAGAATTAGCAAGTCTATTTTATAATGAGATCGTAAACATATGCGCACGCCAGCACAGCAGCAGCTACCCATCAGCTTAATTGGCTGAATGAGGAATCTCGGCTCTCTGCGTTGCCCCCCCCCCTCCCCCTCCCAAAGAGGGAGGGGTGTCTGGAGAGGTGAATGCGGAGGTGTGCTGTGACAATGGCGGCTGATGCGCATGCAAGGATGAAAAAAAGATGCTCGCACACAGGAGACGACTCACTTGTCTCAACTGCGAGGCGAAAGACAGACGCTAAGAATATGCAAATGAGGCCAGCCGCGGAGCGCGTTAAAAATACCGCGCATCGTAATTGGCTCCTGAACGAACAATCGTGCAGGCTAAACAGACCCATTGTGCCCATTGTGCATTGTACTTGCCTTTGTGAATCAATTGTAAATTGCCAAGCCGACAGGGAGTGGACTTCGAGAGGGGGTGCGGGGAGCAAAATCTGAATTGACAAAGTATGATTTATGCATTTTTCTCAGTGTAATCATTCTAACCGGTGCTGGATCTGGTCCAAGGTGGCTTGAGCAGAGACTGAGAAGAGGTTAAATTGATCTAACCTCTGTCTGCTAAGCAGCTACTGGGAACAATTTGGAAAGTGCGGCGTAATATTAATGCCATTAATCATCACGTCGTTCGTCACCCGCAAGAGACGAGCTGGCATACGCGCATCGTATATACGCATCTGTCCGTCTCCGTACGCTAACATGCGGAAATATAATTGGAGTGAATCATGTCCTATTTGACAGTATACCGAGTGTGCCGCCATGAAAAGATTTGGAGGCAAATTTTAATTCATTGACCTTATGAGTTGATTTAATAGGCAACAAGACATGTGAGTCATCTCACTAATTTAATTGGCCAAGAGTCAATTTCATACAACCAATCAGGTCTTTATGGCACAGAAACAAGGGACCCCAATCTTGTTGACTAGCAGAACCAGATCCTTATTAAAAGAAAAGATCACCACTGAATATATTTACTAGTGTTGTTCCGAAACCGTTTTTTGGCCCCCGATACCGATTCCGATACCCAGCTTTGCTGTATCGTCCGATACCGATACCATACCGATACCAAAGTTTTTTGTTTTTTTTCCTCAACATGAAAAAGCTGAGAGAGCATTCAAGAGCAAATAGGATATCTTAGATCATCAGCATGTAGTGAACATGTCACATATCAGTTATTAATTAATTTATTTATTTATTTATTTATTTATTTATTTATTAATTAACTAATTAATTGTATCGGCATGGTACTTGTGAGTTCTCACCGATATGATACCACTGTTTTAATGCATTATCGGGGCCTCTGCCGATACCAGTATCGGTATCGGAAAAACACTAATATTTATTTATTTTATTTATTTTTTTTCTTTTTTATTGAACATATAAACAGATGAACAGCAGAGATAAGAAAAAAAACAACAATCAAAAGAAAAGAAAATCCCAATAAAATAATCATTCAATCAATCATAACTTACATGTTCAAAAGGGAGTAGGAAGAAGTTAGAAACGTATCTAGTCCTACCCCTTTTATTTGTATTTAAACTTATTACATTATTAATACAATTCTAATTTACTATTATTAAAATGAAATATATAAATATACACAAGTGCACTTAAACGTATTCACATTTGCCAAAAACATATATACATAAATTTCCTAAACATATTCCATAATATTTATCTAAATCATTTACACATACTCACATTTACAATTTTCATATTCTGGTCTGACATAGGTAATTTTTTTTAACTTTACTTTTAAACATTTTTTTTAAACTCCAGCAGTGAGTCACAATTTTTCAGTTCAATTCCCAAATGATTCCACAAATTAACACCTTTTACAGATACACACCTTTGCTTAATATTTGTTCTTGTTTTGGGTTTTTTGTACACACTTGTACCCCTTATATCATAAGGACTGTGTCTAATTTCAAATAACTTCTGAGTACTGTGGCAGAGTAAATTGTTATAAACTTTATACATTATTTGTGCTATTTTATAATCCACTAAGTCGTAAAATTTCATTGCATTTAATTTAATAAATAGTGAATGTGTTGGTTCTGTATATTTTGATCGATTAATAATTCTTATAGCTTTCTTTTGCAATTTGAAAACGGTGTTGGTATTAGTTTTATATGCCATTCCCCAGAATTCCACACAATAGGTCAAATATGGTAATAATAGTGAACTATATAATATATATAATGATTTCGTGTTTAAAACATCCTTACTTTTATAGAGTATCCCTATAATTTTTGACATTTTTCTTTTAACAGTTTCTATGTGTGGCTTCCAACATAATTTACCATCGATAACAACTCCAAGGAATTTATTTTCATTCACCCTTTCTATTTCAATTGAATTCACCATCATTTTAACTTGATGAGTGATTTGTCTAGTGCCAAAAACTATGAACTTGGTTTTATTTAAATTCAATGATAATTTATTCACATCAAACCAGTTTTTTAATAAAAATAATAAGACACTTTTCAATATTTTTGAGGCACAGCAAATATCATTTATATACAGTATAAATAATTTTGGGCCGAGCACAGACCCTTGGGGAACTCCATGAGTAATCTTCATGTGTTCTGATTGTACATTATTAAACTGCACATACTGATATCTATTATCCAAATAACTTTTCATCCACTGATAAGCTAAACCTCTTATTCCATATTTCTCTAATTTATTCATTAATATAGAATGATCTATAGTATCAAAAGCTTTTTTTAAATCCATAAAAATCCCAACAGTAAATTTTTTATTATCTATATTGGTAGATATTGCTTCTACAAGCTCCATAACTGCCATTGAGGTGGTCCGTTTTTCTCTAAACCCATATTGAGTTTCACTTAAGAACAGTATATTTATATATATTTATATTTATATATTACAGTATATTTACGTATATATTTGTTTTCTTTTTAATCAAAACTGTTTTCCAACAACATAGAACTGAAGTTAAAGTCCTTGTAAAGGGACATTAAATATTTTTTAGATTTTGCCAATTTCAACAAATACCGGTATTGCCAAAATTCAAAAGTTGTCCCCAATGGCAGGTGCTGGGGGCGTTTCCACTGAATGTGCTGAATTTATCAATTATATAATATTTTTACATCCAGGAAAATAGAAGCTATATGTCGTCGAGCTTTTTTTCTTTTTTTTTTTATGCCTACAAATAACTACATGATTGAGCCACGGAAATATATCCATTTAAAGACTTCTGAGGCTGGAATTTGGTCGACATAAGGCTTTCCAATGCCACAACAACGAGGCACTCTGTCGCGGCAACGCTAGCGCAGAGCCCCTTTTTTTTATTATTTTTTTTTTATTTTAGTGCTGTCAAGCAATTACATTTGTTAAACTAATTAATCGCACAATTTTCCCAAATTAATCATGATTAATCGCAATTAATCACACTTTTCTACTTCTACTTTTTCCGTCAAGGCTTTTAACAGATATTTACTTGAGTAAAATCTTGGAATTTATAGAATACTAATGTCATTTTTTTTAAACACTTTAATGAATTTATTTTCCAGGGTTAAACCTTTCGTTTTGACGCCCCTATTTTTTTTTTTTCTTTTTTTTTTTAGATCTGTTTTACCTCACTCTTCTGTCCTATCTCTGTGACACGGACACTCGCAAACAACAAGGTACTCTAAAGTCTATCTGATAGAAATATGCATGCTGGGGGTGTACTCATATTGTAGCTATCTGCATGTCGCAATTGCCACAGAAGCGGTGACTGATGGCGGATTCCAAAGTGCGTCAAGCAGTGTCGTTTTAGCTATGCTCAATAAATCAGGAAGTAGAGAAAAACGGTTTAACCTTCAAACATGTGTAACGTACTTCAGCAAATTAAGAATTTACTTTCCAGGGTCTTTAAGATACATTCCAGAATCCTAACTGCCTAAACTTTTATTAACATTACAGTATATAATTTTTTAAAAGTGTTTTCAGGATTCTTCTTGTCTAACTTTTTTTTTCTTCCATGTCCCTTAAGGGGCGACGTAGTTATCTGCCTATTTTCTGAAAAACTGCCTGTGAGCGAGCCGTTCATTTTCATAATTGCATGGTCACACGTGTGCTAATTTCCATAATAACGGCCCCATGCCGACTTTCTCAGCCCTCCTCCTTCGCCACTTTCATTGCCAGGCTGGTCTACAATGTCTGAAATACTCTCATGTCAAAGCCAAAGAGTAAACAGATGTTTAGTGAGTTTTGTTGGATGCACTGATGAGCATTAGCTTCTGATAAATGGCACGTGGTTTGACCCCACAATTAAAAATACTAGGGGTGTCAAAATTAGTGCGCTAATTTTGAGTTAATTTAAAGTTCCTTTATCGCCACTAATTTTTTTTAATGTGTGACGGCCCCTTACTTGGAACGCCTGTACTGGGTGAATTCCATTCGCAACGCAGCAGGCATGGCCACGTCAAAATTTTGCAGTCATAAATGTAATAATAATGCACAAAGTTGTGGAGAGTGAGGTCAAGTTATTTTAGAATTTTATAAATGTGCAGAATTTCACAAGTTACTTTATGTTCAAGGTTATATAGCTATTAATATAAAAAGAAAAATGCACTAAGCAAGTCTTACAAATGCAATTATGCCATCTGGTGGCAGAAAAATGACGTCAATACAAATCAATATCACACTTTTTTTGTGACAGTACAGTAAAACTTTTTAATTTTAGCTCAATTGTGAAATTATTGTATCAATGACTAAATGATGCAACCCTACTTCTATTAATTTGATGGGGGGGGTTCCCCACTTACATTAACAAGAGTATGAAAACTTAGAAATCCGTTCGTCATTTCACAAGTTACTTTATGTTCAAGATTATATAGCTCTGTATATAATAAGAAAAGTGCACTGAGCAAGTCTTACAAATGCAATTATGCCATCTAGTGGCAAAAAATGACATCAATACAAATCAATATCACACTTGTTTTTTGTGACAGTACAACTTTTTAATTTTAGCTCAATTGTGAAATTATTGTACCAATGACTAAATTATGCAACCCTACTTCTATTAATTTGATGTTTTTTTCCCTCCCACTTACATTAACAAGAGTATGAAAACTTGTGAAAAAAATTTTTATTGTACATTTAGAACAGATATAAAATTTGCAATTCATCATGAGATAACTACTGAAGTCATACGATGAATTAAAAAATTTTAATCGCCCGACGCCCTAAAAAATACACGTTTGTCTTGCTTGTGTGAACTTCACAGTTCGCACACGTTTTTCTTTATTCTCGAGGCTCAACAAGTAGCCAACCCCTGGTTCCTGCCTTAGTCGTCATGGCAACGAAAGCAATACTCTGCATTGGCTCCTTTAGGCAGTAGTGGTTGGCGACAAAATACTAATATTTTGTTACTCCACTTTTAAAACTCCCGGGGCAACAATAACACAAATTGAGTGAAATAGCTAAAGCAGCCCATTGGGTTGAGGTCAAGATTTGACCCATTGCTCTGGGTCAAGACTATAATCCAACAACAGGTAAAAACTACCCATACTGATGAGTTAAGTAGTCAGCCTATCAGCTCCTTACGACATGAATGTGGCTGGAAATCTCTTGTGAAATCATGTGTTGGGTTAGCAATTTATTCCCTCCAACAAAACACATTCCTGCTCTTGACAGATGGCCTTTCATTATCCATCTTTGGCAAACTCCTCGCAGAACGTGTCCACACATTCCCTGAGCTTTCATCGTCTGGATCAACGGCACATATAATGACAACGTATAGCCAGCTGAGGCACCGTGTCGCGTTAGCGCTCGCCTAAAGACGAGCACGCTTGCCTCCGTGGCTTTCATGCCAAGCATGTCGAGTAAACGCTCTTTTACGAGCCATGATGGCGCCACCTGCCAGTATTGACAGAGGATGACGGGATGAGGCTAAATCAAAATTGTTAACTGCCTGCTAATGTGCTGTGACGTTTGATGGCACATAACGCCAGAATTTGGCACAACACTATGGTGCCATCACACGGGAGATAAAATGAGTTTGGTGTGTTGAAAGGACTGCAAAATGAGAAATGGCAGAATCAACACCTGAAGTCGTTGATTTCTTGCCACCATGAAAATGTTGTGTGCATGTTTGGCTATGAATGAAAGCGTTGACGTGCCTTCAACGTTGTATCATTTTGAATTGAACCAATATCTCGAGGAAGCACAGTCAAACCATCATGCAAGAAGACAGCATGGTAATTCTTCAAACTTTTGAAGTTTTAATTAATCATAGACATATTTTGAATAGTAGTAATTATTCTCAAAAGTTGCCTTTTGATTTGCACGTAACACACGGCATGCATGTTACTATTTTTTTTTTTTTAACTCATTCACTGCCAGCCCAGTAAAAATGGATCTTTGGATCTTTGGGCTGCTCGATTATGGGGGAAAAATAATAATCACGATTATTTTGGCAATAGTTGAAATCACGATTATTCAAATGGTTATTTATGTTTTGACGCAAAACAAGAAAATGTTTAAGCGTTTAAAAATATTAGGACCAAATAAAAAAAAAATAAAAAATAGAAACACTATAATTAAGTTTTGGACCAAGCAGAATTTATAATAATATATATTTATTTA
Source organism: Festucalex cinctus (assembly GCF_051991245.1). Taxonomy (NCBI): domain Eukaryota; kingdom Metazoa; phylum Chordata; class Actinopteri; order Syngnathiformes; family Syngnathidae; genus Festucalex; species Festucalex cinctus. The sequence goes on along the minus strand of NC_135415.1, from coordinate 15,866,974 downwards.
TGTTGGCAAAAACGTGAAAGTTGGAGTGCAGCATGTGCACTGTGCAGTAGGGCAATATATTTTTTTTTATTTTTGGTACAAAACAAGAACATTTTTAAACATAAAAAAAACATTAAAAAAAAATATTACGACAAATAAAATTATTTGAAACACTATATTTATGCAAGTTCCTTTTGGATGAAACAGAATTGATCAAATTAGTTATTTTAAAATTAAAAAAAGGTGCAAATGTATAAATTTAAACAACTCAATAATCTTTGTACTTTGTGATTATGCTGATTTTGTAATTGTGGAGTGTAATAATTGAAATTATATTGAATTTCAATGAATTGCACAGCCCTACTTTGACGTGTATAGCCGTCAATGGCACTGAATGAGTTAATAGCAATGTAGACTAAGAGAAAAAATGACATCAAGCTAATTACTGCTAATATAGTAAGGCCTTTCTACAATTTTTCACATTATTTAAATATTTTCAGCAGTTACACTCAAGCCAATGCAACCATGTTTCTAGTATTAACAGAAAAGCCATTTCATAAAAATGTTTTTCAATTTTTTTTAATTACCGTATATAGCTAAGTTTTTTTTCATGACAAGTTTGCTTAGTAGCCAATTCCATCAATAACGGACATCCATTTTGTTGACTATTAACGAATGACGGGAAATTGGGGGATTAAATAGCACCACGTGTGTTTGTTTTTTTTTCATCCCGCCAATCTAATCGTCAATCCGTCGATCTAATCATCAATCCGTCATTGACGGAATGCCCATTTCGCTGAGCAATAATGAAGGACGGATTGGTGACTACGTACAATGCGGTTCGGATTGACGATAACGGAAGGGTGTCCCGGCTGGTGACGATTGACGACTGACGAATGACGGACGCTCAAAATTCATTGACGCGCCCACCTCTAGCTAACACAGCTAGCATGTACGTGTTAGCAAAAATCATTTATTTGCTTGCTGTACTATTATTACAGTAACACTAAAATTAAAATACTGGTACTTTCTTTGTTTCCAGGTACCTGATTATCTGTAACAGGCCAAACACAGTAAAGGCAAAATTATGATATAAAAATATTGCATAAAAATTATACCCTGGATGGTTGTCCTGCACGAATCAAGTATTTTTATGTTACATGATCGTTTATTTGATTTTTTTCTTTTTTTGCATATCAAAAAATGATAAATAAATGGTCCATTTAAAATAAATAAAAAAATTAAAAAAATTGGTACCTAAATTGTCCTTTCTGGAATGAGCTATATATTTTTTTAAATTCCAGCAAACTGGAATTCTAGCCTTTAGCATATATAGATCAATTAACAGCGGCGTAATTCCTACAGCTGACTGAGAGAATCAGGACAAGCGTAAATCTCAATAATGCCATTTGACGCGACTCTCCAGACTGCTAAAGCAAACTGTACTGAATGTGTTTGTCCGCCTCATGCACAAAAGTCAGTAAAGTATAATGAATGTCACAAGCTTCTAAATGTCACGTCCTCCTCATGGTAGACATATTGTTCTTTGTGCTTCTGTGCATTCCTCCTGCCCTGTGTCGTCCCCCTGATAATTGATGCCTCGCATCTTGGGAGGCGAAAATGCACCACACTTGTTTGCACACAGAGCGCTGTGGAATCATCAAATTGAGAGCATGGACGTCATGATGAAACTTACTTGCTAGCTGGCCTGAAGGCAGGAATATCACGTGCCGCTTGGGTAGTTTTCCGTCATTGTTCAGATTTAGCAGAACGGTGTCAAAGGTCACAACTCCTTTTGATGGCACATTAACTCATATGCTCCTAAAAACGTATAAATATTACCAGTGTCCCAAAGACATATTTATATGTTTTTTAATGTTCTTTTATGCTAGAGCATACAGAAGGCTTACACAGGATTACACAAACAAAAGGCTTACAAGGATTACACAAACGGCCAGCAGGTGGCAGAAGAGTATAAGAGATCAACCAGGGCCATATTGCAACAAGCTGTTTTCCCCACAGTTTTAAACAGATTTGTGAATAATAATTCAACGTAGCTATATTGTAATGCTAATTGCTGCTAAACAGAAACAGATAGAAATATACTCTTTTTTTTCCTAATGAAAGAAGAGACTCTAATCTTTCTTTTGGTAGGTTCCATGTTTTTAGAGCAATATAACACAATAATCGGCCTTGCAAAATCTGTCAAAATCCAGTAAAACAGCCAGGAGCGAAGGTGATTGCTTCAGTGAAAATGGCTGCCAGTGAATGGGTTAATGACCACATCACTTTTGGGTTATTGCTAACGTGGTTCATTCAAAGGGGAAAAATGAATAATTTGTTGCAGATTTACCTCTCACTTTAATTAATGATGCAATATTTTAGCCGCCGTGGGTGAAAGGCACAAACTTGTTGAAATAAACTTCCTGACAGTGGCTAATGGAAGTGGATGAAACAGCATTTTGGCATGAGGAATATCCTGATTGGTTAGTGTTTTCTAAGCGCGAGCGTGTAGGTGGGATGCCAATGGCTGCATGAGCTTTGTAAATAGTCGAAATCATCGCAGCAGGACAGCTTGTAACTCGTCAGGGAATTGCGCAAAGAAGGAAAAAGCAGTACTGTATTGTGTGTGAACTTCACCACATACAGCTCAAGTTCTAAATCTTCTCTCTGTCACTACCCGCTGTACTTTTATTTTTTTCTATTCTGGGCTGTCATCAAGTAGGTCTTGGTTTTAAAATGGCTTTATACAGAAAGATCATCCCATGATAAATGTGGTGAAAAGAAACAAGCACATCCATTTTCTACAGTTTATCTGGTTCAGGGTTACGGGCAAGCTGGAGTAGGCGGTTATAAGTATGGTCGACACTCGTTTATGCGCGATACAGCACACGTTGATTTGCATATTCACAGTACCGTATTTTCACGACTATAAGGCGCACCCCATTATAAGGTGCACCTTCAATGAATGACATATTTTAAAACTTTTTCATATATAAGGCGCTACAGTAGAGGCTTGGGTTACGTTATGCATCCATTAGATGGTGCTGCGCTAAAGGGAATGTCAACAAAACAGTCAGATAGGTCAGTCAAACTTTATTAATAGATTACAAACCAGCTTTCTGACAACTCCATTCACTCTAAAAATGAATAAACAGCTGTTTTATTATATTAACTGGGGTAAAGTATTAGTATTAGCTAGCGATCCAAGATGGCGGGATCTTCTGCGCATGCGCGTCACCGATCGTGCAGGGTCACCGATAGCGTCTTGACAGTGAAACCTGTTACGGCTCAATATTGATCCATATATAAGGCGCACTGGATTATAAGGCGCATGGTCAGATTTTGAAAAAATTGAAGGCTTTTAGGTGCGCCTTATAGTCGTGAAAATACGGTAGTTCTTTTTTTGTTGTGTTTTAGGTTTTTTAAATCTGTTTTTAAGATTTTGGGGAGTGTTTATTTCATTTATTTATTTTTTAGAGATCGGTTCAACTTTCGTGGAAAAAATTATATTTAATGTTTATCAACATTTTTTTTGTTTTTTTTTGTTCTTCCAATACATTTCAACGGCCGTAAATTATATGTGGATTTTCACTCTTTGTGGTTGGTTATAATCGCACTTTGAATTTGTAGGGAAGTTTTCAGTTTTAAAACTGTGTGCAAGATTTGAACGTAACCTCACTTCAATCAATATTGGGGCAGGGTTTTAAATAATCCATTAAACCATATTGAATTGATTTTCTTTTTTATAGCCCGATATTCATTCATAAAACCATACATCAATTATTTTAATATATATTTTCATCAGAAATTCACGAGAGAACATAATTTTAAAGTCCTAAATGTTTTGTGTGTGTATGTATATATATTTTTTTGATATCTTGCTGTTTTTCTCGAACTTTACTGTTACAGAAATGTTCCCATATGGACACCTCTAAAATGTAGCTGCTTTAGGCCTTAATGTTTTAAAAGTAATTTCTTACCTTTACAAAATGACTTACTTATTGCACCATAAGACAATAGTTACGATTTATATTTACAATTATTGATTTACAATTATTTTATTTCATGAACAAAAATAAGTAAAATCATTTGAGCAGTTACTGCCTCTGCATAATTTAATTCAGAATTTAATGTTTATGGAGTTTTAAATCATGTCCTGGCTTATTTAAGAAGAATCGTTGCTCCGTGAATATATGTATATTAATCTATATTGGATTGAATTGAAAAAATAAAAAAAGAAATCGAATAGAATTTAAATCTTGTGAATCAAAATAGTATGGATTCATGAAATTATTATCGATACTCAGCCCTAATCAATATTATGTGAAAGGTGAAGCCAATGCTTCACACATTGAGGAAGAGACAAAATGGACAGGACACACGTAGAGAGCCAAGCACTTAGATTCACACTGTCACTTGTCACCCTTGTTCTTGTTTTGACAAATAAGTTGTCTTTCCGTGATTTTTTTTTCCTAAATAAAAACACTTTCCAGTATTTCCTTGTTTGTCTTGAGAACACAAACGGCCAGTCTGCTTTAAGCGAGCTGAACTCAAGACACGCTATGCGGCTTGATACTGCGCCAGTCCCGTTTATACATACAAATGTTCACAGCTTGGCCAAAGCCTGATAATGAGCTGGTAAGCGGCGCAATTCTCTGCGGAGAGCGAGAGAGGTGGAGATGAATCCCTGGACTTCCACCCGGCTTCTGGATAAAGCTGCCCTTCGCCGAGATTGAGATCGCCCACTCACATCTGCACCATCTGGAAACCCCTGACAACCACGCACTTTTTTCCATTGCACACCCCCCCCCCCACCTCCTCCTCCTCCTCTCACCCAAACACTCCGAGACCTTAATCGCACTGATAGCGTGAAACCTTAAATGTCACACCTTTCACAGTTGCATCTAGAGGGCATATACAGATGTGCCATTCATAAACACACACACGCGCACACACACACAAAATCGTGTCCTCTCCGAGACTTATCATGTTCCACAGCGCCGATGCTGCCACTTTTCCACACACCAGACGACCTTTTAATCCGCTGACCGCAATTCAACCCTCAGTCTCTGATGAAAAGTAGTGTCATTAGATTCTAAACACAAACAGCGCCCGGTAACATGAATATTTATGAACTATATTTAACGGGAATTCTACTGACAATGCACCAGCGAAGAGAATTGGATTCCAGGGTGGATTAAAACGCGATGATGTGTGAGCTATAAAGGAAGTTGGAACGGTTAAGGAACGGTTAAGAAGGAGGCAGGTGGACGCAGATAATGACTGTCTGGGCTGCTATTGACCCAATTCTGGACCAACAAAACATTTTGGTGACAATAGAATGAGCACCCAATTGTAGACTGCAGACTTTTTTGTGTTGTTTTGTTGGACAACTTTGATTGTACATATACAGTGTTTAAGCATTGGTATTTAATCATCCAGATTATTTTTTTACGTTTCAGCAATGGTCAATAATATGTTGTTGATAAATGTCTGAATTCAAGTACAAGTATTACAACATTCAACAGTTGGTCATATGCCTTTAAAAGTTTAGAGAATGTCAAATAAAAAAAAAAAATAAATAAAAAAAAATCATAATTTTTCCCCCCCCCAAAAAAACCAATATCCCTCACTGTTTTGTGAGCAGTTTATAGCCAATATAGGTCCATTACACATTAGTTAGTTCTTATCAAGCAATTTCATTGGACAAGATGAATTCCATGAGTGCTGTTATATAATATACCATCACTCGGACTTTTAACTTCAATTTGCCTCACAGGTGTTCTAAACTGTTAATTTGGCTCTCATCAAAAGTGAGTAGTTATCTCAATGGGTTACACAAACAAACAAGCAAGACACGATTATTTTTTTAAACTTAAGTGAATTAGTGCCAACAAGCATGCAAAAAATTAGACTTAAAATGAACCACAGAACACGTTCAGCATTTCTGGTGGAAAGGTCAAGTGGCGAAACAGTTTCCCCTCTCGATATGTTCCAAACTACTAAACTCTATGTGACAGAAACATAGTCTATTTCAATGAGATTCTTTCATGGTCAAATGGTATCAAAAAATGTTACTTTTAAAGTTGAAGAGAGTTGCGTTTTAACACATTACCAAGTGACCCACAACATATTTGTTAGGTTGTGTTTTCCATTGTATCTCCACCATACAATGAAAATGTATTCTATGTTCAGTCTTTATGCACGTTGTAACGTTGAACTGCCAGTTGATTGTTTAAATGGGGGAAAAAAGCACTTTATGGTTTAGCGGTTTCTGGTGAGGTTAGAATGTTGAAGGTAACATGACCCTGAGAGCAACGTTTGCTGGATGGTGAAACAAGCTAAACAAACATCCGTGCTAACTCACTAATTTCCGCTAGCTATATGTCAAGCTATTTCATTTACTTGTGCTACAATCAAAATGTTCTTCATTTAAACGTCACATGGTATAGAGAAGTATAAAGATGGAAAGAACAGGAGCTGTTCATGAAAATAACGTGAGGATAACGCCACAGGCAGCTAGCTAGCTTCACACAGCTAGCTGGCTAGAGGCTAGCATTTAAATACTGTAATACATCACCAGTTTGTTGTCAACAAAGCGACTCTTGACAGACTCATGACTCATGATTCAGACTGGTTGTACAATTAATGGAAGTTTGTTTGTGTTAGCGGCTAACTTGTACGTACGTCTACTAATAAATAAATGGTCTGTGCCCTCATGACGATGACCACATCGTAGGGAGTACATGCGCCCTCTTGTGTGATTTAACTTAAACATAACACAAATAGGTGCGGACAAAGTCATTTTATCCAGTCATCCTTTCAAGGTGGGCTAAAGTTTTTCAGCTCTTCTCTAGCACCTCTAAACAACTCCCACATCATCATCCCATGCGGGGAGCATGAATTCACAGGTGATGATAGGATGGCGAAGGAGATGAATTTATGTGCGAGCATGCTCGCAGTATTTGGAGGCTGTGAGTGCCGGAAAAAATCCGGCGAGGAAAAAGAATCTGCAGACGGAGACAGATGTGCATGGCCGCTCGTGAATGTCTCTGTTTACATTTTGAAATTGTCTTGCGCGCCTCGCCCACACCTCATTGCGCCCTCCGTCTCAACATCGTCACCGAACGTCTGTCTTTGTTTCTTTGTCGAGGCGGGAAAACAAATAATAAAAAAAAAAGGCTTCAGAGACTGCCCGCCTTTGGATAGTCTTGATACATGCTTGTCAAATGAACAGCGATAAGAGCTATTGTGGCTTTCTGTCATTCTTGTGTGCTCGACAGCATGAGTTAACACGCATTTAAAGGCTTTTATCTGTTTCCTTTGGCTGTTTATGAAAGGACTGGAGAATCCGCTCCAAGAAATTATCCCCGGGGTGTGTGAATAACTGATTGAAGTTCATCCATCAAATGTGTTTCAGTGCTGCATAAGGAGGTCTAAAAGTTGAACCGGTTGCCAGCCAGAGAATAACAAAACAAAAATCGGAATTGATGAAAACTGCTGAAATCATGAGGAATGTGTCCTTGTCTAACTGCTGTGCATATTTAACATATCTAAAAATGCATGATGATGATGAATGCATGAGCATAGTTTAAAAAGTATGACTCTACATTTTACAAGTTAACTTTAAAAATGTGATTGTTGTGTATGCAGTGCCGTGAGAAATAATTTGCTTACGTGTTTGCTGTTTTTTTTTTCCACACAGTTACTGTAGCTTTGAATACAATTAAATACAGGTAATCTATTTTTTATCACATCGACACCACAATTGGTCTGTTTAATGTGAACATGCAAATGTGTATCATCCAAAGAAATAACTACACGTGCTAAAAGAATACCTCTTTTTTTTTTTTTGTTGGCTTGGTTTCATCATCTGACCAGAAGCGTTAAATATTTCATGATATTACACAATTAATATATGTTACGTCGCTTAGAAGAAAGACAGCTCCTGCTGGTCTGAGACTGATGATGACATCCATTCATCATCATCATAACAAATACTTTATTAAGGTTACAACATCCTTGTATTTGTACAACTTTATTCTCATGACTTGACAGCTTTCTCACTACTTTTTATATTTTTTGCATGTGGCCTTTCATATAATTCACTGAAAGCTGGCCAGCGAAAACACTTTCAATAGGAAGGCGACCGTGACAGGTGACTGTCACATCCATTAAGGTCCAATCATATCATCAGGTAGTCGAGTAAACCACATGGCAGTAGTTTGACAAGCTGCCAGTGTCTTTTGCTGAAGGAGAGTGAAAACATTCTATCAAAAAACACTTCAGTGGTGTTCTTTGTGTCCAGTTCTGATCAAACCGCTGCTATGGTAACATCTACGCTAGTATAAAGGTGTACTGTAATCCCCCATTTATCGCAGGAGTGTGAAAGCATATGAGCTGGGTAGCACATAGCAATGACGATTAATGCAGAATTGACAGAAAATCCGGCCGATGACAAGTAAATAGATGATGAACAAAAGAGGCTCGAAAGGGGAACCCTGTGGAACACCACCAGTGACGGAAAAAACCATGGAATTTGAATGATTTGAGATGTATGAACATTCGCATTTTAAGGTAGTCAATGCCACCTAGTTTGCACGTTAAGAAGTGGAAATGGTGGGAAAATTAACCTTTCATTCATTTTAATGCATCGGGGAGTTTTTCATCTTGTTTTTGATTTGACAGGGCTGTGGGATTGGAACCTTGTCAATCTTCCATTTGAATAGTGGTGTCATGTCTGGGCAGGGTTAAGTTTGAGTTCATGACCTGTTAAGTTGGGTTCAGGACCGTGAGGTCAAGTGTCTGTTTTGAACTGATGTAACTAGCATCTAGTTTCAATTGGTTTTAGGCTATGTGATGTCAGGAATCTTTAATCCCTTTACCTGGTCAACAGCCAATCAGATAATTGCATGTCAGTCCTGTTACCCACGTGTCTAGCCACAACCAATCAGATCGATTCCTTGTCTATATAAGCCTCCTGAGAAGTGTGTGTCTTTGTCGGATTATTACTTCGGTTACCACTGTCCTCTGTGCAACTCCCTTTGTTTCTCGTCTAGTCAAATTTGTTCCACGCCTCTCGATGTGAATAAATAGTAAAAATCTTATTTGTGTCTGCGCTTTGGGATCCAACCTCCAGCTCATAACAAGTGGCCCAAGTTCTGCTGACAAAATGCCTCAACTTACTCGCGAAACTTTTCCAAACTGGCTCGTGTTCATCGCCACTCATCAAACAATGGGATAACACAACAATAATGCAGCTGTTTATTAATATGCAGAGAAAATCCGGCAAGTGGAGGATTTGCATCACAAATGGCGGGCAGCAGCGCGGCTTCCCTCGGGTGGCGACGCATTCGGTAGATCAAGGGTTGAGCGGGCTGTAATGGCCGCATGGGACCGAGCAGACGGAGAACAATGGGAGGTGTGTGGAAGTGAAATTGTTTTCCGAGATTTGTAAACTGCCGGAGCATCTTGTAAGCAGCCCGTGCTCGGACCAAACGATTGCAAACAACCCGGCTCATGAGACGCACGCTCCCTGCGGGTAAATGTGAACGTTAGCTTATATCCCGTATTATCTTGTTTAGCTTTTAATGGCGGCAAAAGCGTTTGTAAGCCCGACTCGTGTTTATGCGCCGTTTGTGGGCCTTAAAGGTACATGAGCGTGTCTCCGAGCTCTGTGGGTATTAGCGGTGGGTTTCCGCGGGGAGGGAGAGGCAGCATAGGCGAGGCTATAACGATGAACTTCACCGTGAGTGATTATAAGCGCTAAGGTAATCCTCGCCTGCGACCATGCACACCGCTACAAAATGAAGCAAATGCCACCAAGGAGGCACATACACACAAACGGAGAGCAATCCGCCCCCAAACCCGCGCATTCCGCCTGCGTCTTATCAGTCCGAGAACGCAGGGAAATCAGAGCTGAACAATCTCGTCTCCCCTCGGGAGTCGAACTTGTGGCCCCTCGAAGGCTGTTATGATGATGCACAACCACCTGCACTGCTCCACTTGGTCCTCTACTCCTAACTACTTTACTCTGTTATCACATGAGAAATCAGCCAGATAGCGCTGTTTTGAAACCTTTCCTGTCATGGCAGTATCGAGGACTTTGGAGCCAAGACCTCACTAAAGCAACCCAAGAGCCCAACGCTTGTTAGCAAAAGACATTTTCTTAAGCAGAAAAAAAAAAAAAAAAGAGGGAGATAGCTGAGGCGCATTGCTGAAGACAGGGCAAGGGCTGAGTGCAGGACAGTTCAGTATGGGAATTGCAGACGAGCTCACAATACAAATCAATATTTTGCTCACAGTATTATCTCAACTCACTTCAAAACAAGCAGCGAGAGAGGCTTCAAGTTTAAAAAGTTTTCTGTCAACCTAATTATGAAAACATAGAATTACACGTTGAGTACTCCTGAGGAAAGTCAGATTAGCTTTATGCTAACAAACAATGTAATTAGCCATAGGCAGGCTAATAATAGCATTGGTGCTAATGACGGAAGGTCCATCAATCCGTTAATGACGGACGCCTATTTTGTTGATGATTAAGAAATTTTGATTTGTTGACAGACTAAGCATTTCCAGAAGTGGGTTATCATTTGTCAATGCAATAAGTCAGTCAGTTCTAACAAATCTAACAAATTTAATGACGGATGGTGGATAGATGGACACATGCCATTATTATATTAAATAATATGCAAAAAAAAAAAGCTCCATCAAATCAACATATATATTTTTTTAGAATTATACATCTAGTAAATCGCTACTTATATACTGTAGGTTGTGTTGCACCTTAGAAGAGGCTGACATGTTTCGCTGCCATCTTTCTGCTACAAATACCCAAAGAACTTCGAAAACGTAGTAATTGGTGGTATACTTGCGAATTGTGGTCTAGCTGAAGCACCGTAGTGCGCATGCACACGCTTCACACTTAGGTTGTTGCATTCTATTAGTTCAACACTAGATGGCCCTAAAATTTACACACTGTCCCTTTAAATTAAATTAAAACAGTGTTTTTGTTGTGTGTTTTTTTCCCGGTGGGCCTGGAATGGCGCTGAAAAGGATTAATGGCAGTTTATTTCATCTTATACCAGGAGACAGAACAATGTGATATAGAGTATCATGATTTTTTTGTGTGTGTTACGCCAACACTGGAGTGTATAGCCACTCTCGTCAGATAAAAGGAAGGGAAGTCTCCCTCCCATGTGTCACAAGTGTGTCCCTTCCGATGAGAGCTGAATCCATCACGTCAAATGGCGGGGGTCCCCTCCCCTCCCCTCCCTTCCTTCTACTTATTCTCTCACTTCCTCTTTGATATGATTGTTTCTCTCTCCTCGGACCAAATCAATTTGCAGCCCCGCCAGATGATGCTGGAAATCTGCCCGCGTGCGGTCCAGCCATTACGCTTTAGATGTCAGCCTATAAGCATCCATTTACATGCATAGCGGCACACTTCCGGATCTATGAATAAATCTGATAGTAATCCCTAAAACGTGGGGGAGGGGATTACTGTGTTTACTAGTGTGCGGGAACCCAGTGCAATCTGGTTTAGTGGAGTGTCAAACTTGAGGCTCGGGGGTCAGATCAGGCCTGCCGTATGCTTTTATGTGGCTCATTATGTGCCTCTACTTTGTTTCTTGTTTAAATCCGTGACAAAATTTCACATTTCCCTAAACTTTACATAACATTACCATGGTGTTATAACCATTTTACTAATGTAAATTTATACACATTTCCAGCCCCGCGCAAGTTGTGGGCAATTTTCTTTCTTTTGGGTGTCTATCTAGCACAGATAGAAGAGGGTGTTTGCTCTGTTCTGCGCCATTGTTGGAGGGAATGCCACCATCTCCCGGCCAATCGAAGCAGCTCCCTTCATTACCTTTAAATTTATCACAGAGAGAGTCGTAGCTTGGGTAAAGTCTCATCTACATTTGGTTACCAAATTGTCAAGTGCACTGGTAGGCATGCAATACAAAATGGTGGAACTCCTCCTGAGGCCAATTTTTATAATGGAAGCTAACTGAGTGAACTGTGAAACTCTTCTTCGTGTGTGTCTCTCTGACTGTATTATACTGCCCCCAACTGGTCAAGGTGCTGATACCAGAAGGGGAATCACAACGTCCATGAAAATGTGGCAAAAACTGCTTAATTCTGTTTCATTATGTCATTATTATTGTATTTTATGTTATTTTTTTAACAAAGTAGAATAACATAGTGTGCTATTTTTCCCGATTAAAAAAAAACACATGACACAATTTTTTTTTTGGGGGGGGGGGGGTGTAAATGAAGTAATGGCATTTCCACCCATTTCCTAAGGGGAGAATGATTTGCGGTTGGTTCGAGTTACATGTTCATGGAACAAAATGAAAATGAGTCTGACAACTCTGGTGAGTGAGCAGAAAGAAACGTGTGAACGTGAACATCTCGCGCCCTGGATGTGTTGCTGTGCAGCTGCCACGTGTTCTTTATATGGGAAATAATATCCATCAAGGGTATTACGACTCTATTTTTAGCCATCCAAACCTTTGCCATAGATTTTCCTTGTGTTTAAATCTGCCCTTGAAACTTGTGCCAATATTTATTTATCCCGCTTTCTCAAAATCCTGATAACAGAGAATAGGGAAGGAGGGGAACTATAACAGACAGAGAGAACCGAGCCAAGCCAGCAATCTCCTCGAAATAGGTCAGTTTGAAAGCGCGAATTTTCATACAGCCTTTTTTTTTTTTTTTTTTAAGAAATGCTTTTTAGGACTGAGGATTGTGGAGGAGAAGTGCCGCTGTGGATCTCACACTCATATACACTCACACAAAGCTAAAGCAAACGGTACAGAAGGCACTGAAGATTACTACTGCCCCCCGATGTTTAGGACTGGTATTACATATTTTCCCCTCTTGGGCTCCCATCCAGTTGCTTCCCCTTCACTGAGGAACTTGGCAAGACAATCGTGTGGGTTCTCTTTCCTCATATAGTCGTCACGACGGCGGCTTTCAGAGAAGATGTGGGCTTCCAAAAACGTGAAGCGGATACGGCGAGCGCCCTTCTCCCCCTCACATGGCCTCGCTTGATACAAACCAGAGCGCAAATCCTCCACAAGCACAAAAGAGAAGGAGGAATCAATGAAGACGTACCGCACTGGGATCTCTCTCTGTGTCTCATCCGGAGCATCGTTGCTAGCTCTAAGCTGACGTCGCCTCACGTTCAGAACGAGGTTGTGTAGGAAGAGGGAGGAGGCGCTTTTGTGAGTCACGTTCCTGGAAATAGAAGATGCAAACCAGTTTGGAGGCGGATCAAATAAGTTCATACTGTTGACCTCTCACCTATTTTACACTCTCTTAAATAGAAGGATCCATGACCTAGTCTCAGAATTTTTGTTGACCCCTGCTCTTAATTGAATGCATTCTTTGACTATATGTGCCCTGAGACTGTTCGGCAACCAGGACTCACCCAAAGCCAGCGAGGTTAGTGCTTACGTATCAGTTCTCTTACATTGAAATAAATGCCGGTCTCTTCGCCTTCAGCACAATCACGTTTTATGAACTCTTGATTCTGTAATACAGTAAGTGCAAGAGAGCTTCACCTTCGTCACTTACACATGATAGCCCATAATGCTTTTATGCACCATGCAAAAAGGGGCCTTCCCATAAATTTGGATGCATACAAGCGTCCAAAACCAAAAGTAAAAGTCAGCCATAATGCATTTGTTGTTGAAAGAATCTTTACTGGTGAACTAGTCTACTTTATTGACCTTCCATGATGCTTGACCTCCTGCTTTTGAAAGACTGCATTATGCAAATAAATGTAGACGGTCACCGGAGTGTGAATATAAATCGTATTCTGTTGGGTAGATATTACTGTAAATAGGATGCTATCCCTCCATGTTGTATATGTAAATCAACCCAAAAATTTACATTATTTACAATAATAATTCTGTTGTATGAATCCCCATCAGTCTAAACATGACATTCTGATTAATATTGTATTTGTGGAATGTAAATTAAGCCGCTAAATCCACCCATTTTTATCCATCTTAGAGGACGGCCATTTTGCCACTTGTCGACCGAAAGTGTCATCACTGGCCAATCATGTCTAAGCTTGCAAATGTCACATGACCAAACTCAGAAAAGAGCTGAGCCGTGATTGGCCATTACCTGAGGTCTGAGCAACGGTGATGTCATTTTCAGTCAACAGCAAGTGACAAAATGGCCGCACCCTGAGATGGATTAAAATGGATGGGTTTTGCTGCTTAATTCCTATTCCACAAGCGCAATATTAATAAAAATGCCATGTTTACTGTAGACTAGTATTATTGCAATGAATTTTGGGGGGGTTGACTTCGCCTAAAGGTTAAATATTTTTGTCTTTTGTACATTACTTCCTGTCTGTTTGTGGTTGGTTTGACTTGGTATCATTAACCAATCAGCGTTCTTATTCCTCCCTGCTATTTCTTGTAAGTTGGTTATACGATTTGACTTTTTTGAGCTTGAATTCAAAAGTATACAAGTGCCTACAAGTTGTCTATCAATCAGTTAGCCAAGGCGTCCAGTTGTGGGATGTCGTTATTTTTCTTCTTAAAACAACAGGTGGCTATCATACAGCAGTCATTTTTCACCACTGCAGCACTCCACGAGTCCAAACTAATGACCAAAACAGCGAGCCACTCCAAATCATCTCTCACCCCCAAGAGATGGACATGATAAATGACAAATGAATCGACGCATGTGTTTGAATCTCCACTCGTGTGGACTGATGTGATTGCACACCTTTTTTCGAAATGACAAAGAAACTGTCACGGGGGAAATGTGAACCATCATAGACAAAAGAAACGCCTACAGTATTTTTGTTCTAAAGTGCAGTCAAAGATCCAAACGTGAACAGGTCGTTATCGTCCGCATTTACGCAGCTGGATTCCACCAAACATAACATGTTTTGTCTCCTAGTACGATATCTGTGAGGACAAAGAGCCAGAAGCAACACAATGTGGCCTTCTTTTGTCTTCACACAGAAAAGTTCATGTCATGTTATTATTAACGAAATAGCATCTATGAGTTTGCTGTATTGAAAGCAATGTACGCATGTTACGCATAGATCAGACGTCTGTGTGTCTCAGCACACAGATGGGAAATAGGTGTTGGATTGAAATTGCTTCTTTTCTACACGTTTCTTCAACTCTTCTGTCGGGGCGCGACGCTGTTCTTTTATCCAGCCGAGGCTAATTCGTGCTGAGCCATGCCTATTGCTTTCAAAGGGAAAACAGCATGCATCTCAAAGAGGGGAGATGAAAGTGGTCTAATGATCTATAATACATGGACGCCACTCATTGGCACAGAAAAATAAGGCTTAGGTGTCGGGTGAGGGGGGACAGCATGTCACATTGAGAGTTTGTCATTTATGTAGCGTGTAAGAATGATGTAAACATTTGACACAGCTAGTGTTTAATAACTCATTCAAAATGCAGATTAATCTCAATGTGAATTGTGTAACTTCATTAACCTAATCCGATTCTTTACAGTACACTCCAAATCAAAATAGTGTCGAGGGCTCGGTTCTAACTTCTAAGGCGAACTATGCTAACTGCAAGCTAGCGGGCTAGCTGAACGTCGCTATTGTCACAGGTTCCTTGCCTTAAGATATTCACTTTAGAACATTTTTCACCATTATGTCGCTTTTGTTTGTTTGTTTGTACTTTTGGTTGGTGAAAGCTCCAGCATTCTCATACAAAACAAACCATTAAATGTCATTAGACAAAAAAAATAGCGGTTGGTGAAATCAGGGAAATGGCTATACCTGGCTTTGCGACTGCCTTAGAGGAAAATGAGGTAAGTTGCTTCCAAGGAAAACAGAACTCAGGCTGTCATTTACATTTTAGCAGACAAGTTGATTTAAAAAAATAGATGTGGTGAGAATTCAGATTTTATAGTTTACATGATCACTGAGGAACTGGCTAGTTAATTGACTTCTGGGTTGTTGTTGGGGGTTTTTTTTGTGTTGGTTTTGTTTATTTTTATGGATAGCACACGTTTGTTTGTTTTTTTTGCTAGCAGGCTTGCTATTAGGTTTTGCAAATTACTCAAGTCCTCAACCAATCATTTTATAGATAACTGTGAAAAAGATGTCATTCATAAATCCAATTAAGATTTCTTGCCTCTGGAGTTTATGGTTTACAACCATTAAGAAAAAATATTTAATTACATGACAATACTACTTGGCTAGCATGTTAATGTCTTGAATTTCCTAAATCATTACTACAAAAGTTCTCGTCATAGTTGAGATGTAGTTGAGTTAGCAACACTGGTCACTATCAGGTTACGCTTTACACCAGCATAAACCAATTATCTTGAAAGATTAATAGCAGCTGAGCTAACAATAGTATTTTTTTATTTTATTTTATTTTTTTACCCTCATGACCAACGGCATTAAACTGAACCTTTAATGTGTACTCTTGTCCCAGTTTTAGATTCGCTGTTGATATAATGGCCATAAATTAGAAAACTAGATTATTATTATTTTTTTTTTAATTTGCAAAATTCAATTAAAAATAAACACCTCTCATTCAAACAACCTCGACCACTACACTAGAATTAATATTTAATCCGTTATATAAAATGTGTATTATAAAAGTGACTTCTTTTTTTTTTTTTATAAATTGCAACGTGCCTAATAAACTACCTTAGTCAACAAAATGAATTAGTGATTTAGGTCATTTTTGTCATTGGCTTGTTGAGCATAATCTGAGAACAATTTGGCATTTTTAAGACCTCTAAACAGTGGATTTAAGGATTAACATGCAATTTGTAAAGATAATCCTTCATTTTGGAAAACCAAAGGTCCACAGATACCCTGAAAAAAAAAAAAATCCCCCAAAGATAAAGCTGTTGCACTGCCACCAAAAATTGTGTCTCCAAGCACAATTCTACTTTTGTGAAATTTTCAAATCTCTGTTGATTGTTCAGATGTTGAAAGGTCATTTTTTTAAAAAAGGAGCTGGGCTAAAAATTGTGTCAATATCATGCCATATATTCTCCGATTTGGCCTCTATTCAAGAAGTACAGTCAGTATTTGTATAGTTTTGTGCCTGCATTTTTATGTAGGTAAAAAAAAAGCAAATATTTAGTCTGACCTTTTCAACAGTTGAGCAATAGCAAAGAACATTTCCTTTATTATAATTAAAAGGGATGGAAACCTGACTGTCTACTATCATTGCTACTTAAGTTTGTCCTGCTAATTGCCTTTATATTGCATCCAGCTCATTAAAGCAACAAAGTTAGGGGCTGCCCACAACTTTATCACACTATTGCTCTTTGACAGCTTCACTTTCAGCGAAAAGTAGTTGCTTTAAAACTTCCTAGTCATGATGACTGCCTGGAAAAGAATCAAAGTCTGCAGATGATTTGAATAACTTTGAAGCCGTGAAGATGATTGAAGACGATTGAGTCCACTGTGTGTGAAATGTACACATTTCCAGTCGCACGCTTTGCATTCCACCCCTCCCGTTGCAGTTTTATTATTCGTGGTACGCTGCGCCTCTCGGCATAGGCCGCTGAGATTAGTCATCGTCTGTCCCATCTGTTGTGTTTACTCCGAGGACTCATTTGTTTACTCGCCGGCTCGCATCAGATTGCCGTGTGGCCGGGGGGGATTCCTTGGGTACAGATGTGGTCATATCCTCTCGTTTGGCACACTGATTCATCATGTTTGTCATTAATAGCTTCGATGAATAACACCATTTCTTAGGTTGCGTCATCATTTTAGACCTAATGAGCGGAAAATATGCCTTGAGAGTCCAAAAGTATGTACATGTGTGCTCAAAGATCGAAAAACAAAAAATGTGTTTAGGTCAACTGGTTCCACACAATTTAAATAAAAAAAAAAATGAAAATGTTAAGTTGACCCGTCACTGTTCAGGTGTGTTAAAATAACATTTGATAAAAAAAAATTTTTGATAAGAAACAGTGGCTATAGTTCAAAACAAACTTTCCTTTTACGTCAATTGCGCTTTATGCTAACAATGCTAATGCCCGTAGACGGGCTAACAAGTAGCATCGGTGTCACAGTGGTATAATATCCCTTTAAAGCAATGACTGAACACAAACAATGCAGCAACACATGGGCAGCAAAATAAATACTCACAGGCAAATATTATTTATTCTCTCCGCAAACAACTGATATAACTGCAGCTTGAGGACCATCTTTATTTGCAGTACTGTATATCCATTTTTCTGTATTATACTTGAAGGAACATCAATGTCAATTGAATTGATGCAAAAAATGTGGCAAAAATCCAAGATTTTGATTTTTTTTAATTCTAAATAAAGGCACAACATTTTTTTTAAAAATGAAAAAAAAATGGGATTTTTACATTTAATTTCCCAATTTTTTTGATCGATTCGATCAGTTTCAACTTTAAACTGTTCAGCTTGTCCCTACCCAAAATTGTCTTCAAATTTTAAAGTAAAAGCCAAATATTGATATTTTTTTTCCCTCTAATTTCGACATTTTTCGATCCATTCAAACCTGTCTAACTTCAAATAGTTCAACTTACCCCCATTGCATTGTTTTGTTTTGTTTTTTGTTTTTCAAAAATCTGAACGTAAAAGCCAAAATGTAAAATTTTCATTTCCACGTCACTTGGTCGATATAAAACATGCCATCTTCAAATTGTTCAGCACATGCATCATTGATCCTTGCAAGAGTCAGGCCTACCGATCAAAATTTCTGCGGGAATTTTCTACTTTCATTATTACTATGCTTATATAAAGAACAATATTATAGAGCCCTATTTTCTTTGTTAACTCATTCAGTATCAGCCATTTTCACTGAAGCAATCCCCTTTGCTTCCCAGCCGTTTTACTGGATTTTTGACTGATTTGGCAACCCACAGAATATTGTGTTCTATTGCTATAAAAACATGGAACCTACCAAAAGAAATATTAGTCTCTTCTTTCATCTATCTGTTTCCGTTTTGCAGCAATTAGCATTAGAATATAGCTAAGTTTCATCACTATTCACAAATCTGCTTCCAATTGTGGGGAAACATCGTGTTGTCATCATGGCCCTGGTTGATCTGTTAAACTCTGTAATTATTACCATTTTTCCACCCGTTCTCTGCAGTTGGGAGGCATCATCAAAGACTTCTGTTGTCTAGCATAATAAAACAAAAACGTATAAATACATCTTTGGGACACTGAATACAATTAAAATAGAACATATTTATACGTTTTTTGGGAGCAAATGAGTTAACATAACAAAAAAAAATTTTGGAAGGCTTTAACGGGTTAAAGGCTTCTGATTTAATTACAATGGGGAAAGATGACTCGTGATACGAGTGTGGTCTCTCAAGGCATGCTAATAAAAATCCATCTGTCCATCCATTTCCTATCACTTTTTTTTCAAACAATAATAGACAATTTAGAGCCTTCAGTTATGCTAACCTGAAGAATTCCCACAAACATACAAACTCCGTACAGGACAGCTGGAGAGAAGGCTCGAACCCTGAGTCTTGGAGCTGTGAGGCAGATGTGCTAACCACTAATTGCCATCATGAATAGAATCAATAAACGTAATATGTCATCTCGTTCATCGTGTTTTGCTGCCAAGAGAAAATGCCAAACATTCCCTGCATTGTTGTTATTGTTAGTGTTTGTCTGTCTGTGTATTGGCACACAAACAAGTCCAGGATTTACTGGCTTGTGGAATCCAAATGGCGGCGTGTAAATCCATCGCATTCGCTTTGGTCTTTTCAATTGTTCAGTTCATCTCACATCGGGGCAGTTTCGGCAGATCAAAAAAGAGAAACGCTTCGGACAGCTTTGCTGTCCCAAGGAATGCGTAATGCCAAGGGCGCAGTCCGACAAACAATTGAACAAACGCAACTTATATGTGGAAGCATGCAGCAGTCAACTCAAGGGACCCAAAAGTAAATCTTGCATAACACAAGGTCGACATTCATTATGTAAAGTAAATTAGCTCTGGCTGCCTCCATTACTGCCTTTACGTGCTTTAATGTAGGGAGAATTTGCTGAGCCCACGCTGCTCTAACTGAGTTTACTGACTTGTGGCCTTCTCCACACAAAATTATCTTCCTAACTGAAAACTGCAGCTGTCTGTAAGGCGCAATTTGTTGGCAAATGGATGGCCAAAAGGCACGTCTTTGCATCAAAAAGAACACGATTCTTAATTAAACCAGTAGAATACAGCGGGACTGGCAGCTCCACAGTACGACTTCACAAGTTTCTTCTGAATGATGATTAATGCAACGGACTTCTGTGATGTGTATTGAACAAAATGGCAACTGTATTAAATGATATTTTACAGCATGCGGATGGCCCAAATCCATGGCCGTAATTCTTGTGAGGATGGGTTGCCCTCAATTTCTGACTGAGGGTCAATAATATTATAGAGCATGAAACATTGTTAAACTAACAGTAAACAGTATTTTGCAGATTTGTAGTTCAAACCTGATATGAACATGGATATATATTTAGGGGTGTCTCAGAAGAATCGCAATTCTCATTTACTATGATTCAGAATTGATATAAAATGTCCCAAAATCGATTTTATTTTAATTAATATATACTGTCTTGCCTTTGTTTATGTGTGCCTTTATTAGGAGCGCTGTTCATCATGTTGTATACGATTTGGCCATTAGGGGCAGTGTGGTTCCCCACATTCTGATACACTGTTAAGTTGTAGTCGCATTAGAGAGTAGAAGAAAAAAGTCAATCAAGTTATGCCAATAAAAGTTGGTTGTTGTTTTTTCAGCATAGGAAGAACATATGCTGGTGAGTAATGTTAAAATACTTCTCTGTATACATTCTTGAAGTGTTTTTGTATGAATAGCTGTGCTTTTGAGTGATAAAAGTGACACGAGTAGTGAGCTAATTAGCGTTAGCAAGTCAATGGCGTGTTCCATTGTGCCTTGAGCTAATTACATTCGGGAAACAAGCTAAACAAAGTTTTTAGGCTGCTTTTGCACTGTTTAAAATAAAAAATAAAAATAAAAAAAAGTTGGGTGAACTCAAAATTTCAAGGCAACAAACATTAAAATTTTTACTTCGGAAATTCTGCTCCTCAATTTTGCTCCTGCGAAAATTGGCATTTCACAACAAATAAATAGGAGTTTACATAACTAATGCATTGTCCCACAACTTATATACCCATCACATAAAAGTAAAAACAACTCAAAAAATTGTTTGAGATGAAACAACTTGTTTTGTTTTGCTAACATTGTTACCATAAATATCAATTATGTATATTGCATTTTGACGTTGTTGGAACTTTTATTATTGTTTTAGCCCTGAAACACAAGAATAGAATACAAGTTGTGTTTTTTGGAGTGTGGTATGTGCAAGACGGCTGCTGACAACAAGCACACAGACTTGCAGGCATTTGTATAAAAATAAGATTCCCTCCCTGAGTACAGAGCATAAGGCACAATAACAACATTAGCAATGTAATGAGGACACACTGTCTCATGAACAGGTTTAAAAACACAAATATCCCCCAAAAAATAGATGAACAATACCGATAATGCATTTATGACCATTAAAATAAAGCCTCTTATAGTTGTGCGCGTTGTTGTCCTTGTGCGTGATGAATAGGTGCATGAAAAGGAACGACTGGCCAGAACTTGTTGACATTTTCACGAGTCCTGTTGGAGCACTTAAGATGCCCACTTGATTGATACGAGTGCTTTGGAGACAAAAGCAGGGCGAAATGAAGAATGGACATAAATGTAAAGGGGGATAGAGCATGTGGGAAACATCAACAAGTGATGGGGGGTGGGGAGGGGGAAGGGCCGTAACAGCACTGGGAGAAATAAAAGAATGAAACACACAAAGAAGAATCATAAAGACAGGACGGAGACAGCAAGAGAAGAAAAGTTGACATGACCGCTTCCTCACTGCCTTCAGTAGGTCGGCCTATAGAGAAGCTCCCTGGAGGCCAATCGTCGTTTCAGCTCCTTCCACAGCAGCTCTCTCTCCTTTTGGGCGCCCTTCATGAAGCCTCGGTTCTCCTGGGCTCTCCGACTCAGGTAAGGCATCACCTCGTTCACCGGGCCGTAGGGGACATATTTGTAGACTGGAAAGCCTGCCAGGCCTGGGGTTGGATGTAAAGTGAAGGGTGCAGGTATTAGTTTTGGCCACTTGGGGTCATCTGTGACTGAATGCGTGTGATAGGCAGAGTCAACGAATGAGAGTGTAAACTTAGCTGGCTGCTAACTGGCTAATTTGTTAGCCACTCCGTGTGATGAATGCAAATATGCGCTAATGTTTATTTTGTTACATTGGTTCAATAAAGTGACTGTGATCTGAAATTCTTCAAATGTATTTCACAATACATCCAATACAATAGGGGTGTGAATTGCCTAGTAACTGATGATTCGATTCGTATCACGATTCACAGGTCACGATTCGATACCGATTAATCCCAACATGAATTTATAAGTCGATTGTTGCAATTTTTTTTTTACTTCAAATTTAGAAAATACTAATCAGTAAACTTGTCCAGTGTAAGATTTGTATGAAAATGTATTCTTTATTTATCTGAAACTTAAGTCTTATACAGGTTGTAATCTGTTTCATGTTTGAACAGCATTGAAATAAAATATTAAGGTTTAATGTTCCATTAATATAACATTCTTCCATACTTAAGGTGTGAACCTTAACCCGAAGTAAGACGTTTTGTTGAATATTTTTACATTAAAATTGGAAGTTTAAAAATCGATTCAGGCGCCTATTGAATCGATTCGAGAATTGCGCGATTTAATATTGCGATATATTGCCGAATCGATTTTTTTTTAACACCCCTACAATACAATAAAACGTACAACGATTTTTATTAACATCTGTGCCATTCTTGTGTCCGTTCTTCTAGGATATAATGAAAGTCCTGGATTTTTAAAGCCTGTCCGCAACTGCTGCTTTGTCCCTCCAGAAAACCACAAAGAAGCAGACGTCTAACACAAATGCGAGACCCTTTCAAGTGGAACCGACAACTTCCTGCCGCCGCCGCTTGATTGACAAACAACAGGGCGAGAACCGACAGCGGCGGCTCACCGAGTCAACTCGTCAACGCCGAGGTGCCTCACTTCATATGTCACCGCTTGGGCCGGCAATCTGCGGTCACTGTCAGACTCTCACGAGGCACGCTTTAGACTTAAAACTATCGCATTAAGGCTTCGGAGGGCATCATGAGGTTTCGCTGTGACTCCATGTGTGTGTTTTGCTCACCCAGGGGGAAGCTGATCTGATCACACATGCCCAAGAGCTGGCCAAAGAACACTTTGTTTTCCCTGGGCAACAGAGCCAGCTCGTTCATTCTGATGGCCCAGATAGCCAAAAAAAAAAAAAAAAAAAGGAGATAAGCATTTAGGAAGATTCACACGAGGATGACGAGGTGAAGCGAAAAAGTACCTCTTCAATGTGTGCTTCACGGTGTCCTCATTATGGGAAGCCACCATAACGTTGGCGTTCCTGTGAAGGGCGATCTCGTCCAGAACGTAATCTAAACATCTGCAGAAAAACATGCACAGGTAACGTTTGTTTGCCACACATGAGTCATACAAATATTTTATTGTAATTAAGACTTAGCCAGGTTGCAAGGTAAGTAACCTTTAATTATTTCATAAACAAGGTTTGCTTCACAAAATTAAAAGTAAAACATTTAAAGGCATTTACACAGTAAATTATGGAGAGTAAATTTTACTCTAAACTCTGTTTGGTCCCACTCTAAACAGTAAAATTTACTCAATTTACTTTTTAGCATGCACGAGAGAATCTGCTTATCCCATGAAAAAAAAAACTATTGAACGATTTATTCACTCAGAAATTCTAAGTAAATTTGGCAAGGAGAGATTTTGACTAAATGGGACTACCGGTAGTTTATTTACAAAAAGACACAAGACACAAGGGTTGAGGAACCAACTCACAACCTTCAGCTTGGGGGAGTGCCACTCTACCACCTGAGCTATGCTACTCCTACCGTTTGCTCCATCGATTTTGGTCTGTTGGAGTTAAGAAGATTCCAGCTGACCCAAGCGCCCAGGGAGTAGATTGGCTGTCTCCCAAACTGAAGTTGTGGGTTTGTTCCTCAACCCTTGAGTGACTTTTTTTTTTTTTTTTAAACGATCTTCTTAATGTAAATTTGACCCTGTTTAGAGTCAAATGTACAGAATTTGCTGTGTATACAAACAAGAGTTAAAAAAAAAAAAAGTAAAGACATTTAGTACTAGCTTTCTAAAATTAATAAACAGGTGAAAGAACAAAATATTTGGGAAAAAAAAAATTAAAACGTTGATTTTTCTTAATTGACTTTAAAAAATTAAATAACTTAAAGGGATCGTTCGGCTTTTTTAACATGAATCTCAATTTGATCCTCACCTCCCGTGTGTGCGATCAGCACTGACTTACCCCTGACAGCGTTCGGTGACACCAGTTCTGGTCCGGCGTTGGACGAGAGGAAAATAGTCCAGCAAGCTGGCTGGGGTAATGGCGTCTGACTTTATTCAGGAAAGAGTATTGTGATGGAAATGTATCACGCTTTTGAAAACAAATAGTTTTTAGAAGAAAAACGCTTTATTTCCGAGACCCCAGCCAGCTTGCTGGACTATTTTCCTCTCGTCCAACGCCGAACCAGAACGCGTGTCACAGAACGCTGTCAGGGGTAAGTCAGTGCTGATCGCACACACGGGAGGTGAGGATCAAATTGAGATTCATGTTAAAAAAGCCGAACGATCCCTTTAATCATGGGTATGGGGTAAAAAAAAAAAAAAGTTTTTAACCTGGTTAAATATTATATATAAAATCAAAGCAGGGCTAACTTGACTTCCGTTCGCAGCTTATTTCATTTACGTGCAGCATAACAGCTAAATGCTGCTGCACCATGTTTACTTTCAACTCTGAGCTCCACTAATTGACCCAACCAGACCTCAGAGTCCTGCAAATAATGTGAAATGAACTAGTTTGTGCACAATATGTGGTCACTCACACGGCATACAAGGCACATTAGAAGTGTTTTTCATACAAATATTTAGTGTAATTATGCTCTTTTTGCACATCTTTTATTGGGGGGGATTTCCGAATACAGGAACGTACATGTATGATACAAATAGTCAATAGACAGTCACAGTCTGTAATTATGACTTTAGCACTGCTTTAGCATAGGTTAGTGATTGGCAATTCGCAAATTTCAACTTAATACAAATTCAGATGACCGAGCTGCCTCAGGAACAGAACTCCATCATAAACTGATAGAAGTCTATCATAAACTGAAGACGGTGCCATTTTGGGGAATATTGCAAAATTAATGGAACTCATTTCTCCTTATCTAAGAAAGAATGCTTAACACTTGTAATGCAGTTTCACAAAATGATTGAGAACACAAAATCAGTCCATGTACATCATTTATGGTTTTCTCTCCCAGCCACAAATTTTAACCAACTCAGTCTTACCTGTGGTACATTGCGTTGGTAGTCTCGTAGTCAGGGTTGATGGGGTCCTCATAGTCGAATTCTAACGCCCTCTCCCGCTCCTGGTACATGTATGCCCCTCGCACCAGCTTGGCAGCAAAGAGCCATCCCTCGCGTCTCGATAACTCCACGTCCAACGTTACGTTGCCGAAAGCGTCCTGTGTTACAAACACTGAAGATGACCAAATCAAGATCTCACAGCACCTTCGCAACAGCAGAATGTTCCAGCCGTGACGACGCGTTCGGACCTTCAAGTAGCACTGGTAGGTGTTGAAGATGACCGGCATGTCTTTGTTGTAAAGCTTCTGCGTTTGCAGCGTGAGTCTGCTGATGGCCGGCTGCATGTACGTCTGTTCTGCGTCCACCATCAAGCGGACGCCATGTTTTACGGCGTGCTGCGGTTTAAAAATAAATAAATAACTAGTGGTTCTACTTGTCAGATAGTGATTCTACGTGATCAGGCTCTGAGAGATGACCGTGGCTAAAGTATCCAAGCGCTGCAATATCCTCTTCATTTGTCCCTCCTCCTCTGCGGTGAAGTCTTTGAGCAGAGGCTCCAGTTCACCACGCTGAGCAAACAAGCAAGAAGACTATTAGATACTAATGGGCCCTAATGGAATGACAGAGACAAGGTAGTAATTGAACTCCTTATCATACACTAACAGAAAGTGTGATGTGGTTAGTATAATCATCTACGCCCAAGGCACGAAGGTAAGAGGTGTCGTGTTATTGATTTGTTTGTCAGGATCACAAAAAACCCCCAAAAACAAACAGCTGATTTCCATAAACCTTTTGCTGAGAAGCTAAATAAAGATTGCATCTAATTTTCTCTTTATTACGTTTTAAGCTATTGAATGTCACTCCCACATTTTACGGTTTAAGGCTATTTTGATGTCGCTGTGATAAAATATGCACATTTTGACATTGGTATTGTCTTTATGCTCCAGCTTTGATGAGGCTCTCTATGTCCATCCAGCCATCCATTATCTGAGACATTTGTCCTCATGATGGTCACGAGCATGCTAGAACCTGTAAGTACATATATATATATATATATATATATATATATATATATATATATATATATATATATATATATATATATATACATTTAATGAAATGAACTTTTAGGTATTATTATTGATGAACACTTAACATGGAAATCACATATAGAATATGTCAAATCTAAGGTATCACAAACTGAAGCAGTTTTACACAAGGCTAAAGAATCATTGAACAAGAATGCTGCTTTGTTTTTGTTATATAATTCATTGATTGTTCCATCCCTGACCTATTTGAAGTGTGCGCGTGTGCAGCCAAATCCCACACCGATTCCATCTTTCTTTTACAGAAACGTGCTATTTGTGTTGTTTGCAGCTGTGGATACAGAGACCACACTAATCCATTATTTATACAACTAAAAATTTTAAAACTTAATGAATTGATGGAGTTTAACGGTCTCAAAATAATGGTTAAAGCCCATCGTGAAAGTTTACCAGTTAATATACAAATTACATCAAAAAAAAGAAAAAAAAAGAAAGTGAGTATAAATTAAGAGGAACAGATATTTTCTCTAAAACAAAATATAGAACAAAACAAAAAGAACGATGTATTTCAAGGCGTCAGTTTATGGAACAATCTGGATTGTATAACAAACTCATCCCAGTCTATCTGTATCTTCAAAAACCTGACAAAAGCTCAATTACTGGAAAAATACATATAGTACAAGGACATGCTGCTTAATTATTACATAGAATTGTTATATTGAAAACATTTTGACCGCTCACTGTCATTTACTTTGTGTTGTTTATTTTTTGTTGTTGTTGTTGACTGGGGACAGATAACATAAGTTTTACTTCTTTCAAAAAAAAAAAAAAACGTGATTATTGTTAAAGACAGCAATTTTTATCACGTGAAAACATTTTTGGACTTGCCAGCCCAATATGACCCAGAAACGGTTCAAATATCGTCAGCACTCAAGATGGCGACCTTGAGAGGATCATAAAGCTCCACCACCATGCATAGAGAATGTACACAATTATAAACCCACGTTACATAAACTGACAAGACAGATGAGATGGACAAACACACGCAGGAAAGGGCAAGGCAGAGTTCTGCGCTCCGTTGAGTTTAGAGTTGTATATTTCAGCCTGACTGACCTCAACATTGGGGACTACAAGCAGCTCAGCCAGGTTTGCTCTGTCATCCAAGAGGCTGTCCCAATCCAGGAGGTCAACAGTTCTGCCAAAACAGAGCATCAGAATTTACAATGTTGATATGCTAACATCTAATATCAGTAGTCGCCCTTCCATAAAAATGCAACTTTTGAAGTGAAACATTTCAGTTTTTACTCCATTCAACACTCACCCTGAAGTTTCATTCTGCCGTGCACTCAGCATATTGTAGAAGTCGTCTTTTGCACCCACACTGCTCAAAAATTCCTTAACGAATACATTAGCATTGAAAGTAAGTAAATAACCCTGTGCATGAAACATGCTCAATATGAGAAGGAGCAAGTCACCTGCATCTGTTTAAGATCCAACCTTTGCTCCAAGACATCGATGCCGTCTTTACACTGCTTGGCTGCCAGGAAGCTGAAAAATCGCCGCCATTTCACGAGGACCTCGGAGAACTGGAGCTTGAAGAACAATGGCCGCCAGGTCAGCACAATGCTACTACAAGACGTGTGATGATTATGATGACGCATTGATGTCCTTGAGCTTGAAACATCTCACCAGAAACTGAGGTCGACCCAGGGCGGTCATTTTGATGGCAGAGAAGCCGTCCATTGAACTCCCACCTATTGGAGAATGTTGGATCGACTTCTTTGAGTATTTTCACAAATGTTTTATTTTAAACAATTCCATAAAATTGCATTTGGAAAGTCTACTTCGCTTAATGCTAATGAACAATGCAAAATGCAATAGATCTAATTTGTTGCGGTGTTAAAACCCTTCAAAGCAATGGCTATTTGAACATACTTGCAGACAAAAAAATATGACAATAACCACAAGCATAAACCCTTTATCCTCTGCAAGAAAAAAAAATGTTTTTATGATGTGCTATATTGCAGAGTGCTATTTTCCTTGTTTAAAAACGTGAAAATTAGCGGATTAAAAGTATTTCTATACATTTCGCCAAGGAAAGATGATTTGAGATACAAATGTTTTAGGCTTCAAGCGTAGTCACAGAACAAATTTAAGCATCTGACCTAACTTTCAATCGAAAAAGTTGAACTTATGGGATGTTCAAAGTATATTTCAAGTAGCACACTCAAATATTAATTAAAACCACTGTAACTTCCAACTAACAAGGGTTTTCATTTCAGTAAAAATAATTATTTTTCTATGAGGCTTTACGTGCAATGGTGCCTTGAAGTACGAGTTAAAAGCAATGGTACTAGCTGAGACGTATCAAAACTCAGGAGCTAAACTAGAGATAGATAAACAGATATTTTATTAATCCTGTACGAAAAATTAAGACTACAATAATAACCTCTGGCAAGCCAGTTTGTGTTTTTAGACATACTACTGATTATGTGTCATAAAATGACATCCTAAAACTCATTAAAATGAGAGATATACTGCCTGAGGAGCTCCATGACAACACATAGTCTCAGCTGTCTGTGTGTTATTCACTAATTGGTCAGGTTATATACATACAGATCTTTTTTTGACAGGTACAGATCCCGTGTTTGCTTACCAGATGCTTGGATACATTTAATGAATGTTTCCATATGTTGGTCGCATTTGCTCTCATCCGCATAGAAATATGTTTGAGACCCACCAAAGGTGTGTTTGTAGTCCTCGCCTGCCGGTGACAACAAAAGTGCATCACTTACAGTATATTACAATCAAACGGTTTCACAACATTAGGCACACCCGCAATAGAATCTGATAGTAGAACAGAAGATAATACGGCTTCATTTTAATTAGCGATGTTAAGAGTGTCAGGAAGACTGCTTGTTTATATTTTTTTCAAATGTTTAAAAAAATAGATTTTTGTTAGGAGAAGGAAAGAAATGCAGGAGACACAGTATCGTAGTTTTTAATTGGACGAATTATTAATGCAAGCATACCTAATGAAGACTACTGTACTGTATATTGTGTACAAGCCAATTAAGTGGGGTGACTGACCTTTCTCTGCACTGGATGCACTTGAGCTAAATGAGAAGAAAGAAGAGTGAATCAACCACTTACAGACTTGTAACATTTTATTTACATCACTTCTTCTATGCTTAGTTTCATCACTTTATTTATTGCTAGTATTACATAAAATGTACGAAACCATCAATTTCCATGCAATTTTGTGCAGATCCAGAGGGAAACGGCAAAGATCCTGGCACTTGAAGGTGACATCATGTAACACATAGGCCCATTGAGCTGCCTGATGTTTTCATGTATAACATATGGAACGTTTGAACTTTAAGTCAGCGGTCCGCCTATACGTCAGCATCAGTTGTAAAGACACACTGCAGGCATTCTTTTATTCTGACCTCCATTAAACACAAAAAAAAATTGTAAAATGTTTGAAAAGTAAAAGGTCAGCGTTATAACAAGAATGAAAGCAGGAAAGTCCATCTGTCAAACGACGTCTACTTTGTTCAAAGGCGTGATGTGCCTTTTTGAAGCGCTCCAAATTCGAGTGTCCTTGCTGCTGCTGTCTCACATGCCTTGATATGAGGTCACAGCAAACGCGCGCTCCTCATGTGACAGAATTCCGAACAAGTGAGACATTCTCTGCAGCAGCCAATCGCACGAGGGATATTCTAACTGTATGTTTTAGGCATCAAACAAGGTTGAAATTAGGGGTGTCAAAATGAGTGTGTTAATTTAAAGTTCCTATAACGCCACAATTTTTTTCTTATTTTTTTTAATCCCTGTACTGGGGGAATTCCAGTCACAACGCAACAGACACGTCCACGTCAAAATGTAGCAGTAATAAATGTAACGATAATGCATATATTTGTCGAGGCTGGGGTCAAGTTGTATTTTACAATTTAAAAAATGTGCAGAATATCAAGTTACTTCATGTTAAAGATTACTCTTAATATGAAAGGAAAAATGCATTGAGCTATCACAAACGTCTTACAAAGGCAATTATGCCATCTAGTGGCAGAAAATGACCAACACAAATCAATATCACTCATCTGTTTTTTTGTTTTTTTTACAGCGCAGTACATCTTTTTAATTTTAACTCAACTTCATGAAATTACTGTATCGACTAAAAGATGCAGCCATATTTCTATTAGTTTTAATGTATTTTCCACTTTTACGTTAACAAGAGTATGAAAACTGAAAAAATATTTTATTGTACATTTAGAACAGATATAAAATGTGCGATTAATCGTGAGTTAACTATTGAAGTCATGTGATTAATTATGATTAAAAATTTTCATCGACTGACACCCCTAGTTGAAATACTATAACCATTTTCCTTAACAGTAGTGCATTTCATAATTGGGGGTGTATATAGTGGATGGTTGGATATAATTACAGTATAAGGTTTATGTTAATGTAATTTTTATGTATATTTAATGTACATACGTACGTTATTTAAATGAAATCTGACATTGCTATTGTGAGGAACAAGTTGTCACAAAAATACAATATTGTTTTTGGGCGGGCACTTTTGCTCCACCTGCTCATAATATAATAATGTCACTGAATTCAAGTTTCCCAGTAGAACAAGACGGTTACTGAAATAAGCTATTGCATAATTATACATGACGAATTGCAAAATAGTGCAACTTTCTTACTGCATTGTTGTCTGTGGCTCCTCCTCCTGACTAACGTCCTCCTCCACACTGTAGTCCAGCACGGATCCTACCCCGAAGGCCCGGTTCTTGCGGATGAGCGGCCTGATGGCCTTGTGATCCTCGCCGGCCACAAACTGTCCGTAAAACGTCATCTTCATCAGCTGATCAAAGGCTTTCTGACCCAACACCTTCTTCCCGAAATCCATTATCTGAGCAGAGATACAGGATGATGTAACCTGAGAACTTTCATGAATCATTTAAAACACATCCAGCCTGGTGAGTTGGAAGGAACCACTGCGGATTTTTTTTTTTAATTGAATATTCTAACATCGCGGTTGCCTGTGACGCCTCATCAGGAATATTTGACAACACTTGGATGATGGAAGCGGCGCTCACGTCAGTCACAATGTCCCTGCAGCGGCAGGTTGTGTCTCGGCATGTTTTGAACGCATCCGTCTTGCCTGACAAGACTGCTTGCGGAAGACTTTTAATGCAGCCATAGACGCCTTTATTAGGGAAGGGAAGCTTCTTTGCAAGTCTCAAGGTAGAAATTCCTCTAAAACAGGGACACATAAAAAGTAACCCCTTTAACTCATCCAGTAAAGCAAGAGGTGGTAAGAGGTAAAAGGGGAGCCTTTTTCAAAGCGCTGTAATATATTATATATACCTCATGAATGCGGAATAATACAGCCTGCAAATGACTACCTTCTGGGATAGTCTGCAGCTTCCCCGTGACCCTGAACACAACGAGCGGTACCTCGGAAATCAAGCACATTCTATTCTGTGATGTTGGTCGACTCCCAATTTGCTCAAACTTTTTAAAGTGCCTCGAAAGTGAATTCAGAGAATTGTTTCGGAATATGCCAAAAACATGTTATGACTGAAAACTATTTTGTGCTGAATAGTAGAGATGTAGCATTTCAGTTTTCCTGATTTTAGGGGTGTGGCTAAGCGCTGCCATAGTCCATTTGGGTGGCTACTTTAGAGTGCCTCGTTGTCAGCCATGAGTGCATCACGGAGAGAGAGAGAGAGAGAGAGAGAGAGAGAGTGTATAGAAGATGTGAGAGAGCGCCTCGTTGCAGCATGGAAAAGCCCAAAAACGACCTGGTGGGAGACTGTACTGTATATTCCAGCCAGCAGAGGATTTAAGTGGATACATTTTGTTATGTGGATGCATTTGTTGTGTGTGAAATTCAGAAGACTTTTAATTTCACTTTACAGGGATATTACAATTGTAATTAGAATCAAAAGTGGACATTAACAACTCATCTGGAAGGACTCGAACCGATCAGGGTCACTAATGCAGTTAGCAGTAGCACGTCTGCCTCACGTTCTAAGGTTCCGAGTTTGAGCTTCTGGAGGTTCTACTGTAAAGAAAATAGATGAACCACGCAACCTACTGTATGAATGTAAACAAAGTGTTGTGCTGTAGCTAGTCAGACGAGGGGGGTGAAGCTAAATAAAAGCAACGCGTGCACAAACAGGGCCGCTGGCTTGCCTGGAAAAACAAGTTGTAATTTGAGAGGTGGGTGTTACATGCTAGCCCGCGAGGTTCGCACGCAACCTGGAGATGTTTTGCTCGTCTCAAGTTTGGAAACAAATTGTGAAATAGGGTAGAACAAGGCCTTGTGATAAATTAGATTATCTTTTGTAAGTCATGTCTGAGGAACTGTTACGTCATTGATTATGCAACTGTCTTGTATTGTGTCTACATGCAGTTACTGGAATGTTCAAGTATGAAATGCTACTATGGCTGGTTTGGATTAAATGCTACAATGTCTACTGTGATGGTTGTAGTTTTCTAACGTGTATGCAGTACTGAATGATGTCATTATGTCATGTTTTGCCCTCCTAATGTAGCTTAAAAGATAGCTACACCATTAGAAAGCACTTCATATTTGATAGTAACGCACCAATCACACGTTTTACTCAAATACACCATGTTAACAAAAATTGGAATTACCGGTACAATAAAAATGTCACTTTTTATGTATCGCCACAGTTTACAGAAGGTAGATGTTTTTGTTGTGTGTGTCTTGGCCTTCAGGGGGCAGTGTGGTGAATGCATGCAAATTATACGTACATTTGAACAAAAGACACAAAGATCCTCACGGCTAAGATGCAGTAATATACAGTGACTAATTTTCCATGTAGAATGAATGCCTGTAAGTATTGTTGTATTATTATCTTTCTGTAATTTTTGCCGCTTTTTTTTTTGTTCCAGTATTCATTAATTAAACACCTCTACCACAACACTGATGCTAATTTCAGTAGGGAATTTTGTATAATGTGCTGGGTTTAAGCTAGCAGACTTTTTGAAGACGAAGTTATGTGTGTGCGTTTGTGTATTTTATTTTATTTATTTTTTAATAAAATAAATGTATAATTATCTTTATTTTGTGTGGTTCCACAGTAAACATCAACTTAGAGTGTCAATGGACAATTCCGAACATCCAGGCATTTATGATATTTCCGCAATGCAACGCTTCTTTTACATGGTGAAAGCAAACGGCATCAATTGTAATTGCTATTGCCTGTGCCTAGCATACAATCCAGGCACTTTGTTATGGTAGCCAAACGACATATGCATCACATTTTGGGGGGGGGGGGGGGGGGGCTGTAGAGCAGAGGTTTGTCAAATATACTGTAATAATATTTTTGTTTAATGCTCCTTGTTATTTATTTTAAGTGAGTGAGTGTACAGTATGTTCTCATTGTGGATGATTCATAATATTTCCTAATGCAGTACTTCCTGTTTCATCACACAATACTGGGAAGTAGCATGATAAGGAATCTTTATTTTGTTTAATGGTGCCTATAATTTTAATGTGGCAAATTTTACACCACCATTAGGGGAAGTTGCTAAAGGTCAGTGTTAGTACGTCGTTACCTCTTGATTGTTATCAACCAGGAAGTCAAAGGAGCACATCTTGAGAACCAGCAGACTTCTGAGGAGCTCCAACGAGTCCTTGCTTTTATAAGCTTCTCTGGTCTGCTCAAAGTCCACACAAATCCCACTTTTGGCCCGTCCCGAACGAGCTGAGTCAACATGTCGACCTCCAACGTCCACCTGCTGCTGCGTGTGCTGAGCTCGGCTGGCCGCTGTGGTGCTGACGGGGAACCGCGGTCTTCGGCTGGTGAGTAGCCGCCTGAGGGGCGCCTCGGCCCGGGCTCGCGTGGCAGCTGCTGCCGGCAACATGAGAAGTCACCACAGTATCTATCTCCGGTGTGTTGTAACTTGTGGAGTCGTTGACAGAACCCGGAGGAAGCTCACGCTCTCATTTGCATCAGTGGGAGTGTCTGAGTGATGCAAAAATGTTTTGCTGAGTTTTTGGGATGACGCACCCTTTCGCTGTGGAACTTTAACACTACGCAGTACAGTGGACAAAAATTGTACTCGAGTAAGGATACTGGTACTTTAGAATAATATAAGTCAAGAAAAAGTCCTCAAAATAATTAAGCAACAGTGCCAGTGAAAAGGGGAAAAAATAATTTTCTAGTGAGTCTGATATATATATTTTTTTTTTTTTTAAATCACAGAATGAACGAAATAGACACAATTTAAAGTAGGACCATGCAAATTTAGAAACTGGCCAATAGAATTACTGTAACCAAAACAAAACAAAAAATACATGTTTATAAAATAATGTAATATCTGTTACTCAATGTGTGCTGATGCAGGGGCGTGCAAAGCAGGGGGGCAAACGGGGCAGTTAGGTGCCACCAAAGGCGATTGTTGATGACGAGGCATGATCCAGCTGGGTTTGATGGACATAAAAAACACATAAAAAAAAAAAAACACATGTCCAACCACCCCACCAAATTCATATGAATTTGCCATCGTTTATGTAGCCGATGGGTGTCACTTTTGTGGTTTACAAATGTTATCTCATTGAAAATAGATTTTAAATTAGTAAATAGATCATGTTGGCCTAAAGGGATTATGCTTAATTTGAACTTTAACTCACTATATGTTGTCATTATTGCAGACAAAATGATGTCTGCAGAAAAAGGTAATTTTGGTCTACTCACATTTAGTTTGAAACATGAATAGAACCACTATAATAAGTCTGGATTTATTTATTTATTTATTTATTTTAGATGAGTGAAAATAGTGAAATTTGATACAATTGATTAGGCTTGTTTTGTTAAAATTGATCACTGTAATTCATGGAGAAGGAAAAAGAATAAGAAATACCCTATGAGGTACAGTGAGTGAGTGCAGGTAAAAATATTTGTCTAATACACAGGGTTTCATGACTGGGTCATGCCAGGGTTATGTTTGGGTCATGACCGTGAGGTCAAGTGTCTGTTTTGAACTGATGCACCTAGTTTCAACTGGTCTTAAACTATGTGATGTCAGGAGCTATGTGATGTCAAGAATCTTTAATATCTTTATCTAGTCAACAGCCAATCAGATAATTCCATGTCAGTCCTGTTACCTACATGTCTAGCCACAGCCAATCTGATCGATTCACTGTCTATATAAGCCTAACTGAGAAGTGTGTGTTTTGTTGGATTATTCCTCTGTCCAGCTGGCCACCTGCTTCTCTTTTCCTCGATGCCTTCTCGTTGTTTCTGGTCAAGTCAAGTTAGTTCCATGTCTCTTGGATGTTATGCGAATAAAGTGTTAAGCTCTTATTTGTGTCTGTGCTTTTGAGATCCAACCCTCAGAACATAACACAGGGTTATTCGGATGATTGGTGTATTATTGTATTAGTCATGGCTCTAAGACCTTTGAATACGAGTTTGGCAAAATGACCTAAAGCAAGTGTTTATCTTTGTCAAGTGAAGTTTGTGGCGCCGTGTGACCACAGCCAGCCAGCACAGAGCTCTCTTCATACAATTTTAATCAATGAAAGTGGAATTAAATAGCGATATAGTTTTGTAGCATATTAACTTAAAAGTTGGTCATAATTTCAGAGTGCTGTTGTGTTGATGTGAGTATGCAACATGTGACTCATCCTCCTTACCTTCATCTAGACCCAAATATTCTCAGAGTGTATTAATGAATGTACTCTTTCGGGATGATATCAGTACATCAATCTATTTGCTTGTGGTGAAGACTTTTTAATTTGCACACAACCGTCCGTTCATAATGACGCACAACATGATCTGTTCTGCTTTGCTACGGGTTCGTTTACGCACGTTTAAGAATCCATCTGGGAGTTCTATCTTGTTTTAGGACATTTTGAGCGGGATCATTACCTCTGTCAAGGAGGGTAATGTTGTGTGTCTGTAAGCACTAAGTACTTGAAACACTGCAGCCTTGTTTCCATGGTGGAGGGATGATGCTGGAGCCAAAAAAAAAAGGCCATTAAATGTACAAGTATGAGGCTGTGTAAATGTAGCACTGGGCAGTGATTCTCAAAGTGTGGGACGAGTCCCTCTACTGGTACACTCTAAAAAAAAATAAAAAGAAGAAGGTTCTACAATCTTTATAATAATATATATAATATTAATAATGTTAAACTTGAATCACTTTTGGTTACTATTTAGAACCTATTTTCTAATGGTACATGAATTAAAAACATAGAATGAAAAATAGCCTAGAAATAAAATTTATAATATTAGATTGGAGATTGTAGCTATGCATACAGCCTGATTATTTCTTTTTAAGCCAGTATAGTGCAGATTTAACTTTTTAATTACAGTACATTATTCAAATTAGTTTGGTTGCATTTAACTTTTATTTACAATACATTAGCATTTAATTTTGGAAAAATCAATAAAATTTCTTATTGAAATTTTACATGCAATACGATTGCAGAATTATTATTTATTATTATTTAACGGTACAGTTTCCCCCCTATATTTATTGTTCATATTGTGCATAATGGCAGAGTTGCTTACACATTTTTATGCAGTACATTGATTGAGTGCAGTTAAGTTGTATTTAACATTGATTGCAGTACAATATTTGCATGTAATCTTTAAGGAATGATTATGCAATATAATTAATTGTAATTCAATTTTTCAATTGAAGATTTTTATTTTTTTTATTTTTTTTTTAGTTAATGTTCAAACTGCATAATGTTGCAGTAACGTACAATAATAAATTATTGTTGGTGAGTTGCATAATTGCCTAAGTAATTTACACTTAAAAAAAAAAAAAAAAAAGTTAAAAATTGAACAAACAAGGGTATAGTTGCTTAATTTTTTTGTTATTTCATAGTGTGACAATAAGTTTAAAACGGCTTACAGGAATTATGCTCTTAAGCTCAATATATAAAATATGATAAGACCATACTTTACTGTATTTTTATGCTGGTGGGACTGTGCTTCTGTCTTTATGTTTATTCATTTATTTATTTATTTGAAATGAAAAAAAAGTTGTAATAGCCACTGCTGCGGTGTCATCAATAGGGGGCGTTCTTGCCTCACCCCAAGAACAACCCTCAATTGAAGCTATTGCGTCACTGATACGCACTTTCAAACGACAATTAAAAGTCATGCACACAACTAAGCACACAATTCACAAGAAACTACAAAAATGTTAGCTTTCATTTTTGCACGTGAGGCTATTCTTGAACATAACAGGAGTCAACGCGTGTCAATTTTGTGTTATTAGTAGGCTATATTACATTACATACATGAGCTTTGTTGTTTAATTGAAGAGTCACATGTTGCCGTTTTCTCTCCATAATAAGTTGGAGGGCAGACCCCGTGGCGCGCACGCTATGTAAATTTGGTGGCGCACGCCAAAGACGAGTAACAAATCAGGAATTTCCCTCCTGCCACTCCTGAGAGCGCGAGAGAGGACAAAAGTGAAGTCGGTCTCCTCAGAGAGGGACAGCTAAAGCGGGACCTTCTACTTTTCGACTTCATTTGACTTTTACTCATAATTAAAGGGAAGGATTTTTTTTTCTTTCCTCAAAACGAGTCCGGACCCAGCAGTCTTGCATGCTGCCCTCTTTTTAGAAGATCGTTTCATGGAAGTAACGGTCCGGCATGCGAGGACGACTTTTATGAGGAAAAGTGCCCTTTTTGATTTTTCCAAGCTTGGAATCGTATAATGGCTGTCGTATGACTTTTGAACAGCTCATCTGGAGAAAGATTTGGATTAAGTGCGCAAAAGCAAAGTTTTTGTGTGGAATAAAAAAAAGAAAAGGCGTCTAGAAGGATGCTGCTGCTTGTACGATGGAAGTGAAGAACTTTTTTGCTTTTGTGTCGGTGGTTTGTCTCCTTTTAAGCTTCGCGAAGAGCCAAAAACTGCGTCCCAAAGGCAGGAATGTATGCAAGGCAGCTGGGTAAGAGCATCGCATCAACTTTTGATTCATTTTAATGTTTGTATAGTGCTTCTTTTGGACGTTTCTTTCCATTTTCTGTGCATTCTTTCACTGTTCAATCCCCCGGTCTTTTACAATGACCTCGAAAAATACCCATGCCCGCAATAATTTAAATGTGAACATACATACTTTGTGACCTATAAATGGCCTTTCCTGCACATATGGCTCATTTCATTTTCTTAAACTTCAATACGAGGGTCAGTGTGAGTTGAAACATTCGCTCATTTCAAATTCCATTAATTGTTATATTTTATTCCAAGAGTTTTATTTCGATGAGAGCAGTTTTCCCCCCACAGTCCAGTTGATCGCTGCAACAGGAGGAGGAGTCCATTCGGTTACAGCGGTGGTACAGATGTGTGCATCTGTGTGTAGCTGTGTTTGCATTTGACCACAAGGGGCGCTGTTGTTGAATCAGACGATTTATGAGGCATAGATAGATAGATAGATGGGAACAAATTCAGTTGTTTACATTTGCTGCCTTGAAAATTTATAGCTGTTGCAATGATGCCAGTACATTTGTCATCTCTCCAACTTGTTCACTAAGTGTTTCACACATGTGGGCAATAGTGGATGAAAAGTGCTGTAAAAACTATACTGTTGCTTAATGACAAGAAGATTTGTTGTGGTCCACCACAGGTTGACTTTCTGGTCCACATAATTTAGTCATCACTATTTTTGGGGTTGCTTTGTGTATGTTTTCAGTGCAGGCCTGACCCACTTGACTTCTCTTTTGTTTGTCATCTTGCCCCTTCATTCTATAGCCAACAATCACTGTGCTCGCCACTCACCACTAACCTATTTTCCCACTGCACCCATTACATACAGTAAGTACTTTATTTGTCCTGACCGCAGTCAAATGAATGGGGGGAAGCAGTTAAGCGTTTATCATCGCATGTCAGCATTTCCAGGGGCATGTCTTTGCATTACAAAGTCAACTGTTGAATGTCAGTGATGCCTTCAACACTCTCTGTATTCTTTTTTTCGATATGTCCACACATACATGGGTGTTTTATTTTAACAAAACTTTCCCTTTAGGCCAGAAAAAAACAGTCATCCATGCAAGTGGACTGTAACAGTAAAGCTCTCGTTTCTACATTTTTTATTTGTATCTTCAACAAAAATGTATTTAATTCATGTTCAGTACAGGAGATGCCTCTCCGCATATAATTAGCTAAGAATAATCCTGTGAACTGAAGAATAAATCGATAAACAACATTCAAAACAGTACGTCTAGCGAAGAGAAAAGGGCAAAAAATAAATTAATAGGCAGAAGTTTTGGGCCCAAGTTGCTGGAAAGACAATTTGTGGTGACCTTTTAAGGCCGTTCCAGGATGAAAGGCCAAAACGCTTACAAAAATATCACTTCTTAAAAATACTTGTGGTCTTTTGAAAATGGTCAAAGTCACTCCCAAGTACTATTTTCATGCTGCAGCAAGTGCTTGTGAACACAATCGTTCTCCATGAGTGCTGACAGAGTTTGGCGGAGTATTAAAAGGTCAACAGGGGTCAACTCTGTACACACTGGCAAGTGTAGCTTGTCATCATTTTGAGTGGTGCAGTTGCACAAAATAAGCTGAATCCAGCGTCATGCATAATAACATTGGAAACGTATCATTCCAAAACTCCTCCTTCATTGCAGGAGAAAGTATGCAGAGGTTGATCTTTACCACGTGCCTATTTGTCAGAATTCAAAAAATCAAAAAACGGTGTCACTTCCTGCACACTGACTCTGAGGCGAGTAGCC
Source organism: Festucalex cinctus (assembly GCF_051991245.1). Classification (NCBI taxonomy): domain Eukaryota; kingdom Metazoa; phylum Chordata; class Actinopteri; order Syngnathiformes; family Syngnathidae; genus Festucalex; species Festucalex cinctus. The sequence continues at coordinate 15,826,741 of NC_135415.1, read as the reverse complement.
ATCTTCAAACACTTTGGGGGCAGCTGATGTGTTGCAGAGGCCCCGCAAAGGTCACGGTCGTGGGAGGAAGAAGAGACAAATTTGTTCTTTCCTGACAGAGCCAAAAAAAAAAAAAAGGCAGCATACTGTTATATATTTAGACTCCTCCGCTGTTTTCCCTCCAAAAGGCCCGGAAAGGCTGATAAACATAGAGGGAACTTCAGTTGTGAGGGCTTTTGAACGCGCTTACTGGTGGAGACAGTGGGGTCAAATAAAACCAAATATGGGTCAGAAAGGGGCAAACATAACTTTTTGGGTTATTCATTTAATCCGCAAAACAACCAATGTGGGGGGGGTTTGACAAAAACAACCCATTTACTTAGGCTGTTTTGTGGGTTATTCATTTGACCCAACACTCTTAAAACTGCTGGGTCAAAAACAAACTAATTTGGCTAGCTTGGGTCAATTTGACCCAACTTTCGTTTTTATACAAAGCCACCCATTTTGTTGGATAAAACAACCCCAAAATTGGGTTATTGAGCACAAAACAACCAAAAGTTGGATCCAATTGACCCAAGTTAGGGGTAGGTCCAAATTTTGACCCAGCATTTTTAAGCTTTAACTTTTTAGGTTAAATGAACCAAAAAGTGTTTAAAAAAAAATTAAAGTTGTGGTCGCTCCCTTTTTGACCAATATTGGGTTATTTTTTACTCAACTGTTTTTCGAACCAAAAAGTGTTTTGCAAATCATTTAAGCCAACTTCTTGGGTTAAATAAATAACCCAAAAAATTCTGGTCACTCCCGTTTTGACCCATGTTGAGTTATTTTTTATTTTTTTTTATTTTTTTTACTCAACTGTTTTTTGAACCAAAGCTTCTTGGGTTAAATAAATAACCCAAAAATTTCTGGTCGCTCCTTTTATGACCCATGTTGGGGGTTTTTTGGGGGTTTTTTTTTTGCTCAACTGTTTTTCGAACCAAAAAGTGTTTTAAAAAATCATTTAAGCCAACTTCTTGGGTGAAATAAATAGCCCAAAAATTTCTGGTCGCTCGCTTTATGACCCATGTTGGGTTATTTTTTTGATTCAACTGTTTATTTTTTTTGTTTTTGTTTTTTTTTAACCAAAAAGTGTTTTAAAAATCATTCAAAGCCAACTTTTTGGGTTGAATAAATAACCCAAAAAGTTCTTGTCACTCCCTTTTTGACCCATATTAGGTTATTTTTGACCAAACTGTTTTTCGAGTGCATGGTTCATATACGGTAATGAACCCACCATGTGGTCAGCAGGCGCACCACAGTGATAATGCCTTGAAGTGTTTGATCTCCCCAGATGTGACCAACAGACTCGGGTGTGGTTGCAGCAAATTTGAAACGTCTGCATGTTTCACAACAGGTGCCTCATTAGCCCCCCACCCCCTCTTGTTTACACTTTGGGAATTCTCTTTCAGATCTCCGGGGTTGGTGTGCTGCAGCGGATGGGCTCAGCTAGGGGATGAATGCCTCACACGTATGTATCATTCATTCATACCAGGGATGGACAGGGATTTTTATTTTTTTCTGCTGAGAGCCACATAGAAAAAATGAACAGAAATTGGGAGTTCACTTTTGTTGATGAAACATACTATAACGTTTTCATTTATTTAACACAATCAACAATTTTTTCATCCAGGGCAAAGCGTATAACATGTTTAAAGTTCCTGTAAAGTGAAAAATAAATGTCTTCTAAAGAGAAGAGTGTTGTTGGCGACCTTGCCAAATTTGAATGATAAAAATAAAGTCCTAGTGTATAAAATGAGACTTAAACCGTTGTCTCCACACTCGACTGAAAAATGAATGATATTCTAGCAACTTTCTTATGCCAAAACATCCCAGCATGTCTGTCTCTGATTTTTGTTATTGAAATATGTGGCGAGCCAACAAAAACGTGCAATGTCCTACAAATAACGTTGGACACCTCTGCAATGCAGAATTGTTGAATAACGCAGCCTCTTGTTGTTCCCCCTCAGCTCTCTGTGAAGGTAACTTCACCTGCAAGGAAAACGAGGTGTGCGTCAGGCCGAACGAATGCCGCTGTCGCCATGGATACTTCGGAGCGAGCTGTGACACAAGTAAGACACCATGCGCCACGTTCTCAATAAAAAAAAATTCACTTCAGTACAATGCAAATGCCACAACTAGCTTGGTTGTTTTCATTTTGACATTGAAGTCATTCGACATGACTAGCTAGCTAGTTAGCGACTTATTTACTATTTATGAAAAGAGTTATGGAATCAACTCTTAAAATAAAAATAGGCTTCGATCTGTTAATTGCCTCACTCAGATTTAGTTTACAGTCAAAATAAGTATCAAACAAAGAGAACTGTGTATTTAAAACAACCACATAGCTTGGCATTAAGAAAGTAGGTTTAACTTAATGCTAACAAAAAGTGAAAGTGAAGTGATGTCGCAGTGTTACAACCCAAAAAAATAATACTCACAGGCATGTATTCTTAATATTGCTGCATCTGACTGAGTCCGTTGTGAAACTCTTCTTCGTGTATGTCTCGCTGGATGATTTATACTGCTCCCATGTGGCCAAGGCGCGCACACCAGAAGTAGCAGCACAAGGTCCATTGAATTGAAGGCCCCAATAATACATAAACTATTTAACTCTTACATTCTGTGCATTGTGGCGGCTGTGGCTTTGGTTGGTAGAGCGAGTCATCCAGTGACCAAATGGTTGCTGGTTCGAGTCCGATTGCTCACTGTCAAAGTGCCCTTGAGAAAGATGCTGAACCCCAAGTTGCCGTGGAAATGAGAATCTGTGTATTCATTTGCCTTACCTGGTTAAACAAGCAATGAATTCTACTGTATGTTTTCAAAAAAATACAATATTAGTTCATATGTCTTTTGTTTTGTTTTTTATATATTTTTTTATATTTGAGTTTGTTTTTTTGTTTTTTCAGGAGTCTTGTACTGATTGCATTTCCCCATATTTCAAAAGGGATGATTTCATAGATTCTTCTTTTGCGCAGAATTTGACGTTCAAGTTGTCTCACTGTGTCTCTGTTCTGTCTCTCAACAGAGTGTCCCGCCCAGTTTTGGGGTCCAGACTGCAAAGGTAAATGTAACTGCCACCCCAACGGCCAGTGTGACGACTTAACCGGCAAGTGCACGTGCAACCACAATCGCTGGGGCCCCAACTGCGAGAACTCGTGCATGTGCCAAAAGGGCAAATGCGACCAGGACACGGGCTTCTGCACGTGCCACCCGGGGGTCTGGGGCCCCCAGTGCAACAACAACTGCTACTGCAGCGTCAACTCCGTGTGCGACCCGATGACGGGACGCTGCCTGTGCAGCCCCGGCTGGACGGGGCGCAACTGCGCCATCCAGTGTAACTGCAACAACTCGCCGTGCGAGCAGTTCACGCAGCGCTGCCAGTGCCGGGAAAGGATGTGGGGCCCCAGGTGCGACCGATACTGCCAGTGCGTCCACGGCAAGTGCAACCAGGCGGACGGCTCGTGCACCTGCACGCCGGGCTACCGCGGGAAGTTTTGCAGAGAGCCGTGTCCTGCTGGTTTCTATGGGCAAAACTGCAAGAACAAGTAAGGAACGATGAGAGCCAGAATGCCTTTGTGTAATGAAAGGTTTTGTTTCTCTCTGGGATATTTCACAATCATATACATCGCTGGCGTGAGTCTGGTACCGTCTACGTCTCAATTTAGTAAATTAAGTATTTTTTCCACAAATCTCTACTATTGGTCAGTCCACACGTGGAGGTTATTTTTATTTATTTTTTCTTTTTTTTTAACCAATTATTGACCAATCTATAGTGTTGAAAATGGCTTGCACACTTTGGCGATGTTAATGGTTTCAAAACGTGCCTTTTTTTTTTTCTCCTGAAAAATAATGATTTTGAAAGTATGCGGATTCCACCTGATGCCAGTTTGATAAATGTCTAACACAGTATGCAGAAGTAGGAATTTTGCTGTTCCATATTTGTCATTTGTCAGCGCCAAAACTATTTGTCAGTTGTTCATTTATTTTTTAACCACGATTCCGTCATCACTCCGTCACCGCTATTTTAGGACCGACAGAGGTGGGCCTTCCGTCAGCACTGTCGGTCAGTATGTCATTTGGCAGCAAAAAAAGGCCATCCGTCAGTGACGGACTGACGATTACATTGACCGGCGAAAAAACACTTCCTTCAGTGCTCATTCCGTCAATTTTTAAAAAGATTCTCGCCATTCGTCAGAAAAATGAGCATATATATACAGGGGTGTCAAACTCATATTGGCTCAGGGGACACATGGAGGAAAATATATTACTAAGTGGGCAAAATCAGTAAAATAATGGTATATAACTTAAAAACAATTGCCGTCAATTATACACAGATTTTTGCGATTTTTGGGCCATCCCAAAATTACGGAGCTCAACTGTAATCTTTTTTTTTTTTTAAATAAAATAACACGAATGCAAATGAAATGCGGCAACACTTTGCCTCTATGAGTTCTGGATGTGTTAAATCTACCTGTTTTGCATATATATAGTTCCCAGAATGCATTGCGTGGCACAGTTAATGAAGTTATAAGGACGTTAATCCCTGTCATATGTATTCGTGTTACCAATAATTGAATTTGTGTTGTATTTAACACGTTTCTGTGGGTCTATGAACATTTTTTTAAACAAACCATAAATGTAAGTTGTGTGTAAAATAATGACTTCTACGGCGATTCCATGTACAAGTTACATTATTCATCTGAGGACTGCTTGTGAAATTACAAATTTATATATTTGATTGTGGCTGGCTGATTAATTGGCCCGACATTACAATTTCTTTTTTAACTTTACAATGTCGTCTCGCGGGCCGGATTAAACACCTTTGCGGGGCTGATCCGGCCCGCGGGCCGTATGTTTGACACCACTGATATATAGGGTTGCCACTATCATCATATTTTTAGAATGGATTATTCCATTAATTACTCAAATAGTTCGATACACCCAATTGGGATTTTTATTTTATAACTACAATCAAGTTTCCCCAACCTTTGATCCATCAAGTGTATACAATGTGGAAAACAGCCTTTAACTTAATTCATTAAAAACAGCAATGTACGGTAAATAAAAATAGACTTACAGTAAAGCGGCAGTCACAATTATACATTCTAAACCAACTTTCCTCTATTCTGAAGTGTATCACGTATAAACATGGAAAAAAAGAACAATGTAAAAATGGACAAAAATGGTTGCTCAATTACTTTAAGTGCACCATGTAGGCAGTAAAGATAAATTTAGTACTCGCCATGCCTTTACAAGATGCCGAAATTATACACTACATAAAAACATGGCGCTTTAAAGTATTTATAATACATTATTTAAAAATAGTAATCCAATTACAGCTGAGTGCACAGTGGCAGCAGCATTTCGATATCCTAAAAAGCATCAGTTAAATAGCATGTCAACCACGGAAGGTAATAATAAGAAGAGCAACGTAGAAACAATGTACATATCTCAAAATAGGTTGCTGTATAAATACAGAAAAGTCCATATTGGCAGTCGAAAGGTAATTATGGCATTATGCCGACTTTAGTAATAAAAAGAACAATCTGAAAACCGACATGTAATTTAAAATGTATATTGTGGTCCAAATACAGTAAAATACATGGTGGCCAAAGCCAAGAGTCTAAATCAAGTGCAGGAAGCCAACGCGTTGTTTTACAGATGCTAAATGTTCACTTACCTTATGTGATGCATGATTGCCCGCACTTTTATCGTTTCAATAAGATGTGATGATATACGCTGCAGCTGATAAGCCCTAAAACAGACTTAATGGAGCCGCCGTAAAGATTTGGGAATTGGTGTTCACATTATCCCGTAACCATTAAGCCGAGACGTAAAAGCCATTTAAGCCTTAAGTGATTTACCTTTCATGGACTGCGCACCTCGTACCGTTCAGACGCTATAAACCTAAAATAGTCAAGTTACAATTCATTGTTATTCGGCTCATTAAACGATCATCAAGGTAACGTGCTTTTAAATCAACCCCGTGGCCCTTTGCATCATTATAACGACTTCACAGAGGAGGAATCAATTTGAAGAATTGTTCCACAGGTGCGGCCACTGCAAAGGCCAGCAGCCGTGCAAGGTGACGGAGGGGCGCTGCGTCACGTGCGAAAGAGGCTGGAACGGGACGCGCTGCGACCAGCTCTGCGCCAAAGGCTTCTTCGGCGAAAACTGCCAGGAAGTGTGTCCCACCTGTAAGGACGGCCATCACTGTGACCACATTCTGGGCAAGTGCTCGCACTGTAACCCCGGCTGGATTGGGGACAGGTAGGGAAACGTCTCTTCATGTTCTCTGAATCTTGTCATTTTACAGCAGCGTAGATTCTCCAGCCGCACTCGTCTGCCAAATTACCAACATCGGGTCTAACCTGCCTCCATGCAGAAATATGCCAAGTGCCGCACATAATTTATGCTGGACAGTTGCCCTGTTATTGGTTTAAAGTTTTATTTTGGGGAATGTACAATCAATTAAAAACTGCAAAGAACAAGGTGATAATTACCTGTCGAGCACAAATGAATCTTTTTAGCTGCATGTTGCCCTTGCACCTCTGAAAGGCAGCTCCTATACCCTTGTTTTACCCAATTCCTACTTTCTAAATTTTGCTGCCAATCAAAGATTCAGTAAAGCTCCTGAAATGACTGACATATCGTCGGTCACACTTTTGGTTTCTGATTACACCACTTAAAAATATAAAAGAAAGAGGTACAAAATGGAGCTAGAGAGGGATGGGGGGTTTTTTTCTCCCCACAGATCATAGCTGCTACTGTCAGGTTCATTAACAAATTAAAAAAAATAAATATATAAAAAAAATATTTTAACCAGATACATGATTAAAAAAAAAAAAAAAAAAAAAGACTTGTAAAAGTTGAAGAAAGTTGTAGTTCTGATTCAACTGCTGTACTTGAGTAAAAGTTCAAAAGTCTGAAGTATACTTGTAATTGGAATGTAAAAACAAAACATTCAAAAACATTCTCTGCACACAAAGGGGCCTATTCACTAAAGGTTTGCATCGCCTTTGCACGGCGCTACCCGGTAAAAATGGAGCAATTTGGGATGGGGAAATCCGTCACTAAGTGCGCTGCCAACCAGATTGTGCCACAGTGCGCTGGTGTTATTTGTGCGTATATAAATTAGGTAATTTGCATATATTTGACGCAAAATATGCCACACCAATGCAAATGAGACTCATTGATATACAGCGTCTAATTCACTAACGCCAGCGCAAATAGCCACACTGAGTTTGTGTGATGCAAATAACGTTTATGGAAAGCATGTATAAACCTGCCGCAACCTCGATCCGGGATCATGACAGCAGTGCATGGCATGGTGCACGTCGCTCTCTGGCTGATCACGCAGAGAGAGAGAGAGAGAGAGAGAGAGAGAGAGAGAGAGAGAGAGAGAGAGATTTTTTCTATGTTGGTTTAGGACACATAACGTAACCCGGGCTGATCGGCAATGGCAGGAAGGGATTTTACGGTCATTTTTCCGTACCAGATGCATACTGTACGCCCACGCCAACCTCTGAAAATATATTTTTTTAAAACGATCGCACCAATAATTTGTACTTTATGAATTAATGACATCGTCGTCCTCTCTGCTCTGTACAGCTTAATGGCGCTCTAAACGCTTACTCTCGGTCCAACCTCGCTTTCTGATGTCATCTTTCTCGCAACTGTTACTATAACAACCATGTTGTTGGCGCAAATCCATTGCCATGTGTGGTAAATTAGGTGCAAATTTGCTCCAAGCTGTCAGTTTTGTGGGCTTGTTTGCGCCGGTATATGATTAGAGCAATATCCTTAGTGAATAGGTGGGTAACTGGGTGCAGACTGCGTGTGCAGTTGTGGTGCAATATTTCGCGCTATTATCAGGCGCAGCGCATTCTTAGTGAATATACCCCATATTGTTGTGATTTGAACTCGTAGCTGCTAGTGTACAGACTGCAATAACACCTTGTGAGTCACACTGAGCTCGGTAATGACTGCCACGGTTGCATTCTTCTTTTGTGTGGTAGGTGCGAGGTGCGCTGCCCCAACGGCACGTACGGTGAGAATTGTGAGAACAACTGTAGTCATTGTTTCAACGGAAACTGTCACATCGTCACCGGAGAGTGCCTGTGTGACCCAGGATTCTACGGAACCTAGTAAGTCATGAGCATAAAAAGAAAAAAGTTTGTCCAAATAGAGAGAATTCTCCAAACATTCTATACAGTCACACGGAGTCTATGGCCAGTTCAATCTCATAATATTTGGGCAATTTGACTGAAAATGTATTTTGACATATTTTTAACTCACCTGTTTGGTTGAGAGGAACAGCAATAAGGTGACTGGGTCACTTTGACCCAAGTCATATTTACTCATGAAAATGTGTCATAAAGGAGCGTAATCCAAATTTCTTAGTTAACCTAATGGAAAACATGTATGGGTCAAAATGACTCAGAGGCATGTTTAATTATGCAAAAGTGTCAAACGATTATTTTTTATTTTTTATGTGGAAAACGCACCCACTAGTAACACTTGTCTTACGTTTGTTTCTCTGGATTAGTAATTACATCCTGGGTCACTTTGACCCGGGACAGGTTAAGTCATCCAAACGTGTCAGTAATGTGTATAATCCAAATTCAACACTTTGTTTTAACCAATGTGTTATGTTAATTTCTCAGCAACAGCAATGATGTCTCTGGGTCAAAATGACCCGGAGGCGTGATTAATTATTCAAAAGTGTCAGAGACTCTTTTTGTGTGTAGAAACATGCTCAATAATAACAAAGACAATACTTAATTTCAACACTTGTGTGTTACATTTGGTATGATTAGTCATAATAACCCGGGGTCATGTGTAATTATCCAAAAGTATCAGAAGCATCAGATGTCATTTTGACCAAGGTTTTGCTGATTTAAAAAATTTTTTTTAGACATTTCAACATTTCTTTTTTCAATCTCATAATCCCATAACAAACTATTTCAATCAATGCATCCTCTCACAGACCACACATCAGCCTTTTTATTATTATTATTATTATTATTATTATTATTATTATTATTATTATTATTAACACAAATGTATGAGCAAAAATGTGTGCAAAACTCATTTATATTGCATATGCTGATTGTACATATGCACAAGACTAGAAACAACTCCAAGAAGAACAATTGAACATGATACGATAATCTTAACATATTCATTTTGTAATTAAATGTATTCTGTATTAATTGTAAAAAAAACATAATGGGAAGAAGGAAAAACAATGTCACAAGTTGGGCACTGCTTTATACAAGGGGTTTGGTTTTCAGACCAATACCGATACCGATACTCAGATCCTCAGTACTCACCGATACCAATACCAACTGCCGTTACCAGTAGTACATTTTGACAAATAAAAAAATCACTAAAATATATTTTTAAACAAATATATTTCCTTTAATTTTGACAAAAAAAAAAACAGCACAGTCACTCTTCAATAGTCTTCACGCTCAAAATAAAACACAAAAATGCTCTTTTAGTTTAAGATTCACAATTTTGAAGTATTTCCAAATCGGTGAAGTTTTGGTGAAAGATTGCTGCAAGCTAGCGGCAGTTACAGGCAAGGAGGACTCACTTAACGTCTTCCCCCTCTGCCATCGGTCGCTTGTACTCGTCTGCGTCACGACTACTCGAGTACTTGAAAAAAGGCTGGTATCGGCCCGATACCGATACCTGGTATCGGTACTCGCCCATCCCTAAATAATATGTGAAACACAAACCTGCAGCTAAAATGTTGTAAATGTAGCATTGTTAAAAAAAGTAAGACACTTCCAGTTCTCACCCTGCTGTGTTTTCATGTTCCGTGAAGCTACATGCATTCAAATGAATTCCGCCCTGCAGTCTGCCAAAGTTTTTTTTCATTTCCCCCTGCTGATGTGATCGCAAATTGCTTGAATCGGATCATGTGTCTGAAAAGTTAAATATTAAACCAAGTTTATGTTCCATCCTCCACAGCTGCAATATGAGCTGTCAACCCGGACAATATGGCGTGAACTGCAACCAAACCTGCTCCTGCCACGACAAGAACTGCGACCCCGTGTCCGGTGCCTGCTACCTTCGTAAGAAAATGTGATTTGTTTCCGACCGCATGCTTTGTTTGTCCTCAAAACGGGAGCGCATGTTTTTGCGATTGAGACACAAAGCACATTTTCTTGGGCTGTCCAAAAAAGCTCCATCTGACTGGCTCTTAAGTGACGAACAGTTGGCTGCACACGCAGTACCAACAAACAACTTGTGCAGCCTTGTGTGTGTAAATGGGAGACTTTACGCAGCAAAAAGCCTTGATCGCTTTTCCAGACGGGTGTCCCGGTGCGCTGCGTTATTTTGGCGCCCTTCCCGTCCAGTCAGAGCGATAGAGGAAGGAAGGGGACGGGAGAAAACGACGAAGAGGAAAGAAGAACGATGAGTGGGTTGTTTTGTAATTAGTCACGATGGCAGCAGCCAGAGAAGGACATTGTTGAAAAAGGCTCAAGTGTCCCAGCAAGGAGGCTCGCATTGATCAACTCCGACCTTGCGATGCCCTCAAGCCTCTTCCTGTCCTTTATTACCCGACTGTGAATAACCGCCAGTGACCACACGCCACAACAATTCATCTTGTTTTTATGAGACACATAAATGCCCAAGGGACAGCGCAAGTTACCTATTCAAGCTGCAATATGGAACTTGATCTCAATCTAGCAGAATATCATCTCTGCCATTACTGTGGCCGTACAAATGTGTTACTTTTGCTGTCCGTCAAGTATTATTTGAATGTGTTGAGTGTAAGGGAAATCGGTCCAATTAATTATTAAATCAATAATTGTTAATTATTAAATTAATAATCAATTGGCTCATTAATTGAAGGAGACTCAAACTTAATATTTAAATTAAGTTGAGCTTGCCTGCGGAGCACCACATCTCTTTTTGATAATTTTATCAGGATAACAGATGAGAACCTCGTTGAATCAGTCATTAAAATGAAGGTTGTGCCCTTACTACAATTTTGTGAGTTCTTTGTTCAGCTTAGAGGTCACTATAAATTGATGAAACACACACACAGTAAACCAGGGGTTGAGTTTTGTGCACGTTTATTCTCTAACCTAGGTGGGATAATCTACTTAGAATTTCAAGAAGCAAAACTAACTACTATGATAGGAAATGAAACGAGAACTAAAATAATAAAAAAAATAATCAAAGGAGAAGAAAAGAAGAAAAGAGAAACGGTCTTAACCAAGGTGATAGACTTCTTAAATCAAACCAACATGGGACCCACAATCAACCTAGTTTGCACCAATTTGTACTAGGGCAAAGGCCTGCAAAGTTGCACTTACAGATGGGGTTGGTCTGAGAAGCAGGACCCTGGATGGAGACTCGCCAAGCTCGTTTGAAGAAGGGATGAAGAAGGTTCAGTTCAGGAGAGGGAGAGACAGGTCGTCCGGCTGGCCAACTGAGCGTCACGGGGTCAACCTGCTGGCTGGGACGGGCCCTTTTTGGTTTGAGGCCTAGTGTGCCTGGAAAGGCACCATCCGTTTGAGCCTTGTGCAGGGACCAAAAGCATTGTGTTTCGCTGCGCCTGTCGCTACACGCGATGGCTTCTGTGCGTTGCCGTGTGCTGGAGGTTAAGCTAGCTGGGCTAGCCCTTTGTCTGGCAGCCGCGCCGATGGAGACCAGGAAGGAGCCAAGGAGCAGCGAAGAAGCGGGAGCCAAAGAGCAGCGGAGAAGAGGCGGAAGAGAGAGTGCAGCACGCAGGGAGTGTGCTTTTAAATTGGGAAGGCGGCGGCCTCCACACCAGGGGGGCCGGTGAGACCACAGTGGAAAGTTACCAGCTTAGAGAAGGTTTTGGTAGAGACTAATCAGATTGAATCTGGATCCCATGTTTGTTGAAATTCTAAGGTCAGAATTCAATCAATGCAACACGTACAATTGAATACCTCAAATGAAATGTTACCTAGCTTACACTGTTAAAACGTGCATACACATGAAAGTTTAGTGGAGAATCTGCCACTGCAATGGAACATTTTCATGACATTTCATGGAGTCAACATTTCACAAATGGCAAACATAACATTTCATAATTCATTGTTCTGTTGCAAAATAAGAAAGTCAAGTTTCTAAGAAGGCTTTTACAGTCCTGATTTGTGTGTGTGTGCGCGTGCGCGTGTCAATCAGAGCATTTGTCTGTTTGTGGGGGATGTTCTTGTGCTCCCCACCCCCCACAGTGGCATGTTCAGGCCACAGGAGCTCAATTCCTTTGGAACTGAGGTTGCAAAAAGTTACAACCGGCCGATAATCGTTACAGATCCTCCCTTTGGCGATGGAAACGTTCTTCGACAGAACGTTTCGGTCGGCACTTCTAGACGTGGCATCGGCAGGTGGACAGGTGAAGCACAACAATGCAGTTACCAGAGTACAAAGTTGGTGCAAACCCACCCCTCCCCTCCCTTTGCTAAAGCTAGACTCGGCAGTTGGCTATGATGTTATCTTTCCCTCTAGGTCTACACAACGTGTCGTGTATAGAGTGGAAGGGGAAAGTAACAGACGCAACAGGAGAAGAACACGAGAGTGAAAAATAGAAGTCCAATAGTTGTCTAAAGGCCTGTGTAGGAATGTCATGTCAATGTGACTGAAAGGGGGCACTTTCGGTTCTTACTATGACTTTGGATCTTCCTAGGGCAAAAGAAAGCTGTATTAAGGGAGCATGCAGGCCGAGAAGACGTTCTCACAACTGAGCTGTTGATGTATCAAACAGATTAGTGCAGCATGTCAAGTCTCAGCGCGGTCGCACCTTGCGTGTGAGCGTGCTCTGGTTGGGACACCGAGAAGAAACAAACTGTCTCGTGGTTAGTTTGGTTCAGCTTAGCGTGATGCTAGGCAGATTGAGGACCAGCGTAGTCCTTTTGGTTGTTTTGTCGGGAGACGGTAGATTGGTAATTTGTTTGCTACGCGTTGTTAGGCAAAAGGAATCTTGGTCGTGACTCGCGTGTTTTGCCATTTTAAAGTTAACGGTGTTTGGACTAACAGCGTTAACAGTTAAGGTTCTTATTTTAAATAAGAAGCTAATAAAAGCAGTAGCTAAAGGCACATTTCTTACCAATCACTTTAGTTGTTTGGGGAGTCTGCTGAAGTTCATTTGAGTCACTGTACACTTTCTAGGGTGTTTGTTTATGCACATGGTGTCATAAGTATGAGTGCAGGTGTGCGAATGGGTGAAGCACAAATTTAATTGGCTATTCAATGGCGTTATGGCGGTTAGGTTTGGCCCTAGCCACTTTAAATATGTCGTTAGCGCATTCATACACAACAGCAGCAAAAATGTGTTAGCCATTAGGCGCCAGGGTGTCTGAAACCACTGTTTGGAAAGGGACCGTTTGGGTCCTGCATCAGTTGGAAAGGCAAATGCACCCATAGGTGCCTGATGGGTGGGAGCCAAAGGCTCCAAGTCATCTTGGATGAACCACAGGAAGAATCACAGGTGTATCTTGTACCTGCTGATGGTGGTCAACAAAGGTGGGCGAGGTTCGTCCCTCAATTGTAACCAAGGAAGTGAGGTCATGGAGGTTGGACCTGATTGGCTGGTCCAGTCCTGTTGTGATGACCTCCCTTTGACAGCTATGTGTCATGTCATGGGCGTATGATGTCATGACCCCCCCTTCGGCTACGTGGAGCCACGAACGGCAGAGATGTGCGGTCCACGGAGGAGCAAGAAGAAAGCCCATGACAGGAAGCAAAAGGTGACCCCAAAAGCGAATGTCTTGGCATGAACAGGTGAGCCGTCGACAGGCGAACGAGGAAGGCACGCGGCGGCGGTGAGCCACACAATGAGCAAAAGCAAGAGAAGAACAATGGACTGCAAGTTCATTGAAATCAGATAAGTGTTGTTGAGCACAAAGGCTGACAACGTGTGGCCCAAAAGAAGTACTGCAGGCGCGAACGCGGGGGCAGTGAATGGCAGGGCAGTGGTGCGCACCATCTGCATTGCAAGGGTGGGCAGGGTGGGTAACAAATTGCTCAGAAATAGGCACAACGCGCCAAGCAGATTGCAAAGAACAACCACTGTGTTGTTTGGGTTGTTCGATGACAATTTCAAGTGCGATTTCAAGTTCAAAGTCCGCGGTGAAGCTGAATGGTTTGCTTCAAAAGTGAGGACAACGGCCTCAATTTGTGTCATGCGTAGCTCGGAGGTGCGATCCAAGTCGCATTCCGTAAGGTGGCAGAGTTGCACACCCTGAGTGGGATGTTCAACTTGGCCGAGGGGAGAGCTGGTGTTGCGAAGGTGACCTCTTGAGGGCATCTCGGGGACAACAGGCATGGTCCCCCCTTGAGTTGGGTGAGAGTCCTGGTGTGAGTTTTGTACACTCAGAACAGGTTCACAAAAAGTCTCTGTTAGGCTTACCGCATAACAATTGGCAGTTTTGGTCAGCGGTGCTGCAGGCAGAGGCTGCCGCACCTGTGACCAGATTTTGCGTCGGTCGTAATCTATCAGGGGCTTGAAGCGGCCCAGCAGATCTTGACCAATGAGGAGCGGGACTGATTCCACAGCAGACACGTACACAGGGTGGACCAATTTGTGTGGTCCAATCGTCCAGTGTAACGTTGCCATGGAGTCCAGATGGGTGTTAGTCAGTGCAAATGCACCGATCTCCAATGAGCAGTGGTTGACGCGGAGCGTCCGGCCACTGTTCTTCAGCATGGCTTGAAGTTGGTTGAAGAGCGTGTTGGACATTACTGTAATGTCAGCGCCAGGATCAACCAAAGCGTCATAGTCTAATGTTTGTTCAAGTGTCGTCCTCAAATAGAACTTACGCGATGCACCTTTAATCTTGAGGTTACCTAAGAGCTGTTTGAATGGTTGATTTGACTCGGTAACAGGTGCACTGGCAGAAGGCAAAGAAGGTGCTGGATCCAGTTGGACTGAAAGAACGGTGTTGTCCGACACCTCTGGCTCATTGATGGCTGTCGGCTGACTGTCGTTGGACAATTTGCGCAGCCCATCAAGAACTTTTGTCCAGATGCTGCTGTCAATTGAGAAGTCACCTGACGTGGATGGGGGCTCCTGAGAACTATTTGTGCGGGGAGGTTTCTTTTTGCGAGGTTTTGTTTTCGCAAAGGGTTTCTCCCGTTCACAACCACGGCTGGAGCTATGACTCAACCGCGCAGGTGCACTGCGGCCGTACTGGTGCTTCTGATGAGAACCATTTTGAAGCCGTTGTGCAGGATTTGATGGGGAAGCGGCGACGTCATCGTCGCTTTGCTGTGATTCGGACTGTCGTTCGACCTCGTCTGAACCACCTGCAACATGGTAAACAGAGGATTCCACTGATTTAGCAGCGTTTTCGCGTAAAAACACAAAGGCCTTGGATGCAAGTTCACGTAGCTCTAGGCTACTTAGCGTGCGAGGACAAGTTGTCACACCCAAGAGGCGGCTTGTGTTTGGGTGGAGGTTGTTCAAAAATAGTGTTTTGAATTCTACCTGTTCTTCCATGTTGGGTTCGTTACGATGCCCAAAGTATGCCTTGCGCAGGCGACTATAATACAGGCTGGGTGATTCCTTTCGGCCTTGTTTTACTGACCAGGCCGCAAGAAAGCTCATTGCTGATACTGGGCCATCAAATTCACGAGACAATGCGTGACATAGTGCTCGATAATCATTCAAGATGTGGATCGGCTGGCGGTCGATCCAATCACTTACTTCTCGAGTGGACGTCAATTTCATGAGGTAAATCTTGTCTTCCGTTGTTGCCTGTGGGAATCTCCTCAAATGAAAATCAAGGTCTTTGAGGTACACAGAAGTGTTATCAGAGCAATCTTGTTTTGGCTGAAATTTCTGAATGTGCTTGGCAATCGTGTCTAACTCTTTTGTAGACATGCCTGGTTGCGCCACATGATGAGGTGAAGAAGCATCTGCTTGTTGAGCAGGAGAAGGAAGGTTGGCAGCAACTGGAGACGAACAAGAAGGCGTGGCGCCTAGCGGGGGTGCCGAAACAAGAAGTGTGCTTCTTGGCGGAAGCACAGAGACAGGTGATCTTGCTCCTCTCAGTGACACTGCAGAGGGAGGGGGCCCCCGTGTGTGTTGAGCGGCCATTGGAGAAGTGCTTGCCATGGAGCGAGTGGGAACCGGAAGTGGCACAGGTGGCTGAGAAGCAGGTCCAAGATTTGCAGAGGAAGTCTGCAGCACATCAGACAACGTGGCAGCGTCTGAAAAAGGAACAGGTGCGTGCACCACAAGTGGATCAAAATGCAAAGGAGAGTTCACCTGAGACAGGTCCCGAACGGGGACCTCCAAAGCAGTGGTTTGGGACGGCGTCAATGGACACCTGGTGTTACCTTGTGGGACTTGCTGTAATTTCGGTTCAGCATGGGGTGACTCGTCATCCCGGCCAGTGTTGAAGGATGGATGCTGCAATCGCCGGAGTTTTTCTTCCATTGCCATCAACTGAGATTTCAAGCGAAACGTCTGCCTTTTTCCTTCAGTGCGTTCATTTTTCAAAAGTCTAATCTTTTGAGTTAATTCCGCAATTTCATCATTCGCGAGAGCTAGCAAGTACTTGTCAAATTCATGCTCAGTTTGGAGATCAATCCAATGGGCTTCAGTGGGCTGATTTGATAGTTCTACAATGCATTCTTTTAGCTCACGAATTTCAGATGTGGCATTATGCCAATTTTGTTCATGCGTGCGGGCAGTTTGTGTACTCACTTTAAGTTCCTGTGTCAATTTTGTAACTTGGTTTCCCAAGTCCACGCGGTCAGATTCATGCAACCATGCTTCCAACTCGGTTAGCTTGCTGCTAACTTGGGCGTGAATTTGCTGTTCTGCTGTCAGAACGCTTTTCACTTGTTCAAGCTCATGGTCACTCAATTTCCACCTAGCCACTAAATTCACCATTAGTCGGCTGAGGATTTGTGCCATATCTTCGTGGGTTAACGACCCTTGTTGAGCGTCGCAAACGAGTTGCGCAATGTTGGTGTCAAGAATCTCTGCGCTAGCGCTGGCTGTCGCGTCGGCATAGCCTGGAATGAGATTGTTAGTCACGGTCGCAAGGGCATTTTCCAAAGCATCCATTGTTAAAAGTAGCGTTATGATATCAAAGGTATGCGTAAGCTCACTTTACTCAATTTGGAAGGACTAATTGTTAGCCAATTAGACAATGCTGAAAATGCTTAAAGATTAGCTTTTTAGGCTCAATTAGTTGATTCAAAATGTTTTACCAAAATTATTAAGGCACAGATTAAAGGATGGTATCCAAATATGTTACCAATTATTTTAAATGGCAATGCATTAAATAATTGAGGACCCTCAACAAAGTATTGTGTTAAGCAATTTAGTCTGCTAAATTACTATTAACCACAGCATACATTTGAGGTTACAGGTTTTAGGAAACAAAAGTCTACTAAGGACAGTCACATTAAATTAAAATTACATTTAATTCAATAGAGGTTTCCAAAAGTGCCTAAAAATTGGGTAAACACTTTTACTACAACGAGAAAAGCTATACACTACTGGTTGAGTGTTGCTTTTAATTAAAACAAAATTAAGTACTTGAAAATGGTGGTTAATTATTTAAGCAAACTCTTTGGTAAGTCAATAATTAAAGTTATCAAGCGTTTTAATTTTGTTAGCAAAAGTTCCTCGGCTGCGGTACCGTGAATAGCCAAAGGAGGACGCCGTCGGCGTTTAAAACGCAACGAGGCTCCTGTGTGTAGTATAGAGTCGTACTTTTGTTCGATCAATAAAGTTTTATGACTTTACCGCATAGACAAAACAACTCCGTCGCTCGTAAGTGACACAGAATGTGTCTTAAAACGAGTGTTTAAATACCTTGCACAAGTTTTAAAATCGTAGCACTTGGCAAGCAAAGTTGTTAGCAAAACGCCGCTAACGTAAACTTTGTCAATGAGTGGCACGTCACCGGAAGTTGCGTGTGCGTGTATCGCCAGCTGTCAATCTGTCAAACACGTTAAATTCACTCCTTACGGATAATCGCGCGTGTTGTTATGCGCGGCACTGACGCCGAATTATCAAGAAGACACTAATAATTATAATTTAAATAAATCAAGGAGCGGAAACCACGGAAACGTTTTAATTCCCACGGGTTTATATCGCGATACTAGTATCGTGTAAGGACTCGCTTTGAGGGGAAAGAGAAAACTACTACTTCCTGAAAGACGGTGTTAATTCATTAAACACGACGGAATTAATGAAGATTAAAAAGTGCAAAACGTACAAAAATATTAACCCTAAACTCAATGTTAACACTTGGTGAAACAGGAGTAGGAAAAATATTATAATGTAACGTTTAAGAGTGGCGAAGACACGTGATGTTAAATTGTCTTAAATCCAGTAAGAATCATAGGTTAGGACGGTACAGTAGTAATTTAAATCCGTCGATTAGTTTCAAATCACGGTAACTTGATTATTTAAATTATAAAGTGCTTTGAATGCGATGTTGAAGAAGGCAGACAGTAGGCTCACGGGGGGGGGGAGAGGGGGCTGCGATGTGTCCCTCTTCACACGTGGGTTGCTAGAAAGCAGGAATCAACTATACTAGCTGTAGTTTGGCAGCTGGCCGTGTAGCAATATGAGTATTAAGCAAACAGTACACTTTAGTGTTAATCAGATGGAAATCTAATTTCAACAATTTAAGCGAACTGTATAACTAGTTATTCAGTGCTACAATTTGGCAGAGACTGGGCTCTCAGTGGGGGGTCACGTGGTGAGACGTGATCCTCTCTTGGAGGCCACAGCCAAATGAGGAGCGACTTGGAAGTCTGGCCGTTGGGCCCGCCCCTCAAATTAGTTTATTGGTCGACTGGTTTCAAGGGGTGGTTACCTGAATCCCAGTTAAGTTAAGGATACGCCTCCAAAGATGGCGGATCTTAACACGTGTGTTTTACACAAAAGGCTAGCAGTTTTAGCACCATGTGCCTTACGCTAAACCCTACAAAAGGGAGTCAACTTAACACCTTGAGAAGTGTGCTGTGACTCAAATGGTGGTCTGAATGCAGAATTTCGTGCACTAGACTATTTCCTCAGCCTAAAGGCTTGTAACGTAATCAGGTAGCTAAGCTGATTGCGCCACGTGAGGTTTGGAATATATTTTTAACCCAATCAGAATTCGTGACGAGTTAGAAAAAACATTCCCAGGCCTAAAAGTTTTGCATGCAATAAAAAAAATGTGATCGTTACTCTTCCACTTTTGTGTGTGTAACATTCACATAGTCGACAAATTCATTCTCTTCTCAATAACTAGTCGTTAGACTGTTATTTAGTGCTTCAAATACACTGCTTTTATACAGCGGATTGGCTCTGGCATAAAGTTTTAGTTAGGTTGCTATGGAAACGAGCTGAAATTTTCCCAGAAGAACACGCTGCACTAAGCTGTTTTTGGATTGTTACATGTGTGTGTTTCACAAAATATGTAACATAAATTGGCCTCACCAAAGGGGCACCATTATGTAAGGGAAATCGGTCCAATTAATTATTAAATCAATAATTGTTAATTATTAAATTAATAATCAATTGGCTCATTAATTGAAGGAGACTCAAACTTAATATTTAAATTAAGTTGAGCTTGCCTGCGGAGCACCACATCTCTTTTTGATAATTTTATCAGGATAACAGATGAGAACCTCGTTGAATCAGTCATTAAAATGAAGGTTGTGCCCTTACTACAATTTTGTGAGTTCTTTGTTCAGCTTAGAGGTCACTATAAATTGATGAAACACACACACAGTAAACCAGGGGTTGAGTTTTGTGCACGTTTATTCTCTAACCTAGGTGGGATAATCTACTTAGAATTTCAAGAAGCAAAACTAACTACTATGATAGGAAATGAAACGAGAACTAAAATAATAAAAAAAATAATCAAAGGAGAAGAAAAGAAGAAAAGAGAAACGGTCTTAACCAAGGTGATAGACTTCTTAAATCAAACCAACATGGGACCCACAATCAACCTAGTTTGCACCAATTTGTACTAGGGCAAAGGCCTGCAAAGTTGCACTTACAGATGGGGTTGGTCTGAGAAGCAGGACCCTGGATGGAGACTCGCCAAGCTCGTTTGAAGAAGGGATGAAGAAGGTTCAGTTCAGGAGAGGGAGAGACAGGTCGTCCGGCTGGCCAACTGAGCGTCACGGGGTCAACCTGCTGGCTGGGACGGGCCCTTTTTGGTTTGAGGCCTAGTGTGCCTGGAAAGGCACCATCCGTTTGAGCCTTGTGCAGGGACCAAAAGCAGCGTGTTTCGCTGCGCCTGTCGCTACACGCGATGGCTTCTGTGCGTTGCCGTGTGCTGGAGGTTAAGCTAGCTGGGCTAGCCCTTTGTCTGGCAGCCGCGCCGATGGAGACCAGGAAGGAGCCAAGGAGCAGCGAAGAAGCGGGAGCCAAAGAGCAGCGGAGAAGAGGCGGAAGAGAGAGTGCAGCACGCAGGGAGTGTGCTTTTAAATTGGGAAGGCGGCGGCCTCCACACCAGGGGGGCCGGTGAGACCACAGTGGAAAGTTACCAGCTTAGAGAAGGTTTTGGTAGAGACTAATCAGATTGAATCTGGATCCCATGTTTGTTGAAATTCTAAGGTCAGAATTCAATCAATGCAACACGTACAATTGAATACCTCAAATGAAATGTTACCTAGCTTACACTGTTAAAACGTGCATACACATGAAAGTTTAGTGGAGAATCTGCCACTGCAATGGAACATTTTCATGACATTTCATGGAGTCAACATTTCACAAATGGCAAACATAACATTTCATAATTCATTGTTCTGTTGCAAAATAAGAAAGTCAAGTTTCTAAGAAGGCTTTTACAGTCCTGATTTGTGTGTGTGTGCGCGTGCGCGTGTCAATCAGAGCATTTGTCTGTTTGTGGGGGATGTTCTTGTGCTCCCCACCCCCCACAGTGGCATGTTCAGGCCACAGGAGCTCAATTCCTTTGGAACTGAGGTTGCAAAAAGTTACAACCGGCCGATAATCGTTACATGAGAATGGCTTGTTCCAGAATTGATCAACAATCCATCGAACTTTACATAGGAAGACCAGAGAGAAATACATTACAGTAGCCAAGGCGAGACATAACAAACACATGAATTATGATCTCTGTCTTACTAGCAGATACACATATATATACCATTTTATGTATAATCCAGCTGAGGTGGCTCGGGCATCTGGTTCGGATGCATCCTGGACGCCTCCCTACAGAGGTGTTCCGGGCATGTCCCACCGGCGGAGGCCCCCGGGGACGACCCAGGCCACGCTGGAGAGACTATGTCTCTCGGCTGGCTTGGGATCCCGCCGAAGGAGCTGGTTGAAGTGGCTGGGGAGAGGGGAGTCTGGGTTTCCCTGCTAAAGCTGATGCCCCCGCGACCCGACCCCGGATGAAGCGGTAGATAATGGCTGGATGGATGGATGGATGGATGGATGGATGGATGGATGGATGGATGGATGGACGGACGGACGGACGGACGGACGGATGGATGGATGAAGGATATTCAGAGAACGAACTCACAAATTTCCAAAAAAAAAACTTGAATGTTTGAAATATTATAACGTGGCAAATTTATGAGAGAAAAAAACTCACAAAATTGACGAGAAATAAATTTGGATATTTGCGCCATTAAAATTCGCAAGTTTGTGAAATGATGACACGTTCGGAATGGAGGAGGCAGCGCGTGTTTAAGTCACATCACAGGCCGCGATGTTAGATTTCCGTACAGTATCACCAAGAGGAAGCATGTGGATGCTAAACAATAGAGGGCCAAGCAATGATGCCTGCGGGACTCCACATGTAACGTTACAAAGCTCAGAAGTCGCATTGGCATGCGTTACACAGTGCATCCTTTTTGAGAGCTAACTCAGCCCGGAAAATGCTCAGCCTGAAATACCAATCCTTGTTTTGAGTGTGATGAGCGTTGTCGAAGTCACTGCTAAGATCAAGTAATAATAATATTGATTAGGTGTCAGAGTCCTTAGCTAGGAGATGATCATTAGTCACTTTTGCCTCAGGGCCTTCTCAGTAGTAATCCTGACTGAAAAAGTTCAAATCAATCATGAGCGGGCATGTAATCATTAAGCTGTTGCGCTACAACTTTTTTTTTGCAAGTATTTTTGCAATACATGCCAGATTTGATATCGGCCTATAATTACAGACACTCTCTGGTGTACGGTATACTGTATCTTTGTACCATACTAATTTCCATGCGGAATTATCTACCCAGTCATTGTGGTAATGCTGAAGCATTCCCACATATGTTATTGTGATTTTTATTCGCCACACTTTTTTGCCGCCTACCAACTCCCACATAATATTTCCAATTTACATTGTTCACATTACAACTAGCTTAAAAAATGACGGTTCCCGAGGTATTATCATCTGATTCCACATTACTTACATTATATGCACAATTTAACATTTAATATCAACTTTTCCCCATTCATTTTCAATGGGACAGTCGTTGAATTTTTTCTAAGTTTCACTTTCCATGCCCACTTCCATATATGTAACTTATCATCCTTACCAAGTGTCTGATACTGCTCGGTGGCACAGTTTGTAAAGCGCATTGTCCATTAACCAGGAGGTTATAATTTCATAATTTATCTCTCAATTTGCTTTCAGCATTCCCATGCAATTTCTACAGAAATTGCACTTAGTCTAGTTTTTATAGCACTTGTTCTCAGAAGGGCCACAGCTGCTTTTGAGGCCTTACATTCATTTGAAGTCTTTTGTGATTTCTAACATGTACGTATGTTTTGGGGATGTTGGAGGAAGCTGGAGTACCCTCTGGCCCAAAGTCAATGGGGAGTGACACACATAGTATGTTTTTGTGGTTTGGTTTTTAATTGAGGGCGACTATATTTTTCTGTACCGCACCATCCAGAACTCCTTGCGTCTCCTGTTTTTTGCAGAGCCCAACCAGCGGATGGGCGTGATCGCGGCCGGGACGCTGGTCTCCTTTTTGCTGATCGTCCTGCTCTCCCTGCTGTGCTGCTGCTGCCTCTGTCGACACAAAGACGACCACAAGTGAGTGGCGCGGAGGTGTCTTCGGCTCAAGTTTGACGCCCAGTAACCTGAAAACAATAATAATAAAAAAAAAACATCTGTTTTTAAATGGATGCGGCATTGTTGTTGTCTCACGTAGTAGCTTATTAGGGGGTAAATACACGTAAAAATGCAAACCAAGTGTTTTACGTGTCGATAATGCTGCGTCGGGAGCAATGTGAGCAAGCCTCAACACGGGGCCAAGTCTAATAAAGCCTCTTTTAAATGATTCATTTCGATTTCCATGCTGTCATCCCACCTCAGATCTAACCCAGACCACTCTTCCAACAGCAAAAAAGCCAAGCGGATCCTGTGCGGACGATTTAGCCGAATCAGCACGAAACTTCCCCGTATTCCACTGAGGAGACAGAAACTGCCAAAAGTAGTCGGTAAGCCCCAAAAACTTTCTTTCATATCCCACACTGAGCCGCCAGACACTGTCTGTCTTTTTTTTTCCTTTTTTTTTTCTTTTTTGCAACTACTGTGCTAAAAATCACGTCTTTTGGATCTTTTCGCTTTGTTCAAAATTGCAGACTTCAACAGAAACAGAGATTTAAATGAAGTGAGATGCTGGTTGACTTACAAGTTCAGATGAGATAATTCTTCTAACCTGCCTTTATATATTTCAGAGGGGAACATTAAAGGGATACTTCACTTATTTAGCCCATTATAGCAATAAAAAGTTAATATTTTGTCTATAATTAATTTGATACTTTCATTATTTTTCACATACAATTAGTACCTTTAAAAACACATTTTGCAACATGCTGTCGACTGAAAATGACATCACAAGGGCTCAGGTAACCAATCACAGCTCACCTGTTTTCCAGGTTTGGTCATGTGACATTCACAAGCTGAGCTGTGATTGGTTATCTGAGCATTTCTGATGTCATTTTCAGTCGACAGCAAGTTGCAAAATGTGTTTTTAAAGGTACTAATTGTACATGAAAAATAATGAAAATATAAAATTTATTATAGGCAAAATATTAATGTTTGACTGCCAAAAATGGCTAAGTAAGTAAAGTATCCCTGTAAGTGTTATGGCAGTGCAGGGTAAAGCTATCGGTAATGATACAACACTGGCATCGGGCTGAAACCTCGTAAGTCACAATTTGATATATTTACAGTAAGATTTTAAAAAAAAATCAAAAATCTCTACTATTGGTTATTGGTCAATACACACGTTTGTGTTTTTGTTCTTGTTTTTTTTTTTTTTGACCAATTGATTGACCAATCTAAAATGTTGCAAATGTGTTGCTCTCTTTGGTGCAATTTCAATGGTTGAACAAATGTGTCGTTTTTGGATTCTTCTGAAAAGTGGCCATTTTGGAGGTACAAGGTTTTATCCTGACGTTTGAGATACATATCGAGTCATCTTTTATTGGATTGCGCCAGTACATTTGAAAATCCGATGCAATCACATCTTTTACATCAAAAGCTTTTTTTTTTTGTTATTCAAATCGGTTTTCCTTACAGCCATATTAGCTGTACAAATAAAGTTTTATTTTTATAACGTTTCAGCAATGATGAGATATAACTTGAGTCTTACTGCCAAACACAACTTCGGTTGTATATTTTTTTTTTAGGTGGGAGAAAAAAAAATCCAAATAAAAAGCAAAACACGCTGGGTTAATCCTCTGATGTCTGTTAAACTGAGATTCAAATTTATATGTTGCGCAATAAACTGACATCATGGCTAACGGTGCTTTTAATTTAAATGTTCCATTATCCAGGGATTGTTTAATTTCAGAGCTTAGTTGTAAATTCACATTTACTGTCGACAATTATTGTATGACTGGATTAAATGCCCACTTACGTTGCCAACTTTGGTTTCTCACGGGCGAACAGGTCACAATGTTATTTAGCATAGTCGCTAAGGACAATGAATTCCTTTTCTTGTGCTCTTTTCTACCTTAGTTTGTGTCGTAGATGATGTTGATTGAGAAGTATGCTAACTGCCAGACAAATACGGGCTTTCATTTCAAAGGAATGCACCGATTTTAGAGCCCCTTATTTTTCTTGGCGCCCTCCGACGACCATGTGTCCGTGTTATTCCAGCCCCAAACTGCCGCGTATTTTCCTCCATTCCCGGTTTCTGTACTCCGCATCGGTAGTTCACCGAGCGAAGGCTTTCTCGGGCTGAGGTGGAGCTGCGTGTTATTAAAAGAAGGCTGGCGGTTGCCGCGCAAAGGTTGAGGCCCGCCGGTGCTGGTGCTGAGAGATGAGCCTTCAAATTCAAAGGCTTCAGTGTTGCCGTGGATTCTGCAGGTCCATGTGGAGGTCTCGTGGTTTGTGACGGATCCGTCTCTGACCTCATTCTCGTATATTGTGAAAAGATGCTGATCTGTTCAACTCTAATGAGCAGTTGAGTATTTAGTTGAACTGCTGTGCCAGAGACAAGTTTAGTTTAACCACTGTATTTCACTGAATGGGCTTCACAGTAGTCAACAACTCTTATTTTGTCAATAGTGTTAATTTTATCGGCCATTTTTAAATTGAGTCTCAGCTTTAGCCCAGTTACAATTACGCTTGTTAGTTTTTATCATAGTTAGTCAACCTCATCCCGTTTTTAGTCTAGTTTTAGTCAGGACAATCATTTAACCCCTGTATATTTTTTGTTAGCAGATAATGTTAAACATTTCGGATCTAAAACTATTTCACATAAAATTTTCTCTTTATCTTTTTGATGAAAAACAACTTGACACACAATTACAGTATGTCAACAAGTGGCTACTCTGACTCCATTAGTTAGCGGTCAGATTAACATTATTGTTGAAACGTTATAGCCGTTGGATTAATGTTACGATATAACTTATAATTTACTTTTTTTTTTTTTTAACTGTTCACAATGAATCCACCTTGTGTCTGTCCCACATGTTTGTGCATGTTGCACTCGCTAGCTGCAGATTTGAAAGGGGCTTGTCACTGTGTCACATGACATTGTCACATGACAGATTAGCAGAGACAAGATTTGACAAAATCATATCATTTTTGTCTCGTCTTTGTTCATGAACTAAAATGTCCATAGATTTTAGTTGTGAAGGAAATTGGCATCTCATTTTCATTAGTTGACGAAAATGCATACTGATTTAGTCCCAGTTATTGGTTAATTATGAGGGTTTTAGTCTAGTCTAGTCTAATTTTAGTCTGCTGAAAAATGTGTGTTGACGAAATTATTTTTGTTTAGTTTTCATTGGCCAAATTAAAACTATTAAAACACTGGTTAAAATATATATCTGGATTTGGATAAAGGTACAGATACCAGAATTTATAGTGACTGTTTTTTGAGTCACAATGGCATAATTGCAACAGCTAATCCCACAGAATGGCCAAAAACCCCCCACAATAAAACATTTACTATTAGAGCCTGACCGATTTTAAAGGGAATGAAAGGAGCCACCTCTATTGACGACGAATCAAGTCAGCTAAGTTCACGTGCACAACGGCGCAAAACAAACAATTTTATCTGCACCAAGATGTGTGCGTCTGCGAAAATACCAAAACTTGGTCTAACTTTCCCCTGTGCAGATTTAAGTCTTAAAACCATGCTTCGTTCTTGCATAGATGTCAAATCTCCATCTTAACCGGGGCGTAGTAAATGAATTTTTTCACAAAATAATGGCCAAATTCCAGACTGCATGACCTCAGCAGCATTTAATTTTCTATCCTAAACCCATTTGGTCTGGTTTAAACTATGTACACATGTATACAAAAGCTTTAAATAAGTAAGTTTGGCCTACATTTGATAGCGCCAAACCTCCGAGTGAGTGACGAAAGAGTTAAAAGACAATGACCTGGTTTCTTTTCCACGTCTCAGCAGCATGTGCTTCCTAAGCGATCCAGCTGATTATTTAAGCTCCAGTCTGACTCCATTGTGACCTTGTTCTGTGCCGAGACAGGCATGTCTTTGTCATCACAATGTTGGATATCAAAACGGTTGTTTTTAGAGGAGCGTGTCTCCACCATAGAAGTCAGGAAGAAGGAGTCATCTGTTTTCGACAGGAACAAAATAAATAAATGCACCGTATACAGTGCAATTAAAGAAAAATGCACAGACTCCATAAGTGCTTCCAAATGCAAAGATTATGGTTGTATGTAAGACGGCATTGTACTTCCTGGTTCATCCTATGCATAATTTTGGGCCACAGAAGCGTGGCTGCCAGCATTTAGAAACTCTTGACTGAGGCTACGCAGTCCTGCACAAACACACATTCCAGAGGGGGCCCGACGGGGCTGGAAACAGGAAGTGGTCAAATTTACCCCAGCCCGTGTCAGAGCTGTGATTTATCCCCGTCAGGACCACTGGCAACAGATGTGGCAATGCAGAATGAAAACGGAATAGGGAGGGAGAGGAGGGGCGACGCTACAGTGTGTCACCTAGCCCCTTCTTTTGGCATCACTACAGATGTGTGCTTTTTGGCATTCCGCTGGAAGCGTATTTACCCCACGCCCTCCACTTTCACGTCTGCGGAGCATTCCTCGCATCCTTATGCGTCCAAATGTTTCCTCAAGGGTGAGTGCTTGAATGGAGAACCACCCGTTTTTTTTGGTTTTTTTTCTGCAGCTGGATTAATCCCAGGACACTTGACCAGGATTGCAGATGTGTGCGCTTGTAGCAACATTCCTCTTCACATTCGGTCCCTTAATTGGCCAATAAACTCAGGCGAAAACATTCTCGCACCTTTAAGACCTGCTCCCTCTTAAGAGACGATGATCAGGTTGGACTGGAGTTGAACAAAAACAAATCCTGAAATATTCTAAACCCAGGATAAGCCTTGAAATCTCAAACTGGGGTGCACGAATGTAACTGGGGCGTCCACAAGATAACTTTCAAGAAATTATGCTGCATCATTTAAAAAAAGTAAATACCTACCAAGAGTTGAACACCTACATCTTTTTTTGTAATCGACTATAATGTGATGAAAGTCAAGTCAAAGTCAATTAATCAATTACGTTGCTGTTATATTTTCAGCACAAGACCATAATCCCTGACTTTTTTTTTTTTTTTTGCGCTATATGGACCATTTTCCCCTAAAGTCACATATCGAATGGCCGGTTATAGAGACAAATAAAGAAATCATTTAAAAATGCAACTCATCACCTTTACACTCATTGTAGTTTTCCAGGCCACGCGGGATTAGCAATTAGTCAACTTCAAGAGTTAAACGTCCAAAAAAAATTTAAAAAATCTTTTAAACAAATACATGATAAAAAAAAATATATTAAAAAAAACCATTCTCTGCATACAAAATAGTTTACCTCCTGACTTAGTGCTGAACATGAGAAGGAATAAAAATCATATTACATGTAGCATGTTATTAAAAGCTAGCTAGCTAGCTTGCAAGCTAGCTACTTTATGCTATCAAAACGATCATGCAGAGTAGTTGTCGGCTAATTGGTTCAACTCCTAACTGACGTAGCTAACTATATTTACGAATCCCTACCTTAGCCAATTCAAAGCTCTGATATGATAGATTGTGACATTTTGTCACATAAATCAGTAAAAGAAGGTATAATAATCATTTGGCATTTGAAGATACGCGTGGTAGTTGTGTTTAGGTGGGGGGATCTCCCCATAACGGGTTCTTAGATTCAAAAAGTTTGCATACCCCCATGTTAAAACTCCAACTTTAGCTCCCAAGTCTGGAAAACTGACCCTTTCCTTCCCCCACTGAGCAACTGTGTGGTTGAGCCCGCAGCTGCGACGTGTCACGGTGTCAGTAATGCCCTTTAGTGTGGAAAAGAATCCCGACGGCGTCCAGTCTGCAGAATAATCCGCCCCTCAGGACCCATGAGGGCGTGCGTGTGCTTATTTGAAGAGCAGCAGTTGTCGATCACGTTGCAAATTGTCCATGTGTTGTCTTGTTGACTAACATAACTGCAGTGCTTGCGGAGAGGAGCTGCTTGGCATTCCTCAGCTCCAACTAAATGATGAGCCTGAGCAAGGAATCTCTCACATTCATTCTGATTACCTCACAAATGAGCACACACTGCAACACACTCAAACAACACATTTGACATTTGAAAAAAGAAACAAGAAAGTCCTGCATTTGCTCAAAACGTGCTCCCTACTCTAATATATGTCGCTGCTAGTTGTAGAGTGAGTTGTCCATTTGTCTAAATATAATTTAATCAACAATATGAATGATTTAAAAAAATATATGAGAGGTGCTAGCCACTAGCTAGCTGACAAGCTAGCAACCCTCCGGGGCTGCTATCGGTCGGCTGAGAGGTTAATCTGTGATGTCATTTCCTCTCTTGGGAATTAAATAACACCACTGAGCTGGTCTGTAAATTGTGGAATGCAGGAAAGATATATTTTTGGTGCGTAGGCATTGCTAGCTAGCTTTTTTTTTTTTTTTTTTTTTTTTTTCTTCTTTTTTTTTTTTTTCTTTAAAGAGCTCAGAATTGTTCATTCGGTAGTCTTACCGATTCAACGTCTTGTCATCATTGCTCTTTTTTTTTTTTTTTTTTTTTTTTTGTGTGTGTGTGTATGTGTGCGTGCGTTTGCGTGCGTGCGTGCGTTTGCGTGCGTTTGCGTGCGTGCGCGTGCGTGCGTGTGCGTGCGTGCAAATACGTATAAATTTATACTCATTCATTCACCTAAAACCTTATAAATATCCCATTACCCTTCGCCTTAACCAGGTACTTCAGAATCTTGCCAGAGTCGTGAGGTTTAAATGGTCAGGAGACCAGAGAAAAGGTCAGAAAAAAAAAGAAATAAAGAGAAAAGAAAGGTAAATCAAAGTGAAATCCAGCACCGACCAAACACTTCCTGCCTTCCCCATGATTACAAAATCAAAGTCTTACGCCAACCCCGGAAGCCTCTAAATTCCAGCAAATTTAGCGAGATCTCAAGAGCCCAGAGGAAAAACTAAAGAGAGGAAGGAGGGAAGGATCGATAAGGCAGAGTGAGATCCATAGAAGCCAGTACATCCAATCCATCAAAGTGAAGTCCAGCACCAACAAGACCCCTCCTGCGTGGTTACAAAACCAGAGTCTTATGCCAACCCCAGAAACCTCATACTTCTAATAAATTAAGATCTCAAGTGACCAGAGGAAAAACTAAAGAGAGGAAGGAGGGAAGGATAGATAAAGCAAAGTGAGAACCACAGACACCAGCACCAACTGATTCAAGGGGCTGTGGGAGGGAGAGGGTACTTCTGTTGAGTTTCAGTAGATGCTGGTGCGACGGATCTGGCATGCATAAGGACCACCACCAAAGAAAGAAGCCGTCAACCGCGGTCCAGCAAAGCGAGCACTCCCCCCCCCCCCCCCCCCCCGAAATCCCCAGGCCGCGGCAGCACCAAGGCCACCCCCAAGCCACCCGAGCGGACACCGGTCGGCGAGCCGACCCAGACACCCGGAACACCCCCGCCCCAGCCCCGGCCCACACCCCCGAGCCCAAGGCCGCAGAACGAGGCCCAGCGGGCCCCCACAGCGCCCCACCGGTCCCCACCCCCCATCCCCCCACGACCCCCCCGCACCCCACCCAAACCCGCCATCCACCACGACCCAGGCCCCACCACCCCCGACCCCCAAACCCCCGAACACACCCCGACCCCCAGCACCCAAAATACCTCCACCCCCCCCCCCCAAACAAGCCGCCCCCCCCCCGACGGCCGCCACCCCCCCCCGCGAACCCGGCCCCCCGCGAGAACCCCCCACACACACCCCCGGAAACCGGCACCGGGCAGCAGCGCAGAGAGGGAAGATGTGCCCACCCCACCTCCAGCCGCGCGAGATTTGCACAGCGGCGGGAGGGGGGAAGCAGAGGAGGAAGCACCAGGGGAGAAGGCGGAACACCAGAACACCGAGCCCGGTGGGGAGAGGCCCCGGTCGTCACGCCAGAGTACTAGTGACACCTAACCCTGTTACTGAGTCCGCCAGCTCGCCGACTGGCGAGCTCTACCCTTACACCGTGAATGTGGCCCCACCCAGTGTATATACAAGTGTGTGCGTGTGGTGCATTAAAATTGGGAGCAGGTGAGTCGGAGCAGAGGGAAAAAATTTCCCCTACTCCGACACACCCGTATCCCCCCCAAAAAAATGAATATGTATATGTGTGGTGCATTAAAAAAGGGAATGGAGGGACAAAGTGGTGGGGCAGGGACACAAATGGGGGGGACCACAGCGCATTGCTAGCTAGCTAACGGCACACTAACTAACTGTACGCTGTTGTGGTAGGAATGGGCCAAGTGGCTAACGCAGAGCGAAGTCGATCAGGTTTATTCATATAGTGGGAGAGGATACACTCATGCTGGTTGAAAAATAGATGAACCGTACTTCTCCACAATTCAGTATGACATAGTTGTCAATACAGCATTCGTGTGTAATAAATTTCAAAACAAACTTTGTGGGATCTTTAAAACTGAATCCAAGTTGAAAGGCCTGCAAATAGTCATGCCAAGTTAACACTCAGTACAGTTTAGACGCAGATTGCCAATGTATGGATGATTCATGACGGCCCTTTTGAACTTTAGAGGCGTATATTTCCCGAAAAAATGAGGTCAAAATCCCGAATTGTATGACCTCACAGGGGTTCAGCTGTACAAATTCCACTGTAAAGACACACATTAACAAGAAAAAATGATATCTGCGATTGATATTTTCTTCAAAGGAGTAATGTATCCTTTGTAGTGGCCTACAATTTGGAGAGAGTTCGAAGAGTGTTGTCTTTGTGTTATTGGTGGCACTCGGTAACATTTCAGTCTCGCTGTTGTAGTTGATTCATAGTCATCTGCCAACTTGCTGATGGCATGTGGCATCAATCACAGTGAAAAACACCAAATCCTGAAAAATCAGACTCGCTTTGTTAACTGACATGTAAAACCAGTCCCAAGTCCATTTCCTACCACTCGGCAGCCGCTGGCAGAGCAGACATGTTGTTCTTGTAACGTGGTACGATACCCTCTCGCTGACCTCTGGGCTTCTGCGTTTTGTTTTGTGTTCTCAAGTAGCCCACCACGACCCCGAGCACAACTTCAACTGCAGCTTCATCGAGCCCCCTTCGGTGGCCGAGCAGCCCTCCCCCTCCTCCTGGTCCTCCCAGGAGTCCTTCTCCTCCTTTGAGAGTGGCGGCGACGAGGGCCCGGTTTACTGCGTGCCCCACGAAGGTGAGTCATCAGGGGTAATAAACAAACAAATTAGTCATCTGCGCACCGACGCTCACGTATCCGTGCCCGATGCGTTGTTGGCATGGGAAAGCCCTCGCGCTCACATACACGCATGCTGCTGACACACAAGGTTTCGTGAAGATCCCCCGATGCTGTGACTCACTCACTTCTGCAAATCTCATTATGTGGAGTCGTGCCTCTCATCATGTGCCATCTGTGTCTTACTTTGAGCGCAAGAGGAGTCTAAACAGGAAACAGTATGGTCAAGTCAGCATGTGGCTCGAATCCAAGGTGCACTTCTTGATGTTTGGCGGGAGAAAAAAATACACTTTCCATCGCTTTCTTATGCAGGAAGTACTGGATTTGTTGGATTTAGTGCGCTCAAGTTTTCGGATTCTTTCCAACATAAAGGGAATTAGGAGACTGATCATATCTGCCGGGTCAAATCTCTTCCAACTCACCTGTATGTGTCCGCGTAGAAATCATTGTTTGATGTGTTGATGACAGGACTTACCAGATCCAAATGCAGAACTTAAGAATAAATTAAGAAGAACATTATTAGTTCAGGCGGCACGGTGAGAGTGGTTAGCACGTCCGCCTCCCAGTTGTGAGGACTCGGGTTCGAGTCCAGGCGCTGGCCTTAATGGGTGGAGTTTGCATGTTCTCCCTGTGCCTGCGTGGGTCTTCTCCGGGTACTCCGGTCTCCTCCCACATTCCAAAGACATGCATGGCAGGTTAATTGGGCGCTCCGAATTGTCCCGATGTGTGCTTGCGTGTGTGGATGGTTGTTTGTCTCTGTGTGTCCCGCGATTGGCTGGCAACCAGTCCAGGGTGTACCCCGCCTACTGCCCAAATCCAGCTGAGATAGGCTCCAGCATCCCCGTGACCCTTGTGAGAAATAAGCGGTCAAGAAAATGGATGGATGATTAGTTCAGTAAATTGCCTTTTTCTTCTTCTTTTTTTTGCAATACGTACAGAGTTAGGGATAGGTCACTTATTGGCACTGATATTCGGTATCGGTCTTTTTTTTTTTTTTTTTTTAAATCATGCTTTAAGACCTTTCTACAAAGTTAAGAGCTGGAATTTGTATTTTAATGTTTAATGACAATATTTTTTTCCCCTTTTTCCTGAAAATGAATATCGGCTGCAAATATCGGTTATCTTCCTCTTTTACGAATAATGGGTCTATCTCTAACAATGAACACCCTCCACACTTTGCGCCGTTAGCGACTAAAGGCTACGATCACACTGCAGACAAATGCGACCCAGATCGTATTTTTTTGTCCAAATGCTGACTTATCTTACTTTTTTTTTTTTTTATGTCAGTGTGAACAGTACAATTCATATTTTTTTCAGATCACACCTGGGTCGCTTTCATATGTGGTCCTAGATCGGCTACGTATCCAAATTTTTACAATGCGACCGCGGTATGAACGGCCAGGTCGCATATACCAGACCTCTACGTCATCAAAAGTTCACTATGCGTTCCACGCTTCTCCGTGAGATGAGGAGCTCGAACAGGCTCACCTCATTTTCACAAAATATTATTTCTACCTCCTCCTCCTCCTCTCCTCCTCTATAGATATAAGAAGGTAAAAATATGAGCCCCGACGACGGACTTATAAAAGTCCCTGGTCCTTACGTATTTACTTCCACAAACACAGCGCTCTGAGAGACGTTGTATCGTCTTCTGCACATACGGGTCACTTTGCAGACGCATAACGTTCACATAGCAGACAAACTGAGGTCGCATTTAATAGGAAATGCTTACTCAAAAAAATAGGATTTTACAAAAAAAAATTGGAATTCAGTATTAAGACCTGCAGTGTGAACATAAGCTAACTGCTGTTTTATGACTTGGGGGCCCGTGAAAAAAAATATCCCTTTGGGACCTACTGCTTCACTGCCACAAATTCCCTTATCAATGAAATCCCCAAGATACCATGCAAAGAGTGGCTGTGAGCGCGTCATAGGAGCGATCTGATTGGACGCTTTGTAAATTTCTGGTAAGGCCATGACATCATTGGCATTTAAATGTAATATAATTGGTTTTCTGCCCACCATCAAGCCTTTTTATTTGCGTTTGATGAGGTGTAGTCCCTTGAGAAATGACGGTCTCTTAAAAGTAAGCATCAGTATCAGACATTGACGGCATCTCAAAAAGAGCAGGATCAAGTCACCAAATCCACTTGGGAATATCTCTTAACTCACATAATTTCCCAGATAAATTCTTTATTACTGTATAATTTCCCATCTGATCACTGAAGTGCTTGATTAGTAATGCGAATTCCTGTTGATGTGCCGCAGAATCTGTGAATGAAAACAAAGAAAAACAAAGCCACAGTCCGGAAGTCGAGAAACCAGAATCCGCCCCCACTGACGAAGATGCAGGAGAGTATACCTCCCTAAAGGACACCAGTGCCATGAAACCAGAGGGCGGCGATCAACCCACGATGAAGTCCTCAGACAGCGAGGGCTCTACCAGCGGTTCCGAGTACGCGGCTGCGACCCTTTATGCCCGCATTGCCCGTCTCTCCAAGCAGTCCAAGGAGGAAGAAAACAGCGGCAAAGACGGCGAAGTACCAAACCCAGAGCACAAGCGCAACGGAAAACCGCCACCGTCACCTGGTAAACCCAAGCCACGACCACCAGACCCTTCGACCAAGCCTAAAGTATCGTGGCTCCATGGAAGCCATCCCCAGCCGGACCAACAAGGGCAGGGGGCCATGAAAGCACTCGCCGTCCCGAAAGAGAAAAAGCGTAGCTCCAGTGATGTCTCAGCCAAGAGTGAGAGGAACAAAGATCAGCAAAAGAAGGAGGCTGACACCAACGGCTCACCCAGCAAACACAAACCTCTGCGAGGCAAGAAGTCTGGCGATGAGCACAGCAGTCCCAGTCACCTGGAGCACATCAACGGCGTGGTTCAGAACGCCCTCAGGAAGATTAGTAACTTCCACAGCTCTTCGTCCGAGAAGAAGAGCGCCGATACTTCCAAGGAGGCCCCCAAGGAACCCCCGAAAAGCCCCAAGCTCATCCATCCCCACATGAACTCTGAGGCCGCCACCCTCCTGGCTGCTCAGCTCAAGGAGAAAACCCAAAGCATCAACAGGAACGAGGGGACGGGCCTGACGAAGACCAATGGACTATCGACGCCCAAGGGAACGCGGGAGAGGCCCACGCCTCCGCAGAAAGCCAAGCGGACCCCGTCCGGCGGCTTGAACCAGCAGGCGTCCACGAAGCCTCTGCTTCCCACCTCCAGCAGCCTCCAGAAGATGGTGGCGCCCGTCACCACCGACCACGGGACCCCTGAAGCCAAGAGCCCGGAAAAGCAGGACTTGAACGGCTCGAGGGCAGGGGACCTGGCGGCGGATGCCACGCCCAAGAAGACTCCCATTAAAAAGCCTCCAAGGAAGAAAGGCAAAGAGGCTACTTTGGATCCGCCGGAGGGCAAAACACCGCAGCAAAAGACCGCGATCATGCCACCCCAGATCGTCAAGTAAGTGTGTAACGTTTGTATGCAGAGAGACTAAAAGTGAATTTGTTAGAAAACTGACACCAGGGCCTACCAAGAGTGAAGAATGTTTTCAACCAAAGATCATCAGATGGGCTCATATCTACGTGCATCCCGTCATCTGTATCACTTTCAGACCACAACCTGCGATTCAGGAAAACCGTGGAAACTTGGGCCCATCTCATTCAAGTCAAACAAAAAAACAAAACAACAATGCAGACTATGATCGACTAGTATTGCTTGTAGGGGTGTTCATCTTTTATTGAAAAAATGATAGGGTGTGATACATGCCATTCCAGAGACCCTTGGTCCAAATTGACTGTGGTAGCACAAGGTCAGAGTAGCCTCCAGGATGACCCCGTCCCCATGAGAAGGCCAGCCACCACTCCCAGTGAGGAAACACTGGAGCTAAAAGCTAACATACAACAAAATAAAAGCAAAGCTATAGGACTACGATCAAATCAGCTAAATCTAAGATGGTAAGATTAATACATTAAAAGAGATCACTTAACAGCCACAAAAAAGGAGTGTCTTGAGCCTCTTAAAAATACCAACAATCTCTGCGGACCTAATGTCTGTCTCATATGGTACCGTTGCGTCCTCAGTCCTGTAAATGTGGCGTATCCTTTACTAGATATATCCCGCCAATAAGAGACGGTTTGATACATGTCTAGTTGTACCGTCTTTATAAAATATATATATATATGTATATTCTGGTTTAAATTGTTTTTTGTTATCCCCCTAATTGACAACTCGACGTCCCATAGATATTGTTGTCATGTTCATCACTGGCCCGCAAACAAGCTCTGAACCAACAGTGCCTCTGCTGGTTGGAGTCTGGTCGTGCAAGTACATTTTACTCCAGTTGTCTCAAGGCACAATTATCATCTCGATTCTTCGCTATCCAATGTATTGATTCTTATCAATTTCTATACAAAATAGGTTGTATGAAATGACAATATCTTGGAATATATTGTATTCCCCGAACTCAAGTTAGGATCTGATGCACTTTTTCTGATTGGAGTTGAGAAATATGCGACTTCCCAAGTTTTCTGGAATGCAGCATTTAGTCAAACCAGCAGCTCTGTGGTGGAACATTCCGTTTATAAATAATCTTCACAGGTACTAAACATCCTGGTTCTTTTCGAAGATCACAAACTATTCTCACATTTCTGTGGACCAGCATGCACCATTATTTTTTTTTACCCTTTTATAGCTAACTAAATGATATTTTACAGATAGGGTCAGCTGTTTCCCAAACGTAAGACGTAGATTTGTGTAACTTGTCCAGAATTTACAGTCATGTTTGCCGTCCAGACGCTCCTGACCTATAAACAGAAAGCCCGGCATGCCTTCTTGTGATGTATAGTGTTTCACTTGTTCCTAACTGTGAAAACAAGTCCAAGCCAGTTACAAAAAAAAAAAAAAAAAAAAAAAAAGCTCCAAGTTTACAAAGTCGTCAGCAGATTCGGAGCAGATTTTCTCCATTGTGAGTGTCTGGACATGCAGCAAATCAGCAGAATGTTGCTCTCGGCTCAGAAATCAACGTATGAAGCTGAAATCCTAAGCCACCGTTGGGTTGTGTGAACTTTTCAGCGTGCTTATAAAACACTCGAAACCGTCCGTTTTCCAAACCACAGTCATCTGGAGTTCGCGCAAGCTGCATTTCATAAAACATAACCTCAAGCCTAATAATGTTTTGTCTACCAACGCATGTGTCAAGTAACGACCGTTCTCTCCGAAAACAGATCAAATGAATGTGATAAGGAGCTTTTTTTTTTTTTTTTTTTTTTTTTTTTTTTGTCGTGTCTGTTTGTGTCATCGGTTTATAATGAAGATCTTAAAAGAATCAAGGATCATATTGCTATGAAATGCTGAAGAAACAAGCTGCTTTTGAGGGTGTGTTGGTAGCGTGTTGACGTGAGCCTCGACTGTGGATCAGTTTAAGCAAAAATATTTAGCTTGCTAGCTAGTCTCCATTGTTTGTGTTGAATTTGAAGCAAACGGCGGACTCACAGGTACTTCAACTGGAACGATTTTGTTTTTCAAGAGGAAACGGTTCTTTGTTCAGGGTGTTGTTGGATAGCTACGTTGAAAGTTTGTCTCTTTAAAGTTAAGGTACAAGTTCTTATGTTAGTTTTTGCAGCTTTTTCAACGTGCATATTTTGTGTATTTTCCATTTGTTATCTTTGTAAGCTGTGCTTATATTACCTTCTGTGGTTTCCGTTGTGGGGGGTGTGCGTGCGTGTGCATGTGTGTCGATGAGCTGGCTTTCATGTTGTATGTTACGAAGGAGTATGAGGGCCACACTGAAAAGAAGAATTGTGAAATACGAGGAAAACGTTGCCACACAAACCTTTAAGGTCAGTTTGGGATTTTTCATTGTAGTTCGTTTTGATTTCATTTTGACTTTTTTTTTTTTTTTATTCAGTTTTTTTTTTTTAAGTATTTGTTTTAGTTTAGTTTTTATTATTTTTAGAATTAGCTTTAGCTTTTTTTTTATATATATGGCGTATTCATTGAATACAGTTTTTTTAAGTCACTTCGTATAGTGGAATAAAGTACAATTCTCAAATGAGTGTTTTTCCTTCTTTTGGAAGGATGTGCAGCAACAAAATCAATCCATTTAAAAAAAATCACAAAAACTCACGTAAGATATTAATTGTCCAAAATGAAATTGAAGAAAATTTCCACCATAATTATAGTTAGTTTTGTAAATGTTTCAGTTTTCCTTTTCTTAAAAGCATTTCTTTACTTTTTTTTGTCAGCTGTTTTTGCATTTTTTATTTTGTTTTCGTTAACTATAATAACCTTGCAAAAACACGGCAGCTGCCGTCTTTCCTGACACAGATTTATCATGTATTGTTGTTTGATATTCTTCAAACAATTCTCGATAAAAAACAACAAAAGAGTTGAATTCAGTGTGTTTAGTTCTTTCTCAGGAACACGCAAAGTTTTGCACAATCACATTTCATTGTTTGGCAAACTTAAAAAAAAAATCAGAATTTAAAAGTTCCTAGATGTAAAAAAATAAAATAAAAAAAAAAGTAATGTTGTTTATGGGAAGCTAATTTTAGCTGATATATACGTCCAACAAAACTCACTGCAGCTCTGCTTACCTTTGTGCCTTTGATGTACTTTGACCACTCCGCGTCCAGACTGCAAATGAATGTCGCTTGCCTAAAGCCACAACAGATTTCACTATTCAACCGTTTCTTTACAGTGTTGACCTAATACTCCTTTGTACTATGTTGCTTTTTTTTTTTTTTTTTTTTTAAATTCCATCCTGTAAAGTTCACAATGTTGTTCTCTGTTGATGTTATTGTTTGTGGAACACTTATAACTGTATGATGCAGAGTACAATTACATGACATTAACAGCTGCACAGGAAAAGCGTCAGCCTCACTTTGCCCTTTTCCATACAATGAACTCATTACAGAAATGATTGTATGACACGATTATACCACTGACCAAAACATTGCATACATCAAACCGTGACGTGGCAATTTTTCAATCTGACTGGACCCTGCCTGTTTTTTTTTGTTGTTTTTTTGTTTGTTTTTTGACAGGCTTGCATTTGTGTACAGAAGGGCTCAAATTGCTGCAACAGTGTTAGCAGCTGTAAAGTGTTTTCTTTTGTTTTTTGTTTTTTTGTGTGTCCTTTGTGGTTTGTCTTTCAGCATATTTGTGTATGGTCATTAAGTCGGTGTTCTCATTTACTTACCTGGAATAAAAAGAAAAAGCAATACAATGTCACTATTGTGAGACCACAAATGTTTCAATGACTGCCTATTGAATCGGTTTGTAATCGTCAGATAATTGATTGTGGGCCTTCTCATGGATATGTGACCCACAGTCAGCTTCGAGACGGCTATTATTCCAAACAACACTCAGCTAGAACATCTGTGCTGTGGGAAAAGAAAGTACATATTGACTCATAATCGAATAAACCTCCGATTGTCTTTTATCCTTGATATGCGACCCTTTCCTGTGGGTCTGGGCCAAGGGGTCCCGGGGTCGCCGGCGGCCCTTCAAAGAGGCCGAGGAAACCAAGGGGACTGTTAGTTTGGATCACTCCGGAATGGGAGACAAGAGCTCTTTTCACAAGTGGAAAACAGTGGAAAGTCTGTAATGGGACGCAATCACGCGCAGCGTATGTCCTGCTTACAGCCACATAGTCAAGGCTGCGAAGACACTGAAGGAAGAAGATGCACATAAGAATGGATGGAGAGGTCATGTGCGCTCGCTAATTAGAGCCAGAAGGCAACGAGCTGGATTTTTCCTTTTATTTGCAATTTTGTGGGGGGTTGAATGCATACACGCATAAACAAAGAGAATTTACATGGTGTGTATTTTTATCCAATTTATTGGAATATTTTGTCTTAAATGTTTTATGGAATAACCTTTTTCTGTTTTGCGGAATATTTTTTTTGGAATGTTTGTTTAAAAAAGGATGGATATATATATATATATATATATATATATATATATATATATATATATATATATATATATATATATGTATGTATGTGTGTGTGTGTGTGTGTGTGGGGGGGGGGGGGGGGGGTAGTGAAAACAGGGTAAAAAAATATATTCCAAACAACAACAAAAAATGGAAAAAGAGGGGGGGAAATATATTAATTTAAAAAAATTAAAAAGTTTTTTTTATTACGAAAAATGAAAAAATAATATTCAAAAAACAAAATGAAAAAAATATTCAGAACAACAGGGGAATAATATTCTGAAAAATAGAAAATAAATTATTCCAAAAAACTGAAAAAAAAAAAATAATCCTGAAAAACAGGGAAAAAAATTGCTCAGAAAAAAACCCTACAATTTCTTTTTCAATTCAATGCAATACGCTTCCATAAATTAATTCACTTTTGTATGTAAAAGAGGGGAAAAATAAAATATTATAAAATATATATATATATATTTTTTTATTCTGAAAACTTGAAAAAATATTCAGAAAAATTGGAAAAATATTCTGAAAAATAGAAAATAAATTATTCAGAAAAAAACTGAAAAAAATATCCTGAAAAACAGGAAATAATTGCTCAGAAAAAAAAACCTACAATTTCTTTTTCAAGTGAATGCAATATGCTTCCATAAATTAATTGTAAAAAAAAAAAAAAAAATTGTATGTAAAAGAGGGGGAAAATAAAATGTTAAAAAAAATTAAAAAATATATTTATTTATTTTTTAAATTCAGAAAAACTGAAAAAAATAATTTAAAAAAAAAAAAAAAAAAAGATTATTCACAAAAACAGGGAAAAAATATAATGAAAAACAGAAAATAAATTACTCTTAAAAAACTGAGAAAAAAAATATTCCTCTGAAAAAAACTGCAATTTCTTTTTCAAGTGAATGCAATATACTTTCTCTTTTGTATGTTTTTATAAAGTACAATATTGTTTTTGTTCTTATCAAAAAACACGGCACCGAAAATTTTGTTTGTGTTGTTTGGGGCACTGGAATGGATTATTGGCATTCTCATTCGTTTTAATGTGGAAATATTATTGAACAAATTCAACTCAGCCAAAGCACCATTGAATTAGAATTTGAGTTGTAAATGAAGGTCAGTGCTTTTGTTATCATTGAGGCTCTTGCTGGCCCTGACCACCCACCACTGGTACATACATTATGTACATTTTGATCTGAGTCTTTCCTTTCTCTGTCACCGCTCTGAATTTGATTATCTCCGAATCAGTCTTGTCTGTCGTTTTTTTTTTTTTTTTTTTTACTACTTGGCTGTGTGTAATTGTTTTGGCTGTGCAACCCAGCAGCACACAAAGGAGCAACTATACGCTGCAAGGCAAAGTGTGGTCAAACAGTTGTGGTTAGGCATGTGGGATCGGGGGGGCTCAGTGACATGTTGTCTGCCAGTCCAAACATGACATAGAGCGCACCAGGCCTATAGAAACAGCAGCGCAGCCACCAATGAGTCAGCCAAAAAAAAAAAAAAAATGCTCCGGACCCAGAAAAACCTACTCCGGTCCCCAGTGTTTCCATAGCAACCGGAGCCGATTGGAACCACATCTGGCAGCCATTTGAGTCCCCGCGAGGAGAGGAAGAAAGAAATTTATGAGCGAGGAGGAAAAAGACAAATATTTTCTGCAATGCAAAGCAGAAAGAAAGCGGTCGAGTTACACTTGAAAGCGGCCGAAAATATTCATTCGAGTGGAGAGTCGATGATGGATGAGGCTTCAGTCAAACTTGTGCAAGTGGAAGGAACGTTTAAGAGTCACACAAGAGCTTCTTTACAATCTCTGCCAGTAGGAATGATTTCATTGTTGAATGACTTTTGGAAGGCTTGCCTATCAGATATGAAGGTGTCGTCATTTCCTGATTCGCCGTCATTTCCTTCAGCCAGCAGAGGAGGGTTTTTTTTTTTTTTTTTTTTTTTTTTTAAATCTCTTATCTCTGTCTGCGAGAGATGTAAATATGCTCTAATTGTTTGTGGAATCTGTATTTTTTCAGTCGCTCATTTAGCATTTTTTTTTTATTACTTAGTTCACAATATTAGCAAAGCTATAGGAACACATTGTTTTCACAGCATTGATTTGTAAACAAAATAATAATAATAACAATAATAATAATAGCTTGCGTCATCTAACGTGCATTTAGACAACTGCATAGCTTTGCCATAGTCCATTTAGCTTAATGCTAGCAAACAATGCAAACACTTTATTTCTTTTTTTAACACCTAAAACGCCTTACAAACATTTGTGTTGGGTCTCTCACATATCAAGCCACAAGTAAGGTATTTTTTTTTCCAGTTGACATCAGCTAGCTAATTTTGCACTTTTGGCTAAACAATGTTAGCAAAACTACGGGAGCACATTGTTTTGATAGCATAAAAGGTCAAGCTAGCTCTAGTAACAATTTTGTTTTCTTCTCAGTGTGTGTACTATGTAAAATAATAAAAGAGAGAAAAAAAAGTGAACTGCATCTTAAATCCACAGTACTCGTACTTTTGCCACCTCTGCTTTCTTGGCCTTGTGGAAATGCAGAAAAGTCCGAACTGTTATTTACTGGAAAAGGGAGCTAGTTTTCCCCCCGAGCCAAAACTGCAGAAGGGATGCCAGCATTAAACGTGTGCGTGTGTGCGTGTATTTACATTCACAGTCACAACTACTTACTGCACACTGTCATTACCGTAGACCCAAACTCCCTTGCAGCGGCGGCGAGCTAAAATGGGCTGCACTTGATGGCGCAAATGAAGGGAAAACCGCACAGCGGGTCGACCTCCCAAACGGGCGCTCAGACGAGTAATGATGTAGTGACACTAGGCCACAAGGAGCCTCATTTTGGGATGGTTTCATGTCTAGGGGGAAGTCCCTTTTCGTTTGTAGCTCACAAAGATGGCTTGGGATTTATTTATTTTTATACATAAATTCAAACGCCAAAATGTTTGTAGGTCAAATGTTTGTGGGTTAAACATTTCCTTTGAAGTTCCCAGTCTATGCACTTTCGAGAGTGAGTTTGACCTGGATTTTAGGCTAGATCGTTTACGTTTGTGGAACCACTATTTCGCAGATTTCTTTTCTGGTCCTCATTTGTTGGTGTAATTCCACTGTCGACTGTTAGATGGCGACATAATATTCAGTTTGAGTCTAAATTTGAAAGAAAAAGAGTGAAAACAGGAAGTCTTTCAGCACAGCCACTGATCTGAATATATGACTGGATAGCTGATAGACCATACACGCCCGTTCAAGCCTTTGAAGTCACAGGACAGCCATCTTGCTCCTCCCATCTCGTGAGCAGACTACTGTGTAAACTATACAGTATACATACAGATTAGACATATAAAGCTCCTACGCAGTTTGTATCGGGCCAGGGGCGGGGTGGGGGGATTTGTGGCTCGGTGATCATTATTTTTTAACAAGTTAAAAAAAAAAAAAAAAAGTGGCCGGTATGTGCTGCTTTTAAAGACCTGCTTTATCATTCAAATCCTTAGATCCCAATGTCTTTTGTTGAATTACATTCATAATTCTTTAATTAAAAAAAATACAAGTTTCCCCCTGTAAACATCATGAAGCATATAATTTATACATGTATCTCAGGCAAGTTGTAAAACGTCTGAAGTCTTCTTGGTTATGTTTAACAAATTGAAAACATCATAAATCGTGTTCTCCAATTTCGATACGGTAAAATGTATAGGATCGTATGCTGAGAGACGATTCTTGGGAGGAGCAATATGGTGGCCTTGCGACTTCAAAAGACTTGACCTATCAGCTATCCAGTCATGTATTCAGATCAGTGAGCACAGCCTAGTTTTTGTAGAAAATGATTAAATGTCATCCTCTGTAATCCTGCTTTTTACGCCTACAGAAAGCGACAGCTGTAGGTTCATTTCATAATGTACATCTTTTGGCATCAATATTGGTGTATTTTGTGAACGATTGTTAGTTTTGAAAAAATATTCAATGCATATTGTGGTACTTAAATAATCCCGGTTGGATTTTTGTTGTTGATGTGATTGTGAGCATATTTCTTTGTCTAAATTTGCCCTGCAATTGTCTAACTGAAGTCAGCTCGGATCTTCTCCAGCTCTCCAGCGGCCCTCAGGACGAGCGCAACAGAAAGTGGAAGGAAGGAAAACAGTGTGTTGGTGTCCTGGCTGGTCCACCATAGCTAAAATAGTGGTCAAAGAAAAGTAACTGCAAATTGTTATTTTGAGGTAATTGACTGTCAAATGCTTGCTCTTTTTGTTTTTGCTCTTTTCTTTCTCAACTTGGCCCATCGTGTGCTCGTGTGCGTTATTTCCTCACGCCGCCATCCATCTGCAAGCTGCACACGAACGTACGACTTAATGTGGCTTGAGGTTTCAGCTTTCACGCAATCCCACAGGCTGACCTAACTTTTTTTTTTTTCTCAACTTCTTCTTCCTCCTCTCTCTGCCGGATGGAACGGGAAAAGGGTGTTGGGGACTGTTGCTCCATATCGAGAGCAGGTCAAATGTATTTTTAACTCATTCTTCACTCCTAATACATCTACTTAAAGTACAGTAAGTATTTGTACATATACCACCACTGTTGGTAGGAAGTGCGCGCTGTATATTTACATGACGGCGGGCCGTGCGCCTCACGTCTGTGTCAGCCTCGAAGT
The DNA here is from genome assembly GCF_051991245.1 of Festucalex cinctus. NCBI lineage: Eukaryota > Metazoa > Chordata > Actinopteri > Syngnathiformes > Syngnathidae > Festucalex > Festucalex cinctus. The sequence continues at coordinate 15,781,955 of NC_135415.1, read as the reverse complement.
CTCGACTTCAGAGCACATGCAGGACAACAGTGCGGCCATTATGGCAGCCATGTGTTTCTGATTACGCAGGCAGAGATTAGAGGGCCTGAAACAGCGGTTGGTGTCTGCCTTTATGCCCCCTTCCTCCCGTTTGGCCCGTTCCTATATACCCTCCCTTCCTTTCCTCCAGGCGGGGTTTCTCTGATGTGGGTCGCCAAGTGGACGTCAATCAACAAAAATAACACCCGTCAACAGATTCTCTCGCCTACATCCGCATTTATGTCTCAACTGACAGGTGATGCGGTTTTGTATTTGAGTGTATAGAATAGAATAGAATAGAATTTTTTTTTCTTTGTCTTTGTATGGTGCAGATACAACAAATTTGTCTTTGTACCTCCATTTCGGGACATCAGGTCTAACCAGAGCATTAGTCTGAGGTAACTATAACATTACATTAATTTGTTTGGTATTTTGTCCACCAACTGCAAAAAATGATGACACGCAGACTATTTTTCTTGAATTATTTTTAAATTTAAAAAACATATTAATTAAAGAATTAAAATACCTAATTACTTTTCAGTTACTTTTAATTTAAAATAAAATAACAGATTTTTTATTTATTTTTATTATTGTTTATTTTTTTAAATTATTTAAATTATTTTTCTGTGACTATTTAGTTTAGTTTAGATTTTTAGTTTAGTTCATTTGGTCAAAACAAAATTTATCATGACAACAATACTGAAAAAATGGGAAGTGGTATTTACTTGGGGAAAAAAAGATTAGTAATGTTTCATTCACTCAGAAATTAAAAAAAAATATTTACAAGGAGAGTTAAAATGTCCGAGTAAAAAAAACAAAACAAAACAAAACAAAAAAACAAACAAACAAAAAAAAACAGGTTGTAAATGTCACTCATTTTTTCAGTGAATTTCATAATCTCATGGCATCACAAAATGGGTCATGTTTGATATGTGTTTGATAAGTGTTTTTTTGTTGTTGTTTTTTTACGTTTTTGGGATGCCTGCATTCAGTTTCATCCAAAAATTTTAAAATGTGGGTGGAAAAAGGACCAAAATGGACAGAAGTGGTTTTCACAGGACAAGCGATGATTTGTTACTTTCCTAACACTGCACCCAACAAAGGAGCACAATTCAGTTAACTGCCACCTCTTGCCATTGTTAACCGCATCGATTTCCTGTATTCTGCTCAGTGGGCAGTTTAATCTCAATCGTAGTATAACAATTCACCCTTGAACCCTCACGTGGCGGTCAATTTATTCTAATCAATCAATTATACAAGCCACTCATTATCACTGTACGCTTTCCCCATTGACATCATCCACGCAGGAGGTCGGCAAAGTGAGCCCATTCACACGTTGAGGCCCCACAACTGCTATTAACTTCAATTTTTATAAATGTACGCCTCTCACACAACATGGAGACCGCAGATCTTAAACATGACATTCTTCCATATATCTTCATTCCTGCACCAGATGTGACTGCATATGCTTTGAAAAAGTTGTTGAGATCTAAACAGAATACAAAAATAGGGACACTATGCTCTTCTCGCTTCACAAATGTTCTCAGAGAACAGGAAGCATCTTTAAAAGCTCTCATGATGAGGAGGCAGAGGTGTTCCCACGTTTGATCCTTTGCCAACCGCCCCGTCACAATTGCAGGGGGGCTTCTGGACAGGCGCCGCTCGGCAACGTCTGTGTTCCATAAATGTGGAGAAACGGCCTCTCTTTTTTTTTTCCACTCTGTCAGCAGAAGTGCGCAGAAACATCACCACTTGGCGCACGCTAAGCAATGTAAGCTGAAAAGTGCTGATCCCCAACACATGTGGGAGGCATCCACATTTGCAGGAGGGTCGCCACATCGTTTCATCTTAATCGGACTGGAGCTGAACGATTTAGATGATTAATCTAATTGCTTTTTTCTTTTTTTTTTTGCTATTTGATTTTGTTTTCTTCCTCTTCCCATGACCGTTTTTTTTGTTGTTGTTGTTTTTTTACAAACCCAAGCAATACATGAATCTGCATTAAAATAAACTATCAGAATTATTAAACAAACATTTTAACACTTCTGAAGCACTGAACGTATAGACATACAGTAAATAAATGTAAGAAAAACAATATATATACTAAATATTAGGGTTGGGAATCTGTCTGAGGATTCAATTCAGATTTTTGGGTCTGCGGTTTCTGAATTCTGAATCGAAAATCGATTCTGAATCGATTTTTGATTCAAAATTATTTGATTGACAGTGATTTCTGCTTCAATTTATAGATAAGCAAAGAATCGTCATGATCTACTCCAGTGTGGCTCGCTAATGCTAATTAGCACGGTAATCGCGGCACTTTTATCACTCAAAAGAAAAGCTATTCATACAAAACGCTTCAGGAATGTATACAGTTGAGAAGTTAAGAAGCAACTTAACATATGCCTTTCCTATGCTGCAAATAAAAAATAAATAAATAGAATAAAAAAAAAAAATAAATAAAAAAAAACAATTATCGGCATAACTTGATCAGGACTTTTTCCTTCTACTCGCTAATGTGGCTACAAATTAACTGTGTATCAGAACGTGCGGAACCACACTGCCCCTAAGTGGCCAAATCGGGTACAACATGAACAGCATTCCCAGTAAGGGCACACACAAACAAGGGCAAGACAGTATAAAATAATTTAAATAAAATTGGATTTTTGGGACATATAAATTCTGAATCATGCTAAATGAGAATCGCAATTCTTATGAGAATTGCGGGTTGTTGTTGTTGTTTTTTTTTTTTTTGGGGGGGGGGGCACACCCCTACTAAATATATAACTTTAATAAATAAATAAATAAATAAATAAATAAATAAATAAATAAATAATGTGCGCAGAGAATAAATAATGTACCTGTGAATTTTGTTATATTGTCTGTTGCTCAACCATTTGTGTTTATGTAGCCATTGCTTGGAGGGTTATAGCAACACGACGCCAATGCTTTCATTAGCCCGCCTATGGTGTTTCCCATTATGTGTTAGCATTAAGCTAGTGGAGTTAAAGGCCAAACTATGTGGTTGTTTTAAATTAAATACACAAAATGTAATTCCCTGAGTTGGCCCAGGTCAAATTGAACAGTAAAAATCATACTTTGTGTGCATAGAAAATGAACAGTAGCCTATGGATGTGTTAAAGAAATCAACTAGATCCTCTCAGCTGTGCATGTTTACGAAAGCAGCTAGGAGGGGAGGGCTCCCTGTTTTACTGCCTTTTACTTGACGCATCATATACAGAGGGCCACACTCTCAGCCTCAGAGGTTTGTCGTCCGGAAAAGATAGAGGCACAGACACATCATTCCAAGCAGTGAATACTTTTTATTGTAATTGGAAACATAATTGTTATGTGGCTCGCACTGAGATGCGCGTTATAGCCAGCAAACTTCCAGGAAGTAGCCACATGTGTTCGAGCAGTAACAGTTAACTACTAACAGTGTACTGTTGAAAAGCCCTGCTAGCTGAATGCTAAGGATAGATAGATAGATAGATAGATAGATAGATAGATAGATAGATAGATAGATAGATAGATAGATAGATAGATAGATAGATAGATAGATAGATAGATAGATAACAATAATTAGCTAGCTAGAGCTAACTAGATAGCCTAACTATCTAGCTAGCTAGAGCTAACTAGATAGATAGATAGATAGATAGATAGATAGATAGATAGATAGATAGATAGATAGATAGATAGATAGATAGATAGATAGATAACAATAATTAGCTAGCTAGAGCTAACTAGATAGCCTAACTATCTAGCTAGCTAGAGCTAACTCGATAGATAGATAGATAGATAGATAGATAGATAGATAGATAGATAGATAGATAGATAGATAGATAGATAGATAGATAGATAACAATAATTAGCTAGCTAGAGCTAACTAGATAGCCTAACTATCTAGCTAGCTAGAGCTAACTAGATAGATAGATAGATAGATAGATAGATAGATAGATAGATAGATAGATAGATAGATAGATAGATAGATAGATAGATAGATAGATAGATAGATAGATAGATTGTGGTGATGAGAACATAATTCACCCACGGGACGTTGGGACGAAGGAGGAGTTGGATGGGATGAAAGGATAAAAGGATGAAAGGATAAAAGAACAAATGTTGGTAGGTCTGTGAACCTCGCGCAGTGTGAGTTGTTGATGATGTGAATAAAACGCCAGTCTTTGGCTATGGACTTTAACACTCCGCCTTCGACTCCCGTCACTGCTCGCTACATTGGTGACCCCGACATCCGCCTCGTTGACGTTTCCGAGGCTGAGAATTTGATCGAATTGAGCGACATGGCGAACTCCGCTGGTCTCAAGTTACCGGAGTTTTGGGAGTCGGCCGCGGCGACGTGGTTTGTACAAGCTGAAGCTCAGTTTGCCATCCGGGGAATTACGGACGATTCCACGCGCTACTACCATGTCGTGGCCGCGCTCGGGAGCTCCACAGCGGCCAGAGCCGTGAGTTTTATCACCTCTCCCCCGGCACGGGATATGTACGCGGGGCTCAAAGCGTACCTCCTTAAGACCTTCGAGCTGTCACGACCGGAAAGGGCTCGCCGCCTTTTCGCCATCCAGGGCCTGGGTGACAGTAAGCCGTCCGAGCTAATGGAAAAAATGCTGAACCTGCTTGGCGCGGAGGAGCCGAACTTTTTGTTTATTGAACTGTTTCTGCGCCACATGCCTCCTCATGTCCAGACAGCGCTAGCGAACACTACCATCTCCGAGCCACGTGCTCTGGCGGAGGAAGCTGACCGTTTTTTCCTGGCCACCCAGCGTCACAACCACGAGGTCTTGGCCTCTGCACGCGCCTTCCCAGTCCCGGCGGCCACAACGGCACCTCATAAGGTACGCGCTGCTGTGGATGGCCGATCAGCCCCTGGCTTATGCTATTTTCACGCACGTTTTGGAACCAAGGCGAAGAGGTGCCGCGCCCCTTGCTCCTTTGTTGCGTCGGGAAACGGCGACGCCTCCACTCAGTTGCAGCTGTGAGTGGGGGCGCAGAGTGCCGGCTGCTATTTGTCATGGACACCCTCTCCAGGCTCAAATTCCTTTGTGACTCCGGCGCCCGCAGAAGCGTATTGCCTGCATCGGCTGAAGATGCTGCCGGGGGCACTCACGGCCCGCACCTGTCAGCGGCCAACGATGCACCGATCCGGACCTACGGCACTAAGACAGTGGATGTATGTTTTGGTGAGCGCCGGTTCACTTGGGACTTTGTCACTGCGGACATTTCTTTTCCCCTTCTTGGCGCGGACTTTTTGTGTGCCCACAGTCTACTGGTGGATGTTAAAAATGGCCGCCTGTTGGACGCTGTGACGTTTTCCACTGTTGCTTGTGGGTGTGATGTGGAGACGTTTGAGGGCCTTGCCAGCCCGCTCTCAGATGACGGCGTGTTCACGCGGCTTCTTGGAGAATTCCCCAGCCTAACCACGCCTACGTTTGCAGCCACTTCTGCCAAACATGGGGTCGAGCACCACATTGAGACCGTAGGCCCGCCGGTTCACGCTAAGGCCCGACGCCTCAACCCTGATAGATTGGCCACAGCTAAGTCCGAATTCGCCAACATGGAACGCCTTGGCATAATTCGTCGTTCGGACAGCCCGTGGGCCTCGCCTCTCCACATGGTTCCGAAGTCGGACGGCGGCTGGCGACCGTGTGGAGACTATCGCCGCCTCAATGATGCCACGACGCACGATCGCTATCCGGTCCCGCACATACAGGACTTCTCTGCCCACCTGGCAGGTGCGAAGGTGTTTTCCAAGGTGGACTTGGTACGGGGCTATCACCAAGTTCCGGTACACCCCGCCGATGTGCCTAAGACTGCTGTGATAACACCTTTCGGACTGTTTGAGTTTCTCAGGATGCCATTCGGCCTTAAAAACGCGGCCCAGTCTTTTCAGCGTCTCATGGACTCTGTTCTCCGGGACATGCCGTTCCTCTTCGTCTACTTGGATGACATCCTGGTGGCCAGCTCCTCCATCGGAGAACACCTTTCACACCTCCGGCAGCTTTTCTCCAAGCTCAGCCAGGCTGGACTGATTATTAACCGAGCTAAGTGTGTCTTTGGTGTGCCCTCCATCCAATTCCTCGGCCACCTCATCAATGAGGACGGCGCCACCCCGCTCCCGGCAAAAGTGGAAGCTGTTGCCGCTTTTCCTCGACCCCAGACGGCCCAGGGTCTCCGCGAGTTCCTCGGGATGGTGACTTTTTACCACAGGTTCATCCACCACGCTGCCCATGTGATGCACCCGCTTTACGACGCACTTAAGGGTGTGGCCCCTAACCGTGCGGTCGACTGGACCGATGTGAGAGTCAAGGCTTTTGAAGAGACGAAAGCCGCGCTGTCCCAAGCGGCCTTGTTGGCCCACCCGCGCCCGGATGCCCCGATCGCCCTCACTACTGATGCATCTGATTTTGCCGTTGGGGCTGTTTTGGAGCAGCGCGTCGAAGGTGCGTGGCAGCCACTCGCCTTTTTCAGCCGCCGGTTGGTCCCTCGGGAGTGCAAGTACAGCACGTTCGACAGGGAGCTCCTTGCTGTCTGGCTGGCGATCCGCCACTTCCGCTTCATCCTGGAGGGCCGTGAGTTCACGGTCTTCGTCGATCACAAGCCGCTCACCTTCTCCATGTCGAAGTTGTCCGAGCCGTGGTCCGCGCGGCAACAGCGGCAGTTGTCGTTCATTTCTGAATACACCACGGACATCCGACATATCGCTGGCAAGGACAACGTGGTCGCGGATTGTCTGTCCAGGGCAGCCGTCAACACGGTACAGCTGGGCCTCGACTTTTCCCGGATGGCGGCCGACCAGGCTTCCGATCGTGGCACCCAGTTGCTTCGGAGCTCCGACACCGGGTTGCAAGTTAAAAGGGTGGCGGTCGACGACTCCGGGGTTGAGCTGTGGTGTGACGTCTCTTTGGGCTGGCCTAGACCGCTGGTGCCCTCTGGTTGGCAGAGGGCCGCCTTCGACATGGTGCATGGTCTCTCACACCCCGGCAGGAAGGCATCGTCGAGGTTGGTGTCTCAGAAGTTCGTCTGGTCTGGGTTGAAGAAAGATGTACGGGTCTGGGTCGATTCATGCGTGGCTTGTCAGCGAGCCAAGGTTCACCGTCACACCAAGGCACCTTTGGAGACTTTTGTTGTCCCTGCGAGGAAGTTTGACCATGTCAACGTCGACATCGTAGGTCCGCTTCCTCCTTCCCAGGGCTTCACCTACCTCCTGACGATGGTGGACAGGACGACCCGCTGGCCAGAGGCCGTTCCCCTCACCTCCATATCGACCAGTGACGTGGCCCGGGCGTTTATCGGGACCTGGGTCGCTCGGTTTGGACCGCCGGCGGACCTCTCGTCCGACAGGGGTGCGCAGTTCACGTCAGAGGTTTGGAACTCTGTTGCTGAGGGCCTCGGCGTCAATCTACACCGCACCTCCGCTTATCACCCTCAGGCTAATGGGCTGTGCGAACGGTTCCACCGTTCGATGAAAGCCGCCTTGCGCGCTGGCCTTTCTGACGGTAATTGGGTCGACAAGCTACCCTGGATCATGCTGGGCCTTCGTACTGCACCTAAGGAGGACCTGCAGTGTTCGTCGGCCGAGTTGGTCTATGGACAGGTGCTAAGAGTGCCAGGAGACTTCATTCCGCACGCCTCGATGCCTTGGCCCGCACCCAGGCCTGGACCGCCGGTGGATGCTGCTGGTGCGTTCCGGCCCGTGCCCACGTCGCAGCATGGCACCCCTGTGGCCCGGGTGCCCCCCAACTTGCAGTCGGCCGAGTTTGTCTTCATCCGACACGATGCACACCGTGGTCCCTTGAATCCCCCCTACGACGGACCATTTAGGGTCCTGCAGCATGGTACCAAGACCATGGTCGTGGATATTGGGGGCCGTTCCGAAACTGTTTCTGTTGACAGGCTTAAGCCGGCTCATGTGGACCTGGCCGGACCCTTGGACTTGCCCCGCGCCCCCCGCCGCGGCCGCCCCCCTAGGCTGCACCTGGGAGACCGTGCGGGGTCCCTTCCAGTGGTTCCTGAATCCCCGCCAGTTGGTGCGCGGGACTGTTCTGATGTTCCTGCTGGGCCCCTCCCGCCCGCGCTTCCTGGGTACGTTACCCGCAGGGGTCGGGCAGTTTTGCCGCCCCGTCATCCGGAGTTTGATTATGGGTGAATTCTGGGGGGGCTTGTGTGGTGATGAGAACACACCCACGGGACGTTGGGACGAAGGAGGAGTTGGATGGGATGAAAGGATAAAAGGATGAAAGGATAAAAGAACAAATGTTGGTAGGTCTGTGAACCTCGCGCAGTGTGAGTTGTTGATGATGTGAATAAAACGCCAGTCTTTGGCTATGGACTTTAACACTCCGCCTTCGACTCCCGTCACTGCTCGCTACAAGATAACAATAATTAGCTAGCTAGAGCTAACTAGATAGCCTAACTATCTAGCTAGCTAGAGCTAACTCGATAGATAGATAGATAGATAGATAGATAGATAGATAGATAGATAGATAGATAGATAACAATAATTAGCTAGCTAGAGCTAACTAGATAGCCTAACTATCTAGCTAGCTAGAGCTAACTAGATAGATAGATAGATAGATAGATAGATAGATAGATAGATAGATAGATAGATAGATAGATAGATAGATAGATAGAGCACGGCACTGACTCATTAAACTCAATAAACGCAGTCTCCCCTTGTTGTTGAGGTGATCGTTTTCTCATGAACCAACCGGCTTTGCCACATTCTAATCTTTACATGTTGCTAACACTTTGTGAGGCGACGCGACCTTTCCATAAAACCACCACAGATTTTCTCATGACCAAGCACAACAAAGCAATCCCAGCAGCAAAACCAGCGCCAAGTGCCGGTGCCAACTCGGAGCGATCTCCCAAGACTTTGCCAAAAAGCTTCAATCTTTGCGGTCTAAGAATAGCAAGCGAGATATTATTCCTCACAACAGAGCCCACCTGCTGTCTCCCTGGAGCCAGGACCTTCCTGTGCACCCGCAGCAGAAGGACCGGCAAGCAATATTTGATCATGATCGTCTGAGGAGCACTGGACACTCGAGGTATGTACAAAAGAGAGGTAAAAGTCTCCATATGGCGTAGGAAAAAAGTGGAAAAAGTATTGTTGAATGATTGTTTCTGAAAGCTGAGTGATATTATTTTAATGAAATAACCTCGTTGGCATCATCGCCAGGAGTTTTCCAACATGAAAAGTATTTTAATCGATCAATGATGTGCTCTTTCCAGTACACGCGTTGTGTGTTAAGCCCATGAATCTGTAATCAGACCAGTATGCTTCAATAAATCCTCACTAAACCAACACAAAGGGAATTTCTTTAACATTCATCTGCTTTAAATGCGCAAAACGGGACGTTGCTCTCATCCAATAACAAATCGGATCCATATTTGTTCTTGTTTCCATTGTTGTTTTATTTGGCTGGCATTTCCAAACATCCATTTTCAATACTGCTTAACCTCATTTGGGTGAGCGGCAGCCTGTCGTTGAGGGGTGGGCTCCACTCTGGACTGGTCGCCGCAATTGCAGGGCACATATAGACAAACGTTTGATGTACAGTAACACAACACACTGTTATCATCATTTGATTTAACAATCCAGAGGCTTTGTGAAAAAGGAAACATGAACACCAGCATAGGGCATGGGCACACGTATAAATAAATAATCGGTATGGTAGCTGCCACAATTTGAGCCAGGAAAAAAAAAAACTGCACATGGACAATTTAGTCTGCAATGAGCCTAACAGGAATGATTTGGAATGTGGGAAGGATCATGGAGAAAACACTTTACACAGGAAGGCCGGAGCCAAGATTCAAACTCACAACTTCAGTACTGTGAGGCACACTTGCTAACCACTAGAAGCTACTACCACAGTAAATTACACCGTCCAGATACTGCCTGTCTTTTTATATAAATACAAAGAAAACTTCCTCCAAAGTCTTCAGAGAGAACTAATTTCTCTCTAGGAAAGCAACTCAGCATTAGACTCAGTGTTATTATTATATTTACTGTCTTTATGTTATATCAATTTATTGACTGTCTTTGTTTTTGTATGTCTGATTACTTTACGTAAAACACTTTTTGCAGCTATGGTTGTTTTAAAGTGCTCTATAAATAAAGTCTAGATGAAATATTAGAGTGCTTGTCACCGTACATAGTACATGGAGGTTTCTGTGTGTTTCCTGACACGTCATACTGGGAAGAAAATGAAGATCAGCACTCGAATCCTGCCAAGAGGTCCCAGAAAGGGGAAGAGGCGGCACGCCGGCGTGCTCAGAGATGGGCTGCAGTGACACCCTGTGGCTAAAAGTGGTAACTGCAACCATCACTTGGTCCTCGAGTGCCAGGCAGCATTCAAGAGGAGTAAACTGGAGTAAAATTGAAGTGGGGTAAACATTAACTAGACTGCAAGAAATTTGGAAATTCGTCATACTTTAGCACAAAAAAAAATAAATGAATAAAAATGTGCATTACCTGCTTCTGATTGGGGAGTTTGTGAATTTGGACACAGCCGTAGTGTTGGTCCATGAGTACTGAAATGTTCCCAAAATGGCTGCTTCTAACCAAAATGGCTGACTTCCTGTTAAGTTTCAGACACAGGTCCTTAAGATATTTTCGGACATGCTGCCAACAGACATGTCCAACAACTTTCATTTTTGATGAGTCAAAGTTGTTTCCAGGCGGTTAAACTAAGTGACTTCTGGTTGGGTCGTTTAAAAAACAACAACAACAACAACAACAAAACACTTACTATATATACATATACTGAAAAACGACTCTTTTGAAATGGTCAATTGTCATTGCTGCACTGCTAATGTGAAGGATATGTGGTTTGTGTCAAATGTGTTCACAAATCTGTAACAACAATTATAACATTTACAATTGAAATTAGATTTTTTTTTTTTTTTTTTTAAGAGTCCAGCCCTATAGCAGAGAGCACCTTTTTGAATACTGCTTTGCTTTGGAGGGAAGTGTGTGAGACCTTCCTGTTTGTGTCAACTCTTGACAAGAAGTGACCCTGGCCCATTCTCTTTTTCTCTTTGCTGTCATCAGCTTCCGGAAGCAGGACTGCCACCTGGCTCCTGTCTGTCAAGATCCAGCTCATGTGCTGCTAATCTCACACAAGAGAGGAGCAGAGCAGTCAACGCCCTCCGCAAGTGCCCTCCGACCTATGAACTCTCTCTTCCTGAACGCGCAGCCTCCTCCCTCCACTGCTCATATTTCATTCCACTTTGCAAAGTTGAGCGAAGTACTCGTTTTATGCCTCGTTACCATCAAAATCACCACGCTAAGGTGGTGGCAATTCAAAAAATATTTCCCCATTGACATGAATGGAAATGCCGTTGAACTGTTCCAAAAATTTTTTTTAACATGTTTGGTTTTTTTTTTAATTAAGAGAAATAACAGTATATACGTAATATTGTACTTTATATTTAAAAAAAAACACACAAAAAAACTAACAGGTTTTGCCTCTTTTTTTGTTTTTGTTTTTGTTTTTGCTTTAATTCAATGGAGGAAGGAGAATATTATGCATGTGAGTATTGTTAGATTATCTGCCTGCATGTGTTGGCCATTGTGTTAAAAATAAACAAGGGTTAAATCACCAGAAAGCTTATACAATTTTGTTCGCCCATCTATAGCATTTTGTATTGGTTGCTGAACAGATTATTATTATTATTATTATTATTATTATTATTATTATTATTATTATGAATGCCATACATTCTGTATTTATTACAAAACAACTAAAATATTGCAAGCCTCTTATTGTCTTATTATTGCTGATTATGGCATTTCTTTTAGCAAATATTCTAATATTTTGAGATAGGATATTTGAGTTTTCTTTTCTTGCAATATTTCAGTTGACTTGTAATGAATCCAGAATGTATGACAGTTTTGTTTTTTAAATTGCATTACAGAAAATAAAGAACTTTATCACAATATTCTAATTTTCTGAGACATTCCTGTATATTAAATTACATAAAGGCACAACGTTAAAATATTAAGTCCACTTTGTATGTATATGTTTGTTTTTTGTTTGTTTTTTTGTTTTGTTTGTTTTTTTTAGGCCGACACTAAATTGCAGTTCAGTTTCTTGGATTCTTTTTGAACAGAAAGTTATATAGGCTCCACTTTATGTTGGCCTATATTGCATGACATCATAGATTGGGGGTGTGTGGGACGTGCAGGGTTCAACACCATCTTAAGCAACCAAATATGGGTCCTCGCCCAATAAAGTACCACTATCAGCTTTCCACTGCAAACTGCCAGACGAGTTCACTTACGTCAGTCAGACTCAATGGGAGAACTCACTGGTAGTTCGTCTGATTATGTTTGACCTAATTGTTCACTGGGACCATCCAAACATTCCTCTTGAATTGTTCATCGGTGTATTTTTATGGCAACATTGAAAAAAAGTGATTATTCATATATTTAAAAGTGATCTCAGCAGTATTTTATTGTCTATTCTTGAAAAAATACAGGGGTATCTTTGGTTTGGAGCATGTACAATTAATAAGTAGACCAGCTACTTTAGTTGAAATAATTGCTCCCAAATGTATGTTTTAGCAAACTGTTAAATTAATCCAGGGTCATTCTAACGATGGTGCCAACTCCGTTATCTTGTCCATGTTCTTTCCTTTAAAGGACACACGCACGCTCCCACACATGCTCACATTCAAGATAAAAGTCCAGTGGCTCCAGTGCAATAATCAGACATGGATGACGTCCCTGAGCTTGTCACCGCCGCTGCAAGCATCTTTTATGGTTGCGTTGAAGACTGGACCGCGTCCGTGTGAGCCGACGTCGCGATGACGGGGCTCACGTTGTATTCTGTGTATGCTGGCGGCAGATCGTCGGGCTTACAACCCAGCTGGAACGTAACAGGAGGACAAGATCACAGTCACGCGAGGGAATGCAGACCAAAAGACACTCATTATTTACCTCCATATAAAATTGAACATAAGAATATAGGGAATGTGCATTGGTGCAAACTCCACACTGAAAGGCCGGTGTCTGTCAGATGTGATCGGGCTGCCAGATTGTATCGGGGTCGCCTGCAAATGTCACGCGACAAGATTGTCTGGAAATTGTCCGTTTACAATTGTTCAAAATAACAAAATTTATGGACTAAAATCGTAAAAATGTCAATAAACTTAAAAATATAAAAGCATGATACTTCCATCCATCCATTTTCTTGACCATTACTCCTCACAAGGGTCGCTGGGGTGCTGGAGCCTATCCCAGCTGGCTTCGGGCAGTAGGCGGGGCACACCCTGAACTGGTTGCCAGCCAATTGCAGTCTATTTTATTATTTATTCAATATTTTGCACATTTTGCATATTCTTGGGTTTATTTACATTTTTACAATTTCAATCCGTACACTTTGTTATTTAAATTACATCTTTAAAGGAAGGCACCTTTAATTTTACATGTATGGCTTGATTGGCAGTAAATAGTTAGTTTAGCTACGAAACATGCATAAGAGCTGAAGAATACACCCCAATATTGATTTATTTAACTTTTTTCAACATAGAAGTACTTCCGTGTTGGAACGCCCTCAAGTGGTGACGTAACAAGTGTGTATACTCGCTTGACGAACAGTAGTTCACGCAGACAGAACGACGAGGAAGACACAAACGTCACTTATGCCTTACTGTATTGCAAAATTTTGCAAGGTGTCGTCAAGGAAAAACCCGCGAGGAGCACACTGGTATGTTATCCCAAAAAAAAAAAAGACTATTTGCGTAGAAAATGGCTTGCTAAGTGCTGTCGACCTCCCGGCAAGGACAAGCAGGCGCGGACGTTATGTTTTATTAGCTCGTAAGTTGTTTATAGTTCACAAATTGACCATGTTCATAATCTTATTTTAACAAAAAATTTATTGAATGTGGATTAGTGTCATTATCATCGGCATGTGCGACGTACTACATTTGTGTTCTGTCCCGCTGTTCTTCCTGTGGTGCCTTCCACTTTCATTTGCATTTCTATTAATTTCGTTCGGATCCCAACCATTGATAACCAGCCTAGGTAACGGCGTCTCGCATTTCCTTACTTCATTTTGTCTATAAATAAACACGGTTAATACACAACCTTCTTGCAAGCTTTCGTTTACATCATCGGGACGCTACGCAAAAAAAGAAAAGAAAAAAAACAGCTAGGGGAGGTTGGGCGCTGTAACGACGATACATATAATTTTACTATTTTTTTCTTTTTCATGAAATAGTTTGTCAGTTCCACACGTTTTGCATTGCTCGTGCTGTGTGTCACTTTACCTGTTGGATATTGGCTCCTCCAAGACTTTTCTTCTTCACATCTTTCATCGCAACCAAAGCTATCCTGAGAATGTCTATTTAGTATTGCCATGTTGAATGTCTGATGTTCCAGAATGCAGTTGAGATTGTCCGCAAGGAACCGATCCTCGAGTTCTTTCATTTCCAGACAGCACACATTCATTAGCGGATTGTCCATTCCTGCAGCTCCCGCACGAGCACCACTCACCCACCGCCTGATTCACTCGTTCATTAAAGTTTATTTTGTGCCCGAAAAGACCATCTGGCGCCACAACTTTCACATCCAAGGCAGACTTTCCTTCGGTAGGGTTATTTTGTCGTGTTGGCTCGAAGCGATAAGGTTTAATCCTTCCGGGTTTGACGCTAGATGCACGGCTGCGTTGCATAGTGCTTCCATAGTGTAGCGTTTACACACTAGTGACGTAAACATCCGGGTTATTTAGTCACGTGTAACAAACATGCCGGCGTTCGATTCATTTTAACATCGGTTTAAAAGTTATTAAATGTACATAAAAAAATAATCACGTCACCAAATTAATTATTGAAAAAGTAGCAACTTTTTGCTGCTAAAAATGGATCAATAAGTAAAGTGTCCCTTTAATATTTTCTTTCCAAAGTTTGACGTCAACTGGATAATTTCCAGCCAATCCTGTAGCGGGACGTGTTCATTATGATCTGGCAGCCCGATCACATCTGACTCCGACACCAGAATCAAACCTGCGATCTTCAAACTGTGACGTAGATAAGCTAACCACTAGCAACTGTGATACATGAATATATTTTTTAAAAGAGTGAAAGTATCTTAGATAAACATTTTTGCCTTTTGTCTTCAAATGAGCTGGCCCATCCTTCTCTTTGAAAAATATAATCAAATTGGCCATCCTTGAGGTAGAACCTTACAAGAGTGAAAACAGGAAGTATTTCAAGTTCTGCCTAGTTTTTGCTGAATATTATTAAATATGAAATCCTTCAATAATGTTATTACACCGTTAATTTTATAATCTCAAGTGCTTAACTCTTTTACTGCCACACGTTATCAAAGAAAAACTTTGATATGACAGAGGCTTTGATCATTGACGAAAATAGATACAATGCTTCCATCTGCTGGCCATAGTTTAGAGTGTTTTAGATTCCACAACCCATTGACCAGGCAGCGTGCACTTAGACGCTGCACTGAGAATAAAAATTTAAAAAAATTGTTGACGTTATTTAACGTTTATGGCAATATACGTCGTGATTTTACTGATCGTTATTAAACGTTTTTGGCGGTCAAAGAGTTAAAGACTTTAAAAACAGGTGCCACAAAAGTGATAAAAAAAAACAAAAAAAACAAAAACAAACAAACATTGAATTATTTAAATCAAGCCAAGAATCACCTCGGTATAGGAAGGTGGGGGTCCACAGTAGCCTCCGGCATTGTTGTACTGCGGCGGCATAAAGGTTTCTTGGCTGTACCGAGGCACACCGCGGTGGTCTTCTTCCTCCTGCTGTTGCTGCTGCTGCGACAAACTACCATGAAAGGGGATGAAATATAAGGAAGGGGGGCGCCCATCGTGCTCGGTCCTCCTCCAAGCTTCCCTCTCGATCTCCTCCTCCCTCAGGCGGCTTGCCGCGCTGCAGTAGGCGACGCAAAACATGATGAGGAGGCCGAAGCCCAGCATGGCCAGGGAGATCCTTGGGAGAAAAATGAATGAAGTGTTATATTTGCAGCTTGACACTTTGTGAATCATTGTACCGTGCACGTAAATGTACTTACTCGACAGCGGGGTTGCTGCCGAAAGCCATCCTTCCAAGTAGCGTGAACCAATGTGGATTGAAACAAAAGAGCAATCAGACCTGGTCGGGAGTAAATTGAAGTGTATTTACCTCTCAAAACTTCATGTTTACTGTATTTCCACTTTTCCACAAATACATGCATTTATATTTTGCTCTAGGTGAAATGATAGAGGTAAAAATGTGTAATATATGAGTTTAAAAATGTGGAATTTTTGGTCGGGCAAGTGTGGGAATGTTGAAAATCATTCCAAAGGTGAACATTTTAAATGTAGAACGGGAATGAACTGTTGAATGTGCCAATGGAAATGAATGGGGAATTTGTGGGTAAAAAATGTAGAATTATGTGGAAAGTGGAAAGATTTTGCACAGGTGAATTATATATATATATATATATATATATATATATATATATATATATATATATATATATATATATATATATATATATATATTAAATGTGTATCAGATTGAAGGACCAATGTGAATTGATTGAGGTGAATGTTTTACATTTTAAATAGGAACGATACTGAATTTCTAATACGAACGATACAAACCGTAAATCCTAATCCTAACCCAAGCACCTACCCCAAGAAATTTTGTTGGTGGAATATATGCAATATTTTGGAGGAAAATGTGGATTTCCTGGAAATTGGGGGACTGTTGGCCATTTTTTCCAAGGTGAATTGAATGAGCTGAACATTTTTAATTTCAAATATAAGTGAATATTTGAATGTCTCATTCAAAATGAATGGGCATTTTTGGGGGTGAAAAATTATGACTTGTGGTTAATGGTGAAAGTTAGGAATGAGAGAGATAATAGCTCACAAAGTGTGAATTCTTGGAACACGTTGAAATTGGAATGGTTTAAATTGGTCAAGAAATGTAGATGTAGTTGAAGGACAAAACATGGTGGAGTAAAAATATAAAATAAACGGACCAGTACACAAGTGGACGAAAACATTGGTTTCCAACCTGCCTGTCCCTATGATTTCATTACACACAAAATGTGTATAATTAATAAATACATTTATGCTAAATCATGTTTTACATTTATTTATTATTCAACAGCAGTCACACCTAATGAGCTAGGCGGATAACTAAGCACTTGTGGCACATCACCCAGGTGGAGAGATGCTAGCGCTAGTCTCACGTAGTGCCTCTCCGCGCTCACGACTTCTATCATTTTGAATTCGCATCACATGTTATTTGAGTTTGAGTATCAAGATGTGCTTTTCTCTTTTCAAGAGAAGGTAAGCTAATCAATAAAATGCTAATTTAGCGTTGCTTCAGCTTCGCATAGACTAAAATTGGAACAAAATGCTAATTTATTGAACGTAAACGCCGCTAATGGTGAATAATCATAAAAACGTGATGAAGACGAAGCCTTGATTATGATTGTTTTGTTTGTTAACCACTGAAATGCTACGCTAGCTAGCAACTGGTCAGTGTGGCCTGCCTGCCACACGATGTAATGATTGAAAAGCACATTTGACACATTTAAAATTTAAATGTTGTAAATGTAAATTTTAAATGACTTAAATAGGTTCTCAACCCACAAGTAATGCATCACTGTCCTATCTCTGACAGCGACATATCGTGACAAACAGAACAATTAAATGGCAGAAAATCGATCCACCCGTTGCCATTCATTTATTTAGAAAAATAGCTTTGTCTTCAACTAAACATGAGACAAAATAATCACTATTTAGGAATATTTACAGTGCAGAACTGTGACGTTTATTTTATTGTAAAATATGTACTACAATAAAGATATGCATGCGTCTACCAAAGGTGAAATCCACAAGGATGACCAATTCCCTCTAATCTTACAACTGCATGATACACTTTGAACCACAATAATTTGTCCAAGTCACCATGATCGCACAGCATTTTTTATTATTTTTTTTTTTTATAACCCATACGTGTAGAGATAAGCAGATCTACACTATAGCAGGCAACTGCTGTAACACAATATGGTTTACGGTCTGCTTATACGGTCCAACAGCACTCACTGGTTGTTGCTGATTCCGATCTATTGCGTAAACATGTCGTTATGAATAACTCGGTTGTAAAGACACCAACTCCCTCGGTTTTAAAGTTCATTTGAAGAGTTTTTTTTATTTGTATTCAAATCTCCCCGCCTTACTTCTTTGAACTGCTCGAGCCCTCGCTTCAGCTGCTTCCGAAGTTTAAATGCTCAGAGGAAATTAGGCTTTTTCTGTCATTGGGCACAAACTACAAAATGAAAACACCTTTCCCTGTACATTTTTTTAAAACTCATTCCATAATAATAAAGAAATAAAAACACAGTGCCATTTATCCTTTAGGTAGACACATGACATTATCACAAGCATCTGAGTTATCATATGATTGTACTACTGCATGCTGGGGGGGAAAAATGACCCCCATGCAGTGTCAGCAGACATTGTTGTAGCAGTAGTTGGTCGCTAAATAGGGGAGGTCGGTGCTTTTTTATTTATTTATTTATTTATTTATTTTTTGATATTTGATACTATTCATCCATCCATCCATTTTCTTGACCACTCACTCCTCACAAGGGTCGCGGGGGGTGCTGGAGCCTATCTCAGTTGGCTTCGTGTAGTAGGCAGGGTACACCCTGAACTGGTTGCCAGCCAATCGCAGGGCACACAGAGACGAACAACCATCCACGCTCACAATCACACCTAGGGACAATTCAGAGCGTTTAATTAACCTGCCAAGCATGTCTTTGGAATGTCAACCACCCTACATATAGCGAAGAGGTAAAGCTTCTTACCTTGAGTCACAGTGTGGGCCCTCAGGTGTGGGCTCAGGCGTTGCGTTCTGATTTGGGCGCACTGCTGCCAGGGAGCGGCCCCGCAGCGCAGAAAATCAAAGAAAGTCGACTTTTGAATGCAAGTTGACGCTCGCACACATGAATACTGCAGATGTGCTGTTTTCTATTATAGTATAATGGCGCCTTTTATTGGTATGTGCCAAAGGTCCACAAGCATTTATGACGGCTGCAGAAGATTTAAAGTAAACGCTACTGCCGGCCACACTGCCTCACCTCAGACCACCTCTGTTCAGAATTTGACAATTTGTCATCAATGCTATGTAAGGGCCATATAGGACGACGCATGCTATTTCCATTTCAACTGAAGTTGGATTTCCCCCAATCTTTATTTACTGTTCATTTCCTTTGGCACATTCAAAATAACAGATTCAGACAGTTCCCATTTGGTATTTAAATAATTCTGCCTAATCAATCCGCACCAAATTTTTGCACATACCAAAAATTCCCATTTTTATTCCTAAAAAATGCCAGCATTAAGACAGATTCGACACTATTCCTTCCTTCCTCAACATTATTTGAACAATTCAAATTATAGGCAATTCATTCCAGGTACTATCTCATTTAAGACTCCCATTCACAAAATTAAAAAAAATTATGAAGCCCAAAATTCCAAATATTTACGTATCCACCTTGTATCTGAACGGATTAAAAACATTCAAACTTCAACACATTCAGCTCATTCCATGTCATTGTTCATTGTTCATCAGTGTATTTTTTATGGCAACCTTTTACAAAATTGATTCTTCATACATTTAAAAGTGGGCGCCATGTTGGAGGAGGGGTTAGCACGTCCGCCTCTCAGTGCTGAGGACACAGAATCGAGTCCGAGCTTCGGCCTTCCTGGGTGGAGTTTGCACGTGGGTCTTCTCCGGGTACTCCAGTCTCCTCCCACATTCCAAAGACATGATCAGCAGGTTAATTGGCCGCTACGAATTGTCCTGAGGTGTGAGTGTGAATAGTTGTTCGTCTCTGTGTGCCCTGCAATTGGTTGGCAACCAGTTCGGGGTGTCCCCCTGCCTACTGCCCAAAGCCGGCTGGGATCGGCTCCAGCACCCCCGCGACCCTTGTGAGGAGTAAGCGGTCAAGAAAATGGATGGATGGATACATTTAAAAGTGATCTCAGCAGTATTTTATTGTCTATTCTTGAAGAAATACAGGGGTATCTTTGGTTTGGAGCATGTACAATTAATAAGTAGACCAGCTACTTTAGTTGAAATAATTGCTCCCAAATGAATGTTTTAGCAAACTGTTAAATTAATCCAGGGTCATTCTAACGATGGTGCCAACCCAACCCGTTTTCTTGTTCATGTTCTTTCCTTTAAAGGACACACGCACGCTCCCACGCATGCTCACATTCAAGATAAAAGTCCAGTGGCTCCAGTGCAATAATCAGACATGGATGACGTCCCTGAGCTTGTCACCGCCGCAGCGTCTTTTATGGTTGCGTTGAAGACTGGACCGCGTCCGTGTGAGCCGACGTCGCTATGACGGGGCTCACGTTGTATTCTGTGTATGCTGGCGGCAGATCGTCGGGCTTACAACCCAGCTGGAACGTAACAGGAGGACAAGATCACAGTCACGCGAGGGAATGCAGACCAAAAGACACTCATTTGTAGCCAACTGCAGGCCAACCTAATTTGCATGTTTGCAATGTGAGGGGAAGCCAAAAGTCTCAAACCAAACACAAGAAGATGTGCAAACTCCACACGGGAAGGCCGGATTCAAACCTGTGATCTCCAAACTGTGAGGCAGATATGCTAACCAAGAGCGACTGTGATGCATAAATACATGAAGACAATTTTTAAATGAGTGAAAGCATCTTCGACAAACATTTTTGCCTTTCGTCGTCAAATGAGCTGGCCCATCCTTATGTTTTTTACAAAAAATCCAATTGGTCATCCTCTATGGAGGACCAAAACTGCCAAAATTCAAAATAAATAAATGCTTAAATACATAAATGACTAAATAAACTAATAAATGACGAGATAAATGACTAAAAGTGAAAATAAAAATACAGTAGTACATTTGTATTTAATTTTTGAATTATATTTTTTTTATATCCTTTTTTATTTTCACTTTGTCATTTATTTATTTATTTATTTATTCATTTAATTGTTTAGTCGTTTATTTATTTTGAATTTTGGCAGTTTTAGTCCTATAATCCTCGAGGTAAACATTATGGACCTATTTCGTAAAGTTTTTTTGTGCACTTTCTGCCTTATGTTTGTTTTGGTGTATTGTTTATTGGGCCACTAGATGGCAGCACAGCACACTATTGCATCTGACAGTAAGTTAGAAATCACCTGCAGAGTGAAAACAGGAAGTAGTTCAAGCTCTGCCTAGTTTTTGCTGAATATTATTAAATATGAAATTCTTCAATCCTGTTATTAAAATAAGCCAAGAATCACCTCGGTATAGGAAGGTGGGGGTCCACAGTAGCCTCCGGCAGTGTTGTACTGCGGCGGCGTAAAGGTTTCTTGGCTGGACCGAGGCACGCCGTGGTGGTCTTCTTCCTCCTGCTGTTGCTGCTGCTGCGACAAACTCCCATGAAAGGGGATGAAATATATGGAAGGGGGGCGCCCATCGTGCTCGGTCCTCCTCCAAGCTTCCCTCTCGATCTCCTCCTCCCTCAGGCGGCTGCACGCCCTACAGAAGGTGGTGCAGAACATGATGAGGAGGCCGATCCCCAGCATGGCCAAGAAGATCCTTGGGAGGAAAACGTATAAAGTGTTATATTTTCAGCTTGTCACTTTGTGAATCATTGCACGTAAATGTACTTACTCGAGAGCGGGGATGCTGCCGAAAGCCATCCTTCCAAGTAGCGTGAACCAATGTGGATTGAAACAAAAGAGCAGTCAGACCTGGACGGGAGTAAATTGCATTCTATTTAACTTGAAGTCAAACAGCTCTCAAAACTTCATTTTTACTGTATTTCCACTTTTCCACAAATAAATGCATTCATATATTTGCTTTAGCAGAAAAGATAGAGGTAAAAATGTGCAATATGTGAGTGAAAGTTATGAATTTTTTGGTCTGTGAAGAGTGGGAATGTTGAAAATCAATCCAAAGGTGAACATTTTAAATGTAGAACGGGAATGAAGTGTTGAATGTGCCATTGGAAATGAATGGGGAATTTGTGGGTCAAGAATGTAGAATTATGTGGAATCTGGAAAGATTTTGCATTGGTAAATTATATATTATATAGGAACGATACTGAATTTCTAATACGAACGATACAAACCTTTCCATCCATCCATTCGCTTATTCCTCACAAGGGTCGCAGGGGGTGCTGGAGCCTATCTCAGCTGGCTTTGGGCAGTAGGCGGGGGACACCCTGGACCGGTTGCCAGCCAATCGCAGACGATACAAAAATCCTAAATCCTAATCCTAACCGAAAACGAAAATGGGGGACTGTTGGCCATTTATTCAAAGGTGAATTGAATGAGCTGAACATTTTGAATTTGAAATGTGAGTGAGTATTGAATGTCTCATTCAAAATGAATGGGCATTTTTGGGGTGAAAAGTGATGACGTATGGTTAAATGGTGAAAGTTAGGAATGAGAGAGATAATAGCCCACAAAGCGTGAATTCTTGAAACATGTTGAAGTTGGAATGGTTTAAATTGGTCAAGAAATGTAGATGTAGTTGAGGACAAAGATGGTGGAATAAAAGTATATAATAAACAGAAGAGTACACAAGTGGACAAAAACATTTGTTTCCAACCTGCCTGTCCCTATGATTTCACTACACATAAGACGTGTATAATTAATAAATACATATATGCTAAATCATGTTTTACATGTATTTATTATTCGACTTTCATAGTTCAGTCACACCTAATGTGCTAGGCGGCTAAGAAAGCACTTAGCTTGTGGCACGTAACCCAGGTGGAGAGATGCTAGCGCTAGTCTCCCATAATGCCTCTCCGCACTCACGACTTCTATCATTTTGAATTCGTGTCACATGTTAATTGAGTTTGAATATCAAGATGAGTTTTTCTTTATTCAAGAGAAGGTAAGCTAATCAACAAAATGCTAATTTATTGAAGGTAAACGCTGCTAATGGTGAATAATCATAAAAACGTGATGAAGACGAAGACTCCATTGTGACCGTTTTGTTTGTTAACTACTGAAATGCTACGCTAGCTAGCAACTGGTCAGTGTAGCCTGCCTGCCACATGATGTAATGATTGAAAAGCACATTCGACGCAACATTTCAATGACTTAAATAGGTTCTCAACCTACAAGTTCTACAAGTAATGTATTGTTGTCCTTCTGACAGCGACATATAGTCACAAACAGAACAATTGAATGGCAGAAAATCGATCCACCTGTTGCCATTCATTTATTTAGAATAATAGCTTTGTCTTCAAATAAACATGAGACAAAAATAATCACAATTTCGGAATATATACAGTACCGAACTGTGATGTTTATTTTATTGTAAAATATGTACTACAATAAAGATATGCGTGTTGTTGAATTCCACAAGGCCGACCAACTCCCTCTAATCTTACAACAACTGCATGATACACTTTGAACCACTTTAATTTGGCCAAGTCACCATGATCTCACAGCATTTTTTTTGTTTTTTTGTTTTTTTTTATAACCCATACGTGTAGAGATAAACAGATCTACACAGGCAACTGCTGTAACACAACATGGTTTACGGTCTGCTTTTACGGCGCAGCAGCACTGGTTGGTTGTTACTGGTTCGGATCTATTGCGTAAACATGTCGTTATGAATAACTGGATTGTTGTAAAGGCACCAACTCCCTCCATTTTAAAGTTCATTTGAAGAGCTGATATTTGTTTTCAAATCTCCCCGCCTTATTTCTTTGAACTGCTCAAGCCTGGTACCTCGGTTCAGCTGCCCGGCTGCTTCCGAAGTTTAAAAGCTCAGAGGAAATTGAGCTTTTTCTGTCACTGGGCACAAACTACAAAATGACACCACCTTTCCCTGTCCATTTTTTTTTTTTTTTTTTTTTTTTTTTTACAACTCATTCCATAATGATAAAGAAATAAAAATACGGTACCATGTAACCTTTAGGTAGACACATGACACTATCACGAGCATCTGAGTCATCATATTATGATTGTACTACTGCATGCTGGGGAAAAAAATTACCCCCCACCCAGTGTCAATAGACACTGTTGTAGGAGTAGTTGGTAGTTAAATAGGGAGGTAAAGGTACTTTATTGGTCCCGTAGGAAATTAAGCTCATCAGAGCCGTTGGTACCGCACCTGTGTAAAGAATTCATTCCTACTAAATACTTTGTAAATCATTAATAAGCAGTTGTAAATGACAAAAGTGGGTGTTGGCACACTATTTGGTCAGGTCTAATGTAGCCGTTACATTAAAGTTAAACATGAACATGAGTAAGATTAGGAATAATAACTTACACGTTTAAAGCAGCGCCATAAAATGTACTTCAAAAAATCATATTTACTATTACTGTATTTTCAATTAACTTTCTTTACACAGTGGCTAGGAGGAATCACACGTGTGAGGCATATGGTGCCTATTTCCTTTCTAGTTACCAAATATGGCTGCTGATCCTAAAATAGAACTACACTCAAACAAATGATTGACCAATGTATAAACAATATTAATTAAACGTTAAATGTGGGATCCCGATCTCTCCATGACAACAATTTACTCAGAAGAAAATGTGAGCACTCACAGTTCTGTTACTTGTTCGTCATCATACTCTTCATAGTAAGGTGAACGAAGAGGTCAAGCTTCTTACCTTGAGTCGCAGTGTGGGTTCTCCTCAGGTGTGGGCTCAAGCCTGATTTGGGTGCACTGCTGCCAGGGAGCGGCCCCGCAGCGCAGAAAATCAAAGAAGGTCGACTTTTGAACGCAAGTCGAAGCTCGCACACGTGAATACTGCAGATGTATGGCGCCTTTTATTGGTATGTGCCAAAGGTACACAGCAAGCATTTATGACGGCTGCAGAGGTTTTAAAGTAAACGCTACCGCCGGCCACACCGCCTCACCTTTGGCCACTTATGTGCAGAATTTGTTAAAACACATAAACAGTTGAGCAAATTATTTACATTTGGGGTTTAAGAGTTATACAGTATGCTTGAGTCGACATAAAAAGTGAAAAAATCAACTTACTCCAAATTTTAATATTATTGTATTACTATGTTTGTCTTGTATGTCAATCCAAATTGGAAAAGAAATTTATTAGTCCTACTCGCGTAACAGACCTGGTTGTGGGAGCTGGTCTTCCATCTAGTGGTGAATTGTGATATTGCAACCTAAAACTATATATGGAACATTGCTATTTGCGTGGGAAGTAAGAAAACGGAGCAAGCCCGCGTAATGGCAAACTCCGCATATAATTAATGCCCATTGAAATGCATTTGGGGGATATATATATATATATATATATATATATATATATATATATATATATATATATTTTGTAAACCACAAAATATTTTACAAAAAAAGACGATTTATCTCCAATACACATTTTCCATATGTGAGAAATTACCTGTAGAATGATACAAAAGATTGAGGATTAAATGTGCCAAAATAGACCAAAGAAACCACAAAAGTGAGGTTTTTTTTGGTTTGTTTTACATTAAGTTAAAATTTTGAGAGATATGAATACATTTGGAATTGATTGCACATGGATGGAACTATACTCTTGAACAATCCTAATGGGGATCAACACAAACTGGCAGCTTTTCATAATTCCTGTATTTACTAAATTCATGTATTATTCACAGAAAAATTAAGAACAGATAAAAACATGCCCCTTAATATTTTGTTGGGGGAAAAAAATTCATATGCACACACCAAATTTGTTTCAGATAGTTTGTGTGTGTGATCCTAAAAAAATACATACAGCAAAATCTTTATTTTATTTTTTTAATAATCCAAGTCACACAGTGCAAAATGTGCATGATAAATTCAAGAATTAAAAACAAGTGTGCCGCATAGGACATCTGGACTTGTTCATGCATTGCAATATGCAAGTGGATAAACGTCTAATTTAGAAAATAGTTGCTGTGATGTGACGTTTCCATCAAATTCAACAAGTCACAGTCACAATCTGATGCATTTGTTCAACAATGTTCAAGTTTAAAAAATTAAATTAAATTAAAAGAAAGCATAAAAAAGTGACATCTTATACAGTATCAATGTACAACATCAGTGTATTAGCAAAAGCCTGGTGTAATACATTCATCTTCATAAACATGATAGTTGGAAGCTTGGCAACATTTACTGTAAAATGCTAATCCTGCTCAGGATGGTGAGAAGCAGGAGCCTATCCCTGATGACTTTGGGTGAGCCCTGGATTACACCCTGGTTTGGGCGCCAGTTAATCACAAGGCACATATTAAATAAAAATAATAATTCACACTCACACCTAAGGACAATTTAGAATATGCAACTAACCTAACATGCCAATTTTTAGGGTAGGGTAACAACGGAGTACCATGAGAAAGCCTACATAAGCACAGTGAGAACCTCAAGGATGAGAACCCATGAAACATCAAAATAAAATAAAAATAAGCATCCCTCTGTTGACAAACGCATTTTGACCTCCAAACATTGAGACACAGACACTTGATTTCACATCGACAAACTCCTGGGGTCAACCCAAAAGCCTTAAAACAACCATTTGTGATAATAAATAAAAACGCAGATGAAAATCAGTTGAAGACTGCAAGCAATTGAGCATTAACAACAACAACAACAAAAGTATTTTGAATGAAATAACCCAAAGACACTTTTCACTGACGTCAATAAAATTGGTCTTAAGGCAATTAGAACACGTCCCACTTGAGATGTTTCTCTCCACATGCTCCCCAAAAAATGTTGCATTGTGGGTACCAAATTTTAAAAGTGTCTTTGTGCGTCCATTACAAGTCCTCATGAATGAGTCTCTGGCGTTTTTTCATCCAGGACTGCAAAATGGGGAAGTTGGTTTCGGCCCAGTTGATGTTATCAAGGATGACGTCGTAGGCCTGCTGGATACATCTCATCCCGGAGCCCATCTCCACCGACAGAGAGCTGAAGAACTTCTCCACCTGAGCAAACAGGTGGGAATGTTAGCCCGCTCCAAAATACATCAGAACAGTTGATGACATTTTTGGCTAGTGGCTACATTTTTAAAATCCACACTTTTTTGTTTTTTTTTGTTTTAAATCCATATTGGTCAGGCCATACTGAAAACAGAAAAATAAAATGG
Organism: Festucalex cinctus; assembly: GCF_051991245.1. Classification (NCBI taxonomy): domain Eukaryota; kingdom Metazoa; phylum Chordata; class Actinopteri; order Syngnathiformes; family Syngnathidae; genus Festucalex; species Festucalex cinctus. The sequence goes on along the minus strand of NC_135415.1, from coordinate 15,754,802 downwards.
AATCCTCTTAATTTTTGATTCCTACAAGGTAATAAATAAACCAGGGAAACGAAGTGCACTCACTATTTTGAGCATTGTCGTGGTGGAGTACGGGCTGGTCACTCCCGTCACGATGTGCGCGATAGAGGAGGAGCCAACTTCAAACCTGCAATATCAACATACAATTCGATCAATTATTTGATGGACTTTAAACCGCAATCACAATAATTCGAGACTATTGCAATTTGATTATTTGAAAGTCCGTTAGCACAAATCCGGAGTGTGAAAATCATTCTGGCTTACAAAAATGATGACGCGAAGAAGCTCATTTGACACCCCAGACCTGACCTGATGTCAGTTCACTCAGCAATATAGTGTTGCTTCATTCAAAAAAAAAAAAAGAAAAGAAAATGGTAACACTTCTAACCTATTAGACCCCCGAGACTTTGGAAATCAGACAGGCTCAAGTAAGGTGCCGACTAGACAGATTATCGGCTGATTATCGCTGCCGATATTTGGCATTTTGACAAAATTCGGCATCGGCCATTTTTTGAATATGAAGGCCAATAAAGCTGGTATCTCACTGAGCAGTGAATGCTTGTGAACGTAGCGAATTTGGGCTTTTCATCAGGAATTGTAAGAGGTTCACACTCAGTTTTTATTTGTCATAAACACATTTGGAACATATTCAGACAATTTTTCACTGCAAAGATCCTTGGAAATGTTTTACGAACCCTAAAAAATTTTTTTTTAGCTACGTTCACATGCGTTTGTGAGATACGGGGAACTTTTCATTTATGGGTCTATTTAAATTTCCACTTTCAAAAAAAAAAATAAAAAATAAAAATAAGAACTTCCTACACTTTTTATTAAAAAAAAAAATGAAATCAAAAAATTATGTTGAAATTTTAGAAAACTTTATTTACAATAGAAATATTTAGGGATCTATTTACTTGCTTTTTAATTGTTATTATATTTTTGAATTTAGCTTAACACATGCGAATGACCCTGGAAGCTCACTATAATTTTTGTTATAATTTTTAAACAAATATGTCAAAATAGTTTAAAATACATATATATTTTTTCTTTCTATTTTTTCTATTTTACTGCAAATGAATATCGGTTTGAAATATCCGTTATTGGCCTCCTTGACTACTAATAATCTTTATCGGCCTTGAAAAAAAAACATATCGGTCTATCACTAGTGCCGACAACAAAGTACATGTCGACATTTGTCCCATTTGTTGCTCAGTTAAAGTGATAACAAAAAGAATCTTGCAACATAAAAGTCATTCACGGCGCGGCTTACGACTGACTTTTTGATCAGCGTCGGCCAATTAGCTCGGAGGAAATCCCACGCTATTCTGTGGCCTCGCGGGTTCCTGCTGATAGAGACCAAAACATCTGGGAGGTCTTGAGTTTTCATCACCTCACCCAGGAGACTCTGCTCCAACATCCTGCAGACGAAAGAAGAGACATAATCTAATTTAATCTGATCTGATCTGATATAAAAGTACGGTACTTGCAAATATGTTTAGCTTACGTACGTAATACGTATGTACAAACATTCAAACATACTTTTTGGCTAAATGATAAATATTAACAAATAACACATTTGATTCAGAAGAACATTTGCTTTACATACAAAAAAAAACTGAAATAAACACAAATAACGAATGAAGTGGATAAATCCATCCATCCATCCATTTTCTTGACCGCTTATTCCTCACAAGGGTCGCGGGGGCTGCTGGCACCTATCTCAGCTGGCTCTGGGCAGTAGGCAGGGGACACCCTGGACTGGTTGCCAACCAATCGCAGGGCACACAGAGACGAACAACCATCCACACTCACACGCACACCTAGGGACAATTCGGAGCGCCCAATTAACCTGCCATGCATGTCTTTGGAATGTGGGAGGAGACCGGAGTACCCGGAGAAAACCCACGCGGGCACGGGGAGAACATGCAAACTCCACCCAGGAAGGTCCGAGCCTGGACTCGAACCGGAGACCTCAGAACTGGGAAGCGGACGTGCTAACCACTCAACTACCGTGCCGCCCAAGTGGATAAATAAATCTTAGAAATAAAAGGTGAATCTTTGCCAGCATTATACGCATTGCTTTACATTTAGTCATATTTTGTTTTCTTTTAAAGTCAATTGATTTATTAAAAATCGGAAGAATTTTTTTTTCATTACACATATTTGTGTGAAGGCTGAAGGCCACGTTACTACTGGTCTTTATTTCTCCCACTTTTTTGACATGCTTCTCCATTCACGTAATTCATCCGATTTACACCATTCCAATTTCAACATGTTCCAAAAATTCATGCCAGGGGGGATTCTATTGCTGTCATTCCGAAAATTCAGTTTTCCCATAATTTTACTTTTTTTTGCCTTAAAATACCCCATTCATTTTAACAGAAGTCAAATTTCCCCCAATGTTTATTTACTGTTCATTTCCATTGGCACATTCAAAAGAACAAAGAATTCAGAGAGTTCCCATTTGGTAATTAAATAATTCTGCCTAATCAATCCACACCAAATTTTTGCACATACCAAAAAATTCCCATTTTTTGCCTCCTCAAAAATTCCCGTATTAAGACAGATTCTATAATCTTCATTCCTTCCTCAACATTATTTGAACAATTCAAATTATTTCAGCTTCATCATGTGCAGTTCATTCAAGCTATCTCATTTATTACTCCCATTCACAAAATTCACCAAAATTTATCAAGCCCTAAATTCCAAATATTTACGTATTCACCTTGTATATTAACCGATTATAAACATTCCAACTTCGACATATTCAGTTCATTCCAAATAATTCCACATGCATCGTTTTTATTGAGCCTTTCAGCCTTCAGACACAATTTCTTGAGAAATTGCAAATGTCTAGTTTAATATGTCCTAATTTCACATGTTCAATGCTTTATGTGAACAGGACATAGACATCCGCAACTTAATTGATAGAATACGTACCACTTGAGCTTTTTCCGCAACGGGCTGATTGTCAATGCGACCTTGATTCGGCTCTGAACGGACATTTGCAATGCCCGCTGGTAGAACTCAAACAGGAAGTCCCACCCTTCCTCCGTTTGAGCCCCGACGGCGTACACAGCCAGGGTGACGTCAACGGGGAGGCTGAGAAGCGGAGACATCTTAATGCCGCCGCATGTGACATCATCATCAATCAAATGTGAGGGAATGTCGCCTCTGACCTCATGTGGCCATCTGAGTCCTTCCACATGTTGAACAGCTGGCCGGCTTTGGTCACGCAAGGCGTGTAGTTCCTGACGCAGGCGAACAGCAGCAGGTAGCTGCGCAGCGTTCGTTCAGACGCCGAACCGGAATCGTCCCACCGCTGACTGTCAATCAAGCTCTTAAACAGGTTGAGCATGAAACTCTGTGAATACAGCAAACGTATAATGGCCAATTAATTGACAGCTGAGAGTTCTATCAACCTTGCGGCGTTCATTGTTCTTTAATTCAATCATCCACCCATTTTCTCGACCGCAAATTTAAGTGCACTAGTTTGTTTCGATAAACAGAGATGCTCGCTTTTCATTCAGTCATAATTAGTTTGAACAGTGAGAAAAATCCAGTGGAAAAAAAAAATGACAGAACTGAGTGATGTGGCTGAACCTACTGAATCTAGACAAAAGCCTATCGGCAGTGTTTTGAGCGAAGGAGAGAAATTGTCAAGAAGCGGATGATGAGACGAAAGCAACAATGATCAGAATGAGATCATCTGAAATTAATTTTAAAAAAAGCTTAACTTTAAAAAAAGCAGGACCGGCTTATAGTTTTAATGAATTCATCAGAAAGCATGACTAAGAGGTAAAATTGCTAATTTGGCACAATTTGGACATTTCACTTAAGGGTGTGCATGTAGTGTTGTTCCGATACTGTTTTTTGCCTCCGATACTGATCCCAGCTATGCAGTATCGGCCGATACCGATACCATACCGATACATAGGTTGTTTTTTTTCTTCAACATGAAAAAGCTGTCCTGCTATTGGTTCAGAGCATTCAAGGGCCAATAGGATATCTTAGATCGGCATGCAGTGAGCATGTCACATACCAGTGAATGTCGTGCACGAGCAAGACACAAGATGTTGCATCCAAAATCGTATATTAGCTTTGGAATTAATGGTATCGGCATGTTACTTGTGAGTACTCACCGATACCGATACCACTATTTTAATGCAGTATCGGTGTCTCTGCCGCTACCAGTATCGGTATCGGAACAACACTAGTGTGCATACTTTTATTGCCAGGGGTTTTCGACGAGGGGCCATTAAATCGAGTATCCAATTTAATCGGTCAATATTAGCTCTTTTAAAATGTGTCCTTTTTACACATTACAACATAATACAAAGATAGTGACACAAATTTGCAATACCACCCAGAGGAAAAATAAATACATAAAAGTTGGAAGATTTTTTTTTTTTTTTGCTGATTTTCCTCTCTTTTGTAAAGTAAAAAAAATAAAAAAAATACAAAATATTAAAGGAAAACGTAACAGTCAAATGTCTGCTTGTACAGGACTGTCTCAGAAAATTAGAATATTGTGATAAAGTCCATTATTTTCTGTAAAGCAATTAAATAAGCAAAAATACAATACATTCTGGATTCATTACAAATCAACTGAAATATTGCAAGCCTTTTATTATTTTAATATTGCTGATTATGGCTTACAGCTTAAGAAACTCAAGTATCCTATCTCAAAATATTAGAATATTTCCTCAGACCAAGTAAAAAAAATAAATAAAAAAAAAGCCATAATCAGCAATATTAAAACAATAAAAGGCTTGCAATATTTCAGTTGATTTCTAATGAATCCAGAATGTATGGCATGTTTGCTTATTTAATTGCATGACAGAAAATAAAGGACTTTATCACAATAATCTAATTTTCTGAGACTGTCCTGTAATTCTATTTTTGTAAACATTAAGGGACCAAAAAATAAGTTATTTAATGCATAATACACATTTTTAATTAATCAGAAATATATTCCACCAAATATCTGAACCGGCATCGGCCTGAAAAACATCCTTTTTTCAGCATTAACGGCTGTGAGTTATTGCAGGCGACACTAAATTTACAGTATTTGAAGCTGTACATGAAAATTTAATTGCATAGTAATTGTTCCTCCAAGTCAATTACCACTCCCAACCCCCAAGACAAAAAGCTTGGCAACGCAACCCAGCCAGACTAAAGCCCAAACTAAAACCCGTCTGACAGCATTCCAACTTAATTATCGTTTGATGTGTCACTTGAATGCCTGCACGGCAAAATAAATGCTTCTACACTGCTGCTGCCTTTGCTAACCTTCATGCCCTGGTCGAGAAGAGCAATTTCCCTCCTTTCGATCAGTTTGTAGATGGGAACGAGCTCTCGAAAGCCCTGCGTCACAGCCATGATGTCGGTCTCTCTCGACAGATATGTGGCCACATCCAGAGCCGTTTCCAGGCTCACCTTCTTGATGCTGAAAAATGCATTACAAATATATATATATATATATATATATATATATATATATATATACATAAATGGAAAAGCCGAGGAAATAGAATTCTCATTGTATTTTACAAGCACAATTAAACTACACTGATACAACATAATGTGCCATAGACATCCAATATAGCCTTAATCATTCACATAAACTAAAAAAAAGGGCACCAAAATATTTAGAGACTTAGCAATGAATGTTCGGAAATGTATCGTTGTTTTTCTGCAAACTCTAAAATGTCCTTAAAGAAGAAGTCAACCCCATTTTTTTTATTATTTTTTTTACAATAATATAGTTCTGTGCAGCCCTACTTGTCTAAATAGGGTATTTTAGTTAATATGGCATTAGTGGAATATCCTCCTGACTACCAGCAATTCAAATTTGTCCTCTGTAGTGGACCTTTTTAAACCTGAATAGCTCCCAACCAGTGCATACGATTGAATTAAACTCCCTTTGTGCTCTATAGAGGACATTCAGAGCTTTAAAATGATACCAAATGTGTAGAGTGGGGCTTTGCTACCTTTGATTGCATCATAAAAGAAAATGGCTTCCCTCAGTGCAAGCACTTTTTAGGGAAGAGGAAAAGTGTATAATACTTTTTATTGAACAAATTTAGGCTTTAAATGTTGTTAGCATGTTTTCTATAAGACTCTTGAGAACACATTAAAGTATTGTTTGAATTATTTTAGCTGTATTTGAGCCTAGCATTTAAGTTTAAAAAAAATGTCCTATGTAGTGGACACATCATAGCTTAAAAATAAAAACTTTTTTTACAAAAATTTCTTTTGCAGTATTCCAGTTACTTCACAAAGATTGGGGAATATTAAAATAAACATGATTGGATAATATTTTTTCCTTGGTAGTCAGGAGGTTAAAGAGCACGAGGATTTAAGTTTTAAAAAATGTCCTCTGTAGTGGACACATCATAGCTTAAAAATAAATACTTTTTTGTTTTTCAAAAATTTCTTTTGCAGTATTCCAGTTACTTCACAAAGATTGGGGAATATTAAAATAAACATGATTGGACAATATTTTTTCCTTGGTAGTCAGGATGATACGAGTTAAGCAGCAAAATCCAGCAGTTTTTATCCATCTCAGGGGGCGGCTATTTTGCCACTTGCTGTCAAGTGAAAATGACATCACAGTTGCTCAGGCCTCAGCTAACAATCAATCACAGCTCAGCTTCAGAAAACCGGTGACCTGTGATTGGTCATTGCCTGAGCCCTGAGCAACTGTGATGTCATCGTCAGTTTTGCTGCACAACTCATATTCCATAAATGTAATATCAATCAGAATGTCATGTTTAGACACGTAAGGTCACATATAACATATTCTTGTCAAGAAATGTTTACGGTTGACTTAAAATCGACTCGTTCTCCGTGTTTTCTGACCTGACTAGCCGGAAGACGTCATGTATGAGGCTGGCTCGGTCTTTGCCGCTGAGCGCCGTGTGGTTGTTGAGCAGCAGTTTAATCATGGCCTTCCAGCCGTCTTTGCCGTAGTGAACGATGTAGTAGCCGCTCATGTCCACGTTGAACTTGATCCAGTCCACTTGGTTTGGTAAGCGCAGGACATCTGTGCACAAGGAGGAATTACATTATTTTCTCTTTCAAGAAAATGTCGTGCCCTCCTGCACCCTTCAACTCTCTGCCACGACTAAAAATAGCGTCATTTGTCTGTAAAATTGTTTGAAATGAAACTCCGCAAAGGAGTCAATTAATACTCCTTGCGCACTCGATGACAATGAAAGCGCCACTGCCACCTACTGTAGTGGATGTGTAATTACACTTGATTTTAGTATAGCAAAACAAAAACATGCCCTGAGGTCATGCGCACGACCTATCAGAGAAGGACTGCATTAAATGCAAATACAGCGAGTGCATAATTACATATAATTGAATGAAGCAAGTAAAAAACAAAAAAAAAAAACAAAAAAAAAACATGAAACTGTCATGAGGAGAAAAAAAATGCAGGACAACAAAAGGAAACAATAAATACTTACATTTCCCAAAAGTATGCATCTATCATTACATTATTTTCCAGAATCTTTCAGCGCTATACTGTACTATTTACTGTAAGAAAGAAAGAAAAAAAAAAACAGGCTCTTACCCACTTCGGATTTCATCAGTAAGTGATGCATTGTGGTCGAGCCGCTTGTTTTGTACGTCAGGGGAATCTGCCAAAGGAGTCTGAACAAATCATCACGATTGAAATTATATTGGAAAAAATAAATACATAAAAAATACATACAAATGTATTAAGTTCATCATAATTATGAATCTTTTTTAGCACAGTAATGATAATGTACAATTGGTTCTTTTAGGCTAGTTTGCTAATACCATGTACCATAAGGAAACAGTGCTCATTATGTGTTCTGTAAAAGTGCCCCGTTTTAAAACTGGGGTATTTTCAGTAATAGAATCTGCATTTACTTTTTTTCAGCGGCGGCTTTCGTGGTGGTTTTGGTGGAGGTGGCGGGCTTCGGTTCTATCTTCAGGTAATGCTCCTGGCTGAGCATGATCTTGCGAGTTTTTAAATCAACGTTGACTAGCGGGAAGCCCTTCTGCAGCGTCCACGCGTCCATGATGGTTTTGACGTCAAACTTGTCGCCGTCGTACTGTTTTGTGCCCGCACCAGAACACAAATCGATCAACAACATATATCGCACCTGGTGATATTTTCATGCATGACAACTTACATATTCTCCAGATCGGAGGGTGTGTTTTGAGCAGAATTTTTTTTGTTTCGATGGCGCTCCTGGCAGGTCATTCGTATCGCAAACCTGATTAAGAAAAGAAAATGTATATTTATATTTAACTCATTTACTCACAGCCATTTTTACTGAAGCAACCCCCCCTTCGCTGCCGGCTGTTATACTGCATTTTGACTGATTTTGCAAAGCCCACAGAATATTGTGTTCGACTGCTATAAAACATGAAACCTACCAAAAGAAAGATTAGCGTCTCTTCTTTCATCAGGACAAAAAATATATATATTTATATCCGTTTCTGTTTTGCAGCAATGAGCATCAGAATATAGAATATATGTAAGTTTCATCATTATTCATATTTCTGGCGAAAACACTTTCAAAAAGAGCTTGTTACAACATGGCCCTAACTGATCTCTTATACTCTGCTGCTACCTGCTGGCCAATTTTTGTAATAACTAACATTGCTTTAAGCCACCTCTTCAGGTCAGAAGCTGCATTAAAGCCTTCTGTATGCTCTTGCATCAAAAAAAAACAAAAAACAAAAAAACATATAAATACGTTTTTGGGAGTGAAAGCCAAAGCATTAAAAAAAAACATATTTACACGTTTTTGGTTTTGAATGCATGAATAATAGTTTTTCTGCAAGACGATAACACAATAAAATGTATTGCTGATATCCTCCTACACATCAATCACTCACGTTGGTCAGGCTCTCCCACAGGTGGCTGTTGACAGTATTTCGGTAGCTATAGCGCTTCAGGTAGCGGACGATCCCCACCTCGAACACTTCAGTTGTCAGGAAATCGTTCAGCATATTCAGAATACACGCTCCCTGAAAAAAACAAAACAGTAAACTGTTAAACAAAGGAAGACACACGGATCAAGGACGTCGTAACCGAAATACGGACCTTATCGTAGGACACGTCGTCAAACATTTCCTGGATCTCGGTGGGGTTTTCCACAGGGGTGGAAACTGGGTGTGATGAGGCGAGACTGTCCACCTCCATGGCGTTGTAACACTTCCCCAAGAATAAGTCACTCTAAGAAGGAAGAGACTTCCTCATGCGTTGGTGCTTAACGAGGAGGATCAATGGCTAATGCGCGGGGGCACAGCTCTCACCGCTTGGAGCTCCGGGTAGGTGGCGTCAACAGCGATGAACTCCATGAACTTGGCAAAACCCTCGTTGAGCCACAAGTCATTCCACCACTCCATCGTCACCAAGTTGCCAAACCACTGCGCAGGGAAGACAAATGTACAGTGTGCCCTCATTTTCTGATGGCGTTAACTGAAATCCGCATTTACTATTAAAAGTTTTAAGGCTCTAAAACCCCTCACCACACAGTTTATACACTTTTCTCATCGAGGCATTTACTTTTTATCACATTTCTCTCGTTTAAACATTCTTAAATGTTCAAACCTTCATAAATTTTACATAACAGGTACATTACTGTAAAGAACAAAAAACAAAAAAAAACAAAACAAAACAAAACAAAACATGAGACCGTGAAAAGTGAACCACATTATAGCGAGGGAACACTGTACAGTACTTTAAGGTGGATATAAAAAGTCTACACACCCCTGTTTTTGTGATACAAAAAAAATCAAAGTAAGTTCTATAACGTATTTATGTGGAAGCCCATTTCCTGCCTGAAAGACAAAAAAAACAAACATTTTCCTTTTAAACTGGTGAAAAGGTTCTTCTCAAAGTAAGAAGAAATCATAATTAAAAATAATAATAATAATTATAATCCATTGGCGGAAATGGGTTTCTTCAATTAAATTTAGAAAGAAAAAAAAGAAAAACGAATGAGATCAAAATATTTTTTTTAAATGGTGGAATAGATGTTCCCATGGTAAGAAAGTCTTCTCAAAATAAAATAATAATAAATAAATAAAAAAGTGAGTTCAACGTATAGATGTGGAAGCCCATTCCCATCTGAAAGAAAAAAAACAAACATTTTTTTTAAACTGGTGAAAAGGTTCTATTCAAAGTAAAAAGAAATCATAATAATAATAAAAATTATAATCAATTGGCGGAAATGGGTTTCTTCAATTAAATTTAGAAAGAAAGAAAGAAAGAAAGAAAGAAAGAAAGAAAGAAAGAAAGAAAGAAGGGAAACAAGGATTTAAAAAAAAATGGTGGAATAGGTGTTCCCATGGTTAAAAAATAAATAAATAAATACATAAATAAAAAAATAAAAATAAATAAATAAATAAAAAGGAACTAATTCTGCATTTTTTTTTTCTGGCAGAAAGTCTTCCCAAACTAAAAAAAATAAAAAATAAATAAAACTGGTGGAAACGGACTAAATCCAGTTAAAAATAAAAAGTCAAAAAGGTCTTCCCAAACTAAAGAAAAAAAAACACACTGACAGAAACAGGCTTTAAACACTAAATAAATAAATAAAAGTGATTTATCTCGGCCCATTTTTTTCCCCATCACAAATACGTTGCCATTTGAAGACAGCAGTTATCGACTTTTTATATCCAATGTGGATAAAAGTGACAAGTGAGGTCTCCTGTTGATTTCGTATTCTTGCCTGGTGTGCGAGCTCGTGAGCAATGATCTTGGCGATCTGCAATTTGTCTGTGATGGAGGATTTTTCCGGGTGGAAGAGAAGGGCCGCCTCTCTGTACGTTGTCAGACCCCAGTTCTCCATCGCCCCCGACTGGAAATCCGGGATGGCAGCCAGGTCTGCCACAAAAAAAGACACAACTTGACATGCGTTTACGATACCAACATAAGGAAAGGATCATTTCAAATCATACCTGATTTATTGTGTTGAAATATGGGGAAATACATTGTACAAAGAAAACAAAATAACATTTGTGTTTACTAATACTTGTTTGAGATTATTTTGAATGAGTACCATTAGACTACAGAAGGGCATCACATTTTTGGTGGCACTCTATAACTAATAATTAGACAATTGTTTCCATTGTGGTGGCAATTACTGATGATGACTGACACATTGTATATTACAACTCAATGAATACAAAAACTCAAAGTAAAAAAAAGTAAAAAAATAAATAAAATAATTATCTCAGCAGACGCTGCCATGCAAGGGCGCACAATGCGCACATGCATTGTTCTATTGCATAATTGATGTAACCACTCCTTTAACTTGTTACTCATCATAACCTTGCACAGTAACGTCAACTTAAAATAATCCACAGAGTCCAAAGAGTGAGAGACTAAAATGACCACCAGTACCTGTCAATTTAAATATTGTGCATTATCGTTGAATGCTGAAGTAGAAAATGTATATTTGACCCAATAAGTGTGAGGCAGTAATGTTGTGACACGATGTTGACGTTTTGCATGAGACTTAAATGTTACGACATCCCGCATTCCCGCCGCCGTGTCAAATACCGAACAACGTGCTCACCCTGTTTGGGGAGCGGGTAAGGGAAATTGAAGTAGTCGTCGAAAAAGTCGAGCAGCTTCACGGCGGCATCCAGCGCAAAGTCCGTCTGGTTGAGTTTCTCGGCGACGGCGTAGACGGAAATCTGATGGCAACCAAGAATGCACATTTTCAGTCTGAACATCACACATCCTGCCGTCCCCATTGAAATGAATGGAAATAACTCCCTAAAAAAAAAAACTGAATTAAAAATTTTTTTTAATGAGAAAAGTAGCACCCTACAAAATAACGTCGAGTTTGGAAGTAGGCATGGGTTGATTACCGGTTTGATGGTTTAACCTGGTTTTAAAAAGCCAAGGTTTCAATAACTCCGAATACTGGCTGTCCCTGGCAATGAGCTCTTTCCTTTTTTGGAGGGGACGTCTCAGCAGGGTACAATATGATTGGCTGCTTGCAAAGTTGAGTGTTGAGTGTTGTTTTAAATTAATTGCCTCAACCACCCCCCCCCCCCCCCCCAAAAGAAAAACTAATAATAAAAATTAGTGCCAGAGGATACTATTTAGCCTCAAGGACAACATGAGTAGCCCACTGGTCTGTTTTTTGTTGTTGTTTTTTTTGTAAAGAAAGAAAAAAGAAAAAGCTCCCCAGTAATGGGAATTTGTGACTTACTATAAAAATTAAAACAGAAGAAGAATGTTGACATTTATTAATGTATATAAACTTGTTTCTTCTGTGCCAAAAAGTACGAAATTAAAAAGTAAAATAAATTGTATTCAATAAGTTCAATAAGGATTTTTTTATTATATATATTTTTTTTTTACCCCCAAAATGCCATTTTAGAGTTTTAATTTTAATACTATGATGCTGCAACATATTTGGCCACGGTTATAAAACTGTCAAAATTTAATATCCGGCCATGCCTACTCCAGAGTAATTTCTTTTAATTATTATTATTATTATTAATTGTTTATTTTAATTTATTTATTTATTTACTTGGAGCACAGTGGCTGCTGGCCTGAAATTTTAGGGGCGCAGGGAGAAAATCAGGGGATCACAGTGTAAATAGAATAGACTGTGAATATTCACCATTCCACTCATTTTTACTCTATCATAATCGATAGAAACCAAATTTATTAAAACATTTAAAAAGCTATCCATCCATCCATTTTCTTGACCGCTTACTCGTCTAAAGGGTCATGGGGGGTGCTGGAACCTATCCCAGCTGGCTACGGGCAGTAGGCGGGGTACACCCTGGACTCGTCGCCAGCCAAACGCAAAAAAAAAAAAAAAAAGCTAGTAAATGAAAATATCTTTTTTTTAAAATGCGGCAAAAAGTTGCGAATGGGACATCTCTAATTTTGCCACATGCATGGATTTGGGGCTTTTTTTTTCTCCTTTTGTTTGTTTTTTTTCTGTCACCCTCACCTTGACGCCATTTTGGGTCGTCTTGCTCACGGAGTGGAAGTCCGACACGACGAAGGCGACCAAGTATGTGCTCATCTTGACCGTGGTGGCAAAATGATCCTCAAACACATTTCCAGGTAATGCGACTGTTTTTGTCTGTGAGGTTGCCAGATACGCCGCAAGAGTGACGAAAGCAGAAGAACAAGTTGAGTCAGTTACAGTCGTCGGAAAAAGGATGCAATGAAGCAGTGGTGTGAGAACCTTGGGCATATTGGAGATGGCGATGTGTTGAGCCTCCCGTATGATGGAGATGGTGAAGTTGGCTTTAAAGGCGGGCTCATCGAAACAAGGGAAGGCCGCTCGGGCAAAGGTGGCTTCAAATTGCGTGCACGCCAGAGTCCTAATAACGACATTTACGGACACGAACACAACAACTTTGTTTTGTTTTGTTTGTTTACACCTGCAGAAATTCATGACAACATCCATGTTGATAACGGGAATGGAACCTCCGCCAAGGCTGATTTTTCTCTCAGTCGTAAAGTTAAACAGATGCTACACGACTAAGTATTGTAAACCAGTCAAATGTTCTCCTTGTAACTCATTATAAGCTTTGCAGGATCAAAAAGGCTTACCGGAGCTCCCCACTGCTGGTGCGGTAGCTGCTCTTGTAAAAACCGTGGTAGCTGTCCGAGAGGTTGGCGGAAAACTCCATATGGACCTCGTAGTCCTGCCCTTTGGGGATCACCTCGTCTGACAGCAGGGCAAGCTGCTGGTAAACGGAATTCTCCACAACCTGAAGAGATCTCACCCCCTCGGCCGTTGTGAGCTTGGCATTGAAGGTCTCCAGCTGCTTGGCGTGCAGAACGATGGCCTTGGTGTCTTCCAGCACGTCCAGCTGGATGCGAACGACGCCGGTGAAGGTCAGGGTGGTCAGATTGGGGTGAATGCTCAGGTCGTAGTGGACGGGTATGACGCTTTGAGGGAGTCTCATCTGATGCCACGGGAACGGCTGAGCGCCGGTTATGTTATGTAAGTTGAATAGCGGAAGCTGTGCCCCCAACGCCTGGCCCAGGTAAAGAAAGACCACCAAGCAGAGAGGAGCCACAAACATGGTGGCTACTCAAACAGGACCTGTTGGGGTATAAACCAACAATGACACAGAGACAAGACAAGTTTTGTTCATTATATGTCACACTGTAATTATTCAAGGGATCAAAATTAGTATGTGACAGAGAGTAATATTTTTTAAATTGCTTGCTCCATAAATTAAACTGAGTTGAGTTCACATACCGGAATTTTATCTAAATAGCGACCAGTTCCAGCCATACAAACGAGAAAAAAAAAAGAAAGAAAAAAAAAGACATGAGTAGGGCAACAAGAATAATAGTGAATTTACTGTCACGTCGCCCCTCTATTGTTTTGATCAAATCAGTCCAATCAATAAATGAACAGCTAATTTTAGGACAAACCTTCCAGTTTCCTTGTTCCTTCTCGTTTACTGTGACCGGGTAGCTAGCTACATTTCATAGCGTTAAGATTAACGCTGCCTTGATTACATGCTATCGTCACTCACGTTTTTAATAAATACGCAAACTGATTAGAGTAATTAGTAAACTATTTTCGCATATAGCGATCAACATTGATTTGAATAAACACTTGTCAAATATACGCATAGAACGTCGATAACTTTCTATAACGCAAACTCTACTTTGCTTATTATGACGAGATACAAAGATGTTCTTTGAAATCATAGTGTAGAAAAAAAACGTATTTACCGTTTCGATTTGGACGCGCTCAGTAGACAGGACAGGAGCAAGTGAAAGCGAATGCCGAATGGGCTGGAAGAGCAAATGCATGCTGGGAGAATTCAACTCTTGTAGTTCTCATCAAATATCACCGCGGAGTTCGTCTCAGAGCAGCCTAAAATGTTAACGTTGGAAAAGAATATATAAAAAAAAAGAAAAGAAAAAAAAACACCTGGTTTCGCGTGATGTTTTTGTTTGTTTGGGTATGTAGTTTCATGTCTTACCACAGGGAGCAGCACTGTAAAAGTTGCGACAAAAAGAAAAACTATGCCATGTAATGCCATTGGTCACCACAAGGGTGCAGCATCACTTTGGTTAAAATGCACATTCGTAATGGACAGCAGGTAGGACTATTGTTTAGCATGCCATGTTCTGGATTAGAATCCAGAGATTCTACATTTTTTAAACTCTGGTATTCCTGGATGGAATTTGCATGTTTTCGCCATGCTTGAGTAAACTTTCACCGGGTTCTCAATCTCAGACTTCCTACTAACGTTCCAAGCTCCAACACACACGCAACACTAACGAGTACAAGAACATAGATGGAGGATTTACCTAACATATAAAGTCCGTAGTTTTTGAATGTGTATATATATATATATATATATATATATATATATATATATATATATATATATATATATATATATATATATATATATATATATATATATATATATTCCATTAGGTAGTTTTTAACTTCATTTTTGACGGTTGATTTTTTTTTAAATTCAGTTAGTTTTAATTTGTTTTTTGACTAGGTTTTATACAAATGCTTCCAAAATGCTTTAATTTTAGTGTGAGTTTTATATTTTACATAAGGCATATTTTACATAAAATAAAGCCAGTCACAATAAATACTGTGTAATAAATAAACTATATTTCCCAAACGACCTCGCTTCTTCTGTACAGCTATACAGTAATACTGCATTTAAAATCAAGTCTAAACGTATTAAATTGACAACGATAAAAAATAAAGGACACCTTTGACATAATTACTTACTTTCAGCTAATTTATAAAAGTATGATGGAGTTTTAGCTACTTCTTATTTTCTTGTATTGATGAAAATGAGTACTTTTTCCAAACAGTAGGGAGTCCTCGAGTTAAGGCGCACGTCCGGTCCGCCATATAGCCCGCAGTGTTTCTCCCTTTGTCAGCTATCATAAAAACATAATAGAAAGGAGAGATATCGATCAACATCGGCAAAGACTTGGACTTCAGTCGTACAGTCGGCGAGCATCTTGTTTTTTTGTTTTTTTTAAAATGTATTTTAGATTGTTTTATGCACATTATTTTTATATAAATATTGACTTTAATATGTGGAAATTCAACTCAAGTCAAAATTCGGATTACATCGCGAGCGCAGAAACGGAACTCCGATGTAACTTGAGGACTCCCTGGATTTGCATCTGTATAGGTTGGTAGGAACCTTGATAGGTGTTCACACAGATTTTATATTTATATTATTTTCTCATTTTGGTCACGTAACATTGCTAATCCAATCGCATTTGCTCCATGTGGGATGGCCCACCAGCCACCACCCACACGTTCTCTCTCGGTCGCTAGGGCCGGCACGCAAAACAAAAACAAAAAAACTAATAGGAACAATGCATCCATACACTTTGAATCACTTCTACAACCACTGAAATCTTCTAACAATATAGTCATTAACCTGTTGTCTTGTTAGATATTGTGACATACACAGGAAGCCCGTACATCTGTTCTACGGTTTTAGCCACGTGATATTCTACATACATTTATTGCAGGCTGACTGGCTCTCCACAATCCACATGTGGGCTGGTTTGTCACAACGTCCGGGCCACATACCCACCACCCCCACCCCCAAGCCCGCCCCTGCTCAGAAGGATAAAATCCACCTCATTTTTTAATCATCAGTCCAACTGTTTTTGTGAGCGTGTGTGTCATCAGGTCGCCCCTGTTGTACAGATCATTTGGGACAATGCAAAGATTTTCTCTGGAATATTTTGAAGTCAGCATTCGTCACTAAGACCACCATTTAGTTCAGTTAATAAAACCTTAAAAAAAAAAAAAAAAACATGATAAAGACTGTGTTGATTGGAATTTTGTGTAGTGCAGCTGTGCTGACTGTCGGAATCCTGATCGGACACTACGGCATAGATAAAAGTAGCGACTCTGCGCCAACCTGGGTTAAGGATTTGTCCAAGGATGTGGATGAGAACCTGCTTGAGGAGCTTTTGTCCGAGGTGGACAAAAACCGCATTGAAGAAAACCTCAGGTCAGTTAACAAATCAAAAAACAGGAAAACAGAATTTTTATATAATGTTTGCTGATATTTGATATTACAGTATTAGGCAAAGGGAAAAAGGCTTTATCCCATAATAGAACACTCACTGAAAACTTAAAAAGTTTTAAACTTCAGGGGGGGGAAATGGTGTTATACTCTACAGGGTGTTGACCAAAGTGCCTCACTTGGCCACCACAGCCGGAGACGAGCAAACGGTGCAGCTAATGCTGAATAGATGGCGGGATCCTGAAACGGGTCTGGACCAGGCGTGGAGAGAGGAATTCATGGTCTACCTGTCCTTTCCCGATCCTGACAGGCCCAACAAAGTCACTGTTGGTAAGCTGCCATCATGATTACAATAATTGGTGTACAAACAACAGCGTATCGTACTGTATATAATTTCATGTCTTTTTTTTTTTTTTATATATATAGTGAACTCATCCAATGATGTGCTGCATACGGCCAGAGAGAAAGAGAAGGCTTACACGCCGGACCAGGAGAATGCGGCTGTGGTTCAACCTTATGCTGCCTATTCTCCAGCTGGGCAAGTGCAGGTATGGTACGATTGATCAAAATAATGTTGAAAATGTCCAACATTTTCATTGACGTGCAGTGAGATCTCGTAACCTGTGACCAACTTGCGCAAAAAGTCATAACATGACAACAGTTTCAAGTTCAACGAAGCCTCGGTTAAATGTTTAGCTCAGATAAAACTGAACAATTAAAAATTCACGGGAGACCAATATAAGTGAAGCGATAACTTAAATTATCCTGCAATAGGAAGTGGTGACCTTTGGAATTAATACATAACTTAAGGTGATGAAGCATGGATATCTGTTAACTCTTTGACTGCCAAAGACGTTTCATGATGATTCGTAAAATTCCAATGAATGGAATGCGATCTTTCATTTCGTAGCCACATTGTATATGTAGTAAAGGCAAACAATATTCTTTTTGCCTTGAAAGATGAGTTAAAATGCTCAAAAGCGGCTGGCACTGTGGATTTTTTTGTTTTGTTTTTATATCGCCTGGCAGTCAAAGAGTTTAAAAAAGTACGTTATTCTACATTGTTACTGTTGTATTATTTCCCCTTTTCACTCTTTTTAAGGGCAAACTTGTGTATGCCAACTATGGGAGAATGACCGACTACCAACATCTGAGTAAATTAATGAATCTCCGAAACGCCATCGCCATCACGAAAAACGGCAGAACAGGGAGAGCAGACCAAGTGAGTTGCACTAATTGTTGTACTCTTGTTTATTGTATTTCATTTGCTGGATAAAAATACTATAGCATAAAATAAATAAATAAATAAATAAATAAATAAATAAATAAATAAATAAATAAATAAACAAAAACAAACAAACAAATACATAAATAAATAAATACATTTACAAATTATAAGAATAAAAAATCATTAATTTTCTTACATTTTAAGGAGTGGGGGGAGTTTAGGGATCAAAAGTACTTGGGAACATTTCCAGTCTACTCATCTCCGTTTCAGCCGATTAGCACCCTCTAAAGGTGGGAAGTTGATACTGCAGTCAAGCAATGAGCTCCCCCCCAAAAAAAGCTTGTATTGTGTATTAATGATTCCATAATACTTTCAACATGTGTCATCCAAGGCCATCAACGCAGCCCCTTTTGGTATCCTTGGCGTGCTGGTCTACACGGACCCGCTGGACATGAACGACGGCTTCATGTCGGACGCCAACGAGACATATCCGCACTCCTGGTACATGCCCCCTTCCGCTGTGGAAAGAGGCGCATATGCTTCTACCTATGGAGACCTGCTCACCCCATATTTGGCTGCCAAAGGTAAGCCGGGCAAATGGGGGATGTGACGCAAAATGCTTTTTATGATAGTATGACACGAGTGTGATTTTTTTATTTATTTTTTTTTACAAGAGGCTACACCAAAGTGCACAATCATTTCAAAGGATGTTGACACTTTTTTCCACTCTTTTGCAGAAGAAACATACAGAGTTCCACTGAAGGATGTTACTGGGATCCCTCCCATTCCAATTCAACCAATCGGCTTTGAGGATGCCTACATGTTAATCTGGTTTGTGAAGTTTACTGTCAAATTAAACAAAATAAATAAAATTAGAAACAAAAAACAATACAAAACATTGGATTTTTCAGTGAGCTGGATGGAAAACCAGCACCACCAGAATGGCAAGGAGGTTTTAACTGCACATACAACTATGGTGGTCCAGGCTTTCGATCCTCTTCTGCCTTCGACAACAGGTAGGCAGGCAGCTTTTACAAGTTACACATCCTTGGCAAGAGCTGTTCTTTTGCCTCTCATAAAATGTTATGGTCATGTTTTCCCTCACAGAATTTTTCAGACATTTCATTATTATTAAAACTCATTCACCGCCAGACCAGTTAAAACAGATTTTGACGTCTACAGCCGTCAAATGGCAGCGAATGAGTTCAATGTTCTATACCAGAATAACAAATCAGTTAATTGGAATGGCAATCTTTCTGTTTTTGTAGTGACGTGAAGCTGGACGTTTTCAACTATGGCGAGGTGAAGAACTCCTCCAATGTGATGGGAGTCATCAGGGGCAGCGTGGAGCCCGGTAAAGTGTCAAATTCAGTCAGACCAAATTAAATGGATAGACAATAATATGTTACATGTGAGCTCACTAGTCTAAACATGACATTCTGATGAATATTACATTTGTCAATTAAGAAACCAAATCTACCCGTTTTTATCCATCTCAGGGGGCGGCCATTTTGCCACTTGCTGTCGATTGAAGATGACATCATAGTTGCTCAGAGCTCATGCAACGACCAATTACAGCTCACCTGTTTTCTGAAACTGAGCTGTAATTGGTTGTTACTTGAGCAACTGTGATGTCATTTTCACTCAACAAGTGGGAAAATTGCCCCCTTATGATATTGGTAAAAACTGCTGGATTTTGCTGCTTAACTCATAACATCCTGACTACCAAGGAAACAATATTATCCATTCATGTTTATTTTAATATCCCCCAATCTTTGTGAAGTAACTGGAATACTGCAAAAAAAAAATTTGAAAAAAAAAGTTTTTATTTTTAAGCTATGATGTGTCCACTACAGAGGACATTTTTTTAAACTTAAATGCTACGCTCAAATACAGCTAAAATAATTCAAAAAAATACATTAATGTGGCCTTAAGAGTCTTATAGAAAACATGCTAACAACATTTAAAGCCTAAATTTGTTCAATAAAAACTAGTATACAGTTTTCCTCTTCCCTAAAACTCATACTCCACTAACACAATATTAATTAGAACACTGTATTTAAACGGCATAGAACACATTATTGCTAAGAATTTTGGGGGGTTGACTTCTTTTAAAAAAAACAAAACAAAACAAAACAAAAAAAAACAGACAGATATGAATCATTTAAAATCCATTCAGGCCTAAAGCGCCTGGCAAAACATCCATCTACATTTTAGAGGCATCTGTAAGGGATTAAAAAAAAAAAAAAAAATCATTTCTGTATCCAGTCGGAATGAAAATAGTGAAAATAGTAACGATTACTTTTGAAAACAATGATTACTCAAAATTCGAAAGTAATTGGTTACATACTCATTCCCAGGAAAAAGTCAGATTACTTCTCAGTTACTAGTTAGTTTAGTCACTTTCCCAACACTGGCAGCCCACTTGGCCATCATCATCACGCTCCATTGTTTGGCTGCCCACAGACCGTTACGTGATATACGGCAACCACAGGGACAGTTGGGTTCACGGCGCCATCGACCCGAGCAGCGGCACATCCGTCATGCTGGAGCTGACGCGTGTGCTCGGGAAGATGGTCAAGCAAGGTGAGGAGTAGTTTCTTAATTAATTTTTTTTGATTATTTTTTTAATTTATATATATATATATATATATATATATATATATATATATATATATATATTGTATTTTAGTATTTAATTGACTGTTTTTTTCTTATAGTTGGTTTGACAAAATTTTATGTGTATGATATAGTGTGCGGATCTATTATAAAATGGGCCATAGAAATAAAGTGGATTGGGTTTTATTGAAGTTTTTAAGTTTGAGCTCATCTGCGCTGCAGGCAAATGGAGACCTCGCAGGTCCATTATATTTGGAAGCTGGGGGGCTGAAGAGTTTGGCCTCATCGGGTCGAGTGAATACACCGAGGTAGCCATTTTGACTTAGCAAACTTAATCGGCAAGTATTGGCCAAATTAAAGCACGTGTACTTTTTTTTGTTTTGTTTTGTTTTACAGCAATACTTTACCAAGCTTAGTGAACGCACCGTTGCTTATATCAACGTGGATATTGCCGTTCAAGGTAAGAAGCTTCTCATTTACCTGTACTTTCACTTTTAGATGAGATGGTGGAGATGTGTTGTGAAGTTCACTGGTGGGGTGGAGAGTCTTTTTCATATGGTTTCCTTTAGAGTGGTGTTACGACGACTGAAGAAAAACAAATTATTATGTATATTTTTTGCAAGACATTGAAGGACAAATATTGGGATGTATTTGATACTTTTTTTTTTTTAATGGTAAAAAATGTAAAGGTTGTGTTCACTGACCACAGAAAAGGTTGGAATGTTAATTCACAAGGATTGTTTTCCTCTTCACATCCTCAGGCAATGTCTCTCTGCAAGCTGCAGGGATGCCGTCGCTGCAGAACGTCATCTTTAAAGCGGCGAAGCAGGTCGGTGTCGAGCCAAGTTCAGTATCCCAAACCAGGATGCATTGTGTGAATTGTTCGAAAAATCTCTCGATGTTGGGGGTGGGGGAAATAAATTAATTAATAAATAAATCGCCGAAAGCGGACTGGAGGGGATTTAAAAAAAAAAAAAAAAAAAAAAAAAAAATGATCCAAGTGTTTCTGTCGGACAGGTCAAAGCTCCTGGATTGGATTCAATGTCTGTATATGACAAGTGGATCTGCTATTCGAACAGAACCAGCCCGGTCTATGGACTTATTCCCAGGTGTTGTATTTTCATTTCAAAACATAATAGGAAACACGGATTTTTAACTCATTGACTGCCATTGACGGAAAAAGACGTCAAATAATGCATTTTTTTTCTGGGCTGGCAGTGAATGTGTTAAACACAATGTGCCAATATATTTTGTGATTATATTGCAGCATCCTTTTTTCCTTTTTTCTTTTTTTAAGGCAAATTTTGCTTAGAAATCCGTCAATTTTGGTTACATCTCATCTTAACTCATTGACTGCCATTGACGGAAAAAGACGTCAAATAATGCATTTTTGCCCGGGCTGGCAGTGAATGTGTTAACCAGAGTGTCTGTCTACGTTATGGCCCATTTTGAGCCATTCTTGTCTTTTTCATAATAGTGTTAGCTATTCCTGTGTGTTATTGATGATTTACTTTCTCTATTTTTAACCCTATAAAGCCTGAACCGTGAAATATGAGAGAAAAATTCAAATTCTTTGCAGAGAGTATTTGTTGGTCCTTTTGAATCGACAATTTGAAAATCAACTTCCACATGACTTATGTGTCATATTTGATACATCCGGTCACAATACTTTAAATTCATACAACTGTCAAAAATATAACATATCAAACATATTAGCATTTCCAAAAATCAAAAAGCACTTTCTTTTTTTTTGTATTTGTATTTATTTGTTTCAGGCAATTTCAAAACAAACAATGGGCATCAGGCTCCACCAAAACGCAAGAAACCAACAACAAAGAAGGTGAAAAAACAAAAAATCTAAAAAGAAAGATCAAGTCCAATTCTGCCTGAAAGGGAGTGGGAAGAAAAACAAAAAAAAAATACCATGGGTGATAGTGCCCTCTAATGGATTATCCGCACAATGCATGTGTCAGATTATATACGTCAGGGTTTTATTTACATTCATGAAAGACAGGGCTCCAAATCACTTGTATATAATATGATATGTTTGGTTTTTTATAAGATTTGTCATCTTACTCAATATTCATGTTTCTGCAACAGTCTGGGGTACCTGACAGGAGCCGGAAGTGATTACGCCCCTTTTGTGCACTACTTGGGAATCACTTCCTTGGATATTTCGTACACGTTTGACAGGGTATGGAAAATTGAATATATGAATATTCAAACGATTCAGTTTGATTCAATGCACTCACATCTCAGCTCTGCATTATTTGTCTGTTTTTTCCCCCCAAATGTTTTTCTTCCCAGACCAAAACAAGAGCTCGCATTTACCCAGCCTACCACACTGCATACGACACATTCGACTACTCCTCCAAGTTCATTGATCCTGGTGAGTGGCCTCCAATCATGTAACACAAAACACACAACTTGATGCCATGCTCCATTTATGAGTTCACTGCAGATTTGGGACAGGCACACAGAGCGACGCACCTGAATACGATTCAACTGACACGCATTTGCTACGTCACAGATGTAACGGCTAATTAACTCCCAGACATTTTCACTGCATTATCATTGATTTTGCAAGGCCCACAGAATATTGTGTTCTATTGCTGTAAAAACATGGAACCTACCAAAAGAAAGATTGGAGAAAAGAGCTTGTTGCAATAAGACCCGGGTTGATCTCTTATACTCTGTTGCCACCTGCTGGCCGTTTTTTGTATTAACTACCATTGCTTTAAGCCACCTCTTCAGTTCAGAGGACGCATCAAAGCCTTCTATATGCTGCAGCATGGAAAAACATAAAAAAAAAATAATAATAATAAAACTATATTTTTGGGCAATATTTAAAATATAGTTTTTATACGTTTTTGGGAGCAAATGAGTTAATAATACCACGTTGTAGCGGGTTAGATTTCACAACAAAAATGTTTCAAGGTGTAAGGCAAGATCCAGAAGGCTACTTTTTTTTTTAACTTTAATATTTAATACTTTAAAAAAATTATATATATATATATATATATATATATATATATATATATGTGTGTGTGTGTTATTTAAAATTTTAGTCTATAATAGTAAAGTAAGAGATAATTGCATACATTCTTAAACTTGAATGGGGAAAAATATATTACAATGAAACACCTATATTTGTAATTTCATACGCAACTCTTGATGAAAAAGCGAAGCATGGAGTCTCTGTGGCAAAAAAAAAAAAAAAAAAAAAAAAAAAAAATCAAGAGTGCCTTCAATGATTGGAGTTAGGGGTGTTTAAAAAAAAATCGATTCGGCGATATATCGCGATACTACATCGCGCGATTCTCGAATCGATTCAATAATCGGCAGAATCGATTTTTTTTTTTTTTTTTTTTTTTAGGATTCACACCTTGAGCATGGAAGAATGTTATATGAACGGCACATTAAGGCTTAATATTTTTATTTTAATGCTGTTCAAACATGAAACAGATTACAACCTCTATAAGACTGAAATTTCAGATAAATAAATAATACATT
This sequence comes from Festucalex cinctus, assembly GCF_051991245.1. Taxonomy (NCBI): domain Eukaryota; kingdom Metazoa; phylum Chordata; class Actinopteri; order Syngnathiformes; family Syngnathidae; genus Festucalex; species Festucalex cinctus. The sequence goes on along the minus strand of NC_135415.1, from coordinate 15,730,393 downwards.
TTCATATAAATCTTACACTCTACAAGCTTACTGATTAGTATTTTCTAAATATGAATGAAAAAAAATCGCAACAATCGACTTATAAATTCGTATCGGGATTAATCGGTATCGAATCGTGACCATTCGTATCGGGATTAATCGGTATCGAATCGAATCGTGACCTGTGAATCGTGATACGAATCGAATCGTCAGGTACTAGGCAATTCACACCCCTAATTGGAGTCAACGTCTTTTTAATTCCAGTTACTAATAATCACAAGGTGTTCAAGACTATTTTTCCATCAATCTGCTCTACACTTCTTTCAGGGTTCTACACCCACCAGGCCGTCGGCAAAACCGCCGGGAGCGTCCTGGTGCGACTGGCCGACAGTCTGGTGTTGCCGATCAACTGCAGCGATTATGCGGAGAGTCTGGAGGCCTACCTTCGCATGGCGTTGATCCTGTTTGAAGACCAGCTTCTTGCGATGAATATCTCCATGGGTAAGAAATCTGGTGTCCCCACAACGGCAATTCAAATTTGATGTCCTCAAGAATGTTTTCGTGACAACGTGAAACTCATGCGGAATTGTTTACATAGCACTTTTGTCCGATTTCAGAACCAATAAAACATGCAGTGGCCAACTTTCGAAGCGCATCCAACCACCTAGAACAAGTTATTCGAAGCTCAGACCTGGCAAACGAAACGTAACAGCGCACATATACGCACACTCTCGCAAGTCTCTTCCACATAGAGGCAACAATCACTTCTCTCTCCTTTCAGGCCACTGAAGCTGCGAAAGATCAATGACCAGCTCATGCTGCTGGACCGCGCCTTCTTGAACCCTGTGAACTTGCAAAGTAAATTCAGGTGAGAAAGAAGGAAGGCAGAGACTCAATTACTGGAGGGACCGTGATTTTAGGGATGTGTCTTTTTGGAATTTAACTCATTTAAACCCAAAAAATGTAAATGTGTTTTTAATACTTTGTCTTTCACTCCCCAAAACATATTTATACGGGTTTTTGTTTGTTTGTTTGTTTATTTTTTATGCAAGAGCATACAGAAGGCTTTGATGCAGCTTCTGACATGAATAGGTGCCTTAAAGCAAGGGGTGCCCAAGTCCTGTCCTTGAGAGCCCCTATGCAGCCTTTTCTATGTTTCTCTCCACCGACACACCTGATTCTTATTCAGGATCGTTATCAGTCTTCTGCAAAGCTTGCTGATGAGCTGATCATTGGATTCAGCTGCGTTGGGAGGAGGGAGACATGGAAAACAGGCTGGATAGGGGCTCTCGAGGACCGGACTTGGGCAACTCTGCCTTAAAGGGATACACTTGACTCAGTGAACAGTTTTCAGCAGTGAAAAGTTAAAATTTTGTCCAGAATGAATTTGATAACTTCATTATTTTTCGTGCTGTCGACTGATGACGACATCACCTGTTCTGAGGAAGTAGGTAACGGACAATAATGGCTCACCTGTTTTCTGGGTTTGGTCAGTAAACTGAGCCATGATTGGTCATTACCTGCTTGCTCAGCACATGTGATGTCATCATCAGTCGACAGCAAGTAGAAAAAAATACTTTAAAAAAAAGGTACTAATTGTACATTAACAATAATGAAGTTATCACATTATTTATTTATAGGCAAAATATTTACTTTTTACTCCTGAATATGGAACAATGAGTCAAGTATTCCTTTTAAGCAATGGTAGTGATTACAAAAATGGCCAGCAGGTGGTAGCAGAGTATAAGATTAGCCAGGGCCATGTTGCAACAAGCTCTTTTTGGAAGTGTTTTCAACAGAAACGTGAATATTGATGAAACTTGGCTATATTCTAATGCTAATAGCTGCAAAACAGAATGAGTTAAAGTATTTGTTATTTTTGTTATTAAGTACAGTAACTTCCATGAATTCTGATTGTAGTTCATAAAAGAAAAAACAAAAAATAGGCTGTCTTTATGATTTTAGTACAGCATTTCTCAGCACGTTTATTCCTAACGCAATCTCATGTGCGCTAGACACATCATCTGGGCGCCAATCCAAATCACCACGCGGACCTTCCCCGGTTTGAGCGATGCCTACTTCCGAGCGAAATTGTCGCGAACAGACGCCGCTTGGGCCCAAGTGCATCTCCTCGTGTCCGTCATCAGCCAGGTCATCGAGGGTGCCGCGCACATGCTGCGCGACGTCATATAGACGACAATGACATAAGTACTTCTTGTAAAAATGCAAAGAAAAAAAAATTGAAGGATTGTTTTGTCACTTGACTGGAACTTATTTGTGAATAATCATTTCATTAAAGCAGTTTTGAGGAACACCTACAGTTGCTGTCTATGCCCTATGATTGTAATTTGTTATCAATAGTCCAGTAGCCCAAATAAGCACTTTGATTTGCATTTTTTATGTATGAAAAGTGTGATATTTTTAAGGTTCACCTTTTTAGTTTGGCTTTTAAGTGCTAACACTTTGACTCTTAATTGGGTAATCTTACTGTCCTTTAACTTTTAGCTCTATCTCCATTATGTGTTAGCATTTAGTTAGCATACAATCAGAAAGGCACCAAAAGAAAAGGCTCAACAAACGGGTTGTTCTTGCCAGTCGCAAAGTTTATTCATATGTACATATATTTTCCCCATAATTAAATACACCCCCCCCCCCCCCCCCCCCCATTTCCTCCCTCCCTCAAGCCCAATCCCCTCCCAGAGAGAGAAAGGTCGTCTGGCTTTAAGAACACACTCTACTCTTGTGCAGCATATTGCTTCTTAAGACATTTGCGAAAAAACAAGAAATCCATAAATTAAAAAATACTACACATTTTTCATTCTTCTGCTCCGACATCAGTCTGTTCTGAACAGAATCTAAAAAAATAAAATCTTTAAAAAAACGAAATAGCACATTGTCCCCCAGTCTGGCTACATAGCAGGAAGTTGATTTGCATTTTTTTTGTTTTGTTTTGGTCACATGGGAGGACCGTCCTGGCTTGAATTGTCAAATATGGTCAGGTGTCTTTTTTCATGACTGACGGAAATACGCATTTTAGCGTCTGTCGATCACACCGCGTGTTTCAATTGGAATCTATCACCCTTTTCACGGCGAGCGTGATGACATTTTGGGTTACGCGTGCAGGCAGAGTGAAGGACAGTGTGATACGTACGGCACTCGAGGAAAACTCAGGTGTTGAAGTCACAAGGCATGCAAAGTTAAACGTGAGTCACCACCAGATGTGTCAAGTCTGTATTCAGTCAAGTGTGTGCGCGCGTGTCAGTGTTTGTGCATTTCTTTGTACACACTTTTTGACCCAGGCTGGATCAAAAAGCGAAGTCCTGTTGGCATTTGGCTTCCCTCATCCAGTCCGTCTGTCTGTCCGTCCCTGTAAAATCCAGTCTGTTTGGCTCTCTCTTCTTTCGGAAGCACAGGAGGGTCACACACGGGGAGAGTATTTAGGGTTACTTGGCACCTCGGTGAAAGATTTCAGCTCATAAGGGATCCCCGTGTCCACTTCCACGGGCTTGCGGGAGAATAGCAGCCGGATATCATTGTGCAAGTACATCTTCCCAGATTTGGAGCTGTGGAATCTGAGGTGGCAACAAAAGACAAAAAACAGGGATTTCAGTTGCACACTTTTATACACTTTTCTCATCGAGGCATTTACATTTTCTCACATTTCTCTCGTTTAATTATTTTCAATGTTCAAACTTTCATAAATTTTCTAAAATGGGCACATTACTGTAACAAAAATGCATGCAAAATTGCACCAATAATAATCCACGAACCAGCGAGACCGTGAAAAGTGAACCGCGTTATAGCGAGGGAACACTGCATTGTAAAGTTTTATTTTAAACACAACCATATTTGGTCATCCTCCCTATAAAGCAATAGAATTGTGGCATTTCCCAGAAATAAATGTTTGCCAATTAGGCCTGTCCAAATTAATCGATTGACAAGTAATCGATTATCAAATTAATCGATAGCTATTATAATACTGTAACTTGGTAATCGTTTTGAGCCATTTCTTAAAGAAAGAAGACTGATTATCTTCTGTGTTTAATCAAAATAAGACATTTGAAAACGTCTGTTTTTACTTTGGAGAACAATGACCGAAACGGTAACATAGTAGTTCAATCCCTTTTTTTTTTTTTTTTCTTTTTTTTTTTTAAATCACTACAAGAATACAAAGCATACAAAATAAACACCACTTACTGACATATCAACAATCAGGGAATTTTTTTTAACACTTTAATGCAAAATTAAAATTAATCGCACTAGTCAATTAATCGATTGAATAATCAATAAATTCATCAATTCTAAAAATATTCATAGTGACAGCACTGTAGCCAATACTGCACAGTCATGAGAATGCAGATGTGTTTCAATAAGCAAGTACTCTTGTTTATTGCGGGTGTTCTTGACCATCCGCACATTTTACAGTACTACTACATCTGTGACTAACTGAATGCGTGACTCTTTAAAAGTCAGGGCCTGGGCTGTTGAGGGAAGTCACCCAATGACAGTGTAGAGTTGGCTGGCTGTTAACTGGCTAACCGTTACTATGCATGATGAGCAATGCTGTTATTTGAGGCCATTGGTCATCTAAGAATGTGCTTGTGTTTCAAGTATATTTGTTACCATTTGTTCAATAACGCGAAAGTGCATCGACGGATGCTTCATTCCTTCAAGAGGAGGAAGGGGTACAATTTGTTCAAATTGGTTGTGGTGGAATATCTCTAGGTGCAGTTGTATAAATTGTGGAATTTTCAGTAGTTAGACGAGATGAATAAAACAGTCTGGAAAACAATTTGTCTTTTACACACTATACACAAGTCTTAGAGTGGTCTACAAGAAGTGATCTGTGGGAGTGTGCGCTGTAAATTATCATAGGAAGATCTTTATGCAGCCTGGTTAGGTTTTGGGAGGAGAAAGGGAGGATCAGCTAGACAGGAAAGCAAGTCTGTTTTGAGGAAGCTTATCAGTCAAGGTCGCTGTTTTTGCTTCATGTACAAGAAGTGAAAAACCCATTGTTAAACCAAATACAGATGTCTACAATGATGCGTGTTCAATAATGTTTTTCCATAACAAACAAACTTACCGGATGTGCATCGCATTTTACCTTCTTTTATGACACTAAGTGTGAAATGATCACAAACGTTCACATATTGCTCTGTAGTTACAGTCTGCGTTAAAAAATAATTGCAGCAAAATCACGAGATATAGCGAATAATTTGCAATGGAAGCACAATAAAAAATAAATAAAATAGACTTAAGCTGCAATAAAATAACAGCGACGGCAATGTTTTGTAGCAAACATTTCAAGTTGTTAAATTAAAAAAAAAGAAAAAAAGTGAAACTCAAATCCACAGGAAACTATTTACGAAGGCCAATTCAAACCTCATTTCTATTAAAAATCAATATGATTGTCTGGATAATACAATATGTTTGCAACTGTTAGCTCAACAAATTATAATAAGAAAAATCGTGAAATATTGTGAGGTCATTTTATATTAGGTTCACTTTTTTGGGTGAAAAAAAAATATATGAGTAACTTAAAGAAAAAATAAATAAATTGGAGCATGCCCATGAATGAGCAACAAAAGATTGACACCTGGCAAGTCACACTTTGTCTCTGATTGGTTGTTTTTCATCGGAAGCTGTGGTATACCAAATTAGTGGCACAAGATGTGGCCAGCGACAGATGATTTTTTTTTTTCCGGATGCAGCATTTAAAATGAATTATAATGAAATATTATAGTCAAAAGGTCACAAAAGGAAAAAAGAAAAAGCCTTGTTGAACTCGAGTGCAATATAAAGGGCATAGTCGCCACACTCTCGTCAGTGAGAACTTTTTTTCCGATTTTGTGAACTCCTACCTGAGATGTATCAGGTAGCAGAGAATCTTCCTGCCGTCTAGCGGCCCGCTCCCTGCCGCTACGTGTTTCTTCCCGTCTCCCTCCTCCTCGACGGGCATCAGGAAGATGCGATGGCGCAGGAAGGTCATGTGATTGGTAGGCATGTCGTCAAAGTTGTAGGTCACCAGGAACATCTTCACCACAGTTTTGTTGGGATTGAATAAGGTCTGGAAGAGAGATAAACAAACACACTGGTTGCAGGTTTTAGGGTAGGTAAAATGACCTTGCCTTAGAATATGTTAGTTTAGCTTAATGTGAACTAAAAATGCAAACCTCCATAGCCGGTTTCATGACTAGCATCATGTGACAATGTCACTATAACGTTTGAAGTAACAGATACTTGAACACAAGCAGGGCAGCAACATAATACTCATTCTTTATCCTCTGTCAAAAACAATACTGTAGATTACAGTCATTTACTATTACTTACTATCTTCCTGACTACCAGCAATTCAAATTTGTCCTCTGTAGTGGACCTTTTTAAACCTGAGTATCTCCCACCCAGTGCATACGATTGAATTAACTCCTTTTGTCCTCTATAGAGGACATTCAGAGCTTTCCAATGATACCAAATGTGTAGAGTGGGGCTTTGCTACCTTTGATTGCATCATAAAAGAAAATGGCTTCACTCAGTGCAAGCGCTTCTAAGGGAAGAGGAAAAGTAAATGTATAACACTTTTTATTGAACAAATGTAGGCTTTAAATGTCATCATGTTTTCTATAAGACTCTTGAGAACACAAAATATTGTTTGAATTATTTTAACTATATTTGAGCCTAGCATTTAAGTTTTAAAAAATGTCCTCTGTAGTGGACACATCATAGCTTAACTCATTCACTGCCAGTCATTATAGAAAATTTTTACATTTCCAATACTCACGTGATATTACATTCAATAATTATATATAAACTGAATCTACCAAATAACAGAATAGACTCCCTACTTTTTGTCCCGTCCCGTTCTTTTATAATTGACAGCAGAAAAATGTAGGTTTGCCAAAATACAGCCATTTCTCCCATGGACTCTGAAACTGTGTTTATTTCCTATAAAATGGGGCAATGATGTCATCTACCGGTGGTTGGGCATCAGTAAAGTTGTTTCCAAGTTTGATATTTACAGTGGAGCATGCTCAGATTCGCCCCCATTTAGCACCGCTCTAAAAAATACAATTGACAAGTATACTTGTCAAAGGCAGTGAATGAGTTAAAAATAAAAAAAAAAAATTTTTCTCCAAAAATGTCTTTTGCAGTATTCCAGTTACTTCACAAAGATTGGGAAATATCAAAATAAACATGATTGGACAATATTTTTTTTTCCTGGTGGTCAGAAGGCTATTATAGAGTCCCATACAGCAGAACACCTCTTTGCTTGTGTCAGCATGACTGTATAATTCTGCCCCCCTGGTGGCCATGTCATGCACACCAAAGGAGCCTCAATGAATTTATCATAATGCATGAGATGCCAACCGACGTTCAAAACCCCCCCAAAACAAAACAAAAACAATTAAAGCAGTCTACTACATAGATTTTTAGAAACCTGTCTTTTTTTCCCCCCTGTGTTACAAGTGGATTGAAATACAGATGACAAAATTACCACTTGAATGGTCCCTGCTTTGGGTATGCTGTATCCTTTCTTTCCAAGCTGCTCCAGGGATATCAAACCCTGTAACAGACAGCGAGAGAGACCATCTGTCATTGTGACGTACAGAAACAATGCATGTTCTATCTATACATTCTTCTCATTAGAGTTGCACATCCCATGAACACCTATGGGCAATTTAGAGTCTGAACTGAATCACAAGATATATCAATAATCATGCACCATGATGTACAATATTAAGTAACCTACGGGTATTGCTTTCTGTAGGCGTAAAAGGCAGGATTAAAGCGGTTTTGACATTTTATCACATTCAACAAAAACTTGGCTACACAGTACATTTAACTATTTAGATTAGGACCAAACAGACTCAGTTTTAGAGTAGGCTAATATTTACACTAAGAAGAGAGTAAAATTTTAAAAAAATGAAAAAAAATAAATGTAGTCAAACTACAAAATATACCATGTAGGCAGAAATACTTTTTTTCCGTTTTCATTCTTTTTTCAAACATTTTCAAATAAAATAGTTTGCTGCCATCTAGTGGTCCAAAGTAGAATTACTCTCCAAATGAATTGGAGGCAGAAGAAAAATGTTTCAAACTGTCCACAAAAAAAGCCAATTAACAGGGGATTCGCTGTAAATAAAATTAGCATTAAAAAAAATCTAGAGTAAAAACTGCTAATTTAAATATTTGACTCAGTTTTCAAAATGTTCCAGAGGCAGTGAACTCAAGACCCTCTGGGCCTCTAATTCAAAAGATCTGTCCTGGTTGGACTTCAACTAAAAGTCTGGAACAGATAAAACCTCAAAGAACAGCCTCACGTGATCACACCTTTTTTTTTTCATATACTTATGTTACCAATCAGATGAGATAAACAAGTCAACACAAGCATGTAAGGAACACATGCTAAGCCGCTTTTGTTGTTAAGTGGCAAGCAGACGTCAAGCAGATTGACCGTTTTCACTGACCAGGAAGGGCGAGGGGGCGCTGTGCTCGGAGATGTCATAATATGTAACCTGCACGGGCAACGTGACGTGCTGCGGGCAGTAGGAGCCGCTGGCGCCGATCTCCGCCGTGAAGCCTTCGATGCGACCCGACGGCGAGAAGCGGCCCTTTAGCATGGATTCCTAGGACACGCACGAAAGAGGAAACGTGGGCGTGATCGCCACTATGCAAAAAGAATCACCACTCAAGTACACTTTGGTCGTCTTTAATTTTGAAATTTCATGCACTCGCATTACAGCTTCTGTTTTAACCATTTATTAAGTTCCAATTTATTTACGCTATCTTTTAATGTGCTATCGTGGATCATTATTTAAAAGTCTAATTAGAAAGTTGCAGATCATGCAGTAACTTACTATTTTTTCTTTGCTTACCTCGAAGTTTCCTAAAAGTGATCTGCTAATGGAAGACGAAGGCCAGCTGGAACGGGCCAAGGTTCTGCTGTCCGCATGTCTTCCGCTACGCAGCTGCCGGCTGAAAATAAGCACAAAAACACGTGGAGGATGCAAGGGTGTAGTCATTTTTTTTAACATGAAATGAATGTTTAATTAAGATGTTCACATACTTTTATGCAGAATAACGCTCATCCATTTAACCAGACTTATGTTTAATTACAGACAATTTATTAACTCTCAATTAGTTTGTATGCTGTTGTTGATAAGGCATACTCACCTTTTCACACGCGGGCCACTTTTCAGTCGTCGCCCTGACCTCGTACAGTCTGTGGCACACTAAACACAATAATGGAAAAAAGTTCAATTTGATAATTGAAGGTTCATGTCATCATTAGCAAATTATGACCAAAAATTAGAACATTCCTTTCCAAGACAAAATCTTAAATAGCAAAATTATAAACCATTCAATAGCAATGAAACATTAATATTTGCCAACAAGTTGGGTGCCTGCTTAAAAAATAAAATAAAAAATAAAATAAAAAAAATAAAAAATACATTTTTTTTTTTTTGCAATATTTTATTCAGGCAATAAAAACTGACCACATTACAGTGAGTCATGCCTCCAAGTTTAGGAAAACATATATTTTTAGGAAACAGGGATATTTCATCAACAACTGTTATATACTGGCTGTACATCACAGATGTCAAACTCAAGGTCCACTGGACAACTCTGTCACTCACGTCAATAAATGTGTGCGCCTTTAAAAGGCAGGCATGACCTGTTGAAGGCTGAGTAAGTCTGCAAATAAGAATATAGATTTGGCTGCTTGTTAATTGCTTAAAAACTGTTAGCCACTCAGCGTGTTGAGTGACAGCGTCAGTTGAGGTCATTGCACCTCCCTTGATCCTAAACACCAATGGAGGATTACAAATTTTTTCTAGTTAGCTGTGGTCAGCTATTTATTGTAGACGTGCAGTTTGTACTGTGCATTTCGCCACTGCACGTTAGCTTTTTATTTTATTATTATTATTTTTTTATTATTATGTTTGAAATAAAGCCAAACTAATACCAGCCTGTCTTGTACGCACTTTCCTTCAGGCTCACCCCATGTAGAAAAATAATCACAGCAAAAATCCCGCGATATAGTCCATATTCAGCGATATAAATACACAAAAAAATAAATCTGCGATGCAGTGAAGCAGCACAAAGTGAACCGTGACATAGCAGGGGTGACTGGAATGAGGTTTTCATCTAAATGTTTTGAAATTTTTAAGCAAATTTTGTGAGAATGTGCAAAACGAACATGCAACTTATGCCCGTTTCCATTCGGTATTTTGTGAATATTGAGGAGGCCGCGCCATGAGATGATGTCATGAGAGCGTCTCTCTGCCACAAAACGCTCGGTTGACAGTCAATAAAAGACTAATGTCGCTTCTTTTATTAATTAAATATTTCAATGTATTTGTCCCCCAACAAAACATACCTTACTTTATCGTCCACTGCCATTATTTGTACAATACTCCAATATGCATGTGTGATGTAATATCTGGTCAAAATGTGCAACGTGGTATCCTGGCGTGTCATCATTTATTCGCAAAAGCTGTTTCCATAGCCAAAATTAGCATTTTCCTTTTATCGATACACTGACAAATCCACACCCTCCAAGTGTAAAAAACATTTTTGCAATAACCCCCCCCCCCAAAAAAAAATAAAAAAAAAAAAAATCTAGCGCTTGCATTCAAGTTGATTTTTGCAATTCTTGAAAATTCAAAATAGGTGGATGGAAACCCACCTACTAATTCACATTGCTCAATTTGTCACTGTTGCACTTGTCTGCATCCTTCATTTAACAGAAACAAGACTATTGAAGAACATATTGATTTTTCCTTACTGTGCCTCATGTGAACCTTAAAATCACGGTAACCGTCCCCCTGAGGGCAACCCACAACTACGATGCGGTCCCTGATGAAAACGAGCTCCACGCCCCTTGAATTGTACAGCGAGCAAAACGGCAATGTTGTCGTGTGGCAGTACCTTGTAACCGTCATTGTGCTCTCTTCCTGACTGGCCGTTACCGCCACCGTGTAACATCAACAAACGCTTACCACAACGCCATTCATCCTAAAAGGTCACCCAGCTGTCAGGTGACCCCCGTCTACGCCACTCGGAACGTTGGCCCCTTCTTCTCCCGATCGCCGCTCTTCGTCATCTTAGCCTAATCACTTGCTTTGCGCCACACATCGTGGTTATTCAAAGTCAAAGATCCAAACGGCCGACGATGTCATCACTTTCAACCTTGCTCCCTTCTACTCACTCATCTGCAGGCTTTCTTTGCTTTTTCCTCCCTCGCCTTCAGTTGCTGCGTGGTCGGCACGTGGTCCCGGCAGCAGCCTCGCACCACTTTACTTATTGACCTGTGAACTCTATTATGGTCACATCACACCACCGGCCGCAATCGACATTCAAAGCTCTTTCTGGTCTTCCTTGTGTTCACATATTCACTTCCAGAACTGTTGCACGAGAGGATGCGTGTACATGTGCCATTGTTTGTGTTTCTGTACGCGTTACGAGCCCACTCGAGCCGGAACAATGGACGCCAAACATGTCAATGGGCTTCATTCTGGAGATACTCGCGTTGTTCCGGAGAGGCATGGCCATTTTTCAAGTTTTGTTTTTTCCTCTTTCTGTCTCCGCTTCTTACTGTGTGTAATGTGTCCTGGCGACAGAAAATATATTATTTCTACTACAATTTCCATAGCTCCAGAAACTAATAGTTCAGTTATATATAACTTAAAAGTACAAAACCATTGTAATTCATCATTAAGAACTGTTTTCAAACATTTATAGTATGGTTGAGGTGGTACTTTGTGTAAAATCTTATAGAACCACTGAAGTATTCAATTGGCCATGCAATTCATTATTGTTTTAACAACAAATGAAATTTGAAATTAGAAATCATGGAAAATAGTGGCAACAAAATATTTAAGTATATACCTACAGTACTGCTAAATTTATGTGGATTTGGAAAAGAAAAAAATGCCTGTAATATACAATATGGTAAAATTGAAGAAAATGGCAAAAGACTATTTGCCTTCATAAAAGTTTGGGAGTTTTCATTGTAGTTGGTTCTTATTTTGTTTCGACTTTTTTTTTTTTTTATATTCGGTTAATTTTCATTATTTGTTTTTAGAGCTTTTATTCAATTTATTTTTGCTTCATTTTAGTTTTACTTGAAAAAAAATGGAATATTTATCAAATGCAAGACACAAAAATGACAAAATAACAGGATATTTTCACAATAATTCTAGTTAGTTTAATAAGTTTTATGAATGTTAAATGTAGCTTCATTTACTTTTTTTTTTTTTTTTTTTTTAAAGAACTAATTCATTCATTTTAAGGAAAACGTTCTTTCAATCATAGCTTGTTATTTTGTTTGTTTCCGTGACCTCTAATAACCTTGTGCGGGACGGTTCTGGCCCCCTGGTCTTGAGTTTGACAAATGTGATATAAAGTAACTTCTAAATGACACGAGAAGAAATGAAATATACAAGTCATAAAAAAAAAAATTAAAAAAAATCAAAATCCTAACACAAACTTTGAATGGAACCACACCAAACCAGGACTATGAATGCATTGCGGATGAACGTGCACGTCAAAGGTCAATTTCGTGTGTAGGAGTGTACGTTGGCTAACCTTAGAAGGAAGAAGGTGATTCCAGTAAGGAGCAGCTTTCGCATCAGTGCTACGACACGACCCCAGCCCCGGAGCCAGCAATGACAGCCTGCTCCTCTTGGACGTAGACGGCCCCTCGTCCTCAGAGCACGACTCCGCGGTTTCGCTTGGGGACAGCAACCTCTTCTTCGCCGGCCAGTGGCCCGCTGATGACAAACGGTGGCCGTTACTGCTTGGTGTCTTCTCCCATGAAGCCAGGCCCTTACTGGAGGAAGAAGCAGTCTGGGTGGCACTCCGCTCAGGTGGGGAGGATTCCAGCCCGACGTCCCATTCCGTGGCCTCTCCTGGTTCTTGGAGTTCTGTGTGGTGCGGTGGCGAGAAGGGGCCCGGGGGGCTTGTGGGACTGGCAGGCTCGTACGTGGGCATGTCATACAAATGAGGGCTGGGCTGGCCTCCAGCTGTGCCATTACTACAACTCTCATTTCCGGGGCTTCCTACGGAATAGGTGGGCGTGCGCCCCCCGTTCGGTGGTTCGGGTCTGGCTGAGCTTCCCAGAGAAGGCTCACACATCGGGGGGGATTTTGGCGAGAACGCGTCGGGGATGGGCCTGTCGTGATTGTGCTGAGCTGGACGACGGGAGGGGTTGTGGCTCGGGGACAGCGGGGGGGATCTGGGCAACACTCCGCCCTCGGAGTCTCTGTGCTCCATTTGTGTGCAAGAATAGAGAGAACCACAACCGCCAGAGCTCTTTACTAGCCCCATCAACACTGCTGGCATCGGAGCTGGCCCACACAGCACCCCTCCCTCTAGTACATCTATGTCAGAGCAGTCTGCCACATGGGGGCGCTTGTGAGTCAACGGGGGCTCCTCTAGCCCCCTTTTCACGCCCAAGCGAACAGGCCTGGGCTGGCCATCGCTGTGGGACTCTGTGGAGGTAGCAAATCCACCTAACTGCGAGAAAATGGAAAGCTGGTAGACCTTTTGATGTCGCAAATCCTCTTGGTCAAAGTGCCTGGCAGCCCCGGGTCGAACCCCCGAGTCCGGGCCCTGTGCAGGCGCCGTAGGAGGAGGCAGGTCCCCCTCCTGGGCTGGAAGCTCGAGTGGAGCTTTTTTGTGAGAAAGCTCCACATGAATGTGCCGCATATTTCCTTTGTCTGCACGATGACAGAACTGGCTCGTGCGTGTGTGCGCAACGGGGTCCCCCACAAGCACCACAAGCCTGAAAAGGAGGTTCCACAGAACTGGGAAGTCCTATAGCTCCTGTTGTGTGCCTGAATCAGCAAGACGTGTTGCACAGCTCCTGACCGGAACAAAGGCATTTGCATGAATATTTGGAAGCAAAACATTATTCAGGAAATGCTCTGTAGCACACTGCTCTAGAATAAGCACATTTTAGAGTACCAACTACCATGTTACTTAAAGTAATCAGGCTCGAGTTACTCTTCAAATCCCCCTATAGTTCCTGGAGAATGCATTTGCTTCTTCTTAAAAGTAACATCAGCCTTCCAGAGAGAAAATTATGTTATACCACAACATGCAGTTGCAGTTGACCGCCACCGTATTTTATTGAAAACAATTGGTTAATGAATAATATACAGGTGGACACCCATTTCATTCATATTTACGTTGAATGTTTCTGAATACTTCAGGCAGTTTGAGCTGGAAATGTCACATGAACGTGCATAAGACTGTATGATGTCACAATTCCATCTAAACAGTAATACAGCATTCACTATTTTCCATTACTTCCTGATTTTTTATAAAAATGTTCCAAGTGTAAGTCGATTAGAATGCTTGAATCTAGAAGTTAACAGAACCCTTGGCTGATGAATAATAATATAAAACTGGCAAAAATAGAAAAAGCATCTCCTAACGTCTTAGTCATTTTCCATTTTGTCATTCATAGACACAAGATATGCATTCAACAAAAATGTATGAATATTTTGGTGCTCCACTGCATATGAGATTTAGAGAAAATTGTCTCATTGAATGGAATACAGGTAGGTCTCAATGTGGGAAAACAAATCACATAGGCAACTCACCTCTGTGCCCGTCCTTCTCTAATTCGGCCCACGCAGACACACAGCATCTGGAAGTTGTGTCCAGAAAAAAAAGGTCTACAAACACAACATGTCTACCACCAAAGCATCTGCCAAGGAAAGACATTGCAAGTTTAGAAATTAGTCTACAGGAGAAGAAGAAATGGAATCAGCAAGTTTTAGAAACCCGAGACCCTAAGAAATGTATTGCCATTAAGTTGGCTTTAAATAGTGTACATTTATTTCTGGATGTTTGTAAACCATCTCGAATTGTACACCTACCAAAGTGATACGTCAGTGTTGCATCAGGCTCCTGAGCGAAGTTCCTCCTGAACCAGAGGTGACTCTAGCGGGACTCCATCTGTGATTGGCCGACAGCCACACGCGGCCGCCTTCGTCACCTGGGCGTGGTTTGCAGAATGGCTGTGACATCATGACAGGGTCATAACACCCAGAATTGCTGAAGACACAGAAATGACACAAAGTCATTTGGGAGCAGGAGAGTGTAAAACTGGTTTGCTTTCTCAGATCAGCAAGACGTCAGCTATGGGAAGTTAAGTAACATCCGTGCAGACATCCTGGAAACTCATACAGGCAATATTATAACCTCAAGACATCACTGGCCCACCCTCAATACATATATATAAAAGTATAACATTGATAAATGGTGCCACATCCATAATATTATGCTTTTAGATTGCATTTAAACTCTAGAGAGAAACTCTTAAGAGCATTTCATAAGAAAATTGAGCCCTGCTGCTAAACGGGAACGAACTGCGCTGAAGCCTGGCGACTGGTGAGGCATGCCTGACCCACTTGGACCAGAACTTGGGAATGTACTGGGGGGGATGTCACAGGCAAATGTTGCTGTGGCAACAAGTAGCCCAAGGATAACGGTTCCTTTGTACTTGACCACAAAGAGGAAGAAGAAAAGCAGAGGGAGTAGCGGAGGTGTCGGTGTTGAGGGGATTCTGGGGGAGGAATGGCGTGTCTGGGACTTTAAGAAAATACTTTAAGAAAATATTTACAAATATTAGCAAAACAGATTCTGCCACTTGTCGTCACTAATGCATAGATTTCTCATGTAGCCAAAGAAACTACTGGCTCCGTAAAATAATGATAAAGACAATCGAGGGTTATATCATACGGAAGACATTTTCATATCATATGATATACTGTATATGTATCGTTATATGGCACAGAAGTCATCACTCATTTGCCACGTAAAAGGAATCAATATTTCTGAACCAGTTTTTGATCTCCATCTGTACTTCTGAGTCATATTGAATTATGGCTAATTTAACTGGTTGGGCTATTACAAGTTTCGCTCACCTGTCTGGGAGTTATTACAGAGGTTTCCATATCTGATTTGGTTTATTCAAATTTTGAAGTAAGCATTCGTTGGGGTGCTAGTCGGAGCAGTATCCATCAATTTGGTCGTGAAGCATTGACATGTTGACTGTTGGAACTGTCAATTTTATGAATAAATGGGGACAACACACTAAATATCATGTCATCACATTGGTGCTTAAATCTTGCAGTATTTTTTTCGGTGCAGTTGCTTTTCTTGATAGTAGAAAACAAAAGCGTCATTTGATGATGAAAAGCTGTGTTTTTTTTCTTTATCTACAAATTTTGCCTGCACAAGGTTCTTTATCATTTCCCGGTGCTCCTCGTTATTTAATTCATGGGACACACTGCTTCTACTAATATGTCACTCTGTAAAACATAGGAAAACTCAACTAGACTGCTTGGTGGAAAAATTGAATGAAGACTAAAAAAATATAGGAATAATAAGCATGTTAATAGATGCTAATTTGCTGTCAAAATGTGTGCATGTGTATTCCTCTAAGGGATAAAATGTCTGGCAAATAGGAGAGATATAGTAACAGGTATGGCGCACAAACACAATGAATCACGGAGAGACAATGCGAGGGGGGAACGTTTTGTCACCTGCAATTACTCACATGACATATGGCAGTATTAAAAGTTCCTTCCTTTGGGAAATAGAAGGAGCACACTCAGTCACATGAAGAAAAAAAAAAAAAAAAAAAAAAAAACTACCACACAATCATCTGATGCTTCATCTGAACAGGATCTGGCTGAAGCATAGGCCACATGCGTTGACAAACATCCAAAAAAGGTAAAAAGGTAATTGTTGATTTAATGGGTCTGCGTAGGATAGGAGCCACTAAAGAATTATGTCACACAGTTCCACTTAAAAAACATAAAGACAAAACATATCTCCTATCTCCTGTCAAAGCAGGTGGGGTCCCCTGAGGCGAAGGCCCCAAAAGGGTCGGACAGAAGGCCGGGGGATGGGCAAGAAGAGCGATTGGGAACCGAGAGTCGGCCATGAGTATTTATAGTCCTTGTCTAGGTCTAGGCTAGGTCCCACTTGATTTCTGACCCTATTTTGAACTGGATAAAGAAGCAGCTTGGCAGGCGACGGATCTCGGGTTGCCAGTTGAGGATGAAAATACAAAACAAAACAAAACAAAACAGGAGGTTCACCTGAGGTGAGGTTCTGTGTTGCTCACAACTTTAATTCAGAATAAAACATTATGCTGTCAAAGTTTTCAAAACAAGGATGATACTCCTGCTTCCAAAAAATACAATCTGGTCTGATCCAACTGTCCTGAGATACTGTATAGGAAACAAGACACAAAAATAATATCTGGCAGAATAATCAGCTATGGAACATGTTGCATACATTGTTAATAGATTAGGTCACATGGGTTGTGGCTTAGTTTGCTTTTTTGGCATCCACAAAGGAAGGGGAAGCACAGTAGGAGTGGTAGAAATTGAGTGAATTATGAGTGAAATCAGAAGAAAAACAGTTGACACAGAAACAGAAGTGAACAAGACAACCGGAACGATCAGTTCAGTCAGTTTCCAAACAATGGCACTAGAATTCTGCAGTTCCACAAACATACAATGAAGAAAATCACCATTTTAGAAATGTGAACAATATGGTCTGCTTCTCATGAAAAAAAATCATGGGTACAAAAACCCAAAGATGGTAATTTAACAATTATATAATTCTAACTGCCACTTCAGTATTTGGACAGAGCATTGGGAGAGTGGGAGACTTTTCACTTTAAGCACTCCCTAAAAATACTACAAGTCATTTCTAGCCACACTCATAAAGAGATGAAAATGCCGCAATATGCTTGACATTACACATTTCACATTCAAATGAGGACGGTACAGATGTTTCGGCTTGATTGTGGCAACAAAACAATATGCAAAAAGTCTTCCCAATACAGAAACTTGACTTTAGCAGCTAAGCCTCAGGAAGAGCTATGGAGGAGAGCAGTGGGTCAAAGTTCACCACACTTTGACCAGTGTGAATGCATCCTGACAGCTACATCTCTCATGCAACAAAACTGAAAAAAAGTGGGCAATTCAAAATGGAATCTCAAATTTATAAACACATTAGAGCTGAACAATTACATTCAAATATACCTCACAATTTAGTAGAATGCAATTTTCAAATGACAAAAGTGGCAAATTTGAAAAAACAGATTTACATATTTTATATAAATAGTGTCAAGATACGTTCAGTACTTAAGTGAAGTTCACATTGTTTTATGAAACATGAAAAGCAGAAGTGATAAAGCAATAGATTTGTTTGCATTGTTGTTGTAATCTGACTTATGACGTACTGATTTAGGTTTATGTCACACTTGTTTGGTAGATTTTTATGACGTTATGGTGAACGCTTAACCCTTTCTGACCCATAGATGATTGCAGTGGACATAACATTTGCATGTCTAAACCAATAAAAAAAAAAACAACGCACAATTTGGATGACGTCAACACTTCCGGTTCATGATTGGATCCTAGTTAACCAATCACAATCACAATTTGATTTTCATGATGTTCATGTTAAAAATGTTACATATAAGCTTAGTAAGTTTACAACACGTTACAGCCACACTATCCTGGCATCCACTATAACAAATAAAAACATGATGACCCCCCCAAAAATATTCCATGTTGTTCTTATGTTGGGGGAGGGAAAAAAAAAAAAGTCAAAAACATTCATGTATAACAAATCTAATTTAAATTTTTAAAAAAAAGAAAAAAAAAGTAATACAGGTTCATTTATTGTTTGTTTGTTTAAAAAAAAAATTGGAATAGGGGCTTGAAAAAAAAATATATAATGGCATATTACGTCACAATTGCAATATTCATAGCGAGAAAAAAAATGTTTTTAAAAATTGTTCTGCCCTATTAGAAACAGTGGCCATGGCCAAATAATCCTAATTTGGATCAACACTTGAAATATGTCAAGTCACAGTGCTGCACGAGCCATCCATTTGCTATACTGCTGACTTTGGTTGAGAGGCGGCAGACACCCTGGACTTGTCAACAGCCAACCACAGAGCACGTGTTCGACAAACAGCCATTCACACCCACAATCACACCCGTGTCTAATTTACAGTATTTAATTAACATAACATGCATCCTTTTGAAATGTGGCAGGAAGATTGAGTGCCGGTAGAAGACCCACGCTTGCACAGGGAAAGCATACAAATGCCACATAGGAAGGCCCGAGCTGAAATTGAACGCAGGACTGCAAAACCGTGAGGCAGAAGTGCTAAACAATATACTAAAAGTCCTGTTTATCAATGAATAAATAGGTAAAAAGTTTCTATAACACACTGCTGCCTGAGATGCTAGTGACACGACATGAGTTTTTTTTTTTTATTTATTTATTATTTTTAAGATACAAGCTTGTCATTGGAGTGATTTTTTTTTTTTTTTTTTTTTTTTTTTTTTTTTTAAACAGTGCTGCTACACATGTAGACAGAATATACCACTCACGGGCATGTATTCTTTATCATCTGTAAAGAATGACCAAAATTACTGCAGCTTACTGAGCAATTGCTTACGATCACATTTGTCTGTATATCTACATTAAAGTGCCTCCATATGGCCGAGGCACGCACGCCAGAAAGTGCAGCAACATGTCCATTGTATTTTAGCAAAAACTGTGTCAAATCTGTTTAGTTCTAACATTTTATTTAATTGTATCGTTACTGTACATTTTTAAAAATTACATTATAGAGTGATGTTTCTCTCATAAAGCCATGCTCCATAAAAAAATAAATTTAAAAAAAAGGTTGGGTTTTTTTTGTGTGTGTGGCTTCTTCATCTGTTGCCCTCCCCATCAATTTATGGGTCACTTCTTTATAACAAAGTTTGAAACACATTTCTGAAATGGAAACATTAAATAATAATAATAAATAAATAAAAGAACCAATCTGCAAAATCTCTACAGGTGTTTCCATTTTCAAACAATAACTTGCACAACATTCCTCGGAAATCACAATCCCATAATTAAGTGAGCTATTTTTTGAACATGTGGGGAGGAGGGGGTGTTGGGTTACCAAGTGGGGGTTGGTGGTTAACATATTGGTGACCCCTGTTCTAATTTATGAGTTATAATGCTCACAGATGTGTTGCATGGAAAGCCGCATGCTAGGCTAAACGCTAACTAAAATGAACTGAAGATTTTATCCACTCCATAAACACTACTAAGGGTGTGTATTTAGCCAATAACAAGATTGGATCGATACATGGGGTCCGATGAGGACAGTTAAAGAGAGTTAATTTTACAGTGAAACGGTTCGAATTGGCTCAATACAGTGGGATTCCGATTCAATTTGATACAGCTCAGTTTGAGGGGATATGATGCAATGAATTTCTTGCCATTTTACGTTATGAATAAACGTGTCAATACTAAACGATATCTATCTATCTATCTATCTGGGGCTTAAATCTCTCTGATAAAACAGATTCAAACTGTATCTTGATTTATTTTAAACTACAACAATTTGCTTTGGTTTACTTAAATTTAGTAAATTGAATTCCATTTTCTAACCTTGCCAGCAAGCTGAATTCTCGCGGTATTCACAACTACTACGAGAATCCATCTTGGACTGCTTTTGCTAATTCGTTCGCAACCGACCTTTTTTTTTTTTTTCAGGTCGGACCAAACAGGCGTTGTTTAGGGTGGGACATGCAGCTGTGACAAAACCAGGAAGCGCTGACGCTGGGGGAAACAAACAAACTGAACATAGACGAATGGACGCTGCAATTAATTCTGTTCTCGCAGAATTACTCACCGTTTCCTTGTTGAGCAGCGAAAGGCGCATCATGCATTTTTATCTGGTAAAGATGTTCGTGCTCCTCCCCCCAAGAGACCAGAAGAAGACATTTTCATCTGTTGCCGTGATTGGTCAAAACAAATGTGCACAAGATGCTGCATTATCCAATCAACTGAAGGTATTGTACAGAATGTCCCGCCTTTCCTAAACAAATCACCGTGGAGCAGTCCCAGATCGATAATGTGAAGAACTCCCTTGAGTGAATCACAATTATCAATCTGGCTATTGCCATGTTACCCATTTTCCTATTCAAACCAATTTTTTTACATCCCTACTAAACACACATTTATGCACATGACATCAGAGACAGACAGGTGTTACAGACTTTTAATAGTCTTCTCCATCCTGCCACAGACCACAACATGATATTACACTCGTTTTCAGTGTCGTCAATTTACGGGTTTCCGTGATTACATCAGTAGGCAAGTCGGCAGCGAGCCTCCCAAATTCCTCTTGATTGTCTCATCAATTTTGAGTGAGACCCCACCCAAGTCGCGTTGAGCTCTTTAACTTGTCAAATGTGTGCATACTTCTAAATGCAACACGAGCGGAGTCTGTCCTCGGAAATTAGCCATCAACCTGGTGATTAGATTGCAGGAGCCGTGTACAGTTCGGAAATCTGATGTCACCTCGCGGACAAGGGGATGGGATGGAATGACAGCTGACTGCGTGTGTGTGTTTGTGTGTGTAGGTGTGTTTGTGTTTATGGGTGAAGAGCAGACAGGAAACAAGGCATAATGTGACAAAAAGAAATAGAGTGAGTGAAACTTGTGAACCTCAGAGTGACACGGTGACTCACACACAAACAATAGGCAGGCAGGGGAGTCGACAGCCGTCTAAACTAAGCTGGATCAGTGAGGACATAGTTGCTGAGAAGGCTATTTGACACAGGGTCCCAGTCTGTCTCGTCCAACCCCCCCCCCCCCCGGTTTGTCTTTCTGTCATGTGGCCATTTTGGGAGAGTCGACCGAGCTTGGCTTGACAACATTACGGTAATTAACAGGCTGCCAGTTTGGCGATGTTGACACCATGAGAACTTGTGGCACTTACTCTCGACTCCGGCGAAGCTTCTCGTTTGCTTCCTCTCTTCAGTCGGATGGGGCTGTCTTCCAGGTCGTCTCGTCCCTCTTTACTCGACTTCCTCCACAAGTGTTAAGAGTCGCCTTGCTCGCTTGTTTTGAGCCTTGGTTTTCCTCCCTGAGTAGCACACACATACATGCACAACTCAAAAAGCCATCAACAACTCTCAGCCCCCCCACCCGTCCTTGCCTCTCTCTCGCTCTCTAGCTCCCCCCCCCTCCCTCTTTCTTCCTTTCTCTCATTCGCGCCTCTACACACCATCTCGAGCACAAAAGCCCCCTCACATGCTTGGTCCTCTCGTCCTCACCCCCTCATCTCTTCCTTGCGTACTGCCCTCAGCGCCTCCTTTAAAAGCGTCTCTCAGGATCGCACCCTCCCCAGCACTCGCTTACTGTTTTCTTCCTTCCTCTCAGCTGTTAGAGCGAGGCCTGCTTTGCTCACTCAGCAGAGAGGACATATACAGAGCAGGGAAGTTGGTTTGCCATCAGCTGATTGGCCAGAGAAAAGGGGGGGCCAGCTGTAGTAGTCGAGATCCTGATAGGCCAGGAAAGGAACTGAAAAAGGAGGGGTGGCGGCGTGGACACCTGAAGCTCCACCCACCTGCTCCTGCTTGGCTTGTTATGCTGAATTAGAAAGGAGCACTCTCAACAAAACTGAGCATGTGATTGCGTTTAATGTATGCAAAGGAGATATTCAAGAAGTGGAGCCTTTCTCCGTGAATGGTTGAGGGCATGTTCACCACAATAAGTAAAAATGTGATTCCCCCCCCACACACACACCTTCACTTTCAAATAATGATATACAGTGTTGAAATACAGATGACAACTTTGCCAAAACTGATCCGTTTATTTTTTATTTATTTATTTATTTATTTTTTTTTTTTAAATCAAACAACTTAAAATGCTGTAATATGCATGCGAGGGCAGTAGTTGGCAATGTTGCATTTGGGGTATGATGCCTGGGAACATGTTTTTTCACTTTGACTAGAATCAAGTGTAATTTCACATCCACTACAGTAGGTGGCATTGGCGCTCATTGTGCAAGGATGTTTAGGTCCTCTGCAGGGGCGTAATTACAACTATTTTTTTTACAGGCAAATGATACGTTTATATATGCGGCGGAGAACTGAG
Source organism: Festucalex cinctus (assembly GCF_051991245.1). Classification (NCBI taxonomy): domain Eukaryota; kingdom Metazoa; phylum Chordata; class Actinopteri; order Syngnathiformes; family Syngnathidae; genus Festucalex; species Festucalex cinctus. The sequence goes on along the minus strand of NC_135415.1, from coordinate 15,707,419 downwards.
AGGTACCAAATATTTTCTTCTTCCTGGGGGTGGGGCGTGACAAAAAGTAATTGAGAAGCACTGACTCATGTGCATAATTGTGTTTATTCGACACGTATTAGACAAACAGCAACACCATAAAAGTGAAGGAAAATCATTATTTTGTTCTTTTTAAATAAAAATATCTGGGATGGTTTAACACTTAAATGTTTACTACATTTAAAACATTGGAATATTTACTACATTTATAAATTATATGATTTAGAACTTGGTATGTAATACTGAGCTATTTGTGCGATATAGACAACATTTTATATCCCAATACAAGTAATTTAACTCCCCCCCCCCACCTCCACACACACCTCACCCACACACACCCCAAATCATTCTCTTGGAACATATGTGTTTATGGAACTCATAAAAGCAGGATTTAGTGTAACTCGATTAGTCATGCCTAGAGAGAGAAGCACAAAGATAGACTACTGCTTTATTATTGTCTCAAATGCAACCCAATAGCCCGCACACAAGCGTTAGCATAGGTTTGCGATATTAAAATTAAGGGAGCCCCCTTTTGTATGTATGTAAAAAGATGGGGACTGTGTTTCTGAGAAAAGAATTAATGGCAAAAAACAAAACAAAACACTGTTGTCTAACGGAAAACTCTTCTGATATTTTGTTTCAAGACACCAGTACCACTATTTATCACTTCTCACACGGACCAGAAAAATTACCACAAAAAATTAGTTTCCCACAACGTCGCAGTCCTCACTTGAAAATTCAAGATGCAAATATCTATACATTCTCCCCTCCCCTACTATCTTATTTGTTCACATACATGTTATGCGCAGCATAGCGCCTCCGGCTTGCACCAGCTGAGGGCTTATCTGCGGCAAGGAGCGCAGATAGAGAATGTGGAAAAGTTTATCAGCTGAGCACCAGGAGCAGCGTGTTGGGAGCGTGTGCATTGTACCATCTGTGTGCTAATAAGGGGCACGGTGTTGACGAGGCAAGAACTATTTTCAACAGCAGCATGGCGGTGCCGGTGGGTGGAGATTAAGTGCACGAGAAACATGCCCGAAGCTGTCAAGAAGACAAACAGAGCACAACTTCGCCCGTCACACCACAACACACCTCACTGCTTGTGCTTTATCTTTATTTGGCAAACTTGGGGATCATTATCAGACGTGTGCTGGTCCTGACATGTGAGAGCAAGCTATTGATAGCGACCATACGACTGCCTTACTCCCGATCGACTTGCGTTCTTGGAACGTTTCCAGCACAAAACACAAACGCTTACTGAGGTTGACTTCTGTACATAAAACACACTCTACTTCATATAATAAATACACTGTCTGGCCAAGAAAAGGAATTGCAGAGCGTATTTAATAACTAGCTTACAGCTTTCGTCTCTTGTAGAATTATTTCAGCTTCACTGAGGAAGTGAGTAGCTCTTAAACTATGTGGTAAGACTTCCAGTCCTTGAGGGAAAACCATGCTACTTTGTTTCACAAAGATGCCATTATTGACCCGCATCAAGCGTAGAAAGTAAGTTTGAAAAGTAGAAAATGGGAAAATAGTTTTCGTGGCCCACTGCTGCTTTTCCATAGCAATGTATGTAAAAACAATTTAACAGGGACACTGCAGGCTTGCTGCACTTCCACCAACCATTTAAGAACACATGTTGCTACCCGTGTATGGTCAAAAGAGGCGTGTCATCTCCATAAAGCCATTCAATAGCAGGCGGAGTTCAGCCGAGGAGACAGCAAGCATTGAAAACGACATTGGTACTCCAGGGCGCATGGCAGTTTGTTTTGATTTCCATAATGATCATATTTAGAGGGCTGGCACTTTATGCAGGTCAATATTTATAAGATTAAAAATGTTAAGATTGAAAAGTTCAAACAACGAGAGGAAGTGGCAAGGTGGAAGAAGAAGAAGAAGAAGAAGAAGAAGAAGAAGAAGGGGGTCAGAGGAGTGTATGTTACGTGACTGTATGTGAAGGGGATAGTTGGTTGGTTGTCATAATTAACGCATTTCAAGAGGCATGACATCTTGTGTATGTGTTAAGTGTATACAAGCATGTGTTCTTATTTATGGGCTTAAATGTTGGGAATGTTTGCTTGTTGGAGCAGCAAAGGCCACACAGTGGATATCAGGAATTTTGAGATTTCCACAAAGATGAATTATAAGCAATGGTGACTTGGACATTTTGTGTAATGCAGTGGGTTTGGTTTTACAGTAATTTGTCACCATGAATATGGTGCAATTACGTAGAAATATTGCGGGAAAAATGCCCAAGAGTCAGAGGTACAAAGCACTATTGTAGCATATTGCATATTGTTACAATGTCATTATTAATATCGTTATGGCACAATGCATTTTACAGCACGTTTATTTTGAGTGGTATCAAGTTACATTCCAGATTGTATCCCACCCACACTGTCTTCTTTATATTCTCATGTGTAACAGTTGGGTGATTTGAGATCTCTGTTGGGAAGGCATGTTTGAGCAGCTGGGTGTGGATACAAAAGCACGTAAAGTGCGAAACGCACAGGTTTACATAGCATTAGCATAGATTGTATTGTCCTAGAAAACGGCGGTGTAGCGTCGGCTCTACAAGCTTTTATTTCTTGGGATGTAGTGAACACACTGTAAGAGCTAAGAAAAAGCAAAATAAGAGATGTACCAACAAATAACAGGCTCTCGTGGCACAAAAGATAAATGATCAATCAACAAGCTACTAACTTTCCTTCCTTGATACACAACTTTCTGATTCACAGTCATCCCTTTATTTTCTTCTTATTCTACTATTATCGGTACCTCCACAATTCAGTATGTACAGATTGATACCGGTATTGTATCGATAGCCAAAGCGCAAGAATCAATCCTTTACATTTATTTATTTATTTTGGTTTCTCAAGGGTCCCTCATGCAATTCCTTTGCAGTGCATGCGCATGCGCCAGTGACACAAGTAGGCGGCACTGGTGGTAACAATTTCTAACAGTGAATGACATTTTACGCTAAGAGTCATTTTATTCTGTCCTCTTTCATATAAAAACTGCTTCAAACATCAAATATCAAAGAGTATGTAGGGATGGAAGAATGTTTATTTGTTGTGACTGTATTGTAATGTGTTAATGTTTTATGTTGTTTGTTTTTTGTCTTTCTGTAAAGCGCTTTGTGACAGTTCAGGCTGTTTGAAAGCGCTATATAAATAAACTTCAGTTGAGTTGAGGATATTAAATTATGGCATGCTTAAGACCCCCCCCCCCAAAAAAAAATAAAAAAGTTGAATTTTCCAGAAAAAGAAAAAAAAAATTATATGACAAATGATTTTGAATTACATTTATGAACCTAAAAAGTAGGCTACTTGGTATCGGTATTGGCGATACAGACACCAGTATTTACTTGATATCGACTGATACCAAAATCTCAAGTATCGCACAGCTCTAATGACAAAGTTCTGTCTTTGCACATCTTCAAACATGTATCGTATTTAGAAACATCTGATTTCACTTGACAGGGTCATTTAGTTAACCATCGTCTACAGCAATAATTGATGCCCACAGTTTGCCCCTGTAACAAAATTAAATTCCATTATTTCTTGGATCGGATTGTGTTCGGCCTTAGAGGATCTACTCTATTAAATTCTTCCACTCACAGGAGACAAATCGTTCAAATACTTGCTCACATTACAGAAGAAATATAAAGGCATAAAGAAAAAAAAAACTTCAGTGGAGAAGAAAATCAAAACCACATGACTGATATGCAGGGGTAGAAACTTAGTGAGACACTCAAGGGAGGAAACGCAGCAATGGGGAGGAGTGTGGCACCCTGAATCTTTGGTGACAGGCCCAGCTCAGAGGATGGAATGTTCCGCAGAAATATGCTCCCTATTCATGAAGGACAGAAAATAAAGCCGCCTCTCTCCACCTCTTCACCCTCACGTTTTCTGGGCCCTTAATTCTACTGTTTCGCGTTTGTGGCTAGCTGGCTCTTGTGTCTCACGGTGTGTTTGCCATTCCTCAATCCCCTTTTGGACAACATCTCAATTTAATCTTCCCAAATGATCTTTCCTGAGCGGTGCAGACTGGTCACAGGGAAATGAGTCACGTTAACCAAGAAGACTGTTATATTATGTCAGTTGTGTTGAATGACTCAGTATAGAGATGGAGAATAAAGCAACTAGAGTGGCGGCTTGGGATATGAGTAACCTAATTTAAGAGTCTTAACAGATAGGAGCTGTTGATTGGCCAGTTTTGTGTTTTGACTTGCTAGCGCAAACTTGAGATAGGAGTATTATGGCAGGTGATTTGACTCGTTTCATAACAAGCAGCAGTTCGGCAGATAACATTAGTAAATATTCTTTAAAAACAAAACAAAACGAAAAAAAACGTTCAAGCCGTTATCACTCTCAGCTGGAATTTACTATCAAAACAAATGTGAAACAAAGTGAATTACACATTGTCTACATAGCCTCCGCGAATTAATGCTAACACAGAATGGGGAAACCCATAGATAGGCACATGGGTGGAGCTAGGAGGGGGTTGAGGATGAAGTGCAGGGAGAGGGCGTGCAAGGGTTAATCCTGAGATCAGTGCAACGCACAAAAACAAACCCAGTCCTTAAGCAGCAGTTACGAGATTTAATGTTGCTGGAGTCGTAGCTTTGTTTTCTGCCTGAAGGCAGAACTTTCGAGCTACATAAACGAACTGTGGACAAGAGCGAGCACACAAGCGAGCACACCTGGTCGTGTGACTAATACTGTACGCCATCATATGACGTGAGAAAATACTTAGTTAGCACTTAAAGGATGAACTCAGAGAACCAACTAAAATCTTAATTCTTGTCTTGGCGAAGATGATTAGGAAAAATGTATGCGTCCAATTTTGTTCAAACAATTTGGCAAAGACCCGCCTCAAATGATTATCAATTTCCTCTGGTACTAACGAAACAGAAATGCAACATCGCCAGTCATTCAGGTGGCCGGGAGTTTTGCAAAAAATAAAAATAAATAAATAATGCTAAATACTAGGGGTGTTAAAAAAAAATCGATTCGGCGATATATCGCGATACTACATCGCGCGATTCTCGAATCGATTCAATAATAGGCAAAATCGATTTTTTTTTTTTTTTTTTTTTTTTTAGGATTCACACCTTAAGCATGGAAGAATGTTATATGAACGGAACATTAAGCCTTAATATTTTATTTCAATGCTGTTCAAACATGAAACAAATTACAACCTCTATAAGACTGAAATTTCAGATAAATAAATAATACATTTTCATATAAATCTTACACTCTACAAGCTTACTGATTAGTATTTTCTAAATTTGAATGAAAAAAAATCGCAACAATCGACTTATAAATTCGTATCGGGATTAATCGGTATCGAATCGAATCGTGACCTGTGAATCGTGATACGAATCGAATCGTCAGGTACTAGGCAATTCACACCCCTACTAAATACTATTGCTATCCTGGTTCAACAGCTATAAATATGTCCAAACACATATACAAATGTGCTTGGTAAAATCCTATCTACGTGATGGACCAGTAAATGCAACCCCCCCCCCACCCCCAAGTTGTATATGATATATAACAAATACAATCCATAATTGTCCTGTGAAAATATTTCATCAACAAGCGCAGCTGTCCCTTGGTTGTTGTATTATTCCAAAAATGCAAAGGTACTTGCCAAGAACTGATACATAGCAGCAGTTCAGACAGCAATCTAGCAGCTGAGTTGCTTTCTGAATCCTAATGCTGACAGACCGGCAAAGGACACAAATAGAGCACAAACATTTGTACAAAAATACACTAATGCACCGCAAAAGACAAGCATACAAATAAAGGCCTGCGATATTCCCTTAAGAGAAACAGAGCTTGAAGGCTTGTGCTTTTCTTTTTTCTCTCTTTTTTTTTTTTTACTGTGTGCATGCCATGCCTTGGCTTTAAGTGTGGAAAACAAACACATACACCATCGCAGCTTTAAAACTCTTTTGTAGGACATGAGGTTTGGTAATGCCTTGCACTAAAAGGATAACCATAAAAATAACCAATTAATCGATTACTTAATTGATTAATAATTCTATCCCTTGTGTGGAATTGTTTAATTTCTGGGTAGAACTGTCCCAAAAATGAAGTGCATCATCAGAGGCCTTGTTAAATCTCATCTTGGTCTAAAGAACATGGCGTAAGGTAACTATTTGTTCTATAGCATTTCATGTTGTTAATGCTAAGAGTAGTTGAAATAAACATAATGTACATGCTGGATCTCAATAGGTGTTCTGTGAAAGTACATCCAGTCAAGATGCAGGACTACGAATAAGAATATTGTGAATAATAGGTACAGTGGTACGGGGAAATGGACACAGGGAGGACGCCCAGGATGAGCGGGACAGGGCTAGAGAGTGAACAGGTCGAAGCTCCACGGTGACCTATATAATGCATAGATTTTCATCTCCCACACATTCGGTGACATTGGAGGACAAAAGCCATTTGGGGAGATTGAATGGCCATTGTTAATCTGTAATCTATGCATCTATTTTTTTTTACCCTGTGACTCAATATGAAATACTGCTATGTTAATAAGCATCAGGAACACTGATTAGAAGTAAGGATGGCTGGTTCTAACTAATGGACCATCATTGCTAAGGAATAGGATTGACTGAAAATAGTAATGAATCGGCAACAGCGCAGATACAGTAAGGTATGTCAGGCTGGTAAATAAATACAGTATTGGTTTATTCAAGGCGGACAATAAGTACTGACATACAGTATCATACATCCAAATTGAAAACTCAGCTCGACCCATTTTTCTTTGACCATTCCATTCTATTTCTAGTAGCCTACCTGGTCCGTCAGGGTTCCAAGGATGCTGAGCCAATACCATATGGCTGACACCGGTCGCTCACCGGATGAGCATATTTTTAATTACCATGTCATTTAAAGGATACAGAGCTCGAAATGCCCAAAATAAATATGGTCAGGTTCAGAAATATTGGGACAGAGATGCAATAAACACCACCACATTTGAATTGAAATGAAACAATGTGCGGTAGTAAAGGACAAATGAACAATTATGAATGAAACTTTCATTTTTTTTTCACTATGTGGTTGCAAATCAGTGCCCTGCAATTGGCTGGCAACCAGTTCAAGATGTACCCCGCCTGCTCCCCGAAGCCAGCTGGGATAGGCTCCAGCACCCCTGTGATCCTTGTGAGGAGTAAGCAGTTAAGAAAATGGATGGATTGGATGGATGTATGGATGGATGGATGGATGGATGGATTGCAAATCAGATCACTTGACTTAAAAAAAACAAAAACAAAAAAAAACCTCTGGTTGCTTTCACCGCATAACACCGAATAATTCAGGTCATTGTCCATCTGCGCTGTGAAGCACCATCCAATAAATTCTGAAGCATTTGGCTCAATATGAGCATAACCCAAACAGCACTTCAGAATTCATCCTGCTGCTTTTATCAGCAGTCGCAACTTCACTAAATACAAAGGAACCAATTCCATTGGCAGCCATACATGCCCACCTGGTCTTGGAACGACTGCGCAACCGTTCCAATATTTGTCTCAATATTCATGGACCTAACTGCACATGCAGAAAGTGTCAGCATTTCACTCCAATCTACTGCAGCTGTCTGTTTTAGCTGCCCAAAATTTCCGCCTGAGTATAATAAATGAAACATATTACGTTAACGTTGGTTGGTTTCATCGTAGTATTATTTTAAAGATGACTTGACTTGACTTAAAGTGGGAAGTCGACTCAAGAATCAAGCCAAGAACAGTAGTGGCAAAATGGCATTAGAGAGAAATCATTAGGAATTCATTGATTAAGAAAGACTGTTTATATTGACTGATAGACGAAAAAGTCATCGGCTAGACGTTGCCTTATCTAAATGTTACAATGACCCCTTACAGATCAATATCTCTTTATTGTTGAAGGTATTAAATCTCTAATTACAGCGAAAGTACAGTGCGCACACGTCACTCTCTTTCACCCACATACTGAGGGGATCAATAAAGCCCCATAGCAGTGTTGAGTACTGGATCTAACCCGCATAATCATGCGTAATCTCCGACATCAAATCCTGCGGCGACACACTGGAGTGCTGACAACAAACCCTCATCAGCTCGCAGCATTTTAATAGAGTTTCACAAAAAGTTACGAATGCCAGTTGTACATTACATTCAATGCTGGGAGTACGTTCTGTACAGTGGATGAATGGTGGCCCTCAATTCAGACTGCATCTGACCTTCACGTGGATAAATGTGCCGCAGCGTGCAAGATGTTTTCTATTCTTCATCGAGCGCCAGAATCAGCTTCACATTGCTCATAATGTACGGTAACGCAAAAACAGGCTAACAAGATCCTGATGGCTCCACATCGTGTGTGTACGCGTAACCTCCGGCAGCTCGTCTTTACCACTCTGCTTTCTCCATGTCAGCAGAGCACAAAGACACAGGGAAAGCATGCCTGCTGCGACCAACCCAAAAAGTTGAGCAGTTCGGAAATAGATGAAACACATCCATCTATGAAGCCATTTTCTAAAGCGCTTCTCCACATTCGGGTCGCAGGTAAACTGAAGTCTATCCCAGCTGACTTCGGGCGAGAAGAGGGAGGCACATTCAGACAACCAACCATTCAACTCATATTTAGATTCAATTGAAGAGTCTTCAATTGACCCACCATGCATGTTTTTGGAATGTTGGGGGAAAGGTCACTGAGATTTGAACCCAGAATCGAAGAACTGGGAGCCAGACTTGCTATCTATCTACTAGTGCAGTTATTCTCAACCAATGTCAATTACCCCCCCCCCCCCCCCCCAAATAAATACATTATATATATATATATATATATATATATATATATATATATATATATATATATATATATATATATATATATATATATATATATATATATATATATATATATATATATATATATAAATAATTTTCTAATTAAAAAAAAAAAGAAAAGTTTTTGTTCATAGAGCTAACCTGAACAATGTGTAGCAACAGACAAAACAAATGCTAGCATATTCCGCAAAATGACAAAAGATACATAACCGTTTTATCATTTCTTTGTGATGTGGTGTCCCGTGAGATGTTTTCCTATGTGAAGCATGTGACTTGGCTCAATAAAAGGTTGAGAAACACTAAATGCCACCACCCAAAGCAACTATTTTTGGAAGATTTTGCCTCAAACAATAGCACATAGCTTTTGGTAGGCCAAGTCATGTGTGCCACCACATGAGACTTTAGCAAATTTTGCAACATCTCAATTCATTTGTCATGGTGTAAATGTGACCAAAGATGGAAGGCCCTATTTTCGTGCCCAGTGCAAATCTAGCGCATAGCTCAGTCTAACTGTAAGCATGGGTGGAGTTTTCTTTGTTTTGGTATTTTTGCTTGACAAGCGCAGCTAGACTAGGGCGTGGGATGGAAGGCAGCCGACTCCCAGCCAATCGAAACAGCTCCCCTCATTCTCTTTAAATCAGGGCGGGGACTAGCTGGGGCCCTTGCATGAGATTGGTGTGTGCTAAATACGTTGATGCAGGTAAACTGCTAGAGCGGATGTGACGTGGACACTTAGAGACCGCCTTGTACTCCCGATCATGCAAATTTGTAATTTATTGTCATAAATATTTCCTGTGGTAAAACAAATCTGAATCCTGGATTAGATAGCGGCCTTTAAAGTTCCATTGTATTTTAAAATAAGACTCTTATTATTTTGTTAGCATCTAGTGGTTAGCACTTCTGCCTCACAGCTCTTAAGTTCAGAGTTCAAATCTTCACGTTTCATATACTCAATGTGCTTGCCTGGGTTTTCTCCATGTACTCCTGCATCTCCTGCCACAAAATGCCCGTTAGGCTTCTTGAAGATTCTAAATTGTCCGTAGGTGTGAATGTGAGTGTGCATGGTTGTTCTCAGTCCGGGGTGTGGCCCGTCGTTTACTCAAAGTCAGTTGGGTTTGGCTCCAGCTCACCTACAAGCCTAATGAAGACAAATTGTAGACAAAATGGATGCATCCATGGACTTTTCTTTGTATTAGCTTCCTTTCACAAGATTACTTACTCTCTGTTGTCCCGTGTATTACAATAAATACATTTTTGGAAAGGGAACTGTGCACGGGCCAGACCCTCCTAACCCGACTCATTAATATTCACCTCGCCTTCAAGCTGATGGCTAAGACGCACATGATGTCACACTCAGCTGAGGACAAAGCCCACTGGTTTCTCCCAGACGGAAAGGTGGGGAGAGGGTCTTTAAAGAAGGGTGGAAAAGATGTCGACTTGTAGACGCGAGATGAAATCCACCCTCTTCGTGCATGTGGTGTAGCAGTGTGTGCATGTGTATGGCTGATACAGACTGGTGAGCTAAAGTATACGTCAATGCCATCATGCCCTGCTTGTCAGGACAAGGGATGACCCTGCAGAGCATGTGAGCATTATATCACTGCCAGGACTCACTGTTCTCTATTGCACCAATGCATCCGAGCACTGCATGTAATCCCCATGTGCAATATCCCCCCCTCACAGTCATCACCACCACTCTACCCGCTGAGGTATATACCAGGGATAATTGCTTCATCCATCTGTCTTAGCAAAGAAAATGTATAAAATAGTGGGTGCCTGTGCTCTATCATGTAGAATACATATATACACAATTGGATGGAATGGAAGAAAATATTGAATACACTGAGATTACAACCACTTTTATCCCAATCCACTGCAGACTACACATATAAAAGGCACAGTGAGGCAGACAAAGCAGGGGAACGCCCCCTCCGCCCAGCAAGCTGCTGTCAGGGCCATCAACTGGTTCAGGCTGGATTCCAGGCATTCTTATACTCATGGTATGAATTAATCGATCAAATACATGGCAAACTGATGACCAGCGTGTCAAGAGTGCAAAGACAATCAAAGAGCGTCAGCCTGTTTCCACCATACAATGTTATATTTCAAGTTGGCACACACAAAAAGATGAGGCAGCAGCTGGTGAAAAACGATGATGAAGGGTACTTACCGGATAAAATAACCACTCTGAAAGGAAAATCCAATCCTGCTGACCTCCACTGGCGTGTCGTTTGGCCCTTTAGGTAGCTTTTTGTCGTGTTGCTGGCATTGACGGATTCCAGGTAGGTTCGAGAACCGTACAGGGCCTAAATCGAGTTCAAAGCTACAAAATTACAGTCAAATACCCTAAATACGCGTTTTATCGCTTTCTCGGGAGGGTGTTAGTGTCGTCCTCCGACTCTTTCGTAGCACATTACCCGTCGTCTCTTGTGCTGTCTGTCTTTTTTGAGTGCTCGCAGCTGTTTTCGTTGTTCCAACCTTTCGCCAGTGATTTCTCCCCTGTGCCTTTAAACGACGACGTTTCCGGGGTTTACTACTTAATACATAAAAGGCGGGGCTTCACTGCCAGCTGAGCGCTTGTCATTTACTCGATTGGCTGGTCTTAGTCACCGTAGCCAATCAGCTCTCGGGAGTACGCCCGTTTTAAAATATGCAGATTTATTCAAAAATACTGGTCTGTGATTGGACGTCAGATTCACTAAAGAAACGCCCAGTACACGTGCGTTTGTTCTAGCCTCCCAGCCCCAAGTCTTTACTTCGGAGCTGTGGTCAATAAAATCCAAGAGAGCAACAACAAATATGTGACAGAAACAGAAGAGCCATCCGCGTTTTTGTAAAACGTGTAACGTCACACCACAGGTTTGGTTTTGAGATGCGGCCACACTTACGTCAATCGTTAAATCCTCCGTCGCAAGAACGTGGTGACGTTCTTCCTTTTTCTCATTTTGGACCGAATAGCCATGTTGTCACTGAGCTAAAAATAGACGTTATATCCCCATTTGCAGCTGTGCTCTGCACCCAACCAAGCTGATAACGGTGCACTGTGGAATGGACTTGTAGCGATAACCGCTTACGAGTGCAATCTAGAATGCTTTATTAATATTCAACCGTATTTGTTCTTACTGTGGTCTAGATGCAGATATAATGATACACGAGTGACCTCCGCTATTTCCAGGACCTCAAATTAATGACCTACAAAATGATAGAGCCACCACAGAGGCCCAATTGCATGAGTAATTATATGCATTGTGCCTTTCATGATCTGTTTAAATGATTATGAAATTTTGTATGTGGATGTCATATATTTCTCTGTTTCTCAGAAGGCCAGGACGTGAAACATAAAAAAATGAAACTTTAAAAAAGTGTTGTTGTCGTTGTTGTTGATGAAGTATAACAGGCATAGCACATCATTTCCTAGAATCACGCACATTATAATAGGCAATGATATTTTATAACCGTGTGGCATGGAAAATTACAATTAAAGAAAATGTATATTCTATGAAAAGAATATTATATGGCTTTACAAAATGTCAAATAACAATACAAACATAAACCACTATTGTACTTGCATTTTTCCTCAACAAATTACAGTGCGAAAAACTGAAAAGTAGTGAAAGACTGTTCCGTTTCTTTAAGTTTCATTTTTTTAGACGTGCAAAATGTCTGAAAAAAAGTGCAGACTTGTATCTTTTAGATTGCAGTTGCACAAAGAGCAGAACCTGATAAATATACAGTACCCTCCTTTTTTTCTTTTTGACAATACATTTTCACGTTAACTTTGGAAGTGCTGTGTATGGCGCCATCTGCTGTTATGGTAACATAACAGTAAGGTTCATTCTAGAATTTGAGGACATTTTCTCCATCTTCATCTTGCCTGATGGACAAAATACAGAAACACTTTAAAATATAGTTGCCCTGAGACACAATGTAACCTGCTATAGTAAACGTGATTCTGCAATGTTCATATCTCATATTTAAATTAACCACATGGCTCTTGAGCATTTCCTAAAATGTCCCTTTCTCAACTCAACTCAACTCAACTCAACTCAAGTTTATTTATATAGCGCTTTCAAACAGCCTGAACTATCACAAAGCGCTTTACAGAACACACACACACACACACACACACACACACACACACACACACACACACACACACACACACACACACACACACACACACACACACACACACACACACACACACACACACACACACACACAAAACAAATGATATAACATAAAACATTACCACCAACACAATACAATCACAACAAATCAACATTCTTCCATCTCTACATACGCTTTGATGTTTGAAACAGTTTTTAGATGAAAGAGGAGAGAATCAGTCTCCTTTCCGCAGTTGATCAAAGACGTGATCTCAGCATGCCTGATGTCACACACGTTTGCTACAAGCTAAATAAGCTTCATAAACAAGCAGTTTTTTTTTTCAATCAAATCAATCTAATGTATCATGACAATTACCACCAATAAAATAAGGTTGCTTAAATCCTTGTAAAACTTGAAAAAACAAAACAAAAAACCATTAAAACAGATATTTGTGTTACTTATATTTCATAAAACAATTTAAAAAAAACATACATTGGTTCCTTTTTCGAGAATAAATAAATAAATAAATAAATAATAGTGCCCCAAATTCCTGGAATGACTCAGAAAATAAATACTTAAATATATACACACATGTATTTTTATTTTTTTTAAACGCAACATTTTTGTCGCAAACCGGGGAACCATAGCCCCGCGCCACCGGAAGTACTTCGGTGTGACACCCAGCGGAAATAAACAGATACGTACATGAGCAACTCTGTCAGGTCCCGGCGTTCCTTTAACTTATAAAGGCAACGATGGCGTCTGTTCAGTATTTAAGGCACTTTGTAAACGAGCGACTCACTGCTGCGGCTGAGGAAATATTTGGCGTGTTCGAAAGAACCATCGTCGAGTATCAGGAGGAGCTTCAGCGTCAGCGTCGAATGGTGGACACCCTCAGCAGCCCTCAAATAAAGTTACACAGGATAGGTGAGTAAAATCATTCATTCACTGTCTGCAAGGTACCATGTTTCCATCACAAGGAGCAGACTTTATTGACTCGTTTTAATCTCCACTGTTATCTGCTCTTTCAGAGGTCCAACATGAGGACAGTGAGCAGATTTGCACTGAGCAGCTGCTTTATAAGCAAGAGGACGACTCATGTGTAGACCAAGATGAACCAGAACCTCTTCTGGATGGGGTCTCCAGGCATGAATTACATTTAGGTGTGTAAAATAAGTAAGGCAAGACTTTATAGTGTATTTCATACACATGGTAACTTCCATGTGCTTCACATAATAAAAAACAACATTTAAAGGCATTAAAAAACATAAGAATGCAAGTCATTTAATAGTTTGGTAAAGAAGTTAAAAAATAACCTACTAAAACAACAAATATAGAATGTTTGCTTTTGACAAAACAATATGTGAAAGTTTATATTTTTGTCTTTCATCACGTTATCCTCAGTTCCTCGGAGCTCCCAGTTAACTGATAATCTTCCGCCCCCTTTCCAACACTATGAATGAATGAATGTATGTTTTACATTGAACATGTATAAAATGAAAAAGAAAAACCAAGGAAAAAGAACTATCAACAAAACATTCACGCTTGAAAAAGGAGTAAGAAGTATATCCCCCTCTTTTTTTAAACGCCTACCACTTTAAGTTTAGATGACACCAAATAATGCATTGTGATATAGATATAGAAATATAAATAATATTCATATTATATCCATGATATAAATGTATAGGTTATTACACGTTTATTATCTCATCCATGCAAACACAATAAACACAAAATACCGTAGTTCATGTGCATCTGCAATGGCCATCTACAAATTGTTCCATAAAGTAAACCCTTTGATATATAAATAATTTTGGACGTAATAATGACCCGTGTACATATAACGTCCCTTTACTCAAGATTTATGTTCACTATACACTAATAACCTTTCCTCTTGGTCTTTGTATGGTCTTCAGACATACAACACGTCGTTGAGGAACCACAGCTTCTTCGTGACCAGCAACCGTGTTGGCAGGAGCAAAATTCCTTTTTGGACCAAGAGGAGCCAGAGCTTCCGCAGATTAAAGAGGAACCCGGCACCAGTCACGAGGGAGAAGAACCAACTCCTTTCTTAACCATTCCCGTCGTTAACGACCGTCACAAGAGAGGGGATCCCGTCCTGTACTCGAGTCCCGGTGGAAGTCCGTCGGAGGATGCGAACGTACGCAGTGAGACGAACAGAAAGTCTTTCAGATGCGAATTTTGCGGGAAAGCGTTTGGTTTCCGGTGCAAACTGAAAAGACACATGATGACCCACACGGGAGTGAAGCCCTACTCTTGCAAGACGTGCGGTAAGGGATTTAACCAGACATCCAACCTGAAAAGACACTTAATGATCCACACGGATGAGAAACCGTACGCCTGCAAAACGTGCGGGAAGCAATTCCGGAACACGCACGAAGTCATCACGCACGCCAGAACTCACACGGGCGAGAAGCCGTACCCTTGCAACACGTGCGGGAAACGGTTCACGCAGCTGTCCATCCTCAAGAGGCACGTCATGGTCCACACCGGGGAGAAGCCGTTCCTCTGCAACACGTGCGGCAGAAGTTTCGGCGACCTGTCGGTGCTGAAGAGGCACGTGATGGTGCACACGGGAGAGAAGCCGTACGTGTGCGACATCTGCGGGAGAAGGTTCCGCGCCAACAGCAACTTGGGCATCCACAGGAGGAGGGTGCACGCGGCGGAGAGTTCTCTTGAGGACGCTTGAGACTAAAATTTGATCCCCTGCACAATTTGTTAGTCTACTCACTTGAAAGGAATTTAAGTTTTCATAGTTATCAGGGGTGTGCATCCATCCAATAAAAGACGATCCCATACGTATCTTGATACATGGGGTGCAAAAAGATTCAAGGATGGTCGATATGTTTTGAAGTTGACCAATTCAGTTTGATTCGATGCACTCACCAAAACCAGTTTTCCAATTCAAATTGGTTTTTGTTACGCCCCGATTATTTGTAGCAAACAACAAGCTAGCATAAGAAACCAGGTGGCCCAAAATACGCACACTTACTTTTGGTTATATTAGTTAAAAATGTCATTATGCCTTGAGATTAGTACATGATTAGCGAAAAACACCATCAGTCGTCAGACGCAATCATGCGTCTCGAATTTGATTGGCAAGAAACCACTGCTGCAAGGAAAAACAGCCAATCAGACTGATGAGGTGTACATATGTCATCATCCAGATGTTGTAGTATTTTGACAAAAATACGCAATAGAAAGCACAGATTTAGTTAAATGCACTAAAAAGGTTAAAAATGCAAATATTCAAGTAAAAATACTGCTGTGTTAGTTTCCACGACTGTCAACAACACTGGTCAATTAAAATGGGTTACAACTATTGGTGCCATTATTTGAAAGAGGAAACAAAATAACCAAATACCTTCAGTTTGGAGCGCCATCTTGCCTTGTAGTTGTAGCATGATGATAATTACATCTGCATAGTTAACTTTTTGTTTTGCAGTATAACATTAACTGTATTTTTGACATTTTCTGGCCTTTGGAATGATTTAACCTGACATGTAGAACATGCACACTGCTGTAAAATTATGAATAACTCAAAATATTAGAAAGCAAGAAAGTGTTCAGTTTATAGTATTTATTTTTTACTGGCCAGTGGAACAAGCATCCGTGAACTTTGGGTGGCCTGAAAAGTCGCCCAATTATGCGAGGTTTAGAGGTTATGAACAACATGCACTAAATTCAACTTAAAATTAAAAAAATATTTATAATTTAAAAAAAAATGTTAAGGCAACAACAGATGTTTGAAGTTGGGAAATTTACTTAACTGCTTTGAAAGTTTTATTTTGTTGAAATTTGTCTTTCCCACATTGCAGAACAAAGAAATAATAGTTACCTCAATAATATCCCAAATTAAATCTCTCAGTAAAAAAAACTCAACGATTTCTCTCTCTCTTTTTTTTTTTATAGCCTAAGAGTGTTTCTGTCACAAATGTTCACTACAAAGCAACCATCTCCTTCATTTGTCTCTAAGTTTTTGAAATGTTGGTGGTATTAGTCAACTGCTGCTGTCTTTGCTTTCTTGGACCCACCAGCACTTTGCTTCATCTTCCTCTTAGCTTTGTTCTTATGGCCTTCCTCCTGTCTGAACTGATGCCTGTTCAAAAAAAAAAAAAAAAAAAGTCCACCTCAGACATCACAGGATATAATGGAGTTGAAATCTGAAATCTCACCTGGACTGCCACCGTCTTCCGCTGTTCCACACGCGACCAAAAGAAGGCAGCCAGTTGGCGTCTGTGTGAGAACTGTGGTCAAAGTTGGCCCCCACTCTGTTAGGAGGGAGCTTCCTTAGCTTCTCTTGCTCCTCTGACAAAAAAATAAACACATTTCAGATGAGAATTTCCATTAGTGTATACATGCAAACATTTTTGTGGATGTCCTTCCTGTGAGCTAAATAAATAAATGAGTCATAAATAAATACTTTATTTTTCTCCCCCCAATAAGTAAAATAAATAAATCAAATATTCTACTCTGTCTGAGGAACTCCTGGGCTGATGGGCCAATCTCGGGAGGGGCCGCGCTCATAGAAGTCCCCTCTCGAGGATCATCACCGTGGAGCCAAGGAGGGAGAGCACCTGAAATGCACAAAGAGCAACAAATATCATCAATTTGTGAGGGTTATAGAAAAAAATCACGACATCAAATGCAACAGTTTAGCTATCTAAACACCCAACTTTTATTTCATTTTTTGTGACAAAAATAGCACAGTATTTGTGTGTTGTGCCTTTAAATGTAGCAGCATATCTGTCCCTATTGAAATGAATTGAAATGCCATTAATCCCGTCCCAACATTCCCTCCCCAGAAAATATCTAATCAAGAAAACAAGCACTCACTAATATTGCACAAAGCAATAACAAAATGGAATGCAAATATTTGAACAGCGGTACATCAAAATTTAATTATCTGTCTGCATGTGCTGCTCCGTTGCTTCTAAAATCGACTATTATTGCAAAACCTGAGCATATTAATGGCATTTTGCATTGTTAGTTAGCATTAAGCTAAGTAGATTTTCCGAAGGCAAAGTTAAATACACACATATATATATATATATATATATTGTTTAATTTGAAAGTAAACTTCAATTGAGAATGGTAGTTAGTGAACCCAGCTTTCATCTTAATTGCTCAATTTTTTTTTTTAAATCCCTACGATTTCAAGTCATTGGTCACAAGGAGAGAAAAAAAAACACACAAAAAAACGCCCCCCCCAAGGGCTCATATCTTGAAAATTTGTCTTCAATTTTTCGTACTGAAGCTGTTCTTACTGTACCTGTGTGTACGTTTCCACTGTTTGATGAATCCTACAACAGAGAAAACAACACCAGTGAACGCCGTGTTGCTGGTTGACAAGCTTAGAGACATTTCATCTACCTGATAACCAATGAAAGTCAAGCCCTGCTGCTGCACGTCGACCATCGAGTCGACAAGGCTGCTTCCCGTCTGCTGGTGGGCTCCCCATGATGTCCCTTGAAAGCTGCTTCCCACCCCCCAATTAAGAAGATGAGCACAAACCACATAAAAAAAAAAAGAAACACTTGAATGCATTTGTGGATACGATGTTACCTGACGTCAACCTCTGCTGCCGTTTCTCTTCCGTTTGGTCCGTTGGTCGACTCTTGCTCTGCTTCATGCTGATTTTGATTCAGGAAAAGCCAACAGTGGTTCACAGAGGAAGTCTCACTGCTAAATCACCCCTCTTTGCCAACAAAAGTATCAAACTATTGTTCTCCTATTTGGCAAGTATTTTGCCCTACGATCATTTTGACTTTAAAACCACGCACAGAAACGCTATTGTTCTACAGCACAACATTCCACATAAGGTTTTTGTAGCTGCAATCTATCCTCCTACTTCTCTGCTATGCATCTGAAAATGATGACAGTTAACAGTCAAGACCACAGTTATGGATACCGCCACTGCATCCTTGGAAACAAACCTCGAGAAGAGACTCAATGAGCTCTTGGCGCCGTTTCTCCTGGGCCCGGATCAACTCGGCTTGCTGAAGACAAAAGGCGACAAACAGAAGAGCAAATCTCAAATCTGGACATTGTAATTGACACAATACTGCATCACTCAATAGAATTTTGTTACATTTTGTGTTTGTGGAATATGAATTAAGCAGTAAAATCCCTCCCGTTTTTAACCATCTCATGGGGCGGCCATTTTGCCACAATAAAAGGTGATGCGATAGTGACAGTTTGAAAATGTTTCAACCTTAGAGGTTAGTATTACCTGTTTTATGAACTCATCCTCCTCCTCCACAAATGTTTCCAACACTTTGGCCACCTCAGCTTTGAACCTACAGGAGGGGGAAAAACACATTTCACATAATAATTTTGGCAAACAACCACTCACACTCACTTTCATATTTATGGACAATTTTGACTTCAATGAAGTGAATGTTTTTTTACAATGTGGGAGCACACCCAGGAGAAAACCCACACAAACACATGCAACCTCCATAAAAAAAGCTGTTCCAAGGTAACAGCTTCACAGCCAAACTGTTGATTTTTGCAAACACATCTCTTCATATTTCCATGAAGTTCGCCAGGCTCACCGTTCAGTCTCTTCCCGTGTGATGATGACTTTGTCTTTCAACTTTGGATCTGCCTTGTTGTCCCACCAGAACCTGTGGGTATTCTTTCTGTGTTCTGGGCTGAAATCGGATCCATTTGAAAGGTCAGCCAACAGTAGTACTACACATTATTAGCTGCTGATGCTTGCAGTTGAAAATATTAGTAGAACTAGTTATCCTATAACAATTTTTGATGAAAGTATATATTTGAACCTTTGGGAAAAGATGTTACTCACGTGGCCATGTGCTCCAACAACCCTCCATGTAACACGGTCATGTTGCCATCAGAAACATTTTGTTCCACTTCCCGACCACAGCAATAACACCAGAAGGTTTTTTTGTGCTGAGTGCAATCGAACTTTTCCACTTCTGGTTTTTTAAGTGTTTTTCGAGCTTCTTTCACCTGGAAGACAAGAGGAACAGCTGCACAAACATCTTTATAACACTTTTTATTTTGACACAAGTCTTCTTCTACTTCTTTCCCTTTTGAAGAACCCAATCGGGGATCGCCACAGCAAATCATCCTCTGTCATCTCTCCCTATCCTTTCCAGTGCTATTTTTTACACTCCCCATTGCTCTGGACAGCAAGATCCCCCAAAATTTGAACTTTAGCTCCCTTTTTTCACCTTTATTCAGTGTAACTCTAAACTCCCTAAAAATTGATTCTACAAAACGGATCCTCGAAGTGTAATCTTTTATCTTTGCATAATGTTGCAGTGGATGATAATATCAAATACTGAGGTGGTACAACAAAGTCAGAGACATAATCGTTTATAAAACACGTATCAAGAAATAAATAACAGGCACACACGGTGATAAAAATACAGAACTGTGAACTCCCAAGCTCATGTAATGTTATGTTCGTTATTTGCTCACCTTTTCAATGAATTTCATTAACACGACCCTAAGTCTGCTTTGGTGATGTTTCCCAAAGATATGTCCTTTCCCGTTGAAAGCCGTTTGCCTACATATGGCGCAGTAATACGCACCCATCTAGTCGAATAAAAAGTGAATACCAAAATAGTAATCACATTTTAGTTTACGCTTCTAACAAACAACTGAATTATACTCGTCTCGCCAACGAAAAATGCAATGGACCAAGCCGTCAAAGAAGGTACGTCTTGACAAGGTACAGTAGTAAAATGCCAAAGAAGGAAATGCCGTCTCGCTATGGAACCCCCCTAGAAACAATAATGTGGAAATTTTTTTTGTTGACAATGATGAGACGATTAGATCCATAACTACCTGGGTTAATATATTCACATTAAAAATACTAACAATGTATAATTTTAAAGCACTTATATTTTCCATAAATAAAGTTTAATTAATTTGAGAATAATAACATAACAAAATAACAAGATTGACATTTTCTTCCTGTCGTGGTCGGAAGGTAAACAGCTTCACACATGTCGGTCGTCGGAAGTACTCTTGTGACGCCAGTCGTTTAAGTTAGAGAAAATTGTATATTTTAGAAGGGGGCATCGTATATCATTCAAACTATAGGAGTATTTCTTTCCCAAATTAAAGTCTTAATCTTACTAGAGTAAGTGCACATATTAAAATCAAACAAAAAGTGGAATTACCAGTGCAGTGCCACACGTGCACCATCGGAACCGAGCGGTGTGACATCTAGCGGAAGTTAAACAAATCGAAGCCGAAACCTTAACAATCTCAATTCCTCATCCTTTGGGCAAAATAACAGTCTCGTTTGCCATGTCGGTGATGCAATCGACCACGTCCAAATTCCATCACCTGAGGACGTTTGTCAACGAACGACTGACTGCCGCCGCTGAAGAAATATTTGGTGTTTTTGAGAAAACCATCGTCGCCTACGAGGAAGAGATGGACCGTCAGCGCAGGCTTCTTGACGTCGTTTGCAAACCCGCTGGACATTCGCATTCGCACAGGACAGGTTGAAAAATTAATTCTTTTAGATTATTTGCCAAGCCCTAAATTGTAAAAAACAAAACACTGTAGGCGTGAGGCTCGGCAGTCATGTGGCGCAAGTAGAGACGCTCAGTCACTTGCTATTCTTCATTTGTTATTACATTTATGGCAGATATGTGTTTATCATACACATATTTGCTGTAATAATGACTTTGCCACTGTTTAACTTACATTAGGGATCACAGTCGAAATATTTCAATTTGTGTATGATATCGGGTTAAGTCACTGCTGTATGAAATTGAGCTTTTGAGTCAGCTCACTATTGTCATTTTAATACTTTCATATATTATGTAAGTTCTATTATACAGAGTTGGATGTTTTTATTGTTATTATTATTCTTGTTACTAACGACACATTGGTCTGTTTCATCAGAGTCCCAAGAGGGTGGATTGTGTACCCAGGCGAGCATCAACATTTTGGCGCAGGAGCAGCAAGAGCCTTCGCGCATTAAAGTGAAACAAGAGGAACATTTCTCCAATTGTGCAGTCTGGCCGCTGGTTTTGAACTGTGACCAGAATGAAAGCGAAGCGGACAAAGGCACCACCGATGCTGCGGAAAACGGCGACTTTGACTCGTCGGAACCGAGCAGCGATAATCAAATCGCCTTCCGTGACTATTATCCAGAACATAACCAAGATTATGTGAGTGACAATGTGGCTTCTACGTCGGCTCTAAGTATTAAGACGGAACATCACGGCCAGGAAGACAACCTGGAGAACGCTATGTCAGCCATCAACACTCAGGCGCAACTTTTTGAACAGCCTTTCCACACCAGCGTCTTCCACACCGACTCGGACGTGTACGCGCAAGCCAAGCCTTTCGTTTGCGACGTCTGCGGAAAGGGATTCGGCTTCAAGCGTTACCTGGCGCAGCACATGATCACCCACTCTGCGGAGAAGCCGTACTCGTGCAGCAGGTGTCGCAAGACCTTCCGGCGCATGCAAGGGTTGCAGATACACATGCGGTGTCACACGGGCGAGAAGCCGTATTTCTGCAAAACCTGCGGGAAGCGATTCTGCCAGAGCTCGTCGCTCAGGGTTCATCTGAGAGTCCACACGGGGGAGAAGCCGTACTCGTGCACCACGTGCGGGGCGGGATTCAGTAGTCTGCCGGTGCTGAGAAACCACATCGTGAGGGTCCACGAAGGCAACATGCTGTACGTTGCCTCATCCGGGGAGAGGAACGCCGTTGTATGGCCCAATTGAAGTGTTAACTCATGTGAACATTTAGTGTGTTACTGTACTGTATTTGTGTTGCAAAAGTAACTTGTTCCTGTAGAAAATAAATTTGTAGTTGTAGCCAAACTAACTTGCCGTTGTAGAGGTAAATTTGGTGCAAAATTAACTTGAGTTGTAGAAGAGATGTTGCAGTTTCAGCAAATGAGACTTGTAGCAAAAATAACTTGTATGAAATACATTTAGCAAAAAAAATAACATGCAATGAACCAATGAGATTGAGCATCGACAAGCTATATCCACCTCAAACGAGCTCTTTTGATTGGTCAGTGTTCCTGTGTTTCCCCTAGTGCCCACCCCTAACCTGTACAAGTACCAAAGGTTTTATATTTAACACAAACCAACAAAAATAACTCCAACTATTTCATGAACGAAATAAAAGTGTAAATGCAAAAATTAACAAACTGCAGTACATCTTAGAATTGGAAAACTAAAACTCACTATAATTGTGGTGAACCTATTCTTTATTTTTTTTTGTCAGTTAATTTCATATCATTTTAAAAATGTGTTTGCCGTACATCCGTAGCTACAGACGAAGGAAGTTCAAACAGTTGTTTGAGTGTTGTAGTTTACTTTATTATTCAATATTCTTTTTTTTTTATCTTGCTCTCAACAAATACTCAATATATATAAAAAATAAAACTAACACTAAAACTGAAGCATTTTCTAAAATAAGAAAGAAAACTAATAAAAGCCAACACACTTGTTTGAAAAAAAAAAATCATTAAAACTACTGAATTTAAAAAAAAAAAAACAATAAGAAAATAATTATAATGGAAAATCCCAAAACTATTATAACCCATGTGCACTTGTGGCTTCTAGCGGAGATTTTTTACAACAAGTTACTTTTGCTACAACTACAAATTTATTTTCTATAAGTTACTTTTCCACCAAATTTACCTCTACAACTACAATTTTATTTTCTATAGGTACAAGTTTCTTTTGCACCAACTTTACCTCCATATGTTTTATATAAAGTAATCTCAAGTTACAGACTAGAATTCAGAGATTTGTGTCTACATACCAGTAGCAGAAAGAGTTACCCGCTTTTATCTATCGCAGTGGGCTGCCATTTTGCCCTGCATTGCCACCTGCAGTCAACTGAAATTGACGTCAAAATGCTGACTGGCTCACAATGACCAAATCCAGAAAACTGGGGGTAATGCTTCTCGGTTCAAATCTCAGCCCTGGCCTTCCTATGTGGAGATTGCATTTTACCTCTTTATTCTCTTCAGGTACTGTAGCTTCCTTCTACATTCCAAAAACATGCATGTGAGATTAATGGGCGACTGAAAATCAGGGGTGTCAAACAAGTTTTCATTATGATTGCTCTCA
The DNA here is from genome assembly GCF_051991245.1 of Festucalex cinctus. Taxonomy (NCBI): domain Eukaryota; kingdom Metazoa; phylum Chordata; class Actinopteri; order Syngnathiformes; family Syngnathidae; genus Festucalex; species Festucalex cinctus. The sequence continues at coordinate 15,683,338 of NC_135415.1, read as the reverse complement.
GGAGGCCAGTTATAAATTTATAATCACTTGGGGAATAGCATACCAGAAGTCATTTCAGTGTCGTATTATCATTTGTGTAAATAAGAACTGATGACATTCATGTGTTGTTTTGTTTCAAATGAGTTAACAAATTTGAGCTTCTAGTAAAAGCATTTCATGATCGAGCCACGTTGTACGCGAGACAGAAACTGACCTGCGCTCATTGTGGACTGTGCTTGCGTGAGACAGTTAACACTTTTTGTCCCCTAAATGAGTTCTGTGCGGGGAAGTGTAATCATATAGCCAAGTTACATTACACAATTGCCCCTGAATTTGCTGTATTATTATTATTATTTTTATTTTTTTATGATGAATAACATGTCTAACTAAAATAAGCTACAGTTCCCCTGTGACTCTATAGGACAAACACTGTCAGAAATGGAATGGGTGGATTTATTTATTCTCATTGAGACAAGACATTGAGCACATTTTCAACAGCTGAAATAAGCTACATCTCTGTAAATAGTTGAATGGTGAAAATATTTAATTTTGTGAAGAAACTACAGTTTATGATTCTTTTGGTTCATGCATCTGTAAATGTATTGTCTGTTCAAATAAACTACCTCAGTGATTTTTTTTTGTTTTTTTTACCTTTATGATATTAGGTTGCAAGTCACCACACAGCTTCTGCATCTGATGTGTAATTCAGAATGAAATTGTGTTGACTTATATGTAATAAAGATAAATAATTCAGTTAACTAAAGATGTTAAAGTCAAAGTTTGAACAAATAAAATGTGCGTAACTACTATTTTATGGATATAAAAATAATCATAAAACGTAATTTTTCCTGTTTTTTTTTTTCACTCCATGAAATTCCACATTGTGGCTGTTTAAATAACATGATAATAATTAATAAATAATAACACTAGCATACATTGTTTTTTGAGGGGCTTTTTTTCTAATGTGGAAATGCAACAGAGGTTGAGAAGCAGTGACTAAATGTGATTTATAACTCATGATTACAATTAGGTCAGTATTTATAAAAAGAGATTACATCAGATTAAATGTCGCCATCTCGTGGACACTTAAAACAGTACAGCCATTTGTGTCCCAAGATCATGTGAAATTGCACAAAAAAAGAAAGAAAAAACCTCTTCCGTTTCAGGAACATTTGAATAAAATCTGATCGATTCTATTTTGCCTGTTTTGCCAAACAGTGGCCGCTGTTTAGACACGTGATTAAACTTCAAGCTGTAATTGGTCCAGACGCCCTTTTCCTCTTATGCGTTTCGGGAAATGTCATATACGTCCACTGTTTGCCCGACTAAAAGTACAACATTCCACAGTTAGCTAGCACATTTAAGTGTTCACCTGAAGGTTAAGGGTGAATATATGGCACAATGAACCGGTGTCCACCCATTAATTACGTCAGGTGGGAGGTGCTCTGTTGAGGTGTAAGGTAAGAAATTAGAAACAAGTAATTTGTTTGTGTTGGCAGCCATGTTGTCTGCTTGACGTGTCTGTGCTCAGCTCAGCTCATGTTCCTCATTCTTTCGTTGTTGTTTTAATTCACTACTTTTATTTTGACTGCCTTGTTTTAATGGTTGTGATTCAATTTAGTGGACAGACTTGTTATGTGATTGATTGAACTGGTTGTTGGTTACACGAATTTAGGTAATTTTGCCACAACCACAACATTAGGTAGGCCTACAGTTGCACAATTTAATCCAGTGCACTCAAAGCTTTATCATCAACACATTTCAGTATGGTTTTTATTACTGCTCTTGCTCTAATTATTGCCATACTCAGTTGTAAACCAGAAACGGGGACCTCACCAGGAAATCCTCTGACCTGAGTGCCCCTTCTGTGCGCGTCAGAGTTGATAGATGCATACTTTTGACCACGGTAATAAATCACGACACTAAAGATGTTGGAATTTGGAAGTAGCACAGTTAATTATGCGAGTTTTAGGGCACACAGTGACACCGCTGACATGAATATCTGAGGTTGTGATCCCTAGCAGGTGAGGGGCCCCGCGGGCCCCTTGTCTTGCTCTGATCTGCACTGTTTGTTAACACACTTTGGCATTAAGACTGTCAACAATGTGTTTACAAGTTGAAGTTGTGCATCTCCTGACGAAAGCATATTGTATAGTGACCAAGTGACATGTCAACAGTGACATAAAAGACTGCAGATTGACCATACAGTGCAAACCTGCTATCAGGCTCTAAAATTCACCACTCAGATGCAGCTCAGCTCAATAGAGCAAACTCTATAAATTGTATTATTTACCATGTCAAATTTGTTAGTGCGCATCAGCCTACGCACGTTTACATATGTGTACCCGTCCAATGTGTCTTGTGAGGCCAAAAAAAAAATAAAAATGCATAAAAATCCCATGAAGACGTCTGTTCATTCAATCAAAAAGCTTAAACAAATTTGAGATCAAAACCTTTCAAGGCCACATCTGAGAAAGTCATCCGTCTTTTCACAAGCTTTCCCTGATGATTAGCATTGGCTGGCAAATGCACAAAAAAAAAAATCACAACCATATCCATCGTGGTACCCCAGTCACACTCGTGCCCTCAAAGTATGCCGCCCTGTCATTTCTAAATGGTAAAGTCACCGCAGTCAGTCAATCGACGGCCGGGGGGGGGTTTGGGGGGGGGCGAGGAAGCAAATTACCAGAATGGTATTTAGCTTTTCTAAAGGGACATGGTGTTTGAAAACCACACGATTCATAACAGCTGGCATACATAATTATGCTTTTATAGCTGTATAAACTCTATGCTGCCTTGTAATTTGATGGTTGCAAACATAGCAATTTGCAGACCCCAATTTTGATTTGGCTTTCTTTTATTTCCTTGTTTGTTTAAGGCAGAATATTTGCATCACGATCCAGAGCTTGTACATTTACAGTTTCTTCTTCTAACATAGTTTCTTACTGAAAGAATGAAATCTGTATTAACCAATTATTTATTAAAATACATACATTTTAGTATGTTTTATTATTTACAATAAGACAATTAACACATTTAATGATGTAAATGAATGAAAAATATATATAAAAATAACAAATGTGTTATGTTCTGAGGTTGGATCCCAAAAACGCAGACACAAATAAGACCTTAACTATTTATTCACATCGAGAGGCGTGGAACAAACTTGACTAGATGAGAAACAACGAAAGCTGTACAGAGGAACAGAGGTAATAATCCGACAAAAACACACACTTCTCAGACAGGCTTATATAGACAGCGAATCTATCTGATTGGTTGTGGCTGGACATGTGGGTAACAGGACTGACATGGAATTATCTGATTGGCTGTCGACCAGATAAAGAGATTAAAGATTCTTGACATCACATAGCTTCTGACATCACATAGCGTTTTACCAGTTGAAACGAGATGCTGGTTACATCAGTTCAAAACAGACACTTGACCACACGGTCATGACCCAAACATAGCCCTTGCATGACCCAAACATAACCCTGCCATGCCCTTGCATGACCCAAACTTAACCCTGGCATGACCCAGTCATGACAGTAATGCTTGTTTTAATGATCCGTTTTAGGAAAGAGCTGTAAAATGGATGCTAATACTTTCTGAAAATAATCAGTGCACAGTAAATTGATTGTCAACAGAATCCAAACAGCGACTAAAGTGTTTACTTCAAGGTCATCTCTTTAAAAAATTTACAGTTGAAAAGATGAGTTTTGTGGGCGAAGCTGATCAAGGTTAGACGGGCTGTATAACTTAATGACTCTTCCAGCTCCCAGGACGGACGAAGATGGATGTTCTCCTCTCAGTAGTGCAGTTTGAGCGCGAGCGGCGAAAATGTGGCAATAATTTAGTTGGCCTGCAAGTGAGAATATGTCTCACCAAGGTAATGGTGCCCTTAAAGCTGCTCTGGCTGCAGCAGGGAGGAAGCATTCATCAGCCCGCTGTTAATGTGAAATATTGACCACCTTCCTGAGAAGAAGAAGAAAAAAGGCTCCGTTTATGGTTTTAAAAATCTTACTTTGCAGGAAGAAAAAAAAAGTGATGAAGAATGTCTTCCCTTTTATTTCTCTTGCAAAAAAATATACCACTATATTGCTGGTTTTACTGCTTCTCTTTTCCCCCCGAATATAATTTCTTGCAAAAGTCTAATGCACCATTGGTCTTGTTGTTTACTAAAATAACCACGTATAACCGGAATTCATAGAACTCATTCAGTAAAAGTGAACAAGTGGAAAAACAAATGTAGTGTCACATTTGAGTTTGCACAGCACTTTGCAGGATGGATTATTGAATTCTTTCTGTTTTATTTTATTATTATTGTTTCTTTGCCTACACTACTCACCATTACAACAATATTACTATAGTATATTGGTGCCTTGAGATTTCGTGTTTGCTATTGAATATGACCATTATTAAACCTACATTATCATGAGTAACAAGAATAATGGCCTGCTCTGTTCTTTTATCTGGCCCAAATAACATTTATTATTATTATTATTATTATTATTATTATTATTATTATTATTATTATTATTATTATTATTATTATTAACAGACATTATTGAGAGTTCAGTAATACTTGTATTAATTTAGCTCTTTTCCCCTAATATTGTTTTATCATAATGCGATTATTCATTTAATTTGTTTAATTTATCTTTTTACATTATTGAATTGTTTTTTTTTTTTATGTATTTTTAAAAAGAGTTAATGGTGTAATTAAAACTAAATTTGACATCTTGTTTTTCGATATTGTGGAAGTTGATGAGTAAGTACCTACCTTGGCCAGCAGGGGGCGCCATGTATCTAAAATGGGACTAATCGCAGCTTTCGAAGGCCTTGTGAGCTTTGTATTTTCTGACAACAGGTGAATAATTAACAGTTAAAAGAAAAACCGTTTTCAAATGACCTTTTCCTTGTGGTTGATTAATACTATACAGTACTTAGAAATCGAATAAACTACATATTGTCTGCGTAGCACATTTGATTGGACGTAACTTTTTGGTATTTACATGAGCCTTTCATAATCAGCTCTGTGGCTGGCTCTCCCCAGTGCTGAATGTAAAAGCAGCTGTGAGGAAGATGAGCTCGTCAATCTTCCTCAGCCGGCGATGGTGTTTGGCTCACTGACCCAGTGACACCACTTCAAAAGAGGCCCCCACCTTCCAGACCCGCCCCCACCCCCTGTCTTCAAATCAACTTTAGTGAGGTGGTTTCAGCTGGGCCAAATGCACGTGTGCTTTGAACAGGAAAAAGAAAAAAAAGAAAACGTTTTGTTTGTGCAAGTTGTAACACATTTGCTACAAATCACATCAGCTTTACACTGCCTGTCGGTCTATCTTGTCACGTTTACCACATCTACAATTGCGGGCTAATTATGTACTGTATATATTTTAGTAGTCTACATGCACCCTATTTACAATTTGCAGTACCCCAATTCAATCCAATAACCAGACGAGTCTGCTTCACCCCACCACTTTCTTCCCTCGCCATCTTTTATTCAGTTGTCTTTCCGTGTCACAGACTAAGCAAACAGAGTCGTGTGCGCGAGCAAGCAGCCTCTTAACTTCACATTCTTGAAAGGGAGAGAGAGCGGACGAGCACAGTTGTGCCTTCGTTTGTCCATCCTGTTCAGCATTCTCTGCGTATTATCAGGCAGGGGCTTCTGGCCTCTGACCCCCACCGCTACCACTTTGTGAAGCAAGTGATAACAAAGTAGGCCCCACTTTGGTGGCATTATTCATTTAAAAAAAAAAAAAGCCAGAGCACCAAAAAAATCCTACTTTTCACTCTCATTGTCTGATGTGCTTTTTTAAATTCATATTTCTTTTCCAACAATGTTAAAATAAATCTCAGACAACATGAATCATTTGTGTTTCGTTATAAAACTCGATGACTGGAATAAAACTTGAGCTATTGAGCAGACGCATCACCGTAAATCAGTGAAATTGCTCGGATTCTTTTTCTTGCCACTTGTTGCCAGGCAGAATTCATGCAGTAGAATCAAAAAAAAAAAAAAAAAAACCTTCATATTGAGTCATATGGCATTGTTTCTCGAACTTTTCACTTCTTGCATTCCTAAAAACAAAATGTAATATTTGCAGCGACTATCATAACATTACATATTACGACTTAAATGTACTCAGTGATTCTTTGTCTTACCACTAGAGGGAGCCCCTGTTCCTGTAGTGCTGCTACGGCACTTTGAGAATCGCTGCACTTGACTGATTAAAATAAATAAATAAATAAAATATATGTAATGATGGCTATAGACAGCACTAAATATTTTATTTTAACTGACTGTAGAGATGATGAACGAATGACTATGTAGTAGTTATCAGAAGCTAATGGTGCTAGCTAGCAAAACCTGACATGGTATAAGCAGGGTTGTCACTCCCATATGAGCCGTTGTCCAGCTTATTTATTTATTTGTTTGTTTGTTTGTTTGTTTGTTTATTTATCTATTTATTTATTCATTTTTGCCTTGACATGGGAGCAAGCAGTTTCACATGCGAGCGTTGTGCAGTGGCAAATAGTCTGTTTAGTTTAATGCTAACAAACAAATGAAACTAGCATCATGTTGTAACCAGCGTGGGGGTCAAGTGCATGATGATATGAGCAAATGGCGTGTGTGAAAATAGGAAGTGAGGAGAAAGTCAAGTGCCGTGTTTAGGCCAATCCCACGCGGGCACCCTCATTTTGCAGCCCCCGCCTCCCTTCCTATGGTCTTCTTTGCCTCCGTGATTCGACCCCTGCGCTCCCTCACCTTGCAGCCATGAACCGTCAGACACCCGCATATCTCTATCCGCATTCCTCCCCCACTCCAGTCTCCATTTCTTTTCCAGTTGTCTTCTCGTAGTTCGAAATCAGGATGTCTCGTAAGTGTGCATGTGTGCGTGTGTGTACATCTGGCCTCCATGAGGCGTGCAAAGACAACAGACAAGTAATGGGAGAAGTGTGTAGGCGTGTGGGGGAATGTGCACGTGTGCAGACGACAAAGGCAGCTGGATGTCTTCGTCAGCTAAATCCCATCTGAACGGATTTTCATATGAACTTTTGCTTCTCACCCACAAAAACCACATGCGTCTCCAAGCCGTCTGAAAAAAAAAGGCTGCTGAAATGTGTCATAACGTACCAATAACTCAGACATAAGAATTAGGAGAGAATTGTATTTGATAGATGGTTGGGAACGTTATTATATACTAGGGCCTGGCCAATTCATCGGCCAATATTCGCTCTTTTAACATCTTCAGAATTGGCAAAAAAAAAAAAAAAAAAAAGAAAAGAAAGAAAACCTTTTTCTTTTTCAACATGGCCCTGGTTGATCTCCTTTGCTCTGCTGCCACCTGCTGGCTTTTTGTGTAATAACTACCATTTCTGCAAGCTTTCTTTGTAGTTGAGAGGCTGCATCAAAGCCTTCTGTATGCTCTAACATAAAAAAAAAATACAAAACAAAACAAAATAAAAACGTATAAATACGTCTTTGGGACACTTAAAACATAAAAAAAAACTTATTGATATATTTTTCTGGGAGCAAATGAGTTAAAATCACTCAACAATACCAAATAAACAATAGTTGGTTCATAAACAGTAATCTGGGAGAATAAAAAAAAAGAAAAAAGTTTTGTGATACACTTTAATCGATAGAATAATCAATTTAAAAAATGTTCAACATTTACAGCCCTTTTGGAATCCCGAAACGCTGAAGATAACCATTAGCTCAATGCGTTGCCTGACCTGTTGTGCTCAAAACAATTCACATAGTGTCATTTTTAAATTTAGTCTCACTTTTAGTCCAGTTTCAATCACGCTTGTTATTTTTTATAATAGTTAGTCCACCCCATCCCGTTTTTATTTAGTCTCTTTTTTAGTCGACTATAAATCTAGCATTTTAGTCTTTATTTTAGTCAGAGAAAACCCAATTTTATTCATCTAGTTTATTCATTTAGTTTTTTTTGTTTTTTGTTTTGTTTTGTTTTTTACAAAATCATATAATTTTCATCTCGTTTTTGTTCATGAACTAAAATGTCCATTGATTTTAGTCCAGCTTTTACTAAGTGCAGTACATTTTCATCTCATCTTCATTAGTCGACGAAAATGTAGACCGATTTATTCCCAGTTATTGTTTATTAATGAGTGTTTTAGTCTAGATTTACTCCGGTGAAACAATGTGCATTGATAAAATTATTTTTGTTTAGTTTTCGTTGACAAAATTAACACTACAGTCCAACAAACATCATACAACTCAGTACCAGTACAGTGAGAGACGGTCTTGATATTTTCATTATTTTCATATTATCATGCTCTTGACATCGCCTTGACTTGTAAGCTGACGCATCTGTCACACCAGATTTCGTCTCTGTGCATGGTAACCTTCCTTAGCCATGTGCTCTTAATGAATGGCGGCTTTGTGGCTCACTGCAGACACATGCCAGGTTCTGTCAAGCATATGCAGCCGGGCTGGCGACAATCGGAGTGTGCCCGGAGCAACCCGACAACGTCGAGCTAATATGCTAAAACGTGTTAGCATCTGTCCAAGTCTGATTTGAAGCGTGAACACACGAAGGTTGCTTCAGTTCTTCTCGGAGGCGTTTTGGCGGTTTATAGTTTGCCTGAGGTTTCCTCCTCATTACCTTTTTGCTTGCACCTTGCAAGCCGCAAAACACTAAGTGACTCGGAAGCGACAAATTGAGGGGTTTTGGCAGTCGCCTGGTGGTAAAACATGCCTGTTTACATGGGAGGATCCCGCAGAACCACGACGTGCCGCTGGCAGCCAATAAAAGGCGAGCGCGGGCAGGGTAAGAAGGGAGGTGCGCGGGGGAAGGCCGAGAGTGGAAGGAGACAGGAAATGGTGAAGAATTCACAGACTTTGCGGGCGAGGCTTGTTCTATATGAATTTCTCAAATATGGTAGAATTTATGATAATAGCTTGGCTTGTGGATTTCTTTTTAGTGCGTTCATGAGTATATGTAGAACCCTCAAATTATGAAAAACCTGAATGCCAGTATCATCATACTTAAACATTTTATGGATTTTCACTACCCCGTTAAATCACCAAAGGACTCATCAGTCAGTACTGGGCCTCATGTTAAAGGGAGTGGGGATGGGCCGAGACCAAACTTTTTAAGACTCTCTGACAGAAATGTCTGAGAGGGGAAACACTATCCAGCACTTGTCATTGTGATTCCGGAATATTCTATGATTTAGAGGGTGGAGAGCACAGGGTTGTGGGCACAAAATGCAATGACGGAGCAGACAAAGGATGTCTGTTTTTTCACAGTGGACACAGCTTTTCTTTAGTACCATGACAAAAAGTAAAAGCGTATACAAGTATGTGTAAATAATGGGGGGAGTTACCCATGCGAAAAAGGATCGTACGCGCTACATTCCAAGTTATATCCACAAGTAGTTTTGGGAATAATTTTGTCGGTGTCACTCCACTCGCCAGGGTTCTCACCAGTTGCCAAGAGATGCTCGTTCGCTCACGCAAAATAAGAATTGGCGGTGGGCTTGCGTAGTGTAGTGTCCGAGTCACCGAAGTGCGCGTTTTTGGAAATGTGCACGCTTCAGCTGCATTCTAATATATAGCGACATCTAGTGGTGAACTTTTAAATGCTGTCACTTTTCGGTTACCCACGGGATATGTCATCACGATCACGTGACCAGCAACACAGCGTTCCACATGATACGTTCAAATTCTGATACTTAATCGGTTTAAAATATAATTCAGGGAATAAGATGCCAGAGATATTAAAAATATAAAGATATATAAAGAATTAACTGAAAAGTTTAGCCTTTCCAGCTTTTTTTTCCACTGCATCACTGGGCCGACCGGAGTGTAGCTGCATTTGATTGAGATAAGTCAATATGACTTTGTAAACACGATATGATAAAGATAAAGCGCTATGTAAGTGCACTCCATGTACCTTTTTTTTTTTTTTTTTTTAAATTATCAAATTAGATTTTTAATTTGTTGGGACTGTGTTGTAGTTTTCCGCAAAAGTACATTCATTAACCCATTTGAGTTGATTTGGTAATTCAGTGGCTAATGTCAATATGAATAGCAAATGTGGATTTTTGGCGAGAGTCTGAAAGTGCTTCTGAGTTTGGCTGTGTTGCTCTGTGTGCGGCAGGTGACCCTTATTAGTGACCCCAAACTTTTGAACAGTTATGTGGGTAATGTGTATAATTTTGAAGTACCAACTGTTGTTGGCTACATTTCCTTTTAATCTGGTTCCAAATTGCCTCTTTACATTCCAATAGAAGAATTTCTGATATTTGTTTCACCATTTCATTTATTAGCGCTGGAGCAGTTGAAATGAGAAGACACACATGCACACGAACGCATGTCCTTGTGCCAGCTGTACAAGCCAAAGAAGTGTCTGTGAAGACAACAGGCGGATTTGAAGTCAGGGGGTTGTCTTTACAAAAAAAAAAAAAAGTTTCACCAAGGAAACAACAGTGTGAGCCACAGAGTATTTACGACCTCTTCCTGCCACCTCTGCACATGATGTGACACTTTAGTGTTAATCAGTCTTTTAGCAGCTGCGAGTGATAAATGAGCTAATGGCATCAAGGCTCATGAAATAACAATAAACATTTGATTCATTAGGGAGCAGTGAGGTCACGTCGCAGTGTTTTCTTTCACAGCACATTATTAGAGTGATTGTCGCACTCCTCTGAATTAACAGAACAAAACAAAGCATTTAAAAAAAATCCTAATCATATTGTGGATTGTTGTGATGCCTTGCCTGCATGAAAATAGATATTTATTAATTTTTTTAACATCTTACCCTGCCCTGAATGTCACAGCTTGTCAGCTTTTGTAAGGTAAGATTTCAAAGCCAATAGTTTTGACGCTAACAGTTGCTATTTTCATTCATGTTTTTAAAGTTTGTACCCTACATTTGATGCCAACAGTCTGTTAAAGTTTTAAGACTAACTATTTTCATACTAAATGTTGGATGCTCAAGTTTTATTTGACATGTTATGTTTATGCTAGCAAGTAAACAGTTTGAGTTTTGATCCTAACAACCATCGCTACATTTTTAATGGTAAAGGTAAATTTCGTAGCACATGCTCCATTTTTTTATGTGAACAATTACGTTGATAGCAACCTCAATGCTAAAGTTTCGATGCTGTGTTTTGTTATGTTTTTAACTAACCACCTCCATGCTAAAATTCTGATGCTAACAGTCAATCTGCTAAAGTTTTAATGCTAACAATTTTTATGCTAAAGTTTGGTTGCTGAGTTTTTTTTTTTTGATCATGCTAGCAAGCTAACAATTGGAGTGTTTTGATCCTAACAACCATCCTTGCAGTATTTTGAAAGGTAATGGTCAATTTCTCTGCTACCAGTTTTGATTATGGCACAAGTAACATTTTTGATGTTATGATCACAACATCCATGCTTAAGTTTTGATGCTAATAGTTTTTAAGCTAACCAACTTCATGCTAAAATTTTGATGCTATCAGGTTTGACGCTATGCAGCATCCATGTTAAAGTTTTAATGTGAACAGTTTTATCATTTAAAAGAAGAAAAAAAAGAAAAAAAAAGGTAATAATAAATGAATAGCAACAGTGCAGGGCAGTCCGAGTGAGGTGAGGTGTTTTGACATTTTTAAAACTTTGTGGACTTTTTCTTTTAAATTATTTGAGGCATTTGACCATCTTGACCATTAACCAGCCCGAAGCAGTCTGCAGGCGCTGATTCAAATCTCCACGCCGGCTTTGATTGTGCGTGTCGTTTGACCTATCAGTTTGGTCTTTTGCGCCAATGGCAAATACATTATTCAAGTTTGCGTGATTACCTTTCTAGCGCTATCTCGTCTTCTGTGTTGTGAGGCCAAGAATGTTCACAGATGGAAGAGGACTAATGGTCCAGATGGCTGTGAAAAAAAAAAAAAAAAAAAAAATCGTTTTCAAGTGAGAACATCCGACGATTACAGTCTCTTGCTTCTACAAAAGCAAACATATGGAGACTGTTTTCGTCTGAACAATAGAGACGGCACATTTTAAGCTTGCTTGCAAAAAGGATGAGGTCATAACTCTCATGCATCAGTTAAAAATAAATAAATATATATATATATATATATATATATATATATATATATATATATATATATATATATTTTTTTTTTTTAAATATGATTTATGACATATTTGATATATTTGTCAGTTAAACCTGGGTCCGACATAAAGCCTTTTGCAGTGGTGGCCAGGCGTGCCTTGAGCCAAGTTGTGGATGGCGCTGTATAGCTGTGATAATACACATGTCAAATGATAGCATATGTAAATTTATAACTCACACTAATCAACTTTAAAAGAAAGAAAGAAACAAACAAAAAAAACACTTTGTTAGTTACTTGAAATTTTGAGTGACAAACTACTGACACCTTCATATTTTTTTTCTTAATTTGAGTTTTGAACGTATACAAGTCAAAATATTTGGGTTAAAAGGCAAGTTTATACCAGCCAGTCGGGCCAGTGTGCGGAAGATACTCAGTGGCCCGACACCGGCCCATCGGGAACTCCAGGAGTGATTCCCAGAGTGAAGCACTGTACTTCACATTCTGCTAACATCAACCTCAAGAGAGATAAACCCAAAGATAGAACGACAGATTTATTGCTCCCTAGATGCTCCTGATTTACAACCATTGTTTAATCTCCAAATTCGAGCCACATGAAGGCTTTTTTCTTTATTTTAGAGCACTCATTTATAGAACCCCAAAGAATGCACGTTGTCTTTGTGAAAGACCATCCAAAAGAGCCATCTTGATGCTTGCAGTCACGTTTATCTCGGAACCAGATGTGGAGAATGGTTATCTTTTAAACAGGTTACTTTGGTTTTGGTTAAACAGAAACCTCTGAACTACTTCCTCAGGTTTATATTAAGAGCTTAGTCCAAAGATGCAATGCGGCAGGAATACTCACACATGAAAATACATCTTCCATAGGGTAAGCACAGCCTTTTGTGTCACAGGCAAGTTCCCACTGCACAACTGGCTTGAGTTGAGGTTCCCAAGTGGCGTTTTTTTTTGTTTTTGTTTTTTTTTTTCTCCTCCCCAGCTCCCGGCAAGTGTTCCTGTGTTGTGGTGGGAGGGTCGACGTGGGCCAGTGTTGCTGTTTATTTCCATTCTGTCATGTGAGTGAATCTGATTACAGGTCGTTAAGTCAATATTTAGCTTCTGTGGACAGCATCATCTTGGCCCAGTTTATTTATTCTGCAACCCGGCACACATCTGCTGCTGCCAGTGTCATGCGCGGTAGCAGACGTGTGCCGCTAGCAGGAAGCAAAGCAAACAATGAGGGCGCTATCCCCGCTTGAGTAACTCGAGTTGGGGGGTGTTGTGAAGTCATGATTGCAGCTAGAGGTCAGAGTTATTCAGGATGCTTGTATTGCTTTCATTAGGCATGTATTTTGAGGGAAGAAGGAACAGTGAATTTCATGCTAATTATGTCTTATTATCACCATAAATAAAATAAAGAAAAAATTTTGACGAGCGAATTGCCTTTTATAATGAAGAAGCACGACCCTAACATAAATATATATATGCATACTGTATGTTATGTACACTGCACATTTAAGGTCTTGACATGTTAATGTAAAATATATGAAGTTAATATTGTAAACTGTTCTACTTTCAACAAGAAACTCACTGCATCATACCATCTCAAACGTGCAACGTGCCACTGTCATGACTAGGGTCATGCAGGGGTAATGTTTTGGTCTTGACTCATGTCTGGGTCACACCAGGGTTAAGTTTGGGTCATGACCGTGAGGTCAAGTGTCTGTTTGAACTGATGTTTTGAACTGTTGTAATCGGCACCTAGTTTCAACTGGTTTTAAGCTATGTGATGTCAGGAGCTATGTGATGTCAAGAATCTTCAATCTCTTTACTGGGTCAACAGCCAACCAGATAATTCCATGTCAGTACTGTTACCCACATGTCTAGCCACAACCAATGAGATCGATTCACTGTCTATTTAAGCCAAACTGAGAAGTGTGTTTTTGTCAGATTATTAACCCTGTCTCTCTGTGTACTTCCACAGCCCAAGTTAGCTTAGTGTCTCGCGATTCTTGTTGTGCCTCGTTTAGTCGAGTTGTGTCGCGATCCTCATTGTTTTTCGTCTAGTCAAGTTGTGTGAATAAAATGTTCAAATCTTATTTGTGTCTGCGTTTTTGGGATCCAACCACAGAACATAACAGCCTTAGCAAATCACCAAGGTAAATCATCATCATCGTAATCCATCATCGTAATCAAATGTACTAACCTTGAATCGCATCACAACCTGTTAATATATGTGCTGTATGTGCTAGCTGTCAACATATGATAATTCAATACGGTTTTCAATACCGAGGGAGCAAAACGATTCACGGATGGTTCGATTTGAAGGTATAACGATTCGATTTTGTTCGACTCATTGCTGTTACAAATCGATTTCATATGTTACAGCTCAGTTCAAGAGGGTATGATGCAATTACTTTTTTTGTTGTCATTTTACATTTGGAAGAAGTTCTCAATTCGGTAAATGTGCCATTTCCATCTAAGATATACTTTATTTTAAAGTGGAACAATTCAATTAGGTTCTAGTTCTAGTACTAGGCCAAAACTACAAGTCGTGCATCACACTTCACATGATGTAATTTTCGCTTAATCTACCTAAAGACCAAACAAAAATATAAAATCATAACTTCCTCACTGGAGGTAAAATTTTGACATTTTCAAGTGCACACCCGTTCACACGAGTCAAACAATTTGCTTAACCTTTTAGCATCTTTCCCCACTGGGTCGGCCCTCGGGAAAGTGTCGGGATAATAATTGCGTGTCGTGCATATTTTGCGTTTGATTCCCCTCGTGTGAGGAATTGGCGCTCGGGGGGCTGCTGCCACTTTATCGGCCGCCAAGAGGAACACTCGGTTGAGGCCTCTTTTCATCTGGCCCTCGGGCGAGGAGGATTTGGTATTTATTAAAAATAGAGATCAGTGTATTTCCTGCAGTTCTGACTCCATAACCTCAGGTTATGTCAGTGAGGCGGACCACACACAGCGACTTGGATGTGAAACACCTCCACTTCATGTTTACCTGACTTGCTATTTGAATTTTGGGTCTTAAGATGTGCAAGTCGGGACTTCATTACACTTGGAATACTTTCCGTGCTGCCTTGATCTTGAAAGTATGCTTGGTCTTTGTCACGAGCATTTCAACTGGATATATTTGCATTGAATCTGTTTGGCTTGGGTCCACCACTAATGGGTTCCAAGCTCATTGTATTTCCATATGATCCTGGAGAGCCCACATACATTAAGGGCCACTGTTCCCCCCCCTTAAGAACGCATACATACATTAGACATACATGCCATAGAGAGAGAACAACTGCCAGCAACCCTCCCCCTAAAATTCACTTTCGTCTGCAAAACATCTGGAATTCATTGGGAGGAGGAGGAGGAGGTTTCGGGGGGAAAATGAACTCCAAAAGGAGTCTGTAGATTTGGACACAGCCCCTGACTTGAGCGTCCCTCGGTTCGCCTTGCAAACAGAAACCTTCTGATTAGATATCTTCAAAAGACTTTCGCTTGCCTCTTGTTGTTACAACAGTGGGAAAAAACTGCTTTTGTTTAAAACAGACTACAAATGTATTATTTAACATTTCTGTATGGATCTTTTTTTTTTTTTTTTTTTTTTTTTTACTGATGTGCTCCACCTGCAATCTGCTCCATGACTTTGAGATTATACTTAATCCTTTGAGATATATGTAAATGGATGTAATTACATTGCCCCCTAAACTTAATTAAATGGTAGAAAAGTAAAATCACTGTGACTAAAACCTGCCGGGATTTTAGAGTTGAACAATTAGATTTGGTTCTATTCGGTGGGATTCTGATTCGAAATGTTGCAGCTCAGTTCGATAAGGCATGATACAAAGCGTTTCTTGTTAGCATTTTGCATACATAAATGAAATTGTCAGTGCTGTAAATCCGACATTTACTTCAGAGGTATATCTCGCCGGAAAAAGACAATTCGATACGTATTTCGATATATTTTAAAGCGGAATGATTTGATTCTGTTTGATTTGATGCACTCACATTTTTAAAATGAAAACACATTCAGATTCAAATTGTTGTTGCGGGAATGCTGAAGCATTACCACGTATATTATTGTTATTTTTTATTCTCCACACTTTTTTGCCACATAACAACATAATACTTCCAATTTACATTGTTCAAATTTCAACTAGCTTAAAAAATTCACGCCTCCCGGGTATATATTGTCTGATTCCATATTACTTACAATATTTGCACAATATAACATTTAATGTCAACTTTTCCCCCATTCATTTTCAATGAGACAGACATTGAACTTTTGTGTCACTTTCCACGCCCACTTCCATACGTATAACTTATCATCATTACCTGGTGTCTGATACTGCTCTGTGGCACAGTTGGTAACGTGCATTGTTGGAGGTTAGAATTTCATAATTTATCTCTCCATTTACTTCATAAGCGTTCCACATGAATTCCACATGAAATCTTAGCATTCAGCTTTTAACATTCCCACGCAATTTCTCCAGAAATTGCACTTAGTCTAGTTGTTGTTGCTGTTGTTGCACCCCTAATGTAGACATACACACACACACACCCACACCCACACACACATGCTTTGGGTAGACATTAAACATGGCTGCAGTTAAACACAATCGCTGATGTATGCGCAACCCAGCAAGTTACTTGCATCGCAGGTCAATTCGTCGTAAACATTCTTAATCAGTTAAGAACTGCACCTTAGCCACGTTGTGTGGTGTATAGGTTTATTTTTACTGCCAAAATATGAGGAAAAATATGAGTCTAGAAGTGCTTGTTAAAGGAAATAAAGGGTTGCAGTGCCTAAAGCAAATAGTTGTGCAGTAATAGCGGGATGCACGCTGCATGGAGGCATCTATGAAGTGAATTACATCTGTTTTTTGTTGGTCTGAGACATTAATTATAACCTGCTGCAATGGTCTTTGGTCTTTACAGTGTGCATGTGTAACTGCAAAGACAATACCCACATTGTACTGAGCCTTTTTTTTATTTATTTTTTAACCCAAACCTGTTATATGTCGGTGACATTTTTGTCTGTAATTATCTATAAAAAGAAGAAGAAAAAAATCAGTAACTCAGTATTACAGAAAAGTTATGGCATGTACAGATGTACTCTGTGCCCCATTTAAACAAAATGTCTGAAAAAAGAGTCAAGGCCCTGGTTTTATTAAAGTAGTATTGGAGTTAGATTTAAGTTAGGCTATATTCAATATGTCAAGACACTTGAAATTTGTTTCTGTCTCTGGAAGACGCTTCGCAACTTTAGTGAGTGCTCTCCATAGTAGCTTAGAAGGTGAAACTCTTCGGATTATCATCTAAACCCTCTAACAAAGCTGATAGCTGCATAAATAAACTCCTACTTGTTCTATCTATCTGCTACACTTTTTGGCAACGGCAACAAAAATAAACACCTCGGTGTCGGTGGTATCTTTGCTGCGGATTTGTGATTTATCCATCCATAAACGTTTTGGCCCAACTCAAAAATAGTAAACACAAAGCAATTTTCGTTTGGTTGTCTGCCAAGGCACATGGCTGTATTATGATAACAGGCCTATTTCCTGTACTTAAGATTTTTGTTGAACATTAGGCCTCATTCTCAGGCTGCGAATGGCAGCGATCGGTGGCCCAGTTTCAATAATCTTAACCTCTCATGCCTGAGACGTCCGACCAGATGTGTGCTCCTCTTTGCAAATTATTAGTGGTTCCTAGTACAGGTTCTCTGCTAAATGCTTCCAGCTCAGCTTTGGCAGTACACAGCGGAGGCATTCCAATCCTGCAACATCACATTTTCCTTTCAGCTTCGCTATCGCAAATAATTATTTATCTTGAAAAAAAACCCCATAATCTTACAACCTGATGTGGCCATTCTTTGTCTTGTAGGTTGGACTGGAGGGAGTAAATGACGTTTAAAGACATCTATTCATTCCACCATTTCATTTCTCATTGTGTCCAACTGTCCATGTTGCATCATCCATGGTTGATAGTCGTAATAAACTGTATGTTATTCTACCTTTATTTTTTTTATCTATGCTGCTTTCAGCATTACCACAATAAAATCGTGTTATTGAGATTCTTTATTATATCGTTTTATTTTGCCGCATTTTACCCTTCAATTACTTCTACAATTCTTGACCGATTCAAACCATTCCAACTTCAATATGTTCCGAAGGTTGACGCTTTGCGGGCTATTATTTTTCTCATTCCTAACTTTACCGTTTTCCCACAATTCAACATTTTCCACCCCAAAATTGCCCTTTCGTTAGAAATTCGAACCGTTGAGCTCATTCAATTCACCTTGGGATCAATCGTCAGCACTCTTTCTCTTTTCTTAGGTTAGGCATGAGGGTTAGGTTTAGGACTTAAGGTTAGGGTTCCTATCGTTCCTATTAGGAATTCAGTATTGTTCCTATTCAAAATATAAACAGTCGCTGCTTTCAATTCACCTTGCCATTTATTCTGATATATTTCACCCATGCAAAATCTTTCCACATTCCACATAGTTTTTAACCCAAAAATTCCCCATTAATTTCCAATGACATGTTCAACAATTCCTTCTCATTCAACATTCAAAATGTGAAAGTCACTCACTTTACCTTGGGATTAATAATATTCCACATTCCCACATAACAAAAAATTCCACACTTTTAACTCGCATATTGCACATTTTCACCAATATCATTTAACCTAATTCCATATAATTAAATATTCAATAGCATTCCACATCATTCAATGCATGCATTAGCACCGCTGCCTTTCCTAAATATTCAATATAATTTAATATAATTCCGAATCATTCAATGTCATTTGACATAATTCCATATCTTTCAACAGCATCTTTCATCTGTATGTTGCCATGTTTCTATTTCAGCATTCACACACAATTTCTTCAGAAATTGCATCATCTAGTTTACGAGTGTTATTGTTCCAGGCCCAAATGCCGAATTTAACCGGGAGCTAGCTAGCTGATCGCTAGCATGAGAAGCTAACAAAGCAGTCTACGTCAAAGTTAGCCAGTGGCAAAAACAAAAAACAAAAAAAAACATCCATTGCTCATTTCCTACATCAGTGAGTTAACTATTTTAGCCCCCATTTTGAAATCAGTTCTTCGTTGTCCACTCTGAGTTTTTCCGAAGCTGACGGTGGCTACGACGACATTAGTGAATTTGCTATAGTCGTCTTCATCAACATGTAATGTACTCTCAACATGAAACGCAGCTGTCTAAGTGGTGTCCCAATTCACACCTTCTTAAAAGGCCAGGAGGGAGCCTGACAATTACACAGCTAAGAAAATATTTACGGTAAGAGACCACTCTCGTATGGTGGTTGTGTGTCTCTGGCTGGAGCTGATGTCGCTCGAAGGAGGTCGGCCCCCCCAAAATGAGAATAAACAATGAGCTGGAGCAGGAGCCCACCTGGTGCTTATGTCCACGTGGAAACGCAGCTTTGTGAGGTCGCCCTTACGTAACAATTGTCACCACACACGGGGATGCCCGTAAATGTGACATATGCTATGATTAAGCGAATGTTTACATGAGACTGAACTGAAGGCAAATGAAAGGGTGCGCGTAGGGCTCTTCGTTTAGAGGACAATGGCATTTTGGAGTCTGGAACGAAAAAAAAAAAAACATGCTTGTAGCATTACTGTTTCCATTTAAGCAGTTTTACATGCAGGTTTCAGTGACATTGCTATGGACTAATACTGGCATGTTAAGTGAGTCTGTTTAAAGTGCCTATGATTAACGTCATATACAATTCAGTAGGTTGTAATAGGCTTTTCCTGATATTTCAATTGTTTTCTAGCTAAACATTTTGTGCTAACTCTTACTGCTATTTTGAACTGTTCATAATTCCATTTACCTTGTCTCAGGCCAAGTTTCAAATGACAGTTTTGCATTACTGTTTACATTTTTTGTAAGTCGTTGGTAGTGTTTCCTGACAATGATATGGCTAAGTACTAGCTTGACATGCATAGCCTATATATAGCATTTTGGAGGTCCGTCTGAACTGGGATTGCTTCTGTTATCTGTATATAAAAGATGTAAAAACTGAATTATGTTAAGTCTGCTAAAGTAAACTGCAGCCACTTACACGCACAAAAAATAAATAAAATAAAAATCTATAGTAAGTTTCTTTCCCTTACATAGGTCACCGTTATTGCAACCTTTGTCGCCATCAAATTAAATTGCAAAATTGTATGAGTTCTGTTGTTTATATCCATTTGTGATATTCTGCTGCTAATGTACTATTGTAAAGTTTAGACTGACAGTGAAAACTCTCCCTTTTAATAATCAATAGTTTCACAAAGGAAGGAATCACTTCAAAATGTCTGGGCAAAACAAAAAAAGAAAAAGGTTGTGGGCCCCTGTGATTCCTTTTTAACGTGACAATATAATGACATAATATTTACAAAACACATCATGACAACACTGTACGTTTGTAAAAGTTACATGACATGTAAAATTAACCTTGGCAGTCCACTCAACACTGTCGTTCTATCTGTTTTCAAACTGAAGGTCGCACGAGTGTCCTCGCTGAAGTATCCCGTCCGTCCGTCCCTGGGGCATTTGGTCCAAGGCGTAAATGAAGAACACCCACACTGACAGCGTGGAGTTAACACAGACAAGGAGGACATGGTAAACCATGATAAACAGAGCGGACCACCCTTTAGTGCTCACTGTTTGCAAACGAGCGTTGCATAGCATCTCTGCGACTCTTCCAACTGAGCTCTATTTAGACTTTGCAGGTGGATTTATGAGGATAACATTGCAACAACCAGTGTGTTCAAATTACTGTAATGATGAACATGTATTTGTGGGTGCCAAGTCCACTTACGGTGGATTTAAAAAAAAAAAAAAAAGTCTACACAACCCTCTTTAAATACCATTTCTTTTGTGATTACAAAAAAGCACAATTAATCAGAAGAAAACAAACATTGAGACCCATAATTTGTACAATTCAATATTTATTTATTTTTTTTTTAAACAAAGTAACTGAATCTTCACAATTAACCTATCACATTCAAACTCTTATTAAACCGGAATCACCCACCTGCCACCATTTCAAAGGCCTCTGATTAATTTTTCATTTTTATTTTTTCATAGCAGATCCCTTAATAAAGGGGATGCTTGTGTCATTTCGCCATTTTCAGCAATAAAAAGTTAATTTGGTCAAGAATTAATTTGATAACTTCGTTATTTTTCATGTACATTTAAGACTTTAAAAAAACATTTTGCCACTTGCTGTCGACTGAAAATGACATCACAGGTGCTCAGAGCTCTGCTAGAGACCAATCATGACTTACTTGTTTTCTGGATTTGGTCATGTGACGTTTGCAAACTGGGCCATGATTGGTCGTTACCAGTCGACAGCAAGTGGCGAAATGTGTTTTTATAAGTATTATACATGGAAAAATAATGAAGTTATCGAATTCTAAACAAAATATTAAATTCTTACTGCTGAAAATGGCTCAATGAGTCAAGTATCACTTTTTGTATCAATGCTGACTACTACTTGGTACTGTTCATAATTAAAAAAAATAAAATAATTGTTTTTTTTCTGTGGGAAAGCAAAAAAAAAAGTCTACTAGAACGGCTACATTTTTTATTTGGCATTAATTGATGGAAATTGTCTGTAACTCAGTAACCAGAGCGAAGTAAGGTACGCAAACCCCCTGTACCTGTACAGTATTATGATTTTGGCTTTCAAATACAGTATCATTACGGGCTTAATAACAGTGATGAAAATGAAATGCAGTGGCAATTATGTATGTATGCATATTAATATGAGGAGGTGATTACACATTTAAAATAATTTCACCATCATTAACGGCTCTCTGAGGGAAACCATAATTATGATGGCCCGGAACGAAAATGAATTTGACATTCCTGCTGTAGAAGCTCACAGAGTGATATACTGTATATGTGTTTGGATGAGATTCTGGATAAAAGTGTAGTTATTTCTTTTTTTTACAATTTCAGTCAGTATGGCAGCGATAGATCCTTCTTACCCCAGAATCATAACTAGTAAAAAATGGACAAATGTGACACATTTTTGTTCCGGGTTCAAGCCTTGGCGGAGGTCTGCATAGTGAGTGCTAAACAGTTTTTTTTCTTAGTATTCTCCAACATGATTTATCTTGACCGCCTGGAATTCATTTTTTGTTTTGAGGCCAAGCAGTAATATCCATATGAAATATCAGTCAGATTTTTTGTTAGTGGGGGAAAGATACCGTGTACACCTTGTGTGTAGGAATCCACGCTGGGTCTGTAAGTCGATTCTGCACCACGTTGAGGTGTTGATGTCCTCCAATACTTCTTATTTATCTAACCTCTTCTGCTCGGCCCGTTTCTTCCTCTCTTTGACATTGCAAAGACACCAAAAGCGGCCCGGGACCACCCGAATCCTGACTCCCCCTCGCAGGTGGGACTCGGGACTTGGAGTTTGAGTTAAAAAGTGATTATTGTGTCTTGAAACAAGCCTGTCTTCACGCTAGCATGTCAAATAAAGCTGCACAGAGGGTGAAAATAGCCAGCGATGGAGCCGTGCCGCAGATCCCGAAGCCACGGCAGAGTGGCCGCCCGCCTGTTGCTTGATGTTTAACAAGCCGGCCTTTTAAACAGCGCTAATAAAACATCTCCTGCTGGGGGATAGGCTCTTCATAGACTTTTTTTTTTTCTTTGTTTTTTTTTTACTCTTTCATTTCGAGTGCACATTTTTCCTCTTCTCCCCCACGGCCATTCAAACGGCCTCTAATACGCGCGTCATGTTTTTTTTTTTTTTTACTATAATTGGAGTGATAAAATGCCAACAGCCTCCGCATTAGAGCTGCTGTAACTCATGTGCACTGCTTGGACATGCTTTTGTAAATGTGTAGGTGAATTTGAGGAAATATGTACTCATCTTACCAAAGATATACCATAAAATTAATCTGTTCCCTGATCACTGTTGTAACATTCATATGTCAAATCATCCATCCCCATTGAAATAAATGGGATTGCCAATAATCCGTTCCAATCTCTCTCCTCTCTCTCTCTCTACATATAAATAAATTAAAAAATAAAATAAATAAATAAATATATATATATTACATTTAACATTAAAAGTGTATTCAAGGATCTTCTCAAATAGTAGAAGCCAAACGTCATTTGTCACTTTTTAAAAAATGCACATGCGGCCGCCATTCTACCAGCTCTCCTGCTTGTCCGCGGGGGTGGGACGGGAGGGGGGGGTGCGCCGAACGTGCAAGCTTATCTTCATCATCATCTTCATCAGTTTCTGCAGCCGGCCTCACTTCATAGATGGATGTCCTCTTGCGGCTTTCAGCCATTTTCAAAGTATGCGGTGTGGTCAGGGGAGCTACGACGATGAATGGCTGAATCCGAAGCTTAGCGGCTACATGCTACAAACACTCGGAAGTGCGCATGCGCAGCAAGGGACGACCACGCACAACGTCGTTACGGCAGATTGATTGACGGGATCGAGAACCAATCGTTAAGATGAAAACACAGCGACAAATTATCCTTGAATGCACCTTTAACATATATAACATTTTGCGCATCATGAATTCATTGCAGCTACTTCTGGTGTTCGCGACTTGGCCACCGTACGCCAGTATAATACAGTCATGCAATTACTCACTCTTTGTTATAGACTATATTTTATTTGACAGTAAATTTTTAACTGGGAGTTGCATTCAATTGTTCTAAACCTCTTTTTTTTTTATATTTGTTTACTTGGTAATTGTATCGTTAATTAAAAAGAATATATATACAACAGTTTTCAAAAAACTTGTATGTTAGGTCACTCTTATCTCAAGGCAGTATCACCATTATCTGCTTAATATTACCCAGATTGCGCGTCCATATGACTTCACTGCAAATGAAATGTTAGTTTAGTCAACATTATTAATGGGAAGCAAATGATACTGGAGCTTAGCATTATGATCAATCATCTGGCCGCTGCTCTCCCCCAGAAAGAAAATTTCATCCTGGATTTTGGAGTCGAGGTTATTTTTATTTTTCCCAGAGCTGTCACGCGAGATAAACACGAGAAAGCAACAAGCAATCTCAGAGACTTTTGGCAGAAGACTGATGACATTCCAGTGAGCTTCTGGGGCCTCGGCCTCATGGGGTCCAGCTCCTCTTGACTGGGACTTTTACTATCCATGATTGGGTACAGAAAGGTCTGGCTAGAACCGCTCTGGTCTCAGTTGTAGAAATTGGACTCGGAAAAGAGTCAATCAGTGTTTATTTTTATGGATCGACTGAGGTTAAACACATTCTGCTCGCTGGCTGACCTCCCGTTTCTTCGACTTTGAGGGTCAAACTGTCACTATCGTCAAACCATTATTTTGATGTTTTGGACTGTCATGCTAGTGGAAAAAAAAACAAGCAAACTGCTATGTAATACAACTCAACCAAAACCTTTCAATCACTGCTACAACATTTTAAAATACTTGGCTCTGCAGGTACTAACATAGTACTAACATAAAGACCAAGATTAAAATACAGTGACATCGTAGTACAGTACTTGTAAAATGTACTTACTGTACTAAAATGTACAAATACTGTAAATAAAAAAAATAAAAAAACTAAGGTACGGTACAGGATTTAAAACTGGCCCGTTAAAGCTGGTTTCATGCATGGCTATCAGCTCTATTTTAATGTTTAATTGCATACTTGAGTTCAAAATTTGTACTTGTGCCATTTAATGAAATTATTTCAATGTTAGAATATTTTTATCACCATTTATGTGTACAATAAGTAAACTCATGCACTGTTTGTTTATACAAGGAACCCATACTTGAATTTCTACATTTGCAGCTTTTTTATTTTAAAATAACAAATTTTATCAATTTTGTTTGTTCCATAAGCCACATTACATTAGTGTTTCATATAATTTAATTTATCTTATTTTTTTTTTACATATTTAAAAAAAAAATTTGTTTTGTACCAAAAAATAAATGGTTTAAATACTCGGGATTACCGGTAATAATTTTTTTAATTATCGACTTGACCTAATTTTTCGAGGTACAGGACAAGCCATTGTTTGGTTGATGTTTAGTTTTCACTGCCGATGTGATGACATGTTCATAATCTCTTGTATGACAAAAACTACAAGAAAACAGTCAAAGTTGCCTTGTGCAATGCTTTATATGGTGCTCGATTCAAGGAAATGCCAGGCGGATGAATTTGGTACGGACCATTTTCGAACCAACAAAAACCGAGAGCTACGAAAACTAGGCCAAAATTTCCGCAGATATAAATAATTACTTGAATTTCCAGTAATCACAGTTTGATTTTCCCTCCTCCTCGCATTGACCTGAAATACATTTCATACACCGCTGTTTTACTGAACTCAATTTGCAGCTATCATTAGCCTATGTTCTGGAGGTTACAAGCTAAAAGCCATAAGGGGACGGGGGAGCATTCTTAATATTAGGTTTCCATTAGTTGGGATGCCGACGCGTTTGAGTCATTTCAATTAGCCTGTTGTCTTTGGACTACAATCTGGATTCCAACCCCCGAGCTGCATAATCAGCTGGCGCCTTGGGCCACATGAAAAAAAAAAAAAAAGCTTTCTTTGAACAAGATGTAGAACCATAAATATAACATGAGTAACTTCACTTAGGTGGCATAAATCCTCATTATTACATATGTGAACTGGATATCAAGTTATTTTGCAACGACTTGAAAACATGGTAGTGTTATTTATTATGTAATGTACTGTATGTGGATACTTCCTAATGGCTATCAAGTTGCTGTGCACTCTGAACCCCTCAAATGGTGCAATGGACTCCTCCCATCATGTCACCCGCTTGCAGCTACATTCTCAAATACACACACACACACACACACACACACACACACACGATGCACTGCACATTATCTCTCTGACCAGCTGTCACCACCAGATGAAACGGTATCTCCTTTCACTTCAAATAGTCATTTAAAAAAAAAAAAATAACATACCAAGAACTCATTTTAAAAAACGTTTTCCCACAATAAGTCCTTTACAGTAATTAATTTCTTCCAGAATCATAAAAGGTTTATTAATTGTATACAAGGTTATTTTAGTTAACTAAAACTAACGAAAAAACTAAAACTAAAATTCAAAAAACTATTTTGTAAATAAAATAAAAACAAAAATGATTTAAAAAAACAACAACAAAAAACTACATTTTATGTTTACAAAACTAACTCTAATTATAACAAAAATGTCCTTCCTTTTATTCTTTGGTAATTAATGTAATGCACGAGCCTTTGGGGATGATTTTAAATGTGATTTTAAGGAGATTTATTTTGATATTAACAGACGTCGCTCCCATGGTGTTTTTTGTTTGTTTTTTTGTTTTTTTAAATATTGTGCACATTTCTTTTAAAAACTAAAACTAATACTGAAACTAACTCAAACTAAACTAAAACTAAGCATTTATTGAATAACTAAAACTAATAACAACTAAGCACGTCCGCCTTCCAGTTCTGAGGACTCCGGTTCGAGTCCAGGCTCCGGCCTTCCTGGGTGGAGTTTGCATGTTCTCCCCGTGCCCGCGTGGGTCTTCTCCGGGTACTCCGGTCTCCTCCCACATTCCAAAGACATGCATGGCAGGTTAATTGGGCGCTCCCAATTGTCCCTAGGTGTACTTGTGTGCGTGGATGGTTGTTTGTCTCTGTGTGCCCTGCGATTGGTTGGCAACCAGTCCAGGGTGTCCCCTGCCTACTGCCCAGAGCCAGCTGAGATAGGCGCCAGCAGCCCCCGCGACCCTTGTGAGGAATAAGCGGTCAAGAAAATGGATGGATGGATGGATAACAACTAACAGAACCACCCTGAAAACTAAATAAAACTAACTTTAAAAAAAAAAACTCAAAACAAAATAAAAACGAACTAAAATGAAAATTCCCAAACTATAATAACCCTGATTGTACGTGAGTTAAATACTTGCACTTCGTATCACTGCAAGGCTCGCTGAGTCGCTTTTTTTCCCCCTCGAATTCAAGTCTGAACTGTACTCTGCTTCGGGGACACTCATCATTAGACGTTTCACAGTAACACCACATTTAAAGTCTTAGTGATGTAAATCGTCCATTTTTTTTTTTTTTCGTTCAAAATGTCAGTGACAATTTTATTTGAAATGCCAAACTACTTGTAGGAATAATTATGATCAGATTTCTGGGCACTATTGTCCAGATTTCAGTGCAAGAACCATAAATATTCTGACATTGTTGTGTTTTGTAACAAAGATTGTTGTCTCTATTTATGTCAGTTTTGCGGTAACTAGCAGTATTGCGTAGAAAGTACTTTTTAAAAGTGTCAGTATCTGTTGTCTCTTTGTGATGTGAAGATGAAACCCAAGCTGTCCCTCTGTGTCTGGTTCTGTGGCGGATGCAGGCAAGGGGGTGTCTCATGGAGGTAGCTTTATGCGGGTGTGCAGCTGCTGCTGGACTGAACTTACCGCTTGAAGGATTTGGGGCCTGCTTCACATTTCAAAGACCAGGACTTGTTGTCTTGTCTATGCGCTTAAACGCACGTCAAAATCCTGTGGAGACACTTGATCTTGTCACACGCTGCTCTAGGGGACCGAACAAAATGGATGTTTCAAAACCGATGCCAATTGTAATGTACGAAAAGTAATTCTGATATCCGATTAATCATTCGGTCAGCCATTACTTAGTTCGTATACGTACTGAACAGAATTTACTGTTTCACGCGAAAGTTAAGTAAGATTATATTGGCATTTAATGTGATTTATTATTGTGAAAAAGCCTCATCGGGCCCTACAAACTATCCTGCAGTTTTAGGCTTATGAAGCATGAAAGCATAATCGCGAGTGTTACCTAGCTGGATTAGCATAAACAGATATTCATCTGACATAATGTAACTGCCTGCTGTTGACCGTTTGTGGAGATGGACAAATACTGCCATCTGGTACTCGGTGCTAGCTCAACAAATCCCAGCATTCAGGGTCAGGTTTCCAGAGAAAAGCACAAAATTGCTCTCGCTAAGGTTTCTCTCACTTTGCCAAGAAAGCACTTAAGGTAGTTCTGACCCGCTGAGGTTCCACTTGCAGCTGGAGGCAACACTTAGAGGGACCATTGGCTTTTAGAGACCCAAAAAACTGCACCATATAGTGTTGAGTTTTCCCGATCACTGCCCGAAAGCGATATAATGTAAGTACTGTTCTGGTGCTACATAATGGAGCTAAATGAGCTACTTTTGGCATTACGCGTCTGCATTTAACTGTACTGTATATGTTTTCTGTGCAATTGAGCACGCAACGCAAGTCCAAACTCAGCAAATGGTGTTGTCAGATTGTAATCACAGCATGGCTAACTCATTTCCAACACTGAATTTACTACATCGTCGTCAAAGAACAGCATTTATATCAATGATTACCCAGATTACATATAATCTATAGTAATTACTCTTGCCCTTGGTTTTTGTTATTCTTTGGATATTTATTTGTGGGAACATTTATAGGTTTACTATTAAAGTCTGTTCCACGTTATAGTGCCCAAAGTTCTCCCTCAAAAGGCCTCTCATGCAATTTCATCTAAACTTGACTGAAAAGCAGACACAAAATTGTCAGTTAACCTTTTAACAGAAAAACTGTAACTCAATAAGCACAAATATTTTTACTCCCCCTCAATTACTGGAATATGTGGCTGTAAAAAGCCCAACTCTTAAGACAAAAACATTCATAGCTATTTGAAAATATGGAACTGGCAAAAACAGATTGAACTGGAGGTGTAGAATTTTCCTCATCATTATGGCGACAGGGCCACAATTATCTTGGAATAGTTTTGATGCCGGCTGTAATGTGCGCCGTGCCTATCAAGAACATCAAAACCATGCCTGGAACCAATGCCAGAAGTTCCCTTCGCAAATGAGTCCCATATGGTTTCAAGAAAAACAACTCGGCTGAATTTATACAGAACCGCTATATCTTTGCGGACTGCACAGTAGTCTGACTTGATGCTTGCTTAAACGTGTTTGTCTTAGCGTTTAGCACATCCCAACGAAGCCATCGTTCACACCGTGATTTGACGCACATCCTTGATGCAACCTTTTCTCTTTCACCAAGCGATCAGGCAATATTGACTGTCTCAGCCGTAACAAAAGATCTGGTATCTTTTCAAAACTTGCTGAAATGCTCACATAAACTGGCTGCATAGAGGAAAAAAACTACTTGTAAGATGACGCTGTAAAAATCGCTCAAGGATGTTTGATCGGTTTTGTATTCATTGTTCCCTTAGAGGAGAGAGAATATATTTTTTTGTTTGTTTTGAGTTTTGTTGTATGCTGTTTGTATTTGTTGCTGCTCCGTATGTGATTAAGAAAGGTGTAAAATTACGGTAAGATTTATGCTAATTTCTATTAGCACGTCTATGTGTGTTTTACATTACGTTAGCATTAAGCTAACTAGCTTGCTTGGCGACAGGCGCGTACGTGCGTCCTGTTCGATTTTGAGCATGAGAGTCACATTATGATGTTTTTAACTTTTGTTGGTTATGTGCATTTATATAAAGATCTTTTACGTCGTAGCATTTGATCTCTCTGATTGACTGTTAGGGCGTGAATTAAAGGGTATGTCGATCGAGTGATGAAAGCCAAACTGAATATATCAGGTAGGATTTACTTTCAAATTACACAATAACTTTGAAACAGCCTATGGGTGTGCTACGTGTGGGAGTACATTATGAGTGCAAAAGATAGTGGCATGCATTTTTTTTTTATATATATATATATCTCGCCCCCGTAAAGACGAAGAGCTTTCCTGTTGCCTTTTTCTAACAAGGAGGAATAGTGATTAGTGCCGCCATTGGTATAGAAGGGTATTACTTCTCAAACATGTGCAAAAGGTTATTGTTATTGTTATTATTGGTGTCTGCTGTGTGTGTAATTCCACCACTTTTCCGGCGTGATGTGCCGACGGTCAGGTCTGTTCTACAAGCGGTAGGCCTTGGTCAAATTTGCTGACGTCGGATTGCGTCATTTGTGAAATGATGTTCGACCCTGAAGCAATGAATTCTGGGTTACCGGTAATTTGAGACCAATTTTGCTGGTTCCCGAAGACGTACTCGCTACGAGTTGGCTAGCTAGCTAATGAGACATATTGTCTACTAGGGGTGTGAATTGCCTAGTACCTGACGATTCGATCCGTATCACGATTCATAGGTCACGATTCGATTCAATACCGATTAATCCCGATATGAATTTACAAGTCGATTCAGTAAACTTATACATGTACACTGTAAGATTTGTATGAAAATGGATTATTTATTGATCTGAAACTTCAATCTTAGAACTGTGAGCCACTGTATTTAACAAATAGGTTTTAACATTTTTCATGTTTGAACAGCATTGAAATAAAATATTAAGGTTTAATGTTCCATTAATATAACATTCTTCCATGCTTAAGGTGTGAAAGTTTTGTGGAATATTTTTCCATCAAAAATGGATGTTAAAAAATCGATTCGGCTGCCTATTGAATCGATTCGAGAATTGCGTGCTGTAGTATTGCGCTATATTGCCGAATCTATTTTTTTTAGCACCCCTATTGTCTACTAATCACTTATTTTTTACACATTAAATACAGTTTTAACTTTTGGGCTGCTGGGAACTTAAAATAAGAGACCATGAGGAGGGTATTTTTGGAGAAATCTCAAAACTAACCTTTGCCACACGCGGACCCTTTATCCCGAGTGGGTCACGTTTGTTTGTAATGTTGAGTAGCTGTACACTAACACTGGTGAGTAATAGCAAGGTACTTTAGTGTCAGTATGGTTGAGCAAGATCTTATTTAGCAGAACGTATTATTGCATGTCCAAGTTTATAATTGTGCAAACGTTCTCAGGCTCATGTTTTACACATCAGTGCTTGTCGTCTCCCTGTTTTTGTCATCGATAGGGGGAAGGAGGCCGCTACTGCTGTTGCGGCATTTTGCCCAGAATGGTAAGACGGCTCGGGTTTCTTTCCACCAAATTCCCACTCGACTACCCAGAAGGCTATGCGGCTTATTCGATGGCCTTAATGAGACCTCGTGTAGGATTGTGCATGGTCAGGCAGTGGGCTTTAAGTGTGATAAACTGCCATGTTTTTCTCTCTGCGTCCATTTTAGTGCTAACAGGTGGATCATTCGGTTTTTATGACTTCATCTGTTTTTGTTTGTTTATTCTCACTTGTGTTTACAATAAAAGATTATGCATATGTATAAGGGTGTGGGTGTGCGCACAGGCCTGTCAGCCTTGGTAAAATTAGAACATCACTCTTGAGTGCTGACAGGGGAAAAAAATGTAGAGGAGGGCAGCGCTGGTGGAATTTTTGGAGATGACATGGCCTATCTGTCATGAGGTGCAGCTGCTCCTGTCAGGTAAGGGAGGGGGAAGCGGTGGAGGAACAGAATGATGTGTATATCAGGCAAACCAGAGGGAAGTCTGATGGTAAAATCAGACCACTTGTGAAGAATGCGTGGAAAACTTTGGCATCTTGATGCCTTAAAAAAAAATCATTTCTAAATCTTCATTTAGTCAGCTGTGTTAGCCCCCCGACTCTCACTGCCCTGACCCTAGTGGTTAGAGTGATACAGAAAATGGATTTATTAATGGATAGTATAGTTAGGGAAAGAAGAGTTTAAGCCGCATCCCAGGATGCATAATGTTTGACCTTAGAGGTCCCACTGTATG
Organism: Festucalex cinctus; assembly: GCF_051991245.1. Taxonomy (NCBI): domain Eukaryota; kingdom Metazoa; phylum Chordata; class Actinopteri; order Syngnathiformes; family Syngnathidae; genus Festucalex; species Festucalex cinctus. The sequence continues at coordinate 15,651,594 of NC_135415.1, read as the reverse complement.
CTAATTCTAAAGTCTAAAATGCTCCTTGCTTCTTCTTTGACTTTGCGTGTGTCTGTGTGTTCACATTTGCATTTTTACATCAAACACACACACACAAATCCATTTCCCTAACACAGACTATACTGAGACTTGTTATCTTAAGTTCAAAGCAAAGCCCGGGTGTCTCTCTTCTGTGAAGAAGCTTAGCCAACCCTTCGAAAATGCTTTTATGATAAGAGCTAATTGTGCTGGTGTGATTGATATCAGACATTTAAGACCTAATCACGCTAACCTTTTCCCGCTGCTGGGAACTGGAGCTCTATTTTTAAGACCTGAATCATTTGGGCTTCTAGTTATTGAGAAGATAACAAATAGGAATCTTTCAGATCATCTTTCAATAATAAAGAATAAAACAAAGACCCGAAAATGTCATGTTTTCTTGCGAGATATTAGAACAGAAATTATGAATGGGTGCAATTCAAGTACTACCACTAAACAAGCCATCTAAATATGGCTCACCGTAAAAGTGAGGTGTCACTACTTGTGTAGCAAATCATAAGAATAGTGATGTGAAATCCTTGCATCAGACTTCATAACCACTTGAAATGCACAAATCTTTAAAGTTTTCAGATGAAACAATGTCTGAACCATGTCTGGTTTAAAAATATTTCAAAGTGGCTCATTATAACAACTCCAGACAAAAGAGGCCAGTTAGATAACAGCGCTCAAGGTTTTCATCACCTCTCTTTGGAATGAGATGCGCTGACAGACAAGTAAAAGTGATCAAGCTTAATGTGATCAACTGTACTTCAAGTAGGAGTTGATGCAGGCAGTTATCCTTTAAGTGGATTCCTAACTTGTCAATATGCCAACAAGTTTGGTAAAGACACTGAAGTCCGCCTGTGATATTTAGAATTAGGGTGTATGCAGTCGATGATATAAGTTTTAGCAGTGGAGCGAGTCCATTTAAATGTAATGGAACATCGACGTTAGCTTAGCATCTGCTGTAGCATGTCGTAGTGACCCATTTGTACCTAAGGCTGTTGTTTTTACTGGAGTGAGTAGTGTACACATCTGTTTCTCAACCATGCTATTTTTGGTACAGTGCGCACTTTGTTGTTGTTGTTGTTGTTTTAAGCCCTTATCTAATTGTAACACAAAGTGAAAAAGGTAGCGCTAACATTGGGGCTCATCCCCTCAGTCACCAACAAGGTACATTTGGATACACTTTAAAACTTTTCAAACTGTTTGTAGCTTTTAAAAAATATATGTACTTACCGGTACAATAATTTTATACCGTACGGGGAATTTTTAGGCGATGAAAAAAGTGCAAATCAGTACCGGTGTATTTAGGCCATGAAAAAAAGTATTTCAATGTAAAAGACAATTGGCTCAAAGAGACAAGCTGTACCCCAAATTAGTCCCTTGATTTGAGGTTCCACTGTACTTCTTGCACGTAGGTTTACATCGAGACATACGGTATATTATTGTAATTGGATTACATTTATACGGTGATATGAATTTAGGCTACATATTCCATCCCTATTTTGCCTCAGCTGCTTTATCGAAAGCTCCATTCAAATTGCAGTACATGGGAAAAAAAAAAAGTCCTGTAAATATCACCTTTCTGACATTTATGAGGTTACCTTTACTAGCTGCTGTAATGGTAAACTAGCACCAGCGTAAACTCCTGCGATTAGTGTCATTGCCTGTGACAAGGTGCCTTTGAAACAACCATGTTGACGAACGCCAGGTTCGCGAGCGACACCGCTCGTGACTTTATTACGTGAAGCCGAGGGCAGCGGCTCTCGCGTTCTCGATCCTTTCCTAATTTTATCACTTGGTGAGGGCCGGCCATTTTAGAACCGAATGTCGCCACAGGCTTCTAATGAGAGGAAACTGCCCGCTTATTTTAACGGCTACTCTTGCGACTTCTCGTCTGGCAGTCCTCCCCATTTTTGCGGCTGCAGTCAACCAGAGACGCAGAAGGCCTCTTCCTTAATCCCTGACATCTAAGTTTGAAGCTAAAAGCGTATCATTAGGGCTCCTCCTGAGTATTCTGTCTGGAGGAGCTTGATGGAGGGAATCATCGGGGGAGGAGAAAGGTCTTTAAGTTGGTATTATCCAGCCATCGCCGCATTTGTGATAGCCCCATGCTGACTGATGGTCTGCTCCTTTATCTTCATTCACGGTGGACGGATTGTGACAGAAAGTATGTCTGGAAAGAAGAAGGGCTAGATTGTTGGCTCGGAGATGGATCAGAGGTCTGCCTTGTGCTTGGATGGATGAGTGTGTTTGCTGGGGGTTTGTCGAAGTGGGCCCAGACTGGCAGGCTCCTTACATAGACAGCTCGAGTACAGGAAATTACTGCCATTATGCCAGATGTCCACTCAATTTCTCGCACATGCTGATTGATACGGTATGTAATGGAGTCTAGGCTTAAGCACTGCCATTGGACTGAAACCAAATTATTGTTCATTTTTGGGTGGAAAATTTGACCAGACCTCCGTCATCGACTGAGGAAAATGAACAATTCAATAATGGAGGTATTGTTTTTGTGTGTATAAAAACATTTCGATGGTCACTGAACTTTTTTCTTCGACTGTAGAACCGTCTTTCTGAATTGTCCCAGAGTCTTTCCACTGTACTAAATGTTGATCCGTATCGTCGGATTAGCACTGGAATTTAGTTGAGGACTGCCAAAAGCCTCCAAGTCACGTTTGTGAAGGTGAACGAGTTAGCAGGCCCTCAAAGCATCATAAAAAAAAAAGAAAAAAAAAAAAGTATCTTTAAAGCAAGCCAGTGCACATCCGCACCTGCATTCCGATCAGCTGAGAGGACGGCCAGAGGGTGAGCGATCAGAAGGAAGGTGAGGACGGCACGGAATGAAATCATCAACTTTTGGCCGTCGGACTCACCAACAGTCATTTGGGAGTCAGAGTACAGTGGCACCTTGAGATTTAAGTGATTTATGAGTTTTTAGTCTCCACAATAAGCCGTAGTGTTAAGTGCAGGTTTGTTCGCTTACTCACTCTCTCTCTCGATGTATTATTATCAGTATTTCTAAAAGTTTTTCCTTTTAATTTCTAGTATTTAGTATTTGAATGTTCAGAGCTCTCAAACTGGGACTCTTTTGAGTCCAAGGACCCCTTACAGTGGAGACATTTTTTCCAAGGACCATCTCATAATTCTAACACCGATTAAACATCCAACTGGCATAAACTATGAATCAATCCATTTTAAAGATGCTTGAATCACATTCATTTCAAACGACTTATGCAAGTGCATTTTTCTCATCTCTGGTTACAGTGAGCAAGTGTGGGAAGTTTCCGACTTTTGGAAAAAGACTAAACAAATTCCTCCGGGCCATCTCAGTCTTAAAGTAGTTTTTATTTCGAGTGTGATTTACTTATTTCCATCTTAATAGAGCATTTGAGACTTAGTTGGCTTCATTTGAAAGAACTGTTGCATCATCTCGCTGTTGTGCTTGTGGGATTGTTCAACAAAGGTGTTGACTCATTAATTGTAATTGCCTTAATTTTTACTCTGGTTCTGATTTGGTTTTACGACACACTTGGTTGCTCACTATAGGTAACATTAAGCTTCCAGCTCATTGGTCCTTCAACCCCAAAATGAGTAGTATGCTCAAGCATCTCACAAGTCTATCAGATGACTTACACATTTTGCAGCTTCATAATTGGGAGCCAATTCACTATGAAACTGGTGTCTATAAAGAGGAGGTCAACCCCCAAGAAAAAAGAAAAACTCTTGACAATAATATGTTCTATGCAGCCGCACTCGTCTAACTACGGTATTCTGGTTAATATTGCGTTAATGGAATGAGTTAAGCAGCAAAATCAAACAGTTTTTATCAATATCAGAAGGCGGCCATTTTGCCACTTGCTGTCGAGTGAAAATGACATCACAACCAATCACGGCTCAGCTTCAGAAAACAGGTGAGCTGTGATTTGTCGTTTCCGGAGCCCTAAGCAACTGTGATGTCATCTCCAGTTGACAACAAGTGGCAAAATGGCTGCCCCCTGAGATGGATAAAAACAGCTGGATTTGACTGTATAACTCATATTCCGCAAATGTAATATTAATCTGAATGTCATGTTCAGACTAGTGAGGTCACATCTTACATATTATTGTTAAAAAAATGTTTCAGGTTGACTTCCCTTTTATCCCTTTAATAGCCAATATTTATTTGTCGAATAACGAAGCCTCATTGTCTTCCTTCCTCTTTGTGCAGCTATGTTGATTCAATTCAAGCATTAGATTGTGTTTGCCATGAATTCTGCTTGACCCATTCCAAAAACAAACCTGCATCTTGAGAAATTAAAAGTGAGTCCACTGTAAGGATTTACAAGCAAACTCCTGTCCAGATTTAAACTGTCGCTTGTTCAAAGTCTGCTGGTGTGCTGAGCAACTGTGTGGCGTCTTCCTTGCTCCCGCTGCCATGTTAGGAGTGGAACAGGCCGAGTGAGTCGCAGCGAGGGAGTCGACTTGTTTATTTTTGTCAGTTGTTCCTGCGATTGGAGCATCACGTCATTTAGCGCGCAGTGAAAACTTTTCCTCCCGGGAGTTTACAGAAGAATTGCTCACTCATAATCAAACCTTTATTTATCTTTACACAGGGAGGAATATTATCCTCTCGTTTTGTTTATCTGTGCTCTAACCCAGTACGAAGTGTGCTCAGCCCCAACCTTTAGCGATGCGGCTGCCCGCTGGGAAGAAGCTATAAATTTCAGCCAAGGAGTCGTAACCTCGTGACTTGAAGTGACTTCTTTTTGCTCCTACCTGACATTGCTGAATTAGCCCGCCGCCCTGATGGATTACCTGCGTTTGACCTCGAGTGTTGACTGCGATGAATCTGTCCAAAGTCATCTGCAGAGTTATAGCCGGGCTGTTATCAGCTGAAAACAAGTTGTTGTGGCAAAACATCAGGAATGAACTTTGCCAAGCTGATGTGCTGCCAAAAAAGAGGAGGAAAAAAATGGAAGATTCTGACTGTAGTCATTGAGCAACGCATCCGAAAAATGTCAGGCACAGCCATGGCACATATCTGATCGTGATTACTGATGATGACCTTTCCTCGCGAAGTGATTTGTGCTTCGAGTGTGCAACATGTGGATTGGTCACGGTAATCCACCCGGAGTCAAGAGTTCATGGAGGAATGATGCATCTCTGTTATGTTCGACATGTGCTTTTTATTTAGTCGCCAGGCAGCCTTATCAGCACTGCTGGGAAGGGAATGGGCCCCCGCAAATGTCTGCCGGGACATTGGCAACTTGGGGCGGACTTTTGAAGGCATTCTCCCAGTCTTGCGTTGTGTAGCTTATCTTAATTGTTGGTCAACAAATGCTCACGTTTTGTTCAGATTCTGGAATAATAAGACAGGGCTTCTCGAACTTTTTCAGCCTAATATGATCGGTGGCTGATGGATCGGAGCACAATATCTTAACCAGATGTATGACAAAAATGCTATTTTAAATATGGACAAAATATGTGCAAATTACATGCTTTTCATATATTTCATTTTTCATAATGCATTTGTCAATGCATGGATAAAAGTTCTAGTATCATGTAGGGATGTAACGATATCACAAATATCGTGATATCGTGATATTAAAACTGCCACAATATATCGTCATGTCACGATATTAAAAGTAGCACGTCTGTTAAAAAAAAAGTCAGGCTGATTTTCATTTGTGCAGTTTTAGCACCCTCTGATGTCTAGTTTTTTTAATGCAGTTTAATTTTCACAAGGCATGTTTTGGCCCTTCTATGTTTTAAGTCCCTGCTAATGGTCATGAAGGGGGACATAATATGCCTTTCAAACAAATCAATATGTGGAGGAACTCGATGTGTTTGCATTAGCAACTACGTGCCTCAATATTAAGTGTTATTAGAGATTGTAGGTTGTTTATATGCATTGCTGTAATGTACAAAAGCACAATTTGTGTGTATTTTTTTTAGTATGTCATTTTTTTTACATTATTGTGACCTTTTTTTGTATCGCCAACCTCCCCACAATATCGTGATAATTATCGTATCGTGACCTTCATATTGTGATTTTGTATCGTGATGTTTGGATATCATTACATCCCTAGAATCGTAACCCAACAACAAAGGGAGGTTTGAACCAAACGTCAAAATAACCACATATTGTGATTAAAACTCCCCCAAGAGGTGCATAAAAATGAGCAACAAACAAACATTAAGTCCAAATATTCATTATTATATATTTAATATTATTGAGGTAGTATGTTTGTCATGGATATCATTTCAAATCCCCCGGTAGTATAAGACCTAGTCTACATGCAACTAAGACATATCTGCCATCTAGTGGTAAATGCTGATATTACAACTACAGCCGACACATATTCACAGTTCTGCACCCTCGGATCCGCATGGTCGATGATTTTATTTTTATTTATTTATTTTTATTATCCCCCCCCCATTTTTCACGGAAAACAAATATTAAATGGTTATCAGCATTTTTTTTTTTCAAGAATTATTTGGGTCAGTAAAACAACAACAACAAATTTTGTCTTTTTTTTTTCTTCTCTAAAAACATTTTTTTTCCCAGTGACTAATCAAGGGGCCACTTAGATTCTGGTCCCCTCTAATTTAATTATGTAATTACTGTGTTTTTATAAAGTACAATATTTTAGACTGCTATGTATTTTTTTCTTTAAAACACATTTTGTTGGGGAGGCGGAAATGGATGTATGGCATTTTTATTGATTTTGATACGGCAAGATTATTTAACATACAAGTGGTTGTTTTTTTGTTTGTTTGTTTGTTTTTAAAGTTACAAGCGTGGTCCAGGAAAATGTACATGAAATTTCTATCTTAAGACGTCATCATTGTATTTGTGTTTAGATGACTTTCTTGTGGCGAGCGTGGTAGTTTCTACAGTCATCAATGCGCAGTCTGACAAAATTCAGGCAGTTGTTTCATGGCCACACAAAACTTAAGACGGTTGTACAATACAAACAATTGTCATGAACCAACATAAACAAGTGGCCACGTTCAATAATAGTATACATGTAGCATGATGGAAGAGACTGTAACTGTTCTGTATTGGATTGTTCTTTGATTCAAAGTCATCACTTTTAGTATGACTACAATGGCAGGAAGAGAAAATAAATGACTCGAACAAAAGCTTTTTGTTTCTTTGTCCGTGTATTAGTTGGCAGGCTACTTTCGGGTTCATGGTGAATGACGCAAGACATTCGGATCAGACGAATGGAACGCTAACATGTATTTCTTGGACAGGCTGAAACGTTTCATCATGACTGCTCACAGATATTTAAAAAAAGTCTTCAGTACATGTGAGCGTGTTTTTTGAGAAAATGCTGCTGACTGAGAAGCAAGCAGCCTTGCAGAACAACACCTCTCGCCTTCACATTTTCACACTTAGCAAACAATGGAACAGTGTTTGGATCTCATTCGGAAAGTCACTAATACAATAGACCATCTTTGAATATAAAGGAAGCTTACTTTAACTCAAGTCTTTTTCTCTCGGAATTGTTAGTATTTTGATGCCATCAAGTCATACCCAAGTACAGTACAGTGGTGCCTTGAGATATGAGTGACCCCCCCTTTGACTTCACAGGTCAAAAAAAAAAAAAAAGGGGGGTGTAAACTTGAGACACGAGCACTTTTTGGTGGCTGTGAACTCAAATGTGTCACAATAAGCAGGAGTTTGACAAATAGTGTACAACTGATCAAAAATGAGGCTTCAAGCTGTCCAAATTCACTGTGATTGAAAGTTTACAACTTATGTGAGGTATGGTGAGAAAAAGGCTTCAAAATGCTGTGGCAATTGTTTTGATATTTTCAGAGCTTGAAGTGGACATGAGTAGAGACGTGCATGTGAATGTTGCTGACGATTCAAAGCATTTTTTTTTCTGTCATTAACTCATTCACTCCCAACCATTTTCACTTAAGTATTTTCCTGGATTTTGACTGATTTTTCAAGGCCCGCGAAATATTATGTTCTATTGCTATAAAAATATGGAACAAACCAAAAGAGAGATTAGTCTCTTCTTTTATCAGGGAAAAAAAGTATATTCCTATCTGTTTCCGCTGTGCAGCAATTAGCAATAGAACATAGCTAAGTTTCATCGTTTTTCACAATTCTGCTTAGAACTGTGGGGAAATTAGCTTGTTTTAACATGGCCTGGTTGATCTCTTATACTCTGCTGCCACTCAACCGTTTTCTGCAGTAGAGAGACTGCATCAAAGCCTTCTCTATGTTCTGGCATAAAAAAATAAAAATAATTTTTTTTAAAAAACAACAACGTATAAATACGTCTTTGGGACACTTAAAACATTTAAAATATGACGTATTTATACGTTTTTGGGAGCTAATGAGTTAAACACCATTTAGCTTTTTGTATGTATGCAGTTGTGCTCATAAAATGACATACGCTATGTAAACTTTCAAGCACAACTGTATAATAAATATTAAAAAAAAATGCTGACTACCTTGCGGATTTCACTTGTAGGTGGGTTTCATGTGACGTCACGACAAGCGCCCAACCTCAGATGGTGGGCAGGAAGTAATTTCCCCATAGGAGAGAGTTGAGAAAATGCCGAACTTTTGTGCTATTTATGGCTGTACCAGCCGGTCTAATCGAGAAAAAAAAAAAAAAGCTACTTTCGCAGCCTGAAAGTAGTAACCCATAAATGTAATTTAAAAAATAATAATAAATTGCCAAATGAAGACTGCGGATCTGAGTTAAAAACCTTCGTCTGAAATCCGGAGGAGCAAAGTTGGACAAAGCTCGTATATGCAGTGATCACTTTGTGAAAGGTAAGGATACAGTAATGAAACTACTTACATAGCTGAATAAAACTCTCAACCAGCCCTTGTGATATTACCAGAAACATAGCTAACCGTGATAATACTATGTGGAGTTTGTTCTACAGCTTGTGTGTCCATGCTAGGTGGCTGTGTCTTTGTTGTTAGCAATGCTAGCTACGTTAGCTATCACAACGAGTGGTTCTTAAATTGAGGTCCTTCTTCCAGGAAGGCCACAACATACGTTAGACTTCTGAGAATGGTTAACCTAGCAACACGTAGAAAATAGCAGGTAAAGTAACAGTTAGCCACCTAGCTTGTAGCCTGATGCCAGTGGAACCTTTGTGTACATTTGAGTTGAAAAGAGAATGATCCTGAATCACATTTACTCACCTGAACAAAAACAAGACGACAGTCAATTAATGCTTCTTTTGATTCAAATTCGCTGACCCAACCACACACTAAATAGTTGTAAGGCTCCAGGCTTTTATACGCCTTCATTTGGCTAGCGGTGTAGTACGATGTTTGGAGGATGAGGTAGTTCGCGATGTCGATCGCCTCCACACCAGGCAAATCCGACACGAGTACGGAAAAATCTCTTTTCCTCAGAGTGTAAGGATCATATCCGACATATTTTAATATTTTTAGAGCCTGTCAGCTACGTCCAGGCTCACCCAACACTTTTGCAAAGTCTCTTTCCATCATTTTCAATGGGTGTTCCCTACTTCCTGACCCCCAGTTGAATTTCGCTGCACCGCCGGAATCACGTGATTGCAACCAACATTGCAGGTATTTTATGGAATTTAACACTAGCTAAAAATGAGAGAACGGTGTACTGTATTCTTTATCCTCTGCGAGGAATGACTACTGAATCCTATTCGAGTTTTAGACTGGCATCATTAAAAAAAATAACAACTAAATTAAAATGTATATGCATTATTTATTTTGTCATCATTCGCAGGCTGGCCTGGTCCCTCTTACCCGCAAATAGCGGCGGTCCCGATATGGATTATGATATGGAATAACCATTGTGAAAACAGAACGATAATCTTTTGCCATTTAGACTTAATAATCCAGTGCCAGCAGGATTTTGGCGAGTTCATTTCCTCCTTAAAGCAGCTTTATTTAAACAACATAGGCCATGAGCACTTGGTGTGGGGGTAACTGTAAATGGGCAGTGGTCTTGGAAGATTAAGGCTTTAAAAAAAAAAAAAAAAACATAATTATTGAACGTGGTAACCGACCAGTATTGGTGCACTGTGGAGTTGGAATAGAGGCCTGTCTGTCTGTACTGAACAGCTGCAGGAAGAGCAGCCCTTTGCCTTTCTTAGACATGTGGAACGAGTGTGTGTGCACTTACAGATGGGATGGAGGAGGGGAAGCCGAAAAAAAAAAATCTGACAGTTTGAACAGCCTACCCACATCTGTTTATTTAGAAAAGAAAGCATTGTGTCATTGAGTTATTCTAACAACCTACTTGAGGGCCAGCGTTAGTCCCACAATGACGGCTTTTTAAATACACAGTTTACACTCCGATGAAGTGGCCTCATAACTGTGCCAAAATGCGGGGGGGGGGCATGCTTGGGTTTCACATTCCCGCCCGCACCACTTGACGTCTCTATAGCCGAGTGCCATGCCAAAGGTTGGTCCGGGTGGGGAGAGTGATCTACTGGGGGTTGTTTGGGCGCATTTGTTTTGGACTTGTGTGCCTGATGTTGTAAACTGGTACTTTTTTGAGCTTTGAGGACAGCCAGAAGGACGAGAGCGTTTACTGTGTTGAATTCCTTTCAAGTGAATGCGTTGCATCATGGAAAGACCAAGCCTGCAGATTCTTGAGTCCATTCCGAGAATTGTGTTGTCTGATTGAAGCTTTTCAAGCATTCTCACCGTTTTATACTCGGCATGTCAGAGGTCATGTGTTCGGTGAGGTGACAGCTGGTTGGGGTGGCCACAGGCCCAAAAGCAGATTGTAGAGGTCTTTCTGTGTTTGACTCACCTGCTTTCAAAAAAGTGCTCCCCCCCATTCTTCGGTACACCTGGCACACAGACAGTGGAAAAGAAATCCACGAGCCAAAACATTTCGGTCTCGAGTGGAGGAGTTATGACGTTTTGTTGGATGATTGCTCGGACGCTTAACAGCGCATTCAACTGACGGAAAGCCGATTAGGCGTTTCCAAGAAAATGAATGCACAATTGTTGGATTTTGGGCAGGAAGAGTCGCAATGATTATTTGAAGCAGTGTTTCCAAAAATGGGTCACAGATCAATTTGTTTTGGGTCGTCAACCGTCAGAGTAAAATGCTGTACTTACAGAGTAGCCACACGTTTTTTTTGGTTAATGATTGTGGGCTGTTGGTTGTCAACATACAGTGGAGATTAAAGATTTACACACCCACAAATTTCAAGTTTTTATGATTTGAACAAATTTGGGATGGGCCAGTACAGATTACCAGCATTATTTGAAGGTTTTGGTACTCGTGACGGTGGACAATACCAGTGTCAGCCGACCACTTGTGAACACTTATACGATCTGAAATTAGAAGAATAAAAGATTGAAATTAATTTCATGCAATTTTAAGGAAAATGCTATATTGGGACATATCTTTCCTTAAAATGATCGATCATTGCTTTTTGGGGGAATTTTATGTCCTAGTGTTATCAATATTTGGAATCGGTGAGTACTCAAGTTGAGTACTTGTACTCAGGGCTGGACGGGCACAAAAAAAAACAAAAAACGGCCTTGGTATTTTGACTTCGGCCCACCGGCCCAGCCAGTCTTGCCTAACTTGTAGCTCTGCCACTGATGTTCATTGACGATGTTTCAATTTGCTTGCTATCTATATAATCGAAATTGATTAATGGACTGGAACTTCTAAAATATGGGCCAGTCTCTTGTGGTAAAATGTAGGAAAATAATCATGAAAAAGCACTGCATCGGCCCCAAAAGAGGCCGACCCACTGGGCATCTGCCCTGTATGCCACATGACCAGTCCAGCAATGGTAACGACTCAAACATCCCAAGAAAAAATAGTACCAAGATAAATCATTTCAAAACTTTTGCTCCCATTATTGTGGCCTATAACCTTCACACCTAAATTAAAATTTGCCACAGATAGGCTGATTTCCGTGGAAAAGTACGTAGTCATATGTCGATCAACGCCTTCCATTGCCGATCACAAAAACGATCACCCACATGAGCCAACTAGAGAGCAACCCGTGCGCAGTGTACCCTTTGTGATTCATCAATTAAACGAAAACATAACTGAGCGATTAATCGATAATTAAAATAATGGTTAGTGGAGCAGCTCTAAAATTGAAAAAAATGCACGGATAATCCATGTGATCGGAAACAGTGTCGGCCGATGACACTCATGGTTGATTGTTATCGAAATCAGCAGCATAAATCCCTGATCGGAACTAGGGATGTAACAGTATCTAAACATCACAATACGATATCACAATATGAAGGTCACGATATGATAATTATCACAATATTGTGGGGAGGTTGGCAATACAGCAAAAGATCACAATGTAAAAAAATGGCTCATACTAAAAAAAAAAAAAAAAAAAAAAAACCCAATATTGTGCTTTTGTACATTGTAGCTATGCTTATAAACAACCTACAATCTCTAATAACACTTAATAATGAGACACTTACTTGCTAATTACTTGCACATTCAGTTCCTCCACATATTGACTCGGTTCACAAACATATTATGTGCCACATCATATTAAACATATTAAAGGCCAAAACATGCCTTGTGAAAATTAAACTGCACTAAAAAAAACTAGCCACTGGAGGGTGCCAGAACTGCACAAATTGAAATCAACCTGACTTTTTTTTTAACAGATGTGCTGCTTTTAATATCGTGATATTACGATATTGTCGTTATCGTTACATCTCTAATGCTTTTTGGCCAAAATTCCAAAGAGCCAGTCAATTTAACTGTGAGATTGGAGAATTTGTCACACATTAAACTTTGTAACCTCTACTTTTTTTTTTTTTGTACGAATTTCTCTGGTTTTCAAGATGCAGTTTTTCTTTTTCTTTCTTATTTTTTTTTATTGAAGTAACTGAAGAAAAATGTCCCTGTAACACTCTTTTGGGAAGACACCAGATTCCTGCCTAGAATCTAAATTACATACATGATTCCAACCAATACCACAAACGGACATTGTTGTAGATATGACCTGATGTGGGAAAAGTAAGCATATATTGCACTGATTCCTCTTTGCAAAACTTTTGGAATTTGCTTCAATCACTTCCCTGATCAAGCATTGACGTTCCACTTTGATGAATCGCTCATTTGACCTCATGGCTCTCGTTATTGAAACTTGGAGCGGAAAGGCTTTTAAGTGTCTTCCCATTTTTCATTTGGACTCCAGATGATAGGAGTGGCTTGGTGGTTTCTCACTTACGGTCTGTTTGACTTGGCGCTCACATACAGGCCATTTATTTTAATGAGCTTTTATTTTCGTTGTGAATCCTGGCTGCGTTGGAAGTGTGCGTTCGCAAAGCACCCAAAAAGCGTGTGTTGTTTCGGGACAGTCTTGAAAGGTATTCGTGTGCAACAATGTTCAATGGACTGTATTAATAAGGGTCAGCAGGACTGGTGCCCATTTGACATGATGGATGACTTTAATCATACTGATTAAAGAACCCCCCCACACACACACACACATAGTGCTTAGAACACTTCATTTAACACTAACCTCATTTTGTACGGATTATGAAAAAGGGACACTTTGCATTTTAGGTTTGTATTAAACTTAGGAAATAATCACAGCTGCCAGGTTTGCTGCATGCAAAAGTCCAGTGTGGTGTCATCCACCACATCGAAACTTTTAATCTCGTACGCGTCGTTGTGCAGTTGCAAGCCCAACAGATCAGAAGAAATCTCCGGAAGAGGACGGAACACGCGGAGGGCAAATTAACAGGCAGACATGAGGAAGGAAATGAATGCTTAATCTCGCTTGGTTCTGTTCCAAGTGACTTATCACTTGCCATTATCGCTGCTTTGAAATCCCTCAGAGGAAGCAATTTGAATGGATAGTTCCTCCAAAGTCATTTCCTGTATTTGGATATTTCCGCATGGTGACGGGACGCCGCTATCCGATAGCTGATAAGCTCCTCACGACACGGGCAGCCCTTGAAATCAAACGCTCACGTTTTCTTATTTGAAAGCAATGATGACACCTGAAAGGTCTCCAAACATTAACATTAATTAAATATATCATATTTCAGAAATAGCTATAACGACTTCGAATTGTAACTATACCTGCTCCATAATTGGATTTCTAGCAAATACTTTGATTTTCCCGAGTCCGCTCAATTCTCAATGCAGCACATCTGTTTTAATCATACAGATGTTGGCAAGGACCAAAGTATTGGAAGATTCCATCATCTCTCATACATATACATATATATATATATATACATATATATATATATATATATATATATATATATATATATATATATATATATATATATATATATATATATATATTAGGGGTGTGAATTGCCTAGTACCTGACGATTCGATTCGTATCACGATTCACAGGTCACGATTCGATTCGATACCGATTAATCCCGATACGAATTTATAAGTCGATTGTTGCGATTTTTTTCATTCAAATTTAGAAAATACTAATCAGTAAGCTTGTAGAGTGTAAGATTTATATGAAAATGTATTATTTATTTATCTGAAATTTCAGTCTTATAGAGGTTGTAATCTGTTTCATGTTTGAACAGCATTAAAATAAAATATTAAGGCTTAATGTTCCGTTCATATAACATTCTTCCATGCTCAAGGTGTGAATCTTGGAAAGTTGCGACAATGGAAACGCTTTCCAAACTCAATCTGTACACTCTGGTATGATTTTGTCGCAAAATAGGTCTCCAGGGAGAATATCTTCTGCTGATTTGTCCAAGACATTTTCAGGGCAACTATAGCTGCAAATGATCATCCATAGGTTCACCTTTCACGTCCTGCAACAGAAAAGACATAAAATCTGGGTGCGCATCTTTTTGGGTCACCCTGTATATATACATATATATATATATACATATATATATATATATATATATATATATATATATATATATATATATATATACGTACAGTGATACCTCGGCTGACGAACGCTTTAGCTCACGAACTTTTCGCCTCACGAACATTAAATTCGCGAGAATTTAGTCTCTGCTGACGAACTAGTTTTCGGCGGACGAACCAAACCACGCGGTCGAACAGCACCACGGTGGCGGCCACGAGAAGCTGACGCACGCTCACGGCGTCCCAGTTCGTCACCCCCTTTCTTTTAGTGCGGACGCGGTTTGTGTTTGATAGACATTTTGAGTGTACTTTTGCTATTATGGGACCGAAATAGACCCCACCACAGGCTAGTGTTAAGCCAAATGCTTACCAGCGAGGGACGGCGATTCGGCGGCGCGTTTGCATTGTAGTCAATGGAGTTCGCGCCACTAAAAAAAGCGAAAGTGCCATCACGTACCTCAAAAAAGGAGAAAATCGTGCCACGGCTGTTTAGTCCCAGGAAAGAGGTGAAACATTTTTGTTGACTCGCTAAAGTGCTCCACTTCCTTGTTCACCAAGGGACACACCTCCTCCGCTCCGGTGAGCACGAAAGTGCGAATGAGCGACAACCGTTCCATAAACACTCTACGCGGTGAAACGCTCGCGAATGAAGTAAGTCTACCATTGCTACTATCCTTAAGAACTACCATTACAAAGTAAAATAAAACGACTTTATTATACAGTACAATTTATTTCTTTAATTACAATACAATAGCACATTTATTATACATAAAATAAGGTATATTTTTGTGTAGTTTTAAGGCTTATTTAGTAGAAATTATGTTTTATAAGGACCTGGGAACGGATTATTCTCATTTTAATGGTTTCTTATGGGAAATAAATGTTCGGAAGAAGAACTTTTCGGCTTACACACACTCTCTGGGAACCAATTAAGTTCGTGAGCCGAGGTATCACTGTATATGTATACGTATATGTATATGTATATATATATATATATATATATATATATATATATATATATATATATATATATATATATATATATATATATATATATATATGTATATGTGTATATGTGTATATATATATATATATATATATGTATATGTGTATATATATATATATGTATATGTGTATATATATATATATATATATGTGTATATGTGTATATATATATGTATATATATGTATATATATATATATATATATATATATGTATATATATATGTATATGTATATATATATATATATATATATATATAATGTGTATATGTGTGTATATATATATATATGTATATGTATATATGTATATATATATATATATGTATATATATATATATATATATATATATATATATATATATATATATTGTATATATATATGTAAAAACAAATATATATATATATATATTGCTCTTTTTACTTCCATTTACTTCCATTTATATTTATTTTTTTATATAATTTTTGAATTATATTTTTTATTTTCACTTTTAGTCATTGGTTTATTTATTTATTTAGTCATTTATTTATTTTGAATTTTGGCAGTTTTGGTCCTCCATAGGCTATATGGTGGAATGTCAATTAGCTGCGTCGGTGTTGTTTTTAAAAAATAAAAAATTAAAAAAATAAATAAATAAAAAAAAGTGACATCTTCTTAAGAAAATGTAAAAGAGAGCAGTTCTGTGTGCTGATATTCAGATAACATAAAGGGCTTAATCCGCTGTAAATTTGTAACAGTGTAACTATACCTTGTGATACACATTGCATATTTACTTAACATATTAGCAACAGTCTAATAACAGTTGCTAAAAATGTTGTCATTCGGGTGAATGAGGTTGAATGAGGTGAATTTTATTTAACAAAAATTTGTGCGAACTTTGGGAACAAAATTGCCGGAACAGAAAGTGCGGGTGGTCGTATGCATGGTGAGCAAAGGTAGGATGAAAGGTCTTGCCAGTGAGTGTTTTATTGACAAACATTGGACTAATAGTTATATTGTCTGCGTGAGTGGAGCGCCAATCAACAAGGGAGTGTGACTCCAAATTGTTTCCTTTGCTACACAAATGTTCTGTTGCCCAATCAGTGCACAGAAACACAAAAAATATTGCAAGGTGTGTGTGTTTTAATTTAAAGGGGAAGTCAACCCACAGACAACATCTTGACAATATTATGTTCAATGCAGCCCCATTAATCTAAAATATTCTGGTTAATATTGTGTAAGTGGAATATGAGTTAAGAACCAAAATAAAGCAGTTTTTACCCATCTCAGGGGGTGGCCATTTTGCCACTTGCCTTCGACTGAAGATGACATCACAGTTGCTCAGAGCTCAGGCAACAACCAAACACAGCTCACCTGTTTTCTGAAACTGCACTGTGATTGGTTGTTACCTGAGACCTGAGCAACCGTGATGTAATTTTCACTCGACAGCAAGTGGCAAAATGGCCGCCCCGTGAGATGGATAAAAACAGCTGGATTTTGCTGCATAACTCATTTTCCACAAATGTAATATAAATCAGAATGCCATGTTTAGTTAGACTGGTGAGGTCACATATGACATATTGTCAGGAAATGAATAAGGTTGACTTCCCCTTATTGTACTTAAAAACAATTGAGCAGTTTGTTCCCACCTTGACCACTGGGGGCACTGTCACTTGTGTTAGCTTTTAGCTAGCGGATTAAAAAGCTAAGCTATATGGTTTTAACTACACAAGGTGCAATTCTCTTCGATGTTTGCTGCCAACTCTTTAAATCAATTCTCACCATTGTTTACAAAGCCATCTAGATTGTTAAAAAACAACAAAAAATGAACGGATGGACTGAAAATGGTGACTCTTACACCTGAAAAGCACTTGAAACTGCGACCGTGTTGATGTTTGGAAATCTCCTTCCGACGCTGCCCGAGGTTCCGTTCTTTGTGCTAGAGGGGACCGGTGAGGTATTGGGTTGCCAGTATCCATCATTTTTGGACGAGTTGGGACCTTGGAGGAGCGCCAGCAGCGTCTCCGCTAGCCAACCGTAACTGACATTGAGTGCATTGTTTGCAGCGGGAAGCCGGGTGCCGTGGCCTAAAGGTACATTCCACAGATCCCAAACACAAACAGGCTTTGTGCCCCGGCCGCTTCTCCTTCCCCGATTCCCTCATCCACATCAAGCCTCTGCAGCTAAGCGGCCTCCTCCGGCTCGTGTGTCAACATGTGGGCTATCGTTTTACTCGCGTCCCATATAGACACACACGCAATGCGTACACAGCGCACACTCGTTTGTCATTGAGAGAGACTGTGAAGTCAGGACAGTTTCGAAAGCAAATCGTATTCAAGTTTGATTGACCTTTTGTCAAAGGAAAACAAAAATACATGTCAAATAAGTCTCCTTTGGATTAAAAGTGTGTTTGTTATTTTTATTGAGAAACCTGGCAATTAATTTCACTCCTGCTTTTTAAATATTTATTTTTCTATGGGTCCTCTTTGAGGGCATCTTCATCATTTTTATTTAGATGAAATTTTGAATATTCAAAATGTATGCACCTCAAGCTTCCGTTTCTGATATGATGATCAAAGAGGTGAGATGCTAATTTCTTGTTTTTAAATTTGAATCAGGCCAAATTAACTAGGGGTGTGCTAAAAAAAATCGATACGGCAATATATCGTTGCGAGCCTCAATACACGTATCGATACGCAGGCGTCAGAATCGATATTGCTCGTTAAGTTTAAATAGGCAGTTCACGTTTGCCTTTGCAGCTTGCATTGTACCTAAAAAATAAAAAGCAGCAGCGTCTTTGAAATTAATTGCCTTCAATTAATGCAAAAATAGCTCACCCGTGATTGGACACTGTGTCTTGCTAAGAAAAATGAAAGCATAGGAAGAATATCAACATTTATTTACTTATAAACTTAACATGGCACATGTGTCTTAATGTACCAATTTTCCTATATTTTGTGTAAAAAATCAAATGGAATGTGTAACATGAAAAAAAATTGTGCTTTTATTTCCCCAAATATTTCAAATAAGCACATTTTTTATCTGTAATCTTAATGCTTTATTTTTGCTCATATCGGCTCATGCCTATTAATAAATTTTCCCGGTGTGTCTGTGAAAACTGCTCCTTGCTCTGCGTACACATTTAGACCAGGCATGCCGCTTGGTGGTAAACCAGAAGAGCTACTAACAAAAACAGTTTTGACATCCACCATAATTAACATATCCTTTAGGTATACATATGACTGTTATTATAAAATGCAAGTAAATCAATGTAAAATATCGGGATACGTATCGCCTTGAAGATCATGCATTGAGAAACATGTATCGCGATACGTATCGTATCTTGACCCCTGTATCGTGATACGTATCGTATTGTGAGGTTGGAGGCAATACCCAGCCCTAAAATTAACTGTTACTGAGTATAAACGACTAACGGAATTGCAGTTACCAGGTGTCTATATTAACAAGCATTTTTCACGCATCAATATATGTAATTACATTTGTGGATACATTTTTTTTTAAATTCCTGTTAAAATGTCACTATGGATGGTTAGATAGATAGATAGATAGATAGTAGTGGGTGTTAAAAAAAATCGATTCGGCGATATATCGCGATACTACATCGCGCGATTCTCGAATCGATTCAATAAAAAAAAAATCGTTTTTTTTTTTTTTTTTTTTTTTTAAGAGCTCAGAATTGTTCATTCGGTAGTCTTACCGATTCAACGTCTTATCATCATTGCCTTTTTTTTTGTGTGTGTGTGTGTGTGTGTGTGTGTTAATCGATTTTTAAACTTCCATTTTTAATGGAAAAATATTCAACAAAACGTCTGACTTCGGGTTAGGATTCACACCTTGAGCATGGAAGAATGTTATATGAACGGAACATTAAGCCTTAATATTTTATTTTAATGCTGTTCAAACATGAAACAGATTACAACCTCTATAAGACTGAAATTTCAGATAAATAAATAATACATTTTCATATAAATCTTACACTCTACAAGCTTACTGATTAGTATTTTCTAAATTTGAATGAAAAAAAATCGCAACAATCGACTTATAAATTCATATCGGGATTAATCGGTATCGAATCGAATCGTGACCTGTGAATCGTGATACGAATCGAATCGTCAGGTACTAGGCAATTCACACCCCTAATAGATAGATAGATGACATAAAATGGAAACTCAAAGCAGAGTACTGCTGATAACCAAAAGAAAAACATACCTAGAGTGAAATGTGGCGGTGGCATCATCATGCTTTGGGCCTGTTTTCCATCCATCCGTTATCTGAACCTTCAGCTAGAATTGGGACAAGGTCGATGGAAGTGGGGAGTATCAAATAGCAGTCAGTTTTAACATAAAACATTCAGGCTTCTGCAAGAATATAAAAAAAAAAATAGATCTATGATTGTCTCATTATTCATAAAGGGCGTTTTATGTGCAGCACTTGTGCGGCCGTTCAACTGTTCTAGTATTGCAGAGGTATTGATTGCACAGTGTAAATGTTCAAGTGAGCAGGATTAGAAAAGCAAAATATCGCACAAATGTGGTTGATAGATTGTGATGTGGATAGAATCAACTTTTCTGGCAAGGAGACGCTGGTCCAGACAATCAATTGAAAGAGTAGTAGGCCTAAGTAACCTCAAGTCTGAAGTTGTGTTTTCTTCCCCCTTCCTCCTCCTCCTCCTAAACCGAACTCCCGCCCTCCACACGTCAAAGCCACAACAAGGGGGGGCCAACCAATGAGCTGCTGCGGGCTCCCGAGTGAAGAGGGGCCGGGGAACTTGCACACAAAATGCCCAAAGGCGAGAGAGCGCTGGACCACTTTGCGACCTATAAGTCTTGTTGTTTTCTCCTCCTCCTTTGCACAAGTTTGTTTGCACTCCCGCGCGCGCACGGACTCTCAAAGGATCCGACGCGGTCCACTTGGAGGACTTTTGGGGGGGATTTATCGTTCTTTTTGTTGTTGTTCTCCGAGGTCCGGGCGGAGGTGGTGGAGAGGAAGTGGGGCAGGGGGGTGCAATGGAGCGCTGAGATGGAATGATTTGTCCACTAAAAAGTCCCGCAAACTACTTTGGGCGTCTCGTGTTTTGGATAAATGGGCACGCGGAGTGTCCACGCCGCCGGGATTCCACGGCAGCCTGTTGAACGGGCTCACGTTTTCGGATTAACGTTCTCGCTCGGAAGTGGGGTTCAAGTTTGCCTTATGACTCTGCTGTGAGTTTTCGCGTCCACCAGATACGGTAACCACCATGGTCACCTTCGGAGCGCTGGCACCGAGCCTCCGCTGCTCGCTCGGCCCACTAACGTGCGTGCTTTTGCTCGCGACGTTGTCCGCCGCTTCGCCCACCCACGGCCGCAGACTCGTATGCTGGCAGGCCATCCTCAGCTGCCAAGCGGAGCGCGAGTGCAATTACGCGTACGAACACTACCTGCGCGCCTGCGCGCCCGTTTTGAACGGGGAGAGGAAGAAGTGCCCCAGCCATTGCATCTCGTCTCTGGTGCAGCTCAATTTGACCCGGAACGGACCCGCGCTGGAGGACTGCAGCTGCGGCCACGACGCCTTCTGCACGCGCACCAAGCGGGCCATCGAGCCCTGCTTACCCCGGACTACCAGCTCGGGCTGCACGGCCGCCCGGGTCCAGTGCCAGAGGGACCAGCAGTGCAGCTCCACCATGAGCGACTATATGAAACATTGCGGCCATCTTTTCAGCAGTTCCGTGTGCACCGACGCGTGCCGCAAAGTGATCGACAAAATGCGCAAAATCCCCAAGGGCCAGCAGCTGGACACTTGCATGTGCGACGGCGACGAAAGGACCATCTGCGAGGTTGTTAAGAGCAGGATGAGACAAGGCTGCTTCGACGCACCGGAGCCGGAGGAGAGCAGCGGCGTCTCCCACGACGGCTACGACGCGGAGGACGACGAGGACTACGCCGACTCGGACTACAGGCTCGAGGCGGAGAGTGGAGCCTCTCGAGTGGACGTCCGCTGTGTTCGGAGCCTGCTGCTGGCTTCCATTTTGGCCCTCACGCCCCTCTTTTGATCATCAGCCGGAGGGGAGGACTGCATGGACCTTTTGTATGCAGACTTTAGTGGATTCTATTTTCTATGCAAATGGCACCAGAGGGATACTTTTGTAGCTCACACTCACCACAGGCTGGACTCACACGTGAGACTGTTCTTATTTTTTTTACACAGAGTCCAGCAGCAGTGTTTAAATCCATATAATGCTGTGCACTGCCAAACTTTTTCATTTTTTTTTCTTCTTAAAAAAAAAAGAAGCTATTTTTATATGACTGACTGTTGCCTTTTTGGGGCATCTGATTTACAAGTATTTAATGCTGGAATCTAAAAAAAAAAAAATGTACATAGAAGGGTTAAAGAGGAAATAATTTATTACATGCCAACTAGTCACATCCAAATGTTCATCGTGTGAATAAAAGACTGAGAATTCCAGCTTTAAAGGGAAGTTATTATCGTCTGTATTCTCTTGTACATTGTATACATGTGTATAGCTGATATAGATTTGAGAATCCTCTATGGTGCAGGCTATGTGCTGATTTATTGACTGTGTGTAGCCTATAGAAAGAAATGTCTAAATCCACTGTATGGTTGCCTTAATGACATACTTTTATAAAAGGCATAAAGGAAAACTTGAATACATCATCCTTGACTGTGACTTGTTTTTGTAGAGTGGTTTAACACTTTGGTATACGCTATTTCCGTAAAAGTTTGAACTAAATGCAGGAGAACGTCATCAATGGATGTGACCATTCACTGTTATAGACCCTCCTTTTATGTTGCGAGATAGCCTAATGACCCACTATGTCTCGATTTAGCCGGCTGTTGTCAAACGCAACTGTCACCATAAATCAACAAAACACTCCCGTGTCCCTCTACTGCACTCTGGTATTAGTTTTGGGAAAATTTACAGTATATGTTTGACGATTTCACAAGAAAAGTCAGGAACTGAGCAACTGTAATCCATGTATGGAATTCCATCCATCCATGTCTCTGTAGCGCTTGTCCTCAGCAGGGTCACGGCTGACCTTGATCCTAACCCAGCTGATTTTGGCCGAGAGGCGGGGGTACACCCTGGACTGGTTGACAGCCAATCACAGGACAGGTAAAGACAGGCAAGCATTCACACCGCCAGAGTGTGAATGAAAGCTACACTGGGATCACAGTGAAACATTGCACTACCATTACAGTATCAGTGATGCAATGTTACATGAAACATAAATATATAGAAGAAAAACATTCACACTCGTATTCGCACTTGTAGATAAAGAAAACTCACAGGGAGAACATGAAAATTTAAACCATAAAGACTGAGATCCGAACCGGGATCCTTTTGACTGTGAGGCAAACCACGAGTACGCCACGGTGCCTGCCATGCAATTCTGACATAATAAGTCGTTATTTAACATTTTTGGGAAACAAAAACACAGCAAATGAGAAAACACAAGTAGTCATTATTCAAACTTTAATTATAACTTGGATGAAAAAAAAGACAATTCCTAACAAGCACATTGGTACTTTTTACTGATATTGTGACAGTAAAAATGTTATCGTTGAATGATAATGAAAAATATAGAATGGTCGGAAATGAAACTGTCTTATTTATGTGTAATTTTTGGTAATTATTGTGGAAATGTTGAAAATCGTTCCCATGGTGACATGAATGAGATGAACATTTTGAATTTGGATTGGGAAGGATGCCAGTCTCTTTTGTTGAATACCGGTATGTTAATCAGAAAGAATCGGTCTTTTTGGATCAAAAAATACGTAATTGCAGGAAAACTGTTCATTTTTGGAATAAGATACATATAAGCCCACATGGCATATTTTTTTAGAGTAAGATGAATTGGGAATGGTGCGATTCGGTCGAAAAATGTGGAAGGAGAAATACATTAAAAAAAAAAGTTGAGAATAAAATATAAAGGTAGTTTTGAGTGTATTGTTTGAAAATGAAAAATGTGCAATAATCAGTTAGCAAAAAGTAGTTTTCAGTTTCATAGAAGTTGATGACCTTTGATCTACAGTGTGAAGTTTCCTTCTCCCAATTTGAAATCACTTCTTCCTTCACTAATCATATGAAACATGCACTTGTTGAGCGTTTATATGCAGCTATAATGCATGTCGACAACTGTTTGTTGACGTCCTCGGTCAATGATCTGCGGAAAAATGTTTTATTTCGAAGGAGGTGGGGTGCTAGAGGACCCTCTAGCTGAATGGATGGAGGAGAAGTCGAGTGGCATCTTTGTGATGGTAATGTTAAGCACATAATAGTTGAGCGGGACAATGGCGAGGCACTTCATTCTTTCAGGCCGGCTTGACACCTCTGGAGAGGCGAGCGGCAGGGAAGCATGTGGGAACGATCTTGCCTCAGCCGCCGCCGGGTTCCCGGCTCCTCCAAATCCTGGCAAAGAGATGCTTTTGTGAAATGATCTTTTCCATGAGTAATTGCTGCTTTTGCCTCCATGTGACGGCGCAACAAAAAAAAAACCTAAGTGTAAAAGCCTGTTTTTGTCGCCAATGTGGTCTTTAATGGACGCCAATGTTGCGTCCCTCAAAAAGTCCCCTCGCAAAAAAGTTTCCCCAGCATCGAGCAGTATCAGCGTGCAGTCCGCCGTGCAGTGTTCCAGCAGGAGAAAGGCTCAGGAGCCCAGCATGTCCTCCCCTCCTCCTCCATTCTCCTCCTCCTCTTCGTCTTTCTTTTGCCTCTCACACTCACACAAGCAGATTCGACACTTACAGAAAAAGAAAAAAGAAAAAGCACAGCATGCACATAATAATGTAAATGGATGAATGTGCAAAAGGGAAAAATCTCAAAAAACTGCTTTGGTTCTCGTCATGAAAATGGAAATGAACTTGTAGTTAAGTCCAGAAGTTGGACTGAGTTACACTTAAGGTGTTTATTACACCATTTGGACTAAGATAATAATTTTTTTCTGGAGAGTTGTGTTGTTGTTTTTTTAATTTTAGAGGTTTCGCAAACATTTCAATTTCCATTTGGGAGTTACAGTGAGACGCGTCCAATTTTAGTAGGCAATAGTATTTTGTAAACTGTAAAAATAACACCCATGGGGCACTAAACCCCCCACCACCACCCCTATGTAAAGAGAAAAATCATTTTAAAATAAATTGGAAAGATTTCAGATAATCTACAATGCCGGCCGATATAATCTATTTCAAGCATTAGCTGTATCTGTTAAAATCAGTGTTTATCAATTAGTTTTTGATATGTCCCCTGCCCCCCAGAAGGAAGAAAATATTTTGCGCCTAAACTCTCTAAATAGTATAAATTTCATTTGTACGCCTCTGCAGAGGAGCTAATACTCCTTGCGAGAGCACCATTGCCACCTACTGTAGTGGATGTGCAATTGCACTTTATTTAAAAGAACATAAACAAACAAAAATGCATATTCCCTGGGGTCACAGCCGCTTTTCCTGGCATCGCCCCCCAGTTTGAGAAGGACTGGGTTAAATGGAAGTGAGCACACATAATTCACCATTCAAAGTGACTCTAGTGAACACCAATTAAAATTTCAAATGTTCTAGTAGCGTTCCAGATATTTGTTGATTCAGAAGTACTTTGAAACGTGTCAGGTGTTCGCTGACTACCATTTAACACGAGTGGTTTGTTCATTCTGAACACAGTCACATTCCGGTTGTAGGAGGGTGTGCACATTTTTGCAATAACATTTCAAGGAGGCTCCCATCCACTGTATGTTGTGAAGTTTTGCGTTTCCATCTTAAAAAAAAAAAAAAAAATGACATCAGCTTTTTCGCTCTCTCGGCCTCCCAACCAAAATGACCCGAACTTCACCCCCGCCCCATTCGGATGTCCTCGCGCAAACTCACCTCCAAGCGCAACCATTGAAGGACAACGTTTACAAAACCGCAGTGGTCTCTCGCCGCCGATGCTGCGGTTGGAAGCCGCATGCGGCCTGCTTCTAATAAAGAACTCCAATAATCCCCGCGACCATTTTGCCGAGCAAGTCGGAGCTAAAATTCATGTTTTCGTTTGGATGCCGGCTCAATAAGTTAGCCCGAGGACAAGGCAAAAATAATTACGACGACTTTATTACTCATAGGGATACTCTACCACATGGAATGTTTAACCTTAGCCCCACTTTTCCTTGCAGTGTTTTCACTTAAGTCTTGGCATCTGTTTGGGGTGACGTTTTTTTCCCCCCTTGTTGAGGTAAATGAAAAACTGACATGGAATGTGATCTCAGCAGGAGCTTTTGCCCCTCCCCAAAACTCCAAAGTGTTCCAGTTTGTTCTCTTAAAATGATTCCTGCGTCCACAGTGTAGCTTGCGTATTTAGTTTTAGTAGTACTCTCCTATAATCCATCAAAAGGTCAAGAGCTTCTCGACTGCAGTCCTCATGTGTCAGTTTTTCCATACTCATTAATCTTTATTGGAAGGTCAGCTGAACGTATAAAGTCAAATATGGAAGTTGAATTGCAGTTGGTGGGAAAAAAAATGCAAATTATTGAATGATCAAGAATGATGTCACAAGAGCCAGAGGTGAGAGTGAGTCATAATGTGCAAGTCTCGAGTCCATAACCTCAAGTCTCAACCAAGTCCCAAGGCTTGAGGTTAAAGTAAGTTATTTTAAACTAAAAAAGTAAAACCAATATGTTTTCACAAAAAAAAAAAGAGAATATGAGGATTGGCACGTTTTGGCACATATTGTGTAGATAAAGTGATATAATAATGCACTCCATTGGCCATTTACCATTACGGTCAAATGGAATTTGTCATATTTTGAATGATAACATGCTAGCTAAACTGTGTGTTAGCTTACCTGTCTTTGCGGGTTTTGTAGTGACGAATGTAGTAAGATGTTGTGTTTTCATTCTGCGTTGCAAACCATTGACATAATTTTGCCATCGTCATTGACCAGATAATTGAATTCAAATTTAATTATCGTGGAGGTGCTCCCATCACTGTTGATGCTTCACACCAGCACGTACGCAGTAATGCTAGCTGGGTTGCTAATTTGGTGTGAATGAAAACAAACAGACACGTCTTTCTTTATTCCTTCCTTCCTTCCTTCCTTCCTTCCTTCCTTCCTTCCTTCCTTCCTCGAGGTGTTAAAATGCAGATTTCCAACTATAAACCAGGTGACTAGTCAAGTCACGTAGTTTAAAGTCAAGTCGTGTCTGTCCCAAGTTTTTTGGCGAACAAGTTGCTCAAGTCTGACTTGTGTGAAGTCATTTGATTCAAGTCCCCCATCTCTGCATGAGTGTTCACTTCAGCAAAAGGATTAACTCTCTGCAGCACGTTCAAAAGGTAGGTCCAGCTTCAACAAGTGGGATTAAGACAAGAACATGGGAAGGGAAGAACAAGAATGTACAGTATGCTGGAAGTTACGCAACATGTCACCGATGTCCAACTCAAAGCTCAGGGGCCAAATACGGCCCATCACTTTTTTTTCTTCTTTTTTTTTTGTGGCCCGTTAAAGCCAAAAAACAAAAAAAGTATGTTTACTACGTGATTGTTGTTCGAAACGTTTTATTTTCTTATTTTCAATTTCATTCAACATCAGTACACAACAAAACTGTCAAAAATTTTGACCTGCTTCAGCCCACCCAAAATACGAATCTTTAACCCAATCTGCTGGATCATAATATATTCACCCAATCTTGAGTAAAAGTAACCCGATGCTCTCGAAAATATTGGTGACTCTGTTTTCATTATTTTTTTTTTGTCCTATGAGAATTTTCTTCTAAAATCCCAACAAATTGGAGGTCCGCCAATGTGTTTGTCCTCAGAGGCGTTATTTCTCACAGGCGATGTTTTTGGGTGGTGGCTCCGTGAAGATTCGTGCAGAAAGTGATGTAGAAAAGGTTGGACAGTTGGAATGGCTGAGATGTCGACGGAGGAGGGGGAGGCGGCACTGAGATGGAAAGTTCATTTGAAAGGATTTGGAAATAATCCCCTGAAGTTACCACAGTGTAGGGTGGAATGGGCTCCAACTTGACCCACTGTGTGCTTCCTGCTATAGTTGAGCATTTATACTGAGGGGTGCATCTTGTTTCCTGTGATTTTTGGTTGTAGTAGTAGTAGTAGTAGTCGCTCTTATGCCAGAGTTAAGACTGAACGGGGACCAGGGAAAGACCATCGTTCCTGCCTGGCTCTCATTAGCAGCTTTGCAGGAAGACTTTCGAGCAAGCCTTGTTGTTTTTCTCCCTTCTATTTCAGCTGCCACTTTGATTTCATCATGCAAGACCACTGCTGGGTTCACAACCCTTTGAAATGAGCAAAAGGCCTGTAATCCAGTTACCCAAGCTGCAGGCCCACTCCTCGGGTCCTGAGACAAAACCTGCAGCACTAATCCCACTGTCACTTGGAGGAACGCTTTGCTACCTGACTGACGGTGGCAGCCATTTCGAATATTCCCTGTTTAAAAATGTCGCTGGCTGTGGAGTGTCTGACAAAAAGGGGGGGCAAAAAGGGTAGTACGCTGCTTGTTTCTGGAGATGGTCCTTGTAGTTTTTGGGGTGTATTTTTGTTTTCCTTTTTTCAACTCCCTTTCAATTGGATATCATAGAAAAAGGCTTGATGAAAACAAATGTATACTGCACTAAAATCGACACTGTACAGCATAGCATGTTCGAGAGACATGCTCTAGTAAACAACAGCCATAGATATAAATAGGTCAATACGACAAGCTTCTTTTGAACTGCGTACCTACGTTGACGCTAAGCTAATGGCCACACTTTCCATTGCCTTTGACGGGAATATCGCTCCTGCCAACATGGTCGCCACTTAGGTATGTCTGTTAGCCTGACCTAGTCGGTACTGTACTGTATTTACGTGATCTGTAACAGCAGCACAAGCCGGAAATACAGTTTGTACATGTATCGGTCTGTCTGTTGATTGTGCCACTAAATGACAGCAATCATCTCTGGAACTAACAGACTTTGACAACTACTGTACAAAGGGGTATATACTTGGCACTATTTTTCATTGGTTTGTCCATATTATCTGTAAGTGACTTTGAAGACACTATTGAATATGTAATGTAGATATGATGTACTGTATGTGTGAACTGGTGGTTGGTGTTTGTTTACCATATAGAGTAATCGCTAGCACGCTTTGCTAATCGCGATTGCTAACTGTTTAGCGTATTCGGATTTTGTTGGTGTTTAATAAAAATGCTCATGCACAAAAGATAATAAATAATTAGTAGTTATATCCACTCAACCTTTGTGGAGTAACAAAAAATGTAAAATTAAAAAATATTAATAATAAAAATGTAAAATTTTGTACAGAATCAATTTTAAAAAGATTCGATAGTGACAGCCCTAATTCTATTAGTATACACTGTCTCTTTAAGAACACAAATTGTATTTTCATATTTCTGTTTTCATATTCATTATCAGTGGTGCTCTGAAAACAACTTTGAACATGTAGCTTAAGCATGTGTAGCTAAAATAGGATATGCCTTCAGTATGTTTTTTAAGGATTTTTTTTTTTTTAATCAGTACATTTTCTTAACTGGTCTTCTTAACATCTACATCAATAAATTGCTTTCTACTATACTGCAATGTCAATATGAGCAATATCAGCACTCTTCTAGTTGACCCCAGATGGTCTTCTTCAGCACCAAACTCATCCAAACTTGCATTTTTTTAGACCTCCCTTTGTGCACTGGAAGATCATGTTGGAACAGAAACCTCCTCAAACTGTTCAAATGCTCTTCCAAGACATTTGCCTATCAAGTGTAAATGAGGTTTTGTATTGCTTGCGGGGCTTCAGGAGTTCAGGGGGACATTCCCAGCATGTTCACATACGTCACTTTAGAGGAGCCTGAGTGTTTTCCTTTTACTTTGACCACAAGGCAAACAGCTCCAGCCGCAGATAAACAAAACACGAGGAAGGGGCCACACGCCGAGCGGCAGTCCAACAAGATGCACATAAACAGTCCGCCGTTGACTTTGTGTCTGTTTGTGCGAGTCAACAGAACGTTCTGATTACCTAAGGAAAAAAATGTCACCGGAGCTTGATGCTTATGCATTGCATTAAGGGGTGTGTTTTATTCCTCCAACCCCGGCAGCCTAAAGCCTAGCCTAACCTAACCACTTTTGCCACAGGCCCCCACTTTTCAAGGAATACGAGTGGAGGGGGGTAGGAGATAATGGCAGTGGGGGGTGCGGGGATGAGAGAAAGAGCAGAGAGAGGAAAACACAAAACTTGCTGACACGGGGCATAACTTAATTTCCACGGTAGGGGGACAGCTGTGCAGTGTAATCTGCCATGGCAGCCCATTCACACTTCAATGGCAGGCTTGACCCGCCAAGGAAAACTGGAACCACAGCCAGCTCATTCCAACTGAAGGAGGTGCTGACCGGGCCACCATTTATGGGCTTGTCTTAAAGAAACATACCCCTCTTGCTTGTTATTGATGACACACGCACACCCTACCACTCTCACGCGCATGGACACGCATCCACGGAAGGAATTTCTTAACAACTCTTGAGAGAGCATTAAAATATGTATGAATATCACATTACGGTTTTAACAAACCTGTTTTGAATCATTCCAATTGTGGTAAAGTTGTGTTGATTAACAACTCAAAACACCTGTATTTTAAATTATAAAACTGTGCCTTAACAATAAAACAATAATAGACTCAATTAAATAGAATATAAAGAATGATAAAGTTGTTTAAATGCTGCATTTTATTGTGCTGCTCCTGCTGGAGTGCCTGCCTCGGCCACTGGGAGGCAGTATAATGCAGACACAACCAAAGAAGAAGACTTCTACACTGTAATAGTAATTTTTCGTGACGATTAAGAATATACCTGTGAGTAGCGTTATATTACACTTGGGAATAATCAGAAGGAAAAAAAATCAGAGTTAGATTTTATGATGATTAAAACTAAAATTGACATGGGGATTCCACAGTTGCATTCACTTTTTCTTTTTCCTAGCACATTGTTTGGTTCTAACTAACCTTTAGATAACCAAATACTGATGTTCTTTATACGTTTGGTGTTAGTAGGGATGTTGAAATAGCTGTTGCTTAAAAGATTCTAAACCCACAACTGTATATGCTAACAGTTAGCGTGGCAATGCCATTTTCTGTTAAATTAGCATGAAGCTAGCAAGTCGTGCTTAAGGCAACGTTTGGTTGTTTAAATGCACAACGTGTAATTCCCGTTGTTTTAGTTAGATTGTAAACTACAACTGGGAGTAGCAGTAAAGCAAAATGGGCAGTTGATGACTCATATCTCCAAAAACTTAAAAGTCTGGTCACTGGTGTCTCAAGCCAGTTCTGCCAGTTCATAAACTCTTAAGAGAAGATTTTTTTTTTTCCCAAATGAATTAATGAGGGCCAGTGGTCACTAAACATCAATCTCCGGGTCATTTGGTGCAATTTGTTATGTTTTTTTTTTTTTTTTTGCAGACCATGTAAATCATTGATTAGAAATATACGTCAGCAATATATCAGCATTTATTCTCCCCATTCATTCGACTATTACAGCAGCTATCATACTATGGGACTTTCTCGGCATCTTGTTCTTGCTTTTAACCAACTCAGCATTTTTTCTCCAGCACATCTCAGTAATGCATGTTTCAACACGTGGTATGACACTCGGAGTGTAGCTCTAAATTCGGACTTGCCTCTATACTGAAAAAAAAAAAGAAAAAAAAGATTGCTTAAAATTCTGTGATATAATGACAATAGTTTTTCTGCCAATCTGTAAAGCTGATATTTTCCATTGATTAGATCAACATTGGCTAACACTGATGTTTTTCAATGGCTGTTTGTCTGTAAGTGCTCGATTTTTGACTGGCGACCAGTTGACGGCGTGGGCCGCCTTTCGCCCCAAGTCAGCCAGGATCGGCTCCAGCTCACCCACGACTCTAATGAGGACAAAGTGCTATAGAAAATAGACGGATGGATGGATAGCTCTACATTCTTTATTTGCTTTATATGCTAATCTACCTCATATGGCCACAAAGTGTAAGGACAGCCCTCCTCCTCAGGCTTACAAACTTGTCCAATTAGATGGAAGTTTGAGGAGGGGGAAGTTGGGGGATTTAAAGCAACATGTTTTTTCCCCCCTTCTCCTTCACCCCCACAATTAGGTGGTCCAGCACAATCTAATGAAATTCTGAGCCCAGTTTTGCACTGCAAAGATAATGTACAAATTTGATTGAAGGAGATGTTTATTATTGTGGGGGTTTTTTCCCCCCCAGCAGCATAGTGGAATAGATGCGAGTGGATGGACTTGACAACGCTGTAATATGCATGCCAGGCCAGTAGTTGGCGATAAAGATAAAGTGTAAATGATTTTTACTTTTGTACTTGCGTACATTTCAGGCGGTACTTGAATCAGTTGAATCAGTACTTCTTTTACCCAAGTACTTTTGACCAGTGCTGGGCTGGCCATCTGGCATACAGGGCAAATGCCCGGTGGGTTGGCATCTTCTAGAGCCGATGCAGTGCTTTTTAGTTATTGTTAGAGACTGAATACAGACAGAAAACTGGCCCAACATCAGTCAAAATATCAGAGGCAGAACAATGTGTTAGACAGGTATGGTCAGGATTCGGGCCGGGGTGGTGCGCATAAGTCAAAATGCCAGGGTCTTTTTTTTTTTTTCTTTTTTTTTTGTGGTAGTCCAGCCCTGCTTTTGACATGTGTCTGTACTTTTACTTAAATACTTACTGTGAGTACCTTTGCCACTTCTGTGTACATATTGCACAGTCTATATTTTAGCTAATGAGTCGTAGGAATTTTCCTATAAATTGCACCAAATTCAAATGAGTTGTTCGGAAACTATTTGGTGTGATGATGATATTGAATCCCTCTCAGAGTTCCATTGGCACCAGTCCTGTCACAGCATCACTCCAACAACTCCGCAAACTTAAATATGTAAATGTGCTTTCACCCCCAAATGAATAATGAGGCCGTAGCTCGGGAGTTGCAGGGAGTTAATAGTTTGGCTGTGGAAGTCAATAGGGGCCGGGGTCTCACTCCATTAAGCTGACCCCCAGGGCCACGCATTCATCCCTCACACATTCATTTCCTCCTTTTATGCTGCCTGCCAGTGTGAGCGCAGCGCGGGCAGGAGCGTGGGCTCACGCAGGCCGGCCTCTTGCACAGACTGTAGGTCATAAATATGTTGGCTATGCTGTGTGAGCTCGGGCGGCTTTTGTTAAGCCAAACACAAACGGGAGCCTTCAAAGTAATTAATGAAAAGGCAGGCGTGGGACAGAAGACGCTTTGAATGCCAACACACAGCTGAGTTAAGTCTCTTTGGAAGAGCGAGTGCGTGGGTTCCTCGGACTCCCGTACCTTTTGAAATGTTTAATAACATCTTATCTGTTGGGTCGATGCTGTATTGTTCCCTGACACCGCACGTGAAACCGCGTTTTCTCGACAGTGGCTGTGTTGTGTGAAAGCTTGCGGAGGTATTAGTACAGGGAGTCCTCGACTTAAGGCGCACTCGACCTAAGGCGTTTCGACTATACAATGATTATGCCTGGTCTGCCATTTTGGCTCCTCGTTCCGCCATATAGCCCGCATTGTTTTCCCCTCGTCCGCTATTTAGCCCTTCGCTAATGCTAGCGCTGGTACACTTGTGGGGGTGTCGTTGGCTTTTTTGCCCTCTTTTTTTTTTTTTTTTTTTTTTTCCACGTCATGGCCCCAAAGAAGAAGAAAGCTATGTCTTCTATCAGTGTTGGTCCAGCCAAAAGAAATTACCATGGAAACAAAGCAGGACATCATAAAAAGATCGCAGAAAGGAAACACAGACGAACATCGGCAAACACTTGGACTTCGGTCGAACAGAAAAGTGGTTTCAAGCTCTAGTTATGCAACTACAAAACTCTTAACTGAGAACATCCTTACTAAATTTCAATGTGCTGTCCATTGGACAAGTTAATCACCTGCAAAGGAAATTTACTGCTACACATAACGTTTCCAGTCAATTTATAGGTACGAGTGTTTTTAAGACAAATGATTACGACATTGCAAGGTTACGAATAATGCGCAAAGAGCTAGTTTGCACAACAGCGTAAGAATATGTCGTCATGAAGCACAAGGAGCCAAAATCAATTACTAATTGGTTCACATTTATGGCCTAGTAACTTTTTTCATACAAATAGTTCTAATAATTCTTACGTTGGTATTGTGTTAGCAATAGATTACTCCGCGTTTCGGCATACAAGTTTGCTTTACATTGCCACCGTAGTGATGGAAATCCGTAAACCAAGAACCCACAGTACTGAAGTCCTCAGTCTAGACGTTCTCATTGTCTTTGGACTCAAAAGTTGAGTTCCCTTATTTATTTTGTTTTGATTTGTGGCTTTTCTACTCTATACTGAACCTAGTGTTAATTTTATCCGCCATTGTTAAATCTAGTCTCAGTTTTAGTCCAGTTTTTGTTAGTTTTTAGACAGTACCTTCGTGAACCTCTCTCACCTGATGCCTTAAGAGTGCCTAGACTGGTAGGTTGGCAACCTGTTTTTTTGTTTGTTTTTTTGTTTGTTTGTTTGTTTGTTTGTTTGTTTAGCCTAGCGGTTAGCGTACTTTGCTTTCAACCATCGACAATCACTGTATATTAAATCGCTCAAACGACAAACAGTGTGTGATTTAGTGTAATGACTGACCACTGAAATACAATTGTAGCAATATAGTAGATGCACTAACAGCCCAATTGCTTCACGTGTCATTTTCTACTTGTTGCTAGGCAGAATTAATGTTGGGCAACAAGCGGCATGCTCATTGCTCTGTTTCCAAAGTTAGGTGTGACAGCAAATTTTGCCAGGCCAACTTTCGCCAGCGGCCGAGCTTCCCGTCCGACATTGTCAGTCTTTCACTCCTTAATGTCATTTTAACAGTGCTTCCGTTGTCACTAAATTACTGTTGTTGGTCACTGCTATTTTTAAACATACAAGGAATTTGTCTATGGTGGTTCAACTCACTTTAGAACGACAACTAAAAAGTCACTATAGCCACAAAATCTACTTTTAGGACGTAAACACACGTGAGATTCATTAAGTGTTATAAAATGCGTAATCAAAGCCAAATGTCCAAATGATGCAGGGTGACATGTTTGTGCATTTCAGTTGCCAAAATAAGTTGAATGAAAAAAAGTGTGTGCGAAAGTGATTGTAAGCGATCTGTGTATTCAGCAGATTAGCCCCTGATCTCTGTAAGCTTGCGTCCATTCACTGGGCTGGTCGAGGTCACTTTCTTTCCCGTTGTGTTCTCCCGCGGTGGCATTTGTAAACATCTTCAAGCGAAATCCTGAGAGCAAACACATCCCAGCCGAAGGTCGCCGGCAGGCTGCACTTCACCTCTGAGTGCAAGGAGGACGTCTCTGTTTAAGGTCTGAGCAGGCCAAGGGAAATGTGTGTTTTTTGTAAACTGACACGTTTGCAGTTTTACGTGGCTCACATGCTCCCCAAAATAACCTTTTTGCCCCTAAAAAAAACACACTCTACAATTGTTTAGGTCCTCAGCAAGTACAATTCCAAGGTCTGCGTCTTTTGTTTCCTAAATTCTGAGTCTCAGTGGCACAAAAAAACAAAACAAAAACATGCATCAGACATGAAGCTAAGCACATAATGAATAATCCCCACTTTTGGCTGCAAAAAGGCCGCACAATGGTCCAGTTTAGTGAAGCAGCCCAGAGCAAGGCCACTGATTCAGGGTCATCAATAAAGCCCTCTTTGTACTTGCGTTGACAATGGAGCAGAGCAGCAAGGTTTTCACATGTCACTTCTTTTTTTTTTTTTTGGATGAATTTAATGCAGAATCTAAAATTAGGAAGTGCAGCCATTTGAGGTCACAGCACTGCTGTGCAAGCGGGTCTTCACAGTCACAAAATAACACATATATATATACAGCAGGGAATCAAATTTCCTTTTGAGGTTTAAAATGGGCAAATATTTTCACAAGTCGCGCAGTCTGCAAAAAAGTATTGCTGTGTGTAAAATGCTAGATTTAAATGTGAGACTAAAACAGTAAGAAAAACCCTCCCCTCCTATGTATGTGAATCTTTAGGAAATACTATTTGGGTCACAACGAAGAGAGCAAATTACAGTACGAGGTTAAAGTCATATTATGATAATAAAGTATAGTTTTTGAGGAAAAAGTAATACATCTTTGAGAAAACAATTTGTACACATTCAAGGAAAAATGTGTTTATTTTCAAGACTAAAATTGCAATAATGCAAATAAAGTTTTATATTTGGTAAACATTTTTAATTAATTTTTTTAGATTAATGTTGCAATATTACGAGAAAATAAGTCATGTTACACAAATGCTTTGGAGAAAAAAAATGCAACTTGGAAAGTTAATAATCAAGTGCAGAAAAAAATCTGACTGACACCAAAATAGTATTTCATTTCATGCTCGTAATATCCTGCCTTTATTCCAAAAAATATGCATTTTTTTTTATCTAGAAAATATACAACTTCCAACTTTGCTATTGTAATATTAAACCTTTGATCTGAAAAAGGGCTTTTACCTCAAACAAATGTGACTTTATTCTCATATGATTACGATTTTGGTCTCGTATAACGTTTTCGCCATTAAGAAAAAAAAAATATTGTGTTAATTTTTCATCCTTTGTCCTAACTATCCCTCATAGTACAGAAAAGTTGACACATATTTTTGGTGAAGACTTCAATAAGAAACAGAGAACAAATAAGTTTAAGTCGGTCCATTTGTGTCTCTGGGTAATGCAGGACATACATGAGAGAAAGTGAACAGATGTAAGATCTACGATGAAAGAGGGAGTGATATTTTATTTATTTATTTTTGGTATCTGTGGAAGAGAGGCTAGCACACATGGTGTCGAGTCTCAAACAACTGAAAATTGCTTGTTGTGTTCCCGCCCTCCCTGTTTACGGGATTAGAAAAGAATGACAAAAAACAAATGAATATTTTGACATGTTAGGAAATACTGTATGAAATTGATTTCTTGTTGATAGTTTGACGCCACATGCTTTAGATAGTTAGCCTAGTTTAGCTTAGCTACACTAGTGTGCATAGTTTAGCTAAGCTAAGCCAAGCTAAGCGTCTGTAGCCCAGTTAGACCTATTTCTGGTCAGAAATAGCTTCAACAACACCAACCAAGAAGGGTCAAAATTATGAATAGAAATATACTGTAGGCCTACATAGCATTAGTCAACCAAAATATTAGTTACCAAATAAAACGTTGCCTAAAACGTTTTATTGGCTAGCAGCATGTTGTACTGAAATACTATGGGGCATTCCTGTCCTGGAAGTTATTATTTGATAACGTCACGACCTACTGGGTGACAAACTTTGAACAATGTGTATATGTACAATAACATGTAGGCAACTTTTAAATGGATTGTTCTGGATGAAACTAGATCAGCAATTCTTTGCAGGACTGAAGCGCCTGTAGTGGATCAGCCAGCCTGACAGTTCAGGGTTAGCAGTGGAGCACCTCTGGAAGCAGCTGTTTCTCCTCAGATACCCAACCTCCATTCACGGACTCAACACGGAAAAAGGTGAGTGTATTATCAATATCAACAAAGTTGGTTTTGATTGTGTTTTGAAAACTTCCTATGAGGGGGCATTACCTTTACATGACTTAATGTTTTACAGAAAATGGATGGACAGATTGATGAAGATGTACATAGTTGTCTCAGCTCAACTTTATTTATATAGTGGTAGCCTATATTAAGGTTCATGAATGCATTTCCTGTTATGGGTTAGCATTAGCTTTAAGCTAGTTGACTTGAGGCTAATCTGTGTGCTTGTTTTAAACACATGTAATTGTACTTGTTTTATGTAAAAGGAATGCTCTATACTCATCAGTTAAAGAGGAAGTCAATCCCTTTTATTTATTTATTTTTTTTTACATTTTCTATGCACAATAACTTATTGTCAAGAAATGGTGATGGTTGACTTCCACTTGAAATGTTTGTCCTTGATGAGCATAATCCAAAACCTAATTTAGTGTTGTATAATTCCGAGAAACGCCGCAAAGAACCAGGTTGTCTTTTTGACTAAACCGAGATAGTGAACCACAAAGGCTCAAAGTGCATTTGTTGTGCAATGGATGTAAACAGTTTGACGCGTGTGTGAACCTACAGCTGCTCCCGTGGCAGCAGGCAAAGGGACAACATCATTCATGCTATAAAACAAACCGTTTCACTCGTTCTACTGAACAATCAGCATCAGTCAGGTCAGCGTTGTTGGGAATTGTTGCACTCAATACTCTCCTGTGAGTGTGTGCGTGTGTTTTTTCACGACACGAGGATTTATGGGGCAGGAAATCAGTGGCGGATTTTCAAAACCAAACACTTAATGTAGGGTTTATGTTTTTTAAATGCAAGTGGCACTGCCTGGGGAGAAGATCTACGACTTCCCTCATCGCTCAAGAAGTGTCGACAAAACCCAAAAAGGACGTCTTTGTCGTCCATTTGGGTGGCACAACGCCTCACCCGAGGCATTCACGGCCGCGCTCCGATTGTCAGGTCTCGTCTTTTCTTTGCGCGAAGCTCAAAAGGGCTTCTTCTCGTCAGACTATCTGCGCCCGAGGCGACAAATTGAAGAACTGTCTCATTCCTCCGCGGCCCGGCTCGTTTTACAAGCGCCCCTCGGCGGAGTATCAGCTTCCAGAGGGTCCTTGGCCTTTGTTTGGAGAGAAGGAAACAACAGCTGTTGCTTTCACAGGATTTCTGAACTCAGAGTCCTTGTGCAAGGGGGGAAAAAAGCCCTCTTTTTTTTTTTTTTTTCACTCTTTTAAAACAAAAACCTCTTCTTTTTGCCAAGGAACCAGCACTACCAGCGGAGCTTTTTGTCCAATGTCGCTCTCTCACTTATACAGCAGGCGAGGTAAACTCTCAGGTTGTTCACCTGTTTCATTATGAGCGGCGATGAAGGACACAGTCAGAATTCTCTTCCAATTATTGTGCCATCGAGCCTCCTGCTTGCCCTCCGTCCACCTGCTGACAGATTTGCTCAATGAGTCCCGGCCTAGGAATGTTAATCAGAGAATGAGACATGTTGCTGGATATTTGGCCGGCCGCCCTCTCGGCGGGCCCCTTCAACAGGTGGCCTTCTTGTCTCTGTGGAACAGATCGCATCGCAGCACTCCGTTACATGTTAAAGACCCTGGAAATGAGATTTGACGGGGGAAAAAATGAAATGCGATGTCTTCGCAGTTACTCTTACACCATGAAGAAATCAACATAAAATACATTCAACTCATCACGATATATATATAAAAAACAAAACAAAAAAACGACAAATAATTGATGCCTCCTTAAGAATGTTTCTAATGGTTACTGTCTTGATTCGTACACCAGATCCACATTTGCATATTCGCTTACCATTCAACCATCCATCCATCCATTTTCTGAACCGCTTACTCCTCACAAGGTTCACGGGGGATGATGGAGCCTCTCTCAGCCGGCTTTGGGCAGTAGGCGGGGTACACCCTGAACTGGTTGCCAGCCAACTGCAGGGCACACAGATACAAACAACAATCCACACTCACAAGCACACCTAGGGACAATTCGGCGCGCCCAATTAACCTGCCATGCATGTCTTTGGAATGTGGGAGGAGACCGGAGTACCCGGAGAAGACCCACGCGGGCACGGGGAGAACATGCAAACTCCACCCAGGAAGGCCGGAACCTGGACTCGAACCCGAGTCCTCAGAACTGGGAGGCGAGCTTACTAACCACTCGGCCACCATTCAACCAGTGAATCCCAAATCAATTTTACTGGGTTGCTCATTATTAGGGGTGTCAAAAAAATTTATGTTGTGATATATCGGAATATTACAGCGTGCAATTCTCGTGTTGATTCAATATTCAGCCAAAGTGATGTTTAACTCTTTGACTGCCAAACATTATGCAAAAAACAACCCGAACAATGCCAGCCGATTTCGAGCATTTTCACTCATCTTTCAACAAAATATTGTGCACTACGACTACATAAACACAAAAGAAGTGTTTCTACCTTATTCCGTTCTTTAGTAATCACCATTCGAAAATAGGTAATTTCAGTGACATAAGCGAAAATAGAAAAAAAAATTGAGAAAACAAGCTTTTTGTGAAAAGATACATTTTTTGCACAACAGTGACTTTGACAATATATATATATATATTTTTGTTTATTGACGCTGTGTGAATTAGATTTAATGTGACATAGGCTTTGTTCATTCACGTCATCCTTGAAAACGTTCGATTTCATCAGATTTGTCATGTTTCATTGTAATTTCATAAACCGTGAGCCCATTGAAAAAATACGATGCTGCCATCTGCTGGCCATAGTTAGTGGCTGTTTTGGGATTTCACAACCCCAATGACAAGACGTTGCACTGCCCATTGAGAAAAAAAAAAAAAATTAGTAAACGTCAATTAACGTTTATGGCTGCATTCATTAGGATTTTAGCATACGTCATTAAACGTTTTTGGCGGTCAGAGTTAAACATCAATTTTTAATGGAAATATGCAACTAAACGTTTTACTTAGAGTTAGGGTTTACACTTTAAAGGGATATTTGACTCATTGAACAATTTTAATCAGTGAAAAGTTCATATTTTGTCCAGAATGAATTTTATAACTTCCTTATTTTTCATGTACAATTAGTACTTTTTAAAAAGTTATTTTTCTACTTGGTGTGGACTGATGATGACATCACCTGTGCTGAGGAAGTAGCTAATGACCAGTCATGGCTCACCTGTTTTCTGGGTTTGGTCAGTCAACTGAGCCATGATTGGTCGTTACCTACTTCCTCAGCACAGGTGACGTCGTCATCATCAGTCCACAGCAAGTATAAAAATTACTTTTTAAAGGTATCAATTGTACATGAAAAATAATTAAGTTACCACATTAATTATACACAAAATGTTAACTTTTTACTGCTGAAAATGGTTCAATGAGTCAAGTATCACTTTAAGCATGGAAAAATGTTATATTAATGGAACATTAAGCCTTAATATTTTTATTTCAATGCTGTTCAAATATGAAACAGACTGCAACCTGTTTGCTAAATACAGTGGCTCACAGTTATAAGCCAGAGATTTCAGATAAATACATTTTCATACAAATATTACAGTGTGATGTAAAAGTTTACTGATGAGTATTTTTTAAATTTGAGTAAAAAAAAACAAAAAACTTATAGATTTGTATCGGGATTAATTGGATGAATCGTGATACGGATTGAATCTCCAGGTACTAGGCAATTCACACCCCTAATTATACTTTTGTCGAAAGACACCTCATAGTCCAAAAAATGCCAAATGCAATATCATCATAATGGTATCCATTGTCTCTACTCTAGTTTTATCTTAATTCATTTGCTGTCTTTGACACCCGTAAGCGGGTACACCCATTCGAAGCCGCAAGCCTCAGAAGCCGACTGTTCATCCGTCGTTTGTTGTCAGTGTGATAGATCGGCGGGATTGCGCAGACAAAAGAAGCCGAGAAGGCAGCCGAGGGATGAGCGATGCCTCCATATTTAATTGCCCAAGACAAAAGCCTGCGGTAACTGTGCTGTAACTGTGAAATGTGATGTTTTTGTTTGTGGTTTGGCTGTGACAGGAGATGCTGTGAAGATCTGACTCTGGCTTTCTCCGACAGTAGACTGCAGTAACAATGTTATTTATTTATTTTTTTATTTTTTTTATTTTTTATTTTTTTACATGTGGTTAGAGGGGTAAATTTATCATGTAGCTGAAGGGCCCTCAGGGATAATCATAATTATTATACAATACTCGCTAATTGTAGAGTTGCTGAGAAAACCACAATGTTTAGTTTTCACACTTGTAGCAGGTGACGAGGAGCTGTTGATATCTGTTTGATGGTGTTAAACAGCGTAGAAGAAAGATGTTGTGAACTCACGCGAGTCATTCATCAGCGAGACTGCTGAAAGCTTTCTTCCTTCTGCCAAACGAAACAAATGAAACAGGTTTCCGATCATAGCCAAGGAGAATCACATCTTTTCAGTTAATGCCAGATCTCGCGGGCTGTCTTGGTTTGAAATCAAACATTTTTAATCATGTTTTTGAATTCACCACTTTCAGCGGATTATTCTTAACTCGTTCACTCCCAGCCATTTTCACAGAAGCAATCCCGTTCGCTCCCGGCTGTTTTACTGGATTTTGACTGATTTTGCAAGGCCCACAGAATATTGTGTTCTATTGCTATAAAAACGTGGAACCTATCAAAAGAAATATTAAAGTCTTTTCTTTCGTCAGGAATTTTTTTTTTTTTTATCTCTTTCTGTTTTGCAGCAATTATCAGTACAATATAGCTAAGTTAAATCAGTTTTCATACATTTTTTTAGAATTGTAATTGAGCTCGTCCGCCTCCCAGTTCTGAGGACTCGAGTTCGAGTCCAGGCTCGGACCTTCCAGGGTGAAGTTTGC
The DNA here is from genome assembly GCF_051991245.1 of Festucalex cinctus. Taxonomy (NCBI): domain Eukaryota; kingdom Metazoa; phylum Chordata; class Actinopteri; order Syngnathiformes; family Syngnathidae; genus Festucalex; species Festucalex cinctus. The sequence continues at coordinate 15,609,362 of NC_135415.1, read as the reverse complement.
ATGTTCTCCCCGTGCCTGCGTGGGTCTTCTCCGGGTACTCCGGTCTCCTCCCACATTCCAAAGACATGCATGGCAGGCTAATTGGGCGCTCCGAATTGTTCCTAGGTGTGCTTGTGAGTGTGGACGGTTGTTTGTCTCTGTGTGCCCTGCGATTGGCTGGCAACCAGTCCAGGGTGTACTCCCCAAAGCCAGCTGAGATAGGCGCCAGCACCCCCCGCGACCCTTGTGAGGAATAAGTGGTCAAGAAAATGGATGGATGTAATTGAGCTTTTTTTTCCAACATGGCACTGGTTGATCTCCTTTCCTCTGCTGCCACAAAGTAAGTTCTGTATGCTCTAGAATAAAAACAAAAACAAAAAACAAACAAAAACGTATGAATACGTCTTTGGGACACTTGAAACATTTAAAATAAAACATATTTATACGTTTTTGGGAGTAAATGAGTTAATTTTGAGAAGAGGGAAAAACCGTCATTTCATTGGCTGACGCTCGCGTTTCAGCGAGTACATACGCATTTTCGGCGAGCTCTTTATGACGCAAAGCCTCAAAAAAATACACGGAGCTGTTTCCATTTGTGTGCAGCATAACAGCTAAATGCTGTTTCACCATGTTTGCTTCAAACACCGGGCTCCACTATAAGCCAGTACCAAAAACAAATTGGCTGGCAGTATAAGGCAACATTGTTTGTTTTAAACACACAAGGTGGTAATACGTTTTGTTTTATGATTAATTTGAAAGAAAACGAGAAACAGCATGAAGCTTCTTTCAGCAAACAGCTGCTTATTGTGACTTTAATTGAAGCCATCGAACAAGTAATATTAAAAAATAAACGACTGAAATCTTTATCGCAAAGGCGAAAGCTTCCAAAAAGAAGAAAGTCTTGAACGAAACCTGCCGACATGCTAACAGTCGCTGCTTGCGCGCACCGTTGCAAGCCTGCTCCGCTCAGTGAGATACCGCCTTAAACCTCACAGCTGTTAAACAAACAAAAAGCTTAATGAGAGGAGCAGAGGTCGCACAAGCTCTTTTTTATCTCTCTTTTGCTTTTATAATCTTGGAACCTGTCAGAAAACCCACCATTTGTTCCTTTATTTACATCGCCTTAAAGTAATTGTTTTGTACGCGGGGTTATTTTTTTCCCACCTCTGGCATTCCGATTTTTGATTTTTATTTTTTTAAGCAAATGGCTTCCCAATGCTGTCACTTTCATCTAGTGAGCAAACGTTGCTTTCACCTCACAGTATGTCAACAAAGCGACGCGCGTTCGAGGAATTAAGAGCAATCAAAGGTGGTGAGCGTCAAATAAAACGTTCAGATCTCCTCTTAAATCCCCTCACAAGTAAGCGTTGCTCAACGGCAGCCAAAGTAAACTGCCTCGCCTTGCACCTTGAAAGCAAGCAGCACATAGTGTTACCCGCCGCACAAATCCCCCGCAAAGCTCTTTGTTTGAAAAGCTATTTTCAATGGGAACTGCACTGTAAAAGATAAGTAATTATCCAAAGCTGGCTTATAAAGGAAGAAAAGATTACGCTGCAGGTCGCCCTGGTGGGTTTGTTAGTGTAGGGAAGGCGGCGGTGGAATTGTAACCAGGTGTGTGTTTGGCAAGTTTATGCTGTTTTGTTTTAAGCAAACAGAGTAAAGCGGTGGACAAATCAATTTGAAAACTAAAGTGAGGAAACTTGTTGATGCAACTGTTGAAAAGCCAGATTGCTTCCACTTTGGAGTCATTCACACTAGTGTTAATTTCGTCAATGAAAACTAAAAAATGAAAAAATTTCGTCAACACACCTTTTCCACTGGACTAAAACTAGACTAGACTAAAACCCTCATTCATAAACTCATTAATAACTGGGACTAAAATCAGTCTGCATTTTTGTCGACGAATGAAGACGAGATGAAAATGTACTTTACTTAATACAAACTGGACTCAAATCTATGGACATTTTAGTTCATGAACAAAAACAAGATTATAGATTTGTGTAAAATCTTGTCTTTGCTAATCTGTCACTGTGACACTGTCATGTGACACACCCCTTTTAAAATGTACAGCTTGTGAGTGCAGCATGCAAAATCTGGTGCGAAATGGAATTTATTGTTGACATTTTTTTCCCCTTTCTTCCTTTAAATTTTTATTTTATTTCAACTTGGTTTTTTTTGGGGGGGGTTTTACACTTGTAATGTTTTTATGTTTATATGTTCAAAACTAATAAACCAAACCAAACATGCACAAACATATGGATTCATAGTGGATTCACAATGAAAAGCTAAAATAAATTATAGTTAGAACGTAATCCAACGGCTATAACGTTCCAACAATAATATTAATCCGACCGCTAACTAATGCTGGCTAACTTACTAGCTCATATCATGGAGCCGTAGTAGCCACTGTAATTGTATGTGACGTTGTTTTTCAACAAAAAGTTGAGAGAAAATCGTATGTGAAATATTTTAGGTCCAAAATGTTCAACATAATCTGCTGATCAAAAAAAATAAAAAATAAAAATATAGGGATAAAATGACTACAACTAGACTAAAATGTTGACAGTTTTGTTGACTAAAATTAGACGAATAAAATTGTGTTTACTTGGACTAAAATAAAGACTAAAATGCTCAATTTATAGTCGGCTAAAAATGGACTAAAAAAATGGGATGAGGTTGACTAACTATGATTAAAAACGAAGAAGCGGGATTAAAACTGGAATAAAACTGAGACTAAATTTAAAAATGGTGAATAAAATGAACACTAATTCGCACATAAGTAAAATCTTCCATTTCAGACAGAGAGGTGTGCGCTACGTATATCAGGGAGCGCTTGGCATGCATGCAGGAGGTGAAAGCAGTGAGAGAGCACACTTACAAGTAAGTGAAAACAGAGGACAAGTCTGATGTGGCCCAATTTAGAACGCTGAGATTCTTGGAGGGGAGAGTCCTGCGAAAGCCAATCGCGTCGCATGATGCTGCACCACAGGAAATGGACTCCAAATCCTGCTAGTCCGCTTGAAGTCTTTTTACTGTGACAGACGTTGGAACCCAACCCAACGAACGGCACAAAATCACATCAAGACTGAAGGACTGAAAAGAAATCTTCTAATTCTCCCTGCACGTCCAGTATCAGTTGGTAAAAGACCCGGTTAAAGTTTACTGCCAAACTTAACCATAGAACAAAGAGAATTACTGCACACATTATGTATTCAAAACAACACTACCCTAAAATGGACCTTTAGCTTAATGCTAGCATATCATGGAAAACGGCATTGACATGCTAACAGTTTGCATCAAAGTTACGCATGTTTAAGCACAAACAGGGTTGAAATAGTTCTGGAATTTTCATCATAGTTTGTTTTCATTTTATTAAATAAACATCACGGTCAACAAAATTCAACAAAGATATCATTTTAAAAACACTTGGAAAATGATCATCCACAAATCAAATGCAGGTACTGCAACAGTCCACAGATTTCGTTTTTTAAAAAGCATTTTATTTTTAATTTCATTATTTTTTTCAATTTTAGTTTTAGTTATTTTGTTTTCGTTAATTCACAATAATTAGAGATATGCAATTTAGCAATAGGCATATATTTACTTTCCTCTATGAAAAAATGACTATTACACCAACTTACTGAGCCACAGTAGTAGAAATATTCTTCTTCTTGTTTATTAGCTGCATGACTGTATTATACTGCCTTCCAGTGGCCAAGGTGGGCACAGCGGCACAATGAATTTGAATTGTTCTCCATTGTTGTTGTTTGTTGTTGCACTCAATTGAGATTGTTTTCATAGTCTTACATCACATTATACAAAAGGACAACCGACTATCGTAAACCATAAAAATCGACAAGAGATTAAGCGTAGACTGTCACAAGAGAAGGTTGTTTCAAATCTTGCTAGCAGTTTTAAAACGGCAAGTGCCCACTTTATGAACCTGGATTGGGATTCTAACAGACTTTTTCAAACACTTGTCTGTATATAGAAAATGAACCATTTTAATTGCAGAAAAAAAATGTTATGTGGCGCTGCACTAAAGCGCGACACTGCCAACTAATGGCCTGGCATGCATATGACAGCTTTTCAGATTCATGTCCTCCTTGTAGACCTACCGACATTCCAACAGATTGGATTAATTTGCTGATGGGAGGTGGCTTCTTCGTAAAACACACAAAAACTCCATTGAACAATCTCCACGTTCACCTTCACCAATGAGAAGTCCATCCTAATTCCAGATGGAGAGCAGCCAGGCCAAAAGAGATTAGCTCACCACTGACGAGAGAAAGACGCTGGCCAAGGCAAACCCGCACTCGTGTTTAAGGACATTTTTCCTCTTTCAGACCACAGACTTTCCGGCGGTGGCTTTGCAAGCGGTCGTCTGTGTGTGTGTGTGTGTGATTATATGTGCCCGTACACGTTTTTTGTTTTTGCTTTTTTTTTCCGCACTAAAACTCACTCTAATAAGTGTTTTAATTCAAATTGCATGTTGAGATGTTTTTAGGGGGGCTTTGATGTGTTACTATGGCCCGCTTTGGAAGAACAACCTAATTACAAATTTACGATTAGCGGGTACTCAGTTTTTTTTTTTTTTTTTTTTTTCATGTGGGATTACCTCATGTGTTAGAAAATCACCTGCAGGCACAAAGCTCAATACAGTGATTAAAACAGCAACTTTTTTTTTGTTTGTGTTACTTACCGTCGTGTCATTCTGGGGCAGGAAAGCGAGAAAATCTTGCCAGTCATTTTTTTGTGATTGAATTTTATACACGGAAATGCCTTCAAATTTAGATGATGGATGTGTAAAAAATGTGGTTTTATAGAATAGTGGTCGAACATAAGAACGTTAAACAGAACCCATTACTTTTTTTTTTTTGGTTGACCACCTGAATCCAGTGTTGAAAAATCAAACAATTAAATTTTTGCAGAGGATGTTGTGTGCAACCCGAGTTATGCTTCAAGAATTGTGAAAGTGATGATGCTCTCTAGCATGTTGGGAATATCACGTTTTACCCCTTTGTAGTGTTTTTTTTTTTTTTTTTTTTGCAGATGGCCAGCTGTGAGTCGTTTGGTCGGCCATGGGAAATCTCCCTCCCCATTAGCTTGTCTCCTGCCCTTAGTCGCCTCTGTTATCTTGTGGCGGGGTCCAGGGAAAGAGTAGTCCTCCAATAAATACACTCAAATATTTCCTGATGAATGCAGTCTCCGATTCAAATCTGCTTTTGTGATATCTGAGAACACGGGCCTTGTTGCAGTCCAAGTCCAAGTATCTTTGGCCACATACTGTTTAAATTAAAATGAAAATTTTGTGAAGGTGTTTTTGCATAAATGTGCTATTAGCATAGTATTAATGTGTTATTAACATGTTATTAATGTGTTATTAACATGTTATTAATTCTAAAATGTGGCCAAAATGAAAAGAAATAAAAAAATAAGACATTTTGCAATCTACTGTCACCTTTTGGTTAGCTGACTTTCACGACTTGACTTGATCATGATCATTGTGCCCCGCAACATAAACTAAGCAAGACACCAGATTTCCCATGCAACGATTGGCCTTTGCATTGTGGCAAGACTTGTCAACTCTTTTGGTGAGCGCTATAAAAGAAACGATACTTGAGAGGCAGCATGCTGACTCTTTATGTGCGGTTATAAAGACTTTATGTGACCGAGGACGGCCATCTTGGACTCAGCGCTTTTCTCTGCATGACGTCAGAAGGTCACCAGCCAACTTAAATTTAGTACCACCAGCTGGTGTCGTAACCAAGAACCATTGCGTTTACGCGGACCAAAGAAAAATGTTGCACAATACGTCTTCGTTTAACATCTGCCTTTTAGTTTTACTTTTTTTTTTTTTTTGGTTGCAAAACCGTCATTCAAACTCAGTGTGAACTTGTGAACAGCCAAAGACCCGAGTCTGTTTTACGTCGCCTCATTTTTTTTTGTTTGCTTGCTCATCCCGCTTCTTCCCTGACACAGCAGCAGACATTCTTCGCCACAAGTGGAAGATAGCAGCAACGTGAGATGCTCCGATAAGACGAGATTGTCATGACATGCATGTTGTCTCTCTCCGCACTTCATCATTTAGTCTGAAAACAAAACACTGGTCTTGTTCCTCTTTTCTTTTCTTTTTTTTCATGGAATGGAGTGCGTCCGCGCGGCGCTCGCCAAACCAAAGTGGACATAGTCGCGCCACATGCGCTATTTTATTGTGATAAAAACAGATGTTGGGAAAGCAAAAAGCGAGGTCAAAGTCAAAAGTGAGCTGTAGGAAGCTGACACGGCCCGTTTCAAACATGTTCTGCCTCAGGGAGCGTTTGCCAGCTGCTTTTCATAACGCGTCCCCCCAGCCCAGCACGTACTGTACAGTAGGTTATTAAAAAAGTCTCCCAGCAAAAGGCCTTCCTTCAGGTTCTCAATGTGGGCCTTTAAAATACTTGACTTGGTGATTTTTAATTTCCTCTGTCTGCAACTTTTTCAATTTCCTTCAATGAAAGTCTCCATGTGCTCAGCATCATGCCGGAGATGTGCCACGTTGATGGCGCTCGTCTTAACTCTATCGCGTTCACAAGCCATTTAAAATCTGGCAAGACTAAGGTTATTGTAGTTAAGTAAAACTAATGGAAAAAAATTAAATTCAAAAAACAATTTCGTTAACGAAATAATATAAAAACGAAAATGCTTTCTAAAAAACAAAAACTAACTGAAACGACATTTTATGTTTACAAAACTAAAACTAACTAATAATTATAGGAAAAATGTCCTTTGTTTTAGTCTTTGGTAATTAATTTAATGCATGAGCCTTTGGGGATGATTTTAAATGTGATTTTAAGTAGATTTATTTTGATATTAACAGAAGTGATGTCATCTAGCAGCAGCCAATAGAAAAGCACCTTCAGATGACGTTGCTCCTATGGTGCTTTTTAAATATTGCGCACATGTAATACACATTTCTTTTAAGAATTCATGCTGAAACTAACTAAAACTAAGCATTTATTAAATAACTAAAACGAATAAAAACGAACAGAACCACACTGAAAACTAATTAAAACTAAGTAAATTTAAAAAAACAACTAAAAAAGAAATAAAAACTAACTAAAATGAAAAATTCCAAAACTATAACAACCCTAATCAAGTCCCTATTAAGTGGATTTTTTTTTGTATATACATTGTACATGTTATATGTATATATATATATATATATATATATATATATATATATATATATATATATATATATATATATATATATATATATATATATACTCAGTGTAATAATTGCACATCTTTATTTTTGTGTCAGGTTTAGTCTAGTTTACCATGTTTTTATAAATCAATTAATTTAATGTATTATTATTATTATTATTATTATTATTATTATTATTATTATTATTATCATTATTATCATTATTTATTGTTATTATTATTATGTGTTCACACCGACGACGGCACAAATGAATATTTCTTACTGCAGCTGTCTACGAAAATAACAGAGACTGAAAAGTCCATCCATGCTAACAGACTTGACTTAGGTGCTGAAATTAGTACCATAGTGTGAAACTCTTTTGCCACCATTTCAGAATTTTTCTTCCCCCCAGGCCATGGCAAAAAAAAAAAAAATGATTTGCTATTCCTCCGCTAAATAAGAACTTGCGCACGTTTGTTCTCGTCAGTGGTTATCCAGCACAATTGTGAGTTATTTAGATGTTTTCACAGGGCTCATTTTTACCCCTACAGTGTCGTTAGCTAGCTAGCTTTGTCTATATTCTCAAAATGTATCTTCTCCAGATAACACAATTTACAGAAGACCTTGGTGTCATTTTAAAAATCAAACGAGCCTGCCGGCCGACAAGATCTCCAGAAGCCTGTTAGCTCGCTAGCTAGCTAGTGGCTAGCAAGTCTTTTTGTATTGTAGCTCAAACATTTTGACCGTGAATCCTCATTTTGTATACTTTTTAAAAATCATTTAAATGTTGCAGCGTTGTTAACACTCTTCTCTGTGGTGAGTCAAATTAGGAAGACATTTATTTGAACTTTACGGGGACTTTCAACGGTTTGCTCTGAGGCACCTTTTCAAACGTCAAAGTGAACATTTTGATCATGGAAACCGCAAGCGGCATTGTAATTCCACCCAGTGTCAGTTCTTCCCTCCCAAACTGCGCTGGAAGCGCCGCAACTGCTAGTTATGTCGGCGGCGCTAAATACAACTTGTTGCATCAGTTCCAAGCCGTGTCACCGCCTTCACTCAGACATTCAATTCCGTTCCAATGGATCGCCAATTCAAACGAATTTCTAGAATGCAGTAAGTTAACATGCTGTCACATTCTCATTCAGATGAGGAGATTTGCTGGCAAGAGAAAAAAAAAATGTTTTAAACTTTTTTAACTTAAAAAAAAATAATAATCTGCTGCTTAATTTTGCAAGATGAGATCTGTGTGAAAGAGGCTATTGTTAACCAGCCCCAATCCAACATGTCAGTGATGTCATGTAAATTCCACTCTGCAGCGTATCATTTACTCGTGTCACTTCTCATCATTCGGAGGACATAACCCGCCTATCACAAGTGACGACCTGTTGATGTATTTTTACAGTATATTGTCGCTGTCTTTTTTTTTTCTTCCCCCCCTCAATCAATTTCCGCTCAGGCCGCCGGTGGGCGTGACGGTCCACATGGCTCGGAGAGTTTGACAGCCAGCCAAGACGGAGAACCAACCCTTCAGCTGACTTTATTTTTATGAGAGGCAAACCGCAGTAAACAAACAAAAAAGCACATAAATGGTTCATGAACTAGCCTCGAAAACCAAAAGCCTAAAGCGGTTCTGCAGGAAGTCTTTTGGATCACACAATTATAATGAGCACCATTTCTTTTTTGGTTGTTCGTTTTAAAATGGAGCTACTATTTGGTAACCAAAGCAATCTGACTTGACATATAGTTCCATGGGTACATCATACTGTACAATTTGGCGTGTTATTTGTAGCCTGTAGCTTATTCAACAAGCGGGGAGGGTGAACCCTCAAGTAGCAAAATGTACTGAAGAGGTTTCTTGGAAGAGACAGTATGTGCTGGGTTTGATTACAGTTGTAAAAATAAGTAAATAAATAAAACCCTGCGCATTTTGAGGAGCGATTGACGGCCATTTAAGGATGCTAAAAACTAAACCTTGTAGCTTTGTAGTGGTTACTAGAAATGTAGTTGAATTAGCACACTGTGCGAGACCTCAACTTTCTCTGTGCGGCCACACATAATGCACATCTTTAAAAGTGGGTATGAGCACAGGTGACCATTTTGTACAGTGTAATCCTCCATTTGCCTCACAATTGCTATTGCAGCGAAACCTTTTAACCAGACAAGCAATGCTTACATTACAGTCATATGGGTGTAAAATGAAGTTAGCTTATTATATGTGAAATATGTTTTTAAATATACTCAACCTTGAATTAATCTTGAACCATGTGAAAAGGAATCAATTGAAAATGAACTTTAAAATGTCTTCACATTTGCAGTGAACACAGCTTACACTGAAGTGTTGCCTAATAAGTTATATTTCTGGGTTTTATGCCCCACAAAAAAAAACCCCGAAAATAAACAAAAAGTTCAACTGAGCTGAAAAGTGAAAAATGTTTATATAAAATTATTATATAATCTTTGAACATATGGTGTTCCACTGTTTGTGTTCAAATATCTGTTGTTTTCTAACTGCAACTATCAGTGCTTATTGTTAGCATGTCAATGCCATTTTACGCTGTTAGCATTAAGCTCTGAGGCAAAACTGTGTGGTTGTTTTAAAAACACGACATTCTGTTTTTTTTAGGTTTAGTTTGCTGCTTAACAGTAAACTAACAATGAGTTTAACGGAGGATCTGTTTGTTGAACCGTTGCTATTTGCTAGCTCCTCTATAGAGTTTTACATTGTTTGCTAGCATTAAGCTCGCCAACGTTTGTAAGACATGTTGTCTTGAGTTAAAAGGCAACAGGTGGAGATACAACTTAACCTTCTGACACCTAGCATTTAATCCTTCTGTCTATCACTATATGTTACTGGCATAGATAAGAGAGGAAAAATTATACATTTGTAATATAAAATAACAACATGAGTTTAACTCTGGATCTATTTCTTGATCCAATGCTATTAGCTAGCCCCTCTATGGAGTTTTGCATTGACTGTTAGCATTATGCTAGTCAACTTTTGTAAGGTATGTAATTGTCTTGAGTTGAAATGCAACAGGTGGAGATACAAATAAAGTGAACCTTCTGACAGGTAGTGGAAGTTATGTCACTGGCATCTTAGATACGAGAGGAACAAAGATACCTAAATGTATAAAGTTCCAAATGTTAATAGTAAAGTCATGTAAATCTTTGCTTCAGTTCCAAATTGGCAACATATGATACCTATAAAGCTTTCTTCTTGCACAATACTTGTACTATGCGCTGTGACTCACACATACTTAGTATAGGCACCAAATAATTAGCGTACAATAACATGTTTATGTTCACGTGGCGTGTCAGTGTAAAGTTGGGCTACAGGACAGGATTCAATTATGGTGTGTTTTGGTACAACCAACTTGTTTCTCGCCAGTGGACAGATTGTCTTTGTTTTCAGCGCTTTTTGAGTCATTTATCACGTGGGCTAAAGCTAACAACATCTGGACTCACTAAAGCTCTATTAGCAGCTAGCTTATAATTGGCCCTGACCTTTTATTCAGAGAGGTCATTGGTCAGAAGAGGTTGGCTAGTTTAGGAACAGGAAAATGAACTTCCTGTTATTCAATGAAAATGACCACATTAAGTTAACTAAGGGTCATTAGGAAACGTTGCATCCACACATCTGCTTTTGTGAGCACAACAGGATTAAACGCAAATATTAAAATCAGCCTTCGTTATGGACTTCCATCTTTCTTTGATACACCCTCTCACGAAGGTTTTGTTCTCGGCTCCAAAAGAAATCATAAACTTTGACCAAAAATCTTTGAAGCTGGACGCGGCCTGCAGCGAATGGAAAATGTCTGACTGAGACGAGTACGTACGTATATGAGACAGAAAAGGGCCCGAGGCCCGCTGCTCTTTGCTAACCAAATCCATATGCACCGGCTGCGGACATCCCACTGACTTCTAAAACTGGAGCCGAGTGGTGCTGTATAAACTGAGCATCTCTTTTGTGCACCCTTATGCGTTAAATGCCTCTGTCCCGTTTTGCATCCAAAAACAGTGGACCCCCACATATTTGCTATTTGCCAGATTCCCCCCCCCCCCCCCCCCCGTCTCCCATTATTCCAAGAAAATCATATTTTTCTTATATTTATCTTATTTTTTTTTCTACTTATTTTTGTTTTCATTTTACAAGTCCAGTATATATTGTATTTATTTATTTATGTATTTTAAATGGAAAAATACTAGGGATGTTTGATACCATTTTTTTTCTCCAGACTGTACGATTACTCAACTCTTGAGATTCCAATACCAAGTCCTGATACTGCCTGTATGTTTTAATACATAAAAAAAAAACTGACAGATAATTTTAACGAAAGATCTATATATCCCAGTAGCCTATAGTGTTTTCCTTAAAATTTGCATGCAATCTGATTATTTTCTATTCTTCTAATTTCTAGTTCTTGATTATAAAACGAGTACCGACACCTTGAAACAAGGCCGGGTATTCGCCCGATACCGATACCTAGTATTGGTACTCATCCGTCCTTATTGTTTTAGTATACTGGTAATCCCTATTACTACAACAAACACTTCAATCTTCCACCGTACATCTATTTTACTTTTCTGATATCCGCATAAATGTAAAGCTGTTGGCAGATACGCCATACTCTTTCAAATGTATTGTATAACTGTAGAAATCAGTTGTTTTTGTCGAAATTCATGTGCTAACAAAGCAATGCAAAAAGTAAAATTTGTTAGCATAGAAGGATACTCAAGAACGGATCATTTTTAATACGTATCTGGATAAAAAACACAGATTTTTATTTTTAAAAGGTTTTATTTGTTTTAATGAGTAATAAATGTACTTTCAAAGGCATGATGTTTACATTAAGTGTTGATCCAAATGAGGACAGTTTGGCCTTGATGGACGTCTGCTGTCTCCTGAGTGCCATTCAACTTTCTCCTATTTTTGACTCGGTTAAAGTTGTGGAGGTTCCCCCCCGAATGAATTCTTGCTTGGGAGCCTTTTCGAGAGCACGTTGGTGAAAGGCTCTGCTGGCACTGAGATGGTGTGTGTGTGTGAGAATGAGCTCGCGTAGAAAGCCTACAACAGGTAACAAGGACCCACCGCTGAGAGACAGATGGCTGAGCTGCACAATAAGAGGCCCGCGTGCATCAGTGTGTGCGTGCGTGCAGGCCTTGCTTGTATTCTTTGCATATAAATTTGTCCAGTGAGTAATCAAAGGATGGGTCGTGAATGACTTGTTTCATTGAGCGCCGAATCTCCTTGCAGGGTTACTCACTCTTTGCTCTCCAATGAAGTGTCTGCAGAGGCGGCTCAACTAAAAGAAGAACTGCACAACATGGCTGATGGATTCAGTGTAACACCTTGGCTTCATGTCAGTTTCTTAATTCCCAGAGGCTGATGGGTGATACAAGTTGCCCACCTCAAAAACTGAATCTTCTTCCATTACTATTTGTTGTTGTAATGGTCGGGAAGATAGTCAAGCTAGCCGTGGCGATACTAAGCATGACGATAACTTCAAAATAAAATTTTCGCAAATACAGTAAAACAGGAACATGTTTGTGGCAGTGCGTGGTAGCCTGGTGGCTAACTTTCCTATTAAAAAAATCAAATCTTCCCGACTGGAAGCTGGATAGTCGAAGCTCCGTTTATATTTCAATTGCCATCACAATTACAAACTTTTGCCACAGCAACACATCATCAAGAAATCATGTTCAGTTGCTAATTAACTGTAGAATGTGATGCCTGTTCCAAGTGTTAGTGGCTAGCAGCTAGCTGCTAAGTGAGTGTCCCTTATAGATTGGCAGGTCCGTAGGACTGAACAAATTCTTACATGGCGGCTAACTTGACTCATCTTCCTGACTGGAAGTTGGATAGTTGGAGCACTATTTAACTTTAAATTACCATCACAAACTGGTGACACATCTACCTAAAATCATGTTCAATCGCTAATAAAGAACTGTAGATTAAAAAAACAAACAAACAAACAAAAAAAAACTAGTCAATTATGCTGACTGTTATGATGTGTGGAGCCAGGGGGAACCAATTAGCAACACACACAGGTGGACCTACTCAGACCTAAACGAGATAGGGGAAAGACACAAGCACACCCAACACAAACACTCACCAAAATAAAACAAAACCCAACTCAAACAAAACTGAAACATGAAACTGACATTGTAGAATGTGACGCCTGTTCCAAGCGTTAGCAGCTAGCCGCTAAGTGAGTGCCGCTTAGCTAGCAGCATCTGTCAGATTTCTTTGCAAAGGTAATTTAATATGCGAAAATGACTCGACTACACACTTTGATGCTGTCAGCTTGACACAGTTGCCATTCCTGATATTATTTTAGCAAACTTAACAAAACTTTCTTTTATCCACAAATTGAAAGCCTCATAGCTGTAGCTCGGTCATTGTTAAGTGAAAGATATTTTTCTCTTGCGCGTTCATAATTGATCTGTAACCAAGCAAAAATATAACTGAATTTTATTCAAATCTTGTATAATTCAATTCAGTTTTATTAAATACTAAAATATTAGATAGATGCAGGCCTGAATAAAAACATACAGACAAAACATATACATACAAGAATCCACCGTTATTTTACACGCTGCATTAGCCAGCGTGTTGCTCTTTCTGCTGACCCCACACAGATGGAAATACTGTTCACTGAGTAGCAACTTCTTTCACGAGTACGATGCTAATATTACTCGTTCTTCACAGATGATACGACAGCAATTGTCTCTCTATTTTGATGCATTGTGTACGTGTTTTGTAACAAAGATGCTAGTTAGCATCATTAATAAACAAGCGGACTGAATGGCTTAAACTCATTAATGTTGGAAAACTATGGATACACCTGACATGTCCTGTCGACCTTCGTTACAGACTTGACCAAAAAGCTTCCCTTCATCCAGATGGATGTGATTGCTAAATCGGAAATTGGCCTGTAATTTTGGCCGCACGGCATCCTGGCATTGTTCTTAATGCTTGGGAAACGTACGGCGGCACCGTGGAAAGTCCTGCAAAGTACATCACAAACAGCTGCGTCTGAACAAGAGAGGATTCATATCGCCAATTTGGATGGCTACCTAAAATTTCACAGCTGATCAATGATGCTGTAAACAACACGGAAGAGCTGACAGCATGCAGGCAGCGGAACGCACCTTTCCTTTTTCTTTTTCTTTTTTCTTTTCTCTCTTTTCTGTGATTACGGCAAGGGAGCATGAATAGCAGTGGAGCGTGCAGGCGTAGCGCAGATGATGAGTGAGGAGCTCAGATTGTAGGGCTCCAGCCTCTGTAATTGATACTCGAACCTCCATCTCCCACTCCCCCCTCATCCAAAAATCTCCAGCAAAGTCAAACCTCATCCAGTCTGGAACACTGCCAGCAAATTACTCATCGCTGCAGCTATCTGGGCCGACATGGAATCATATGGATTACACACACACACACACACACACCGTGGTGCCTTATGAGAAGTCTGGAAGTGAGTTAGTTGACTGCGGTGGCTCTCCACACAAAATTTTCGAGGCTAACCAGTGTTTGTTTTGTGGAAATCCCTTTGGCGTTGGCAGTGCGAGAGGGGACGAGGACCCGCATGGGCCCTCCCTTCGTGTTTTCAGTTCGACATGTGCGGTGACGGGGGGGGGGGCACACAATTCTGCCTTTCTTTACGGCATAAACAGGCCGAGCGATGCCAGAAATAATCTTTTTTTACGTCAGTCTTGTTTTGAGCTGCTGCTTTTTGGGGGGTTGAAATACAGTTTCAATCAATAAAGTCTTTCAAGAGTTTGGGACGGGGCAGGAAAGGGAATTGAACCGATCAGGATTCGAGCCGGCAACCTGAGGTTTTAACGTGAAAGCTCAGCCAGAGTCAGACCCGGTCGGCCTCATCTGGTTTCCATTCTCCCTGCCCTGGCCAATGAAACCTGAGCGGCTTTAGAAGAGAACTGAATTATGGCTCCATCAATAAATCCCATATTTCCTCCCCCTTTGAAGCTCCGTACGTGATGGAAAGTGGGACAGTGTCACGTGTTCAAAGTTATTACCCAATTCCTCGCCACAAATCTCGCTCGCTGCTCCCGACGTCTCGGGACGGTGGTGACTTTATCTGTTCTGACAGCGAGCAGACTGAGTGTCAGAACTATTTTCAATCCAACTTGTACTTTCAAAAAAAAAAAAAATCACGCAAAGGTGAAGCAGTGCGAAAGGAGATGAGAGATTATTAGGCGGGTGATTTCGTGACAATGGTGGATCATTTTACCAGCTGGTGAATAGTCAGCTCTTGAGTCATTTGGAGGAGCCTATAAAGCATGTGTATAATCTTCCTGCCTCCCCCCTCTTTAATTGTGCCTCTCACGGAACAACTTGCTTTTGTGGGGGAAGAATTAGCCCCGGGACAAGCGGAAGTGTTTGTCTGATTTTATTAGATGAAGACAGTGAAAGATAGACATTTTGTTTGCGACTTGTTTCAGTCAAAAGGACCTCCAGTTCGTGATGCTACATGCTTAAAACTGCTGGCTCAAAAGTCAGACAAATTGGGTGAAATGGCTAACCCATTGCTGGGTCCAAAAGGGACTGATAAGGAGTTTTTAATTAAGGATTTGACTCACGTTGAGTCAAAGTTTTTGATCTAACAAAGGGTACAAACTATTCATACTGGCGAGTGAAAGCTACCAAGAAAAGAACCGCGTGGTAAAAGATAATACTAATTTTAAAACCAGCATTTTCATAGAAGAAATGGGCAACATTCACCTGTCCGGGATCGCCAAAGAAAGATATATTTATACATCCTAATGCAACCAACACTTTCTTTTTTCCCAGGCTGAGGATGAGCAGTGGCTAGGAATATATATGGCCGACCCATCTGGACATTACCATCCGCCCTGACTGGGATTTGAACCCAGACCTCTGTGCCCAAACTCAGCTGCGATACCCACTGATCCAGTCGCTGATGATTTCTCAGACTGGTACGTTTAATTTACTTCAACTTTAGTATGCAGCAAAAATATCCCAAATCAGAATCAGTGGAATATTAATCAGTGACAGTTATACAAATATGTGGAGAGCTGACGCAGCAATAATCAATACGGTAATACGGTCACATCGGTGAGGTAAAAAAAGGTTTGCAAAGTGCCACAATGGACATTTTGAGTCAACTCTTTAGGGAATTGATGGCAAGAGGGGAAAAGCCATTACAATATAAGGAGCTGCAAGAGGTGGTGACCAGTATATGGAGGGTCCAAGAGAATTTAGCTTATTTTAGTATAGTGTGCAGTAGACTTTCTTGCTTGTGATGACTGACGACACACGGTACCATTTTACAGGGGCGAAGATAGTGAAAGTGTCTGTCCCGGTCTTTTGAACCCAATATTAGATGCGAAGACCACACCACATTTGAACTCTTTCGGACCCTTAGATGATTGCAGTAGACATGCCGTATTTGCATGTCTAAACCAATAAAAACACATAATTTCGACGATGTCAACACTTCTGGTTCATGATTGGATCCTATAACCAATCACAATCTCAAGTTGATTTGCATAATGTTCATGTTATTAACTCATTTGCTCCCAAAAACATAAATACATTCTATGTTAAATGTTTTAAGTGTCCCAAAGACGTATTTATTCGTTTGTTTTTTGTTTTTTAGTATAGTAGTTCAAGTATAGAGATGGCTTTGATGCAGCCTCTCTACTGCAGAGAACGGTTAAAGCAATGGTAGTTATTTTTTTTTTAAAAAAGGCCATCAGGTGGCAGAAGAGTATAAGAGAGCAAACTGGGCCATGTTGAAAACAAGCTGATTTCCCCACAGTTCTAAACAGATTTGTAAATAATGATGAAACTTAGCTATATTCTCATGCTAATTGCTGCAAAGCAGAAACAGATAGAAACATACTTTTTATTCCTGATGAAAGAAGAGATTCAAATCTTCCTTTTGGTAGATTCCATGTTTTTACAGTAATAGAACACAATATTCTGCGGGCCTTGCAAAATCAGTCAAAATCCATTAAAATAGCCAAAAGCGAATGGGGTTGCTTCAGTGAAAATGGCTGCGAGTGAATGAGTTAAAACACCTTGCTTGGTAAGTTTACAACACATTACAGCCATACCACCATATACAAATAAATCAAATAAAAACATGCGATAACCCCCCTCAAAAAATATCCATGTTGTTCTTATGTGGAAAAAGAGTAGAAATCAGCAAGAAAGAAAACAACAACAAAAAACTTGCCCAACAGAAAAAGCCTGAAGGGCTTATTAATATAACTAATATTGGTATGCACCACATTGGTCCCGTGGACTCGTCATCATAGTCCAAGTCCTTGCAAGTATCAGCGGCGAGGTTGCGCTGGCTTTTTACCTGCACACGCTCAGCGTGAGTGAAGCTGTTAAAGTCGCTGCCCACTCTGACAGCTCTCTGAGCTATGAGTGTATCGCCTCCCTCGCAGCTGCCTGCTAAAATGGCCAACAAAGCTCCTGAGGGCAAAAACGTCAAGCTTTGAAGAGGACTCGTGTGAGCGATATATATGATATGATATGATTGATTAGTTAGGAGGGTTTCAAACTCGAGGCACGCAAGTTACGCGGCACTGCGAAAACTTGCCAACGTTTTCCTTGACTTCTGTTCAGTTCGACTGTGTTCATCAATTAAAAAAAAAAATGGTAATAAACAAATGCAGGGGCATATATGTTGTTTGTTGAAAGCTCGATATAAATAAAGACAACTTGACTTGACTTGATGTGATCATTCCAAAACATTGTGTATGCCGTGTGCTTAAGCCACAAATGTCCGTAAACAAACACAGTGCACCTCAGTTTCTGGCTATGACGTCACACCCACCTATGAAATAGAAATGACAATTGCCATGGTTAATAGTTTTATAGCATCATTATTTACACTTTCTTAATGAGAAAAGATTTAAATAGTTTGTGTTTCATTTGAAATGTTGATATCTGTTCTAAATTGAAATAATGTATTTACAAAAATACATTACATGCGCCTACACGAGTCTAAATCACGGTTAGAATATTTTTTTATTCTGCATTATGGTTTGTTTTTGTTTCATTTTGAGTTTGTTTTTTTAAATTTATTTGGTTTGAATTTGTTTTTAGAGGTTTGTTAGATTTTACTGTATTAGTTTTTATTTTTTCAGAAATGCTCTTTTTGTTCAGGTTTTATTAGTTTTAGTTTTAAATATAAGGAGTATTTATCGAGTGCAAGATTTAAATTTAAAAAAAAGTCAAAGATTAATCCCGAAAGCGCATGTATGGTATTAAATTGAGAAAGACAAAAATGGAGTATATTTTCACTATATAGTTATACTTTGTTTTATGAACATAAAATGTAGCTTCAATTGGTTTTCGTTTTCCGAAAAGCAGTTTCATTTTTATTTTGTAAAATGTAGATGAAGTCGTCGATTTACATTCATCTCAGGGGCCGCCATGTTTGGCAATATCGCCCTCTGCTGTTCACTGCACATTACAACTCTTCTCACGCTTGCGTTACGAGTGCCACGTGACCAGCAGATTAGCGGAATTCCCGTGTAGAATGCAAAAACGAGCGGAACTGCGGGTTGACGACATGACGACATTGTTGGGTTGATGAATTATTAATCACTATTAATCAGAATACCGTGTTTAGTCTTGCACATCGAACGTATTCTTACAAAATCACATTTTTGGGTTTAGCTCCATTTTGAAAACCAAGTTGTAGCAAACGGTGATATTTTGCATACCGTTACACCTCAAGCGATTATACTCGATATTTGTGGTTTTGCCGTTATAATCAGCAACCATAAATATGATGTGGCCCACAATGAAAGCAACTTCGACTCCTGAGTTAGATCAATGTGAAAGATTAAAAAAAAAAAAACTCAAAAGGCAGCTATGTGATCGAAGGGCCTGCAGGCAGTTTCTTGTCCCGTGCAGGTTGCGACCCCGCAGGCGCAGGCAGAATGAGCCGTCTGTTGTGGTGAACCTTCACAAGACTCCCTCTCCGTCTCTGTGAAGACTTCTGACAGGCTCAGATCAATCAACCAACGCGGCCCCCAAGGGCCATTTCCACTCGCGTCGTCCTACCTTGACCTGCGGAGGTCACAGTGTAAATGAGAGTTTTTCTTCCCAAATTCAATCCACTCACCATGAGGCCTAATGACCCTCACATTTCTGTTGATCCTCAACTTTGTTCCAGACCTTCTTTTAAAGGGGAAGTCAACCCAAAAAAACGTTGTTGTTTTTTTTGACAATAATATGTTCAATACAGCCCCGCCGGTCTGATTATGGTGTTCTGGTTAATATTTTGTTAGTGGAATATGAATTAAGCAGCAAAATCCAGCCATTTTTATCCATCTCAGGGGGCGGCCATTTTGCCACTTGCTGTCGACTGAAGATGGCACACTGACCTGTATATATGACTGGCTAGCCGATAGCCCATACACGCCCATGCAAGCCGTTGAAGTCACAGGGGGGCCATCTTGTTACTCCCACCTCGTGAGCAACTACTCTATAAACTATACGGTAGACGAACAGATGAGACATATACAGTTCGTAGGCAGTTACTATAAGGACGGGGGCGGGGTTTGTGCCGAGGTGGTCACTATTTTTTAATAGGTTAAAAGAAAAATGAACAAGTGGATGGTGTACTGCTTTGAAGAAACTATTTTTCTTTTATCGCTCAGTTCCTTAGATCCCAATATTTGGCAGGGGCATCTTTTGTAGAATTAGTTATAATTCTTTAATAAAAAATAAATAAATATCAAGTTTCCTTCTGTACTAAACATTTTTAAGCATATCATTTATACATCTATTTAACACATTCATTGCCAGACCAGAAAAAAAAAATGCGTCATTTGCCGTCTTTTTCCGTCAATGGCAGTGAATGAGTTAAACATGGTAAAAATCAATGAAGCGATTATAAATTGTTGATATAATGTACAGCAGGGGTGTCCAAACTTTTTCCTCTGAGGGCCACATACAGAAAAATAGAAAGCTGCAAGGGCCACTTTGATATTTTTTTTTTCAAGTTATTTATTAACACATTCATTGCCAGACCAGAAAAAAAATGCATCATTTGACGTCTTTTTCCGTCAATGGCAGTGAATGAGTTAAGGGAAGTTGCAAAATGTCTGAAGTCCTCTTGTTTATGTTTAATAAATTTAAAACACCAGAAATCATGCTGTTTCTACTAAGTATTGTCACAAATGTTCTTCAATTTGGATCCTGTAAATGTATAGGAAGGTATGGCGAGAAACATTTCCTGGGAGGGCCAATATGGCGCCCTCACGACCTCAAAAGTCTTGGCCTATCAAGTATCTAGTTATAGATATAGATCAGTGAGATGGCATCACAGTTGCTTAGGTTTCAGGTAACAGCCAATCACAGCACAGCTTCAGAAAACAGGTGAGCTGTGATTGGCTGTTGCCTGAGTCCTGAGCAACTGTGATGTCATCTTCAGTCGACAGCAAGTGGCAAAATGGCCGCCCCTGAGATGGAGAAAAACAGCTGGATTTTGCTTCATAACTTCATATTCCACAAATGTAATATTAATCAGAATGTCATGTTTAGAGTAGTGAGGTCAATATAACATATTATTGTCCACAAATATTTAAGGTTGACTTCTACTTTAAAACCAGAATGTCGAGAATAACATTTAATATGTGGTTTAAGTGAGCCATATTCTACTGCCGCTTTTTGACAAAACCAAAGGAAGTAAAAAGAAAGCGTACGCTTGAGATTTCGAAGCGATTGCACCGTGAGTCGGTTCCTCCCTGCGTGGAATCCGCCAGAGCTTTGTATCGGACTAATTGCGGGAATGTGACTCCCCGCCTCCTTGCAGTCCAATTATGGGCCGATGCGCTCCCGAGGTGTCCAGTGGCAGGCTTCAGCTTGTTCGGAGGGCGGTTGAAACGCGAGTTGAGCCAGAAATAAGGACATTTGTCGGAAACAAATGACAGTTTTGACTCCTCCGCTCTTGACATTCAGTAAATGACTTCAAATCGTTGACAGTAAGTCTGACTTCTTCTGTGGTATTGCAAACCAATCATTGCTGCAATTTAAACCTTTCTATATATATCAAATAATACTTTCGCTACTTAAAATGAAAAAAGGAGACATCGTCAAGTCTTCGCCTTCCTTCTCCTCGGTTTCCATCCATCTCTATCTGTCTCCCTGTCCGCCCACACTCTTCCCTCCTGTCATTTTCTGGGGAAAGTATAGAACGCTGCGGACGGATCCGCCTGACCTAAAAGACTGCAGACACCTGTCTTCTGCCCATTTATAACTTTTACTCGCCCACTTTTCCAAGGCACCCTCATGCAGACAGGCGGCGGCGTACAAAGTGGAGCTTTTATCTGCTCTGTGCTGAAAACCGAGAAGATTGATTTCCATCTGTTCCTGTGCTCTTGCTAACCATTTGGAAGATAGCCACTGATCAGATGCTCTGTTTTGTTTTGTTTTTATTTCAAGGAAACTTGACCTTTCACTTGACCCAGAAGGCGATGAAGAAGAATAGAAGGTTTTCTGTTGTGATATTAAATGGAGACATTTGACTCAGCCCCAAAATCACCCTTAAAAACCTTTTTTTTTCCTCCCCAATTTGCATTTGTGTATAATATGGTTTGCTGGTATCCTGAATAACATGAATAAAGAACATATCAATAAATTGTGAATGCTTCTAAATCCAGGTTAAAAACTACACTATTTCCCCCATACCTGATTTAAAGTATTTAAAAAAAATGTTTTCAAAAACCTTGTCCTTGCACTGTATGCTCTTTTAGTTAAATTTCAGCAAGCTATTTTTTTCTTTTTTATTTCTTTGCTTTTTAAATCTCTTTAACCTTGTTTGTTATGGAATGTGCGATAAATCAGTAATTCTATTTTTGTAACAATGTGATTTTTTTTCGTTTGTTTTTTTTATCAAGCCCTTGTGTACTACCCGTGGTTATTTTAGTTAACTAAATCTAATGAAAAAAACTACAACTAAAATAAAAAAAAATAAAAAACTATTTTGTTAATGAAATAAAATAAAAATGAAAATATTTTTTTTTAAAAAGAAAAAGAAAAAGAAAACTAAATGAAACTACATTTTATGCTTAGAAAACAAAAACTAACTATAATTATAGCAAAAATGTTCGTTTTAGTCTTAGGTAATTAATGCA
Organism: Festucalex cinctus; assembly: GCF_051991245.1. Lineage (NCBI taxonomy): Eukaryota > Metazoa > Chordata > Actinopteri > Syngnathiformes > Syngnathidae > Festucalex > Festucalex cinctus. The sequence continues at coordinate 15,587,044 of NC_135415.1, read as the reverse complement.
TGAGCATTTGGGGATGATTTCAAGTACGGATTTATTTTGATATTAACCCGCCGGAAAAAGGACGTTTGAACGTGTGTCACACACAAGTGACGTCATCTAGCAGCAGCCAATAGAAAAGCACCTTCAGTTGATGTCGCTCCCATGTTTTGTTTTTAAATATTGCGCACAAGTAATACACTTAAAAAAACAAACAAACTAAAACTAATACTGAAACTACCTAAACTAAACGAAAACTAAGCATTTATTAAATAAAACTAATAAAAACTAACAGAACCACCCTGAAAATGAAAATTCCAAAACTGTAATAACCCTGGTCGTACCCCCTTTCACCTTCTTTTTTTTTTCTTTTTCTTTTTTTGTTGTTGCAAAAATGAGTATGATATTATTCATGGGATGTTATAGTAGTAACATTCTGCTCTGGATGAAACGAAACATAAATTAAACCAAAATACTAACAATAAAGCCACAGTCTTACAGAAATTAGTTATTAAGTTGTCAAGTTATCAAATTGAAAAGTTCATAACTAATGAGTTGTACTATGAGAAAAAAAATACATTTATGAGAATTCCATGAATAGTCATAGTATTGCAAATCCAAAATCTACATGAAGGATGTTGTCAAGTTTTTAAGTCTCACAATCAATGAGCTCGTCAATGTTTTGACATATCAGCATTCCCTCATCAAGTTTTTAGAATAAACTTTTTACCTGTTTTAAAGGTTTCATATTATCTCTATATTGAATTGATATGAGTCTTTATCAGCAAAAAAAATGCCTCCTCAAAGACGCCACACGTGATGCGTGAACACGCAGGTGTCGAAAGGATAAAACCGAAAAATCTGAAAATGATCCCTATAAATACCACAACATGCTTTGACAAGCGAGACACGAGGGCACCGGGCTGTTTTGCCAAAGGATATCGGAAAGACGCATTCCAAAGTCTGTTGATTACAGTTTGGCTTCTCATTTAAGTGAAGCCAACATTCAACATTTACAAGATTGTCTTTTTTTTTTTTTTAATGCCATTTATGGAAATACAGTACAGTATGTGTTATGTGAGGGCAGGCGTGACATCTTTCCCATTTATAATTGGATCTTTTTGTGTGAATGTATGGATCCTTGTGGTTCTTAATAGCCCCTGCAGTCTTTTTTTTTTTGTTCTTTTTTTTTTGCACAACTCATCAGGGTTGGTGGGAGGAGGAGAGTCTCTTGTATTGGACAGCTTACTGCAATTAAAATTTATTTAAGGCGCACAAGGAATCCTTTCACTCTCGAATAAATCCCAGTGAATTCCTCTGACTCTGACGAGGTTTTTCCCTCCCTGTAATTATCCTCGAGCGCAGCGACATCAGCCCCCTTCAACCCTTCGCTATATCTCGCAGCTTTGCACTTGTAATTAAATCATAAAACAACTACTGCGAGAAAAAAAAAAGACATTCAATCACATGGCTTGAGATTTACACTTGGCTCATTTTAATAAGTACACATGAAAGAAAAGTTACTTTCATTTTTGATTTATTGGTTAAAATGTTGAATTCTTCTCCAAAAATGGACACACTGATATTTTCTTTTTTAACAAGACAAAAAAAAAAAAAAATCTTTCATTGGTAAGACCCAAACCTATTTTTGTTCTCTGCTCATGCTCCCCAAGTTGATAGTCCATCTTCTTTTTAATTTTCTACGGCAAACAATTAGAACACTGCAAAACAAATAATAAAGATCATCATTTTTAAAAAGTTCAAAATCATGCGGCATCAGAGTTAGGATTAGGATTGTGTGTTTTTTTATTTATTTATTTATTTATTTATCTATTTATCTATTTATTTATTTATTTATTTATTTATTTATTATTATTATTTTTAGCCCATTTTGGGCCCCTTTTTTAACCATGTTTTATGATGCAAAGGCATGAATTATGTAACTATATCACACTGTATTGATATGTATACTAAAATGTAAGTCCTCAACGTGAGGCAGTTGCAGGTGATTCTTGTGAAGTACGATTTATTTATTTATTTTTGGTAGGAAAAACAATTTCATAACTTTATTGCCATACAAATTAGTAATAATATGATAAAGGGTTATTTTAGAATGATGACAATGTAATTCAATTATCCTTCAATATACATTTAATTCTTGTACTCTTGTGACTTCATTCAAGAATTCTCGATTCTAGAAGTTGATTGCTATAGCATGGAAGTTTAGCCTAGCGGTTAGCATACTCTTATCTAGGATTTTCTGTTAATGTGAAAGATGTGTTAGGCAACTCTAGAGAAACATTAAATGGTAAATTGTGTTGTTTTTTTTTTGTTTTTTTTTCATTGTCACTGTTAGCTACCAGCAATTTAGCTTCTTTTTTTTTCTTCTTTTTTTGTTACCTATTGTTTTGATAGCATTAAAGCCAATCAAGTTAATGCTACCTAGCACTCAGTTGAATCAATACTTGTACTTTTTTTGTTTTGTCAGTACTTTTTCCACTTCTGTATACAGGGCAGCAAACAAATGATGTACAAAGCAAGAGGAGGCACTTAATTCTTGTACTCTTGTGATTTCATTCAAGAATTCTCGATTGTAGAAGTTGATACCGATAGCGTGGAAGTTTAGCCTAGCGGTTAGCATACTCTTATCTAGGATTTGCTGTTAATGTGAAAGATGTGTTAGGCAACTCTAGAGAAATATTAAATGGTTTTTGTTTTGTTTTTTTCAGTTATCACTGTTAGCTACCAGCAATTTAGCTTTTTTTTTTTTTTTTTTGTTACCTATTGTTTTGATAGCATTAAAGCCAATCAAGTTAATGCTACCTATAGCACTCAGTTGAATCAATACTTGTACTTTTTTTGTTTTGTCAGTACTTTTTCCACTTGTGTATACAGGGCAGCAAACAAATGGTGTACAAAGCAAGGGGAGGCACTTAATTCTTGTACTCTTGTGATTTCATTCAATAATTCTCGATTGTAGAAGTTGATACCGATAGCGTGGAAGTTTAGCCTAGCAGTTAGCATACTCTTATCTAGGATTTGCCGTTAATGTGAAAGATGTGTTAGGAAATTCTAGAGAAACATTAAATGGTAATTTTTTTTGTTTGTTTGTTTGTTTTCAGTTGTTACTGTTGGCTACCAGTAATTTAGCTTTTTTTGGTTACCTATTATTTTGATAGCATGAAACCCAGTCAAGTCAATGCTAGCTAGCGCTTAGTTGAATCAATACTTGTACTTTTTTTTTTTTTTTGTCAGTACTTTATCCACTTCTGTGTACAGGGCAGCAAAATGGTGTACAAAGCAAGAGGAGACATTTAATTCTTGTACTCTTGTGACTTCATTTCAGAATTCTCGATTCTAGAAGTTGATACCGATAGCGTGGAAGTTTACTTTTTTTCCCATACTTCTTAAGTACAGAGTGTGAGTACTTTTTCCACTTCAGTCTACAGGGCAGCACAAACCGATAAAGCAAGAGGAAGCCAGTGTAACCTGACACTCGCTTTGCTGATGACAAGTTACAACAGGCTAGCACTTTTAATCTGATTCTCCTGATGGATCTGCAAAGTGCAGCTCCTGTCTCGCTGACATACACGAAGCGTACACGCGAAGCCCTTTTGTTGTCGCCTGACGGTCCCTCGCTGGCCCGCTCGCTCCTTCCCATCGGCTGTAATTGCGCTTGTCCGTTTCATATCTTTTTATGATTTCTTCTTGCCCTTGTGGCCTGACTGCCTAATTTAACATGGCCCTTTTGTTAGCTGCTCTTTTTGTCGCGAGGCCTTTCTAAGCGTCCAGCGGGGGCCGCGGTATTGTTCCGGACCCGAGGGCCACTCAGTCGTCTCCCATTGTGCCCCCTTGACACTGTGTCCTTGGGCAAGGCATCAGAGCTGTCAGGTCCCTCTGTCACACTTCTCCTGGCAGGCAAGATGTGGCCAACCCGCAGCACAGCGAGGGGTCCTAAAGCCGCTGGAGAGCGCGCATCTCCAAACATGCCTTACCTTGGTTGTTTAGCAACCCACACTGGCTGTCAAGCGTTTGTTGGTTTGCGCTTGGCCGCCGTGTGATGGAGCGCTGCTTTGGCGGGTTACAGCGACACTAACCAAACAACACGACGGCCGCTTTTGTCGCCGCGGCGAAAAGGAGGAGACCACACCATGCGTCCTTTCATGGCACCTCGTCATGGGAAGATCAAGTGTGCACGCAAAGCGCAGTAGGAGTGGACGGTGGTGTCACTGAAATCTGCTTCAATTCTCATTTATCAGAATGCTTTTTGTCAGCCACACACCCACTTCAACAGAGTTGGAGCACCTCATTCCCGCCAGCCAATTGCAGGGTACCTTAAAAATAAAGTCTTTAATAAACCTAAGATGGATATTTTTCAAATATTTAGTTTTTGGAATGAAAGCTGGAAGAGGTAGAGAAAAGCCACCCAAGCATAGGGAGAAATGCAAACAGAGAATTGAACCCAGAATCTCTCGACTGCGAGGCAAATATACTAACCACCTGACTGTGCTTCCACACAAGCCATTGAAGTGTTGCTTTGACACCATCTTGTAGCATCTTGATGCCAAGGAACTTTTTTTTTTTATTTTTTTATTTTTTTTAAGTCAGGTCGAGGAGCTTCAATAGTAGTGTTTTGCTATTTTGTGACATCTTGTTGACATAAGTTGAGGAACTTAAAGGGATACTTTACTTATTTAGCCATGGCAGTCAAATGTTAATATTTTGTCTATAATAAATTTGATATTTTCATTCTTTTTCATGTACAATTATTAAAAACACAGTTCACTGTCAACTGAAAATGACATCACAATGTACTCAGGGCTCAGGTAACCAATCACAGCTGAGCTTGTGAATGTCACATGACCAAACCTAGAAAACAGGTGAGCTGTGATTGGTCGTTACCTGAGCACTGAGCACGTGATGTCATTTTCAGTCGGCAACAAGTGGCAAATTTTTTTATTTTTTTTTAAAGTATTAATTACATGTGAAAAAAAAGGAAGTATCAAAATTATTAAATAAAATAAAAATATTAACTTTTTATTGTTATAATGGGCTAAATAAGTGAAGTATCCCTTTCATTATTAGTGAAATTTTGTCACCATTTTATGGGGTCTTGGTACCAAGGAACTATGTTGAACTAAATTGAGGAGCTTCATTAGTAGTGATTTGCCACCATTTTGTAGAGTCTTGGTGCAATGGAACTATGTTGATGTAAGTTGAGGAGCTTCGCTATTAGTGTTTTGCCTCCATTTTGTAGAGTCTTGGTGTATATGTTGACATAAGTTGAGTAACTTCATTAGTAGAGCTTGGTCCCCATTCTGTGCCAATGAACTATGTTGAAGTGAGTTGAGGAGCTTCACAAGTAGTGCTTTGCTGCCATCTTGTGTCATCTATAGGCAATTAAAACACTTTTTAATGGGGGTGTCACTTAAAGCTGCACTTTGCAACAATTTGCCCCAAAATATCTTTATAATAGCCTTTTTAATTTGACCGTTTATGACTGAAACATTTTGTAATTAGTAGATTAAAACATTAGCTGTTCATAATGGGAACGCCTGCGAGCAAATAGTTTTCAGACAGAATTTGGGTTCAAATTTCCCCCCCTTTTTCTGCGGATGTGACGTAATGTGTGTATTGTGTATGTGAAGAAGGGAAAATTCAGTTTCATTTTTCGGCCACAGGTGGCAGTAGCGATTCAGAATTAAACTTTCTGCGTTCAGTAGCTTTCATTACTGATTGTTATGACTTTTGACTTTGACATGATAGTTCTTTGAGGTCGCTTCAAAGTGCCAGGTCACTTGTATCTCAACAAGGCACTATTGTGCTCTTTGTAGAAACAACAGACAATTTATGAATTAATATTTGCCCTCTAATGTGGTCTTACTAACTACTATAGTTGGAATACACTTCCACAAAACGCAAAGGGCATGACCAGATTCAATTCTTCTGTCGATGTTACTCAGTGAGGCGAGCTTGCGAACGAACGGCAGTGGAAGAAAAGCCACAGAGTGCTGGCAGCGACCCCACTGAGCGGGCTTCCTCTTCCTTTCATCTCCTCTCTAATCTTGTGTTTGCACAGCTCTCCCGTCTTGTCAGCAGAGTTTGTTTCGGTTTTATAGCCGTCAATACGGTTGCCTCGCTCCCTCTCAAGGTATCAGCCGCATCTCAAAAGGCCGTCGCTGAGAGATCCCCAGCCAGAACATTTCCTCAGCCGCCACTCCTCGCTTTTGTCGGGGAAAATTATTAAGGCCAACCTTGAACGGCTACAAAGAAAACGTGCCAGTCTGCAAACTTGCTCTCCTTTTAACACCTGCTGTGCTTGAGAGGCTGCAAAAAACGTTTGTCATGTTAATGATTTCTCATGATAGAAATAAACAATGATTGAATCATGGATGGATAGAATGATTGGATTTAACAAGGTAGGAAATATATAAATATTAGTTTCGAGCTGGGTTTAAATAATCAAATGAATTAATCAAATGAGCCTTGCATTGATTCATAAAACCATGAATCAATGTCTCTTTTCCCCATAAATTCATAAGAAAATAGAATTTTAAAGGCCACATTTTCTTGACATTTACTGTTTACATGAATTTAAAAGTATTTTCTTACATTTATGAAAGACCTGACTTACTGCACTTTAGGACAATTCTGAATCTTTTTAATGTATATTTACAATTATTGAATTAGAATTATGAAAATATTTTCTTCTCACCCTTGCTGATGTCAACACGTGATTATAACGTCATTATATATAATATTATATTTTATGTATAAAAGCACAATTACTGCAAAAATATATATAGTACAAGGACATGCAGTTGAATTATTTTTTAATTATTTTGTAATATTGTTACACTGAAAGCGTCTTGACCGCTCGCTGTCATTCATTTTGTGTTGATTTTTTTTTTTTTTTTTGATTAGGGGCATAACAAGTTTTACTTCTTTCTGTCCCCTTTCATTTTTTACTTTAAAGAGTGAAATAAAAAATTGAAATGAATCAAATTGAATAACGTGTTACTTTCCTTAATAAACTAAATCATTTAACCAGTTGCTACCGCCGCAAAATTTAATTTGGAATTTAATGTTTGTGGAGTTTTTTTTTTAAGAAGAATTGATGTTCCATTAATTAATCGCTATCGAATTGAAGCGAAGTGAATCAAATCGAACTGAACTCTTGTGAATCAAAATCAAATCGATTCAGCAAATTTGTATCGGTATCCAGCCCTAATTAGTGTGCAATATTTAATTTGTATAAATCTACAATACAGAAAGTGTGAATGCGATTACGAGAGAGGACTGAACACGAAGGTTTTCACCTCAGAGCAGAGCATACAGAATTTTAAAAGTGTTGTTTTTCTTCCAGCTCGACAGTCAATGAGTCATGTTGGAGCGTGTCGCCATCTCGCAGACGTTTTGACAGTTTAACATTAACGCTGACAATTCCAAAGACTAACTCGGGTAATTAGGGGAGGCGATTCCGGACAGATGTGGACGGGTGGGGCGGGGGCCGCTACAAAAGGCTCTATTATTTGGCCGCACTAAATGCAGTCGCCTCTCCCATGACTCCATTAAAAGCTGCAGCCAAGTCGTTGGCAAAATGATCTCCCTTCGCAGTGAAGTCACGTTTACTCAAGGCATGATGTCACTTTAGGGTGTGACATCACGTCAGGGTGCATTTAGGGGGAGGCGTCGTTGTGTTGACTGCCCGGGCAATTAGTCGCACCGCGTTCATTCCCAAGCAGGAGGACGGCGCGGTTCGACGTAGCAACTGGATATTTTGCCAACAGCCGGAATGTAAACATGAACAGGCGAGGCCCACTGTGGGCGCGTCAGGTGTTTTTCTGACGGCGGCAAATTGCCTCCATGTGGTCTGCACACTGAGCTGATCAGCATGCGCAGATGCTCATTTCGAATGTACTCTTTCTAATAAGTCAATTTGAAAATGACGAAAAAAATTGTGTTTAGGCCTAGTATATTTTAAACAAGCTCAATTGATGTTCCTTGATGTGTATGTCGCCTAAGCAGTGGTTAGCAGAAGCATTTGTGTTGCTATCGGGACAAAGTACGATGTAGATCTTGGATGAATGTGAAAATCCGCAAAACAAAAGCATTATTACTAGCGTCAGTCACTGTTCTGCTTGATATGTTTTTTTTTGGGGGGGGGGGGGGGGGGGTTTCTTCACATCAAGCTAGTTTTCTCCAGTTCCGGGGAGAAACGGCTATATTTTGTAAAATCAACATGGTCTTCTCCTGATTAGTAAAGAGTACAAAACTTTACATTTTTCATATAGTAGATTCATGTGGTATTTATAATTTCACAACACAATATTTTGTTGTTCTTGAAAAATTAGTCGACCAGTCCAGGGTGTCCCCCGCCTACTGCCCAGAGCCAGCTGAGATAGGCGCCAGCACCCCCCGCGACCCTTGTGAGGGATAAGCGGTCAAGAAAATGGATGGATGGATGGACGGATGAAAAATTAGTCCAAAGGTTCTAAAATACCTGGGATACATGCAGACAGACAATAAAACACATTCATACATTCCTTATCCTCTGCGAAGAAAACTCATATTAGTGCCATAATGAGGAGCTGAGAAGAGATTTCTCAGTAGCCATCTGTCTTGCCTTATCCAAAGGCGTCAAACTGAATCCCTCGAGGGCCGCAGCCCTACAGGTTTTCGAGGCTTCCCATTTTCAACACAGCTGATTCATATTTAAGCTCATCAGCAAGCTCTACAGGAGGCTGATAATTATGCTGATCATTGAATCAGGTGCGTTGGAGTAGAGAAGCCTAGAAAACATGCAGTACTCCGGCCCTCGAGGACCGGATCTCGACACATGTGCATACTGCCCCCAGGTGGCCAAGACAGGCACACCAGAAGGAGGAGCACAACCATTCAATTGATGCAGTGTGACAGAAAATTTATTAAATTTTTAATTCCATTTAATTACATTATTACTATATTTTTTTTGTTATAAAGGACAACATTATGGTGTGCTATTTTTTCCTTATTAGAAAAGTCAGAAAAAAATTCAACCGAAGTGATCCAAATAAATATTTAACAGGTTCTCATAACACATTCCCACTACCACAAAGTTTACAGAAGGTTTGCTGGAAGAGTTTTTGCGTAATGCACCAAACTAACCAATAAATATACAGAGATGAAACCATCACATCCTTGGTTGAGGTAAAAATGTCTCTTCAGAGCATTTCTGCATCCCAGTAACGTTCTACTACAATAAAGATCTGTGTGTCAGCCACGGGTTCTGACTGGAAACATGTTTTCCCTCTTAACACACCACACAGCACAAACACCACAAATCTGCTGCTGCGCAACCGCTCGTCCTCCTGCTCTTTTTGAAAGCGGACGTCAATCATCATTGGCCCACAGTGAGCAAACATTAAGTTTCCATATCAGTGACCCAGCTGGGCCGAGATCCATAGTTTGGTGTAGGTAGTTGCCATAAACACTTACGGGGCCGATACGGGCACAAGATATTTTGTTACACTAGTTTAATGAGAGATGACCTGGGGCCATTTATAGGCTGTAAAGACCCCGTTGAGGCTTGAGTGCAGCGGTGCAAAAGGTCTCAAGCGCAGGTCAGCACTGACACAAGAATGTAGCCGTAAGCAGTGTGACGTGTTTGCCTGCTGCGATGTTTTCAAATACTTGTTGAATTCCACATGCAATTGTGGAGGGGCCGCACGTGAATATAGATACTAGAATAAAGTGTAATTGCATATCCATGACAGTAGGTGGCAGTGGCACTCTCGTCAGAGAATTGGCAAGGGGTATTAGCTCTTCTGCAGATGAGTACAACAATTTTAGAGACAAATTATATTATTTATAGTCGCGGCAGAGAGTTGCTGGGGGAGGGAGGGAAAAATCTTATCTTCTCTCTGGGGCGGGTGAACGTAGCAAAAACATAATTGAGAAGCTACCAATTTTAGCAAACTTACTTTAATATTGCAGAGGTACAATGAGATGTAAAACTTTAAATAAATTTAAAAAAAAAATCACATTTCCGGCAGACATATGTAGACATTGATACTGTAGAGTGAGCTTAGGTGCTGGAATGTTGAGCCCCATCTACATACTATCTATAAGTTACGGCGCATGTCAACGTTTTAACGAGAGTTAAAGAAATAAAGATTTTTGCGCCCCAGAGAGAATGTCACATCTTGAAAACTGACAATAGAGCAGGGGTGTCAAACTCATATTAGCTCAGGGGCCGCATGGAGGAAAATAGATTACCAAGTGGGCCGGATCGGTAAAATAATGGTTTATAACAAAAACAATTGCCATCAATTATACGCAGATTTTCGCTGGGGCTCGGACTTACAGAGCTCAGCTGTCATCATATTGTACCAAAAATAACAAATTCAAATGGAATGCGGCAACACTTTTGCTTGGTTGAGTTCCAGATGTGTTTAAAAAAAAAAATGTTTTGCATATATATATTGTTCCCAGAATGCATTGTGTGGCACAGTTATTGAAATTATAAGTTAAGTCAAGTCATCTTTATTTATATAGCGCTTTCAAACATTGACATTAATCCTTGTCATATGTATTTGTGTTACCAGTTATTTAATTTGTGTCAAATTTAACACGTTTATGTTGGTCTCTGATTAAAAAGAAATGAATTCATTAAACAAACCGCAGCTTTAGGGTGTGTGTAAAATAATAACATGCAGGACGATTCTGTGTACAAGTTACATTGCTTATTTGAGGCCTGCTTATGAAATTACAAATTTATATGTTTTGATTGTGACCGGCTGATTAATTGGTCCGACATTACATTTTTGTATTTTTTTATATATATTTTTTACTTTACAAAATTGTTTCGCGGGCCGGATTACACCCCTTTGTGGGCCTGATCCGGCCCGCGGGCCGTATGTTTGATAGCATTGCAATAGAGAAATGAATAACACAACTTCACTCATTATTGTGGTAATGCTGAAAGGACTCACACCACTTTTTGCCCTTTAACTACTTCTACGTTTCTCAACCGATTCAAACCATTCCGACTTCAACATGTTCCAAACATTCACACTTTGCGGGCTATTGTTTTTCCCATTGCAAACTTTAACAGTTTTGCCACAATTTAGCATCCCCCCCCCAAAAAAAAAATCCCTGTTAATTCCCAATGAGACATTCGCTCCTATTCGAAATTCATAATGTTTACCTCATTCAATTCACCTTTTGATCAATTTTCAAAATTCCCCCGATTCCCACCTTTAAAAAAAATCTGCATTTTCACCTACATATTGCATATTTTCACCAATAAAATGCCCCCTTCATTTCAAGGGTACGGGTTTGTCTCATTTCTACTCAAAATTCAGTATCGTTTTCTATTTAAATTCTAGATTTTCAGCTCATTCAATTCACCTTGCTATTTAATGTGATATACTTCACCTGTGCAAAACCTTTTGCTATTTATTATATATTCAAAATGTTTAGCTCATTCAATTCACCTTCGGAACCATTTTCAGCATTCCCATAACTCATTCAATATCATTTCAAATCATTCAGTGACATTCAACATTATTTATTAGAAATATTGTTTTGTCTTCAAGGAAAGTAATGTGGTGACCACCATCAGTGGTGGGAGCGCCCAAGTATCCTCTATTGGCCACCTGCCATTGATAACATGCATCTTCTTCAACGGTCGAAACCGAGTAGAGTTCATGCATTCAAAATAAGGTGAAGGCGGCGAGGATTGGCAGTAGAGGTGCCCCCATGTATGTTCAACTCCAATTTAGCGTAGGGTTCCAAACGTTGTTATTGAACAAATCGCCGGGCTTTGGGGCGCTGAGGCCCCGCCCCTTCTTGCTTCCCTTGTGTTTGGATGTGCATTTTGACAAAGAAAGAGGCCCCGCAAACAGCCACCTTCACACCTCCTAGCAGCACCGCTCAGTCAACTCCTTTCAGATGCGGAAAATATACCACACACGCTACAAAACAGATTAATGGCGAGTGGGCAGCTCTTGAAGGAGCAGAGCAAGTATTGAGTGGCTCATATGAAAGAGGAGAAAGTGCAGGCTTCTGTTCAATTAGAGGCCTTGAAATGTTTATTGGGGTTTTTCTTTTTTCTTAAAAGGGTAAAAAGCGTGACCAAAAAAAAAAGTGCCCCCAAACAAGTCAGGCAGCTTGGAACCTTTATGAAAGTGCCAAATATGAATCAGTGCGCCGTGGATGCCAGACAGGCCTTTCCTGTGTTGCTAAGAGAGCCCCTTGCACTAGAAGCGGCCGGGCGGCAACAGGGGGGTTAAGCACTTCATCTGACTTTACAGTGCTGCACGCTAGATATGACTCGATGCTCCCGTTCCCTCCCCGCAGCCTGGGTGGTCCACGCTTGATTTTATACTGCCCCCTATTAGCATCGTGAGCCGGTCGGTGATTTATGCAGCTGTCAGCTTCAACTTCATCAGCCCTGTCAGCCAGCAGTGAATTGTGGGTACGCTGGCGAGGCCTTCTCGCCAAGCGCCTCCCCGTTTGAAGGTCATAGTGAGCCACCCCTGAGAGCAGAGAGCCTGGTGGGGCGGGAGGACTGTCGCTGAGACAAATACAATTTGGATAAATAACAAGCAGCGCTCTGTGGAGAGTGTCCAGTCTAAACATCTGGCCAGCTGCACGTAAGGAAGAGACTGTTTGACTTGAAGCAAGGTGAGAAAGAAGCCATTCATGAAGCACTAACGGGTGACCTGTTCTGTCAGAAGACACGGACTGTTCAGTGCTTTCAATAGCTGCGCCGATGGCAGATCCGCTACATTTCCAGTACAGCTCAAGTGTTCTAGGTTGAAGATGTAGTCCACTACAATATAAAGTAAATCAATGACATCATTAACTTTAAGGTTGTGACATGAGCCAAGTCGTGGTGGCCCTGCCAGAACCGGCGCTGACCCTGATCTGACCCACGCAGACGTATGAAGACATTTTGCTGCGTCACAGAGCTTTGTGGTCCAGTGACGGCAGCAGACAAGCGAATCCAAAGCCCTCTGTAAATTGGCAGATTGGAAGACGAGAGACCAAATGACGTGATTAGCAGTTAGCAGTCAGTTCACTCCAAGCTTTGAATATTGTTGTAGAGTAGTAAAATACACTAGTTGACTAATGGTACTTTGATAACTCTTTTCCATTACATTGTACCGGCTCACTCCACTCAGCATGACTCAACTCTGAGGCATCTTTAGTCAATTCTGTTCAGTATTCAATACTTCAGTGCTTGACAAAGAAATAATTAAGAATGTTGGATCAGGCAGCTATACAACACTGACCTTGCTCCCGCAAGATGAATTTTCGTGGTATTTTGAGTTCACAAACCCCGGAGAATACATCTTGTACTGCTCCCATTGATTTCCGTCGGTGGTTCAGACCAATCACAGAGCAACATTGTGTTTGGGGGCGGGATATGCAACTGTGACGAAACCAGGAAGCCAGCGCCGACGCCAGAGCTAACAAACAAACCTAACATGTACGAATGGACACTGCAATTAATTCTGTTCTCACAGATTTACTCACAGTTTCCTTGTTGAATGTTGAACAGCGAGAGGCGCTTCGTCCATTTCTAGCTGGTGAGATGTTCGTGCTTTTCCCCCGTTCGACAAGAACGAAGACGAAATTTTCACCCGTGGCCGTGATTGGTTAAAACAAACGTGTGGAATGTCGCATCGTCCAATCAGCTCGAATTATTGTACAGAATGTCCCGCCTTTCCCGAGCAAATTACCGTGGAGAGGCACCAGATGGATATTGCGGAGAACTCACTGGAGTGAAGCGCATATCCATCTGGCTATTGCCAGGTTAACACTACACTACTAGTCTACACTGATTGGCTGGTTACCAGTCCAAGGTGTAGCCCTCCTTTCCCATCTAAAGTCAGTTGATATATGCTCTAGCTGACTTAAGCTCTAGCACTAGCAGAATGTTATTGACTACTGCTGACTGCCCTGAAGTAGAAATGTTGACATAAACTTGTTGTGTTTGGTTGGGTCATTTTTGAGTAATTTAGTAAAACATAAGTTGCTAGCCTGGTAGCTAACATCAGCTCTACTATAACAATGCTGTCAATTTCACCTTCAAAAGAACACACCACTTTCCTCTGGTGCCTTTTAGAAGTTTTATTGCTGACTCTTGAGCGTACCAGTGCGCTGTTGTTGGGTTGCGCGTTGACATGATGCAGCTGTATTGTGTTTGTCGCTCCTCCAGACCTACATCATCGTCCACGTTAGCGGGAAATGTTGGTGTTGGCCTCGTGCGGGGTGCAACTGCATGAGTGTCAAGTGGTTTGCCTAATTTATGCTGGCACACCAGCACACATCATATTTTGAAGACGTGAAATGAAACAAAACAAAATCCACGCTTCGATTTTGAAGAACGTCCGATCAAACGAATCCCAATTAGAAGCGTATAATTTGGCGACATAATGATATTAAAGATGGCAGCTTGGTTCACCCAAGCTAAACTAACTCAACTGGCGGCTGACCATAATTTAGGGTTCGGTTGCTTTCACGCACAGGGTTGGTAGGTGTAGGAGACTGTGCGTGCATTCATGTGTTGTGAATTGCAAATGGTTGGTAGCAATTCAAAAATGCATTTCTGGAGTCCAGAAGCAACATGAGTCTGGCATGAACGGGGCGGAGTCGCAACAGTTTGACACAGTGGAGGCTTTTGGATGCCAGTGTGTGCGATTTTAAATACAGTATTGGCCCACATTACACACACAGTGACTATCCAAGCGGTTGCGATGGTGACAAAGAAAACAGACGCGCAACAACCGTCTTGAACCGCAGCGGAAAATGAAGGCTGACAAATCTCAACTGAAGCTGTTGAGATTTACAGGAATAGTTTGCATCTTGGAAAATGCAATTATCTTCTCCCTGGTAGGTAATTATGAGAGAAAACTCGCATTTTTGTATAAATATGGAGTGACAACTACATGCTAATTAGCATAGCATACGCAAGTTGTCAAAATAGTCGTATCTACCAGCCATAGTTTGAACTTTATTTTAGTTTAGTTTTAAAATAGTCAAACTATGGGTCGCAGCGTGATCAAGTGGTTACCACGTCTGCCCCGCAGTTAAAGTTCAGGGTTGAAATCTCTGCTCCAGTTTTTTTTGTGTAGCGTTGTTCTCCTCTTTCTTGTGCGGGTTATCTCGGGATACTCCAGCCTGTAAGTGGCTCTTTGTCTTTATGTACCCTGTGATGGGCCAATCCAGTTTACACACCAAATCTCACCCTAAAGGCAGCTCATACATTGCAGCTTACTTATGACCCTAATGAGGACAATCACTATAGAAAATGAATTAACGGTTAAACTATGGCCGCTTATTGGTTTGAAATTAGAACAATTCGGAAGTCAACTAGCGTCTTATGGCACATAAATACTTCTCAAAATGTTGAACGACTGCTTGAAAAGGTGATATTTCCTGTGCTAGTAGTGGTAGTTAACTTTTGAACTTTTAAATACTTGCTACATGTTGGGGGACATTTTACAGTAAATTGTCTCATCTTTTAATTTTCTTGTATTTAGTATTGTATACATTTTGTAATGTTCATTCCAATATGCAGACTGTACTATGTTTAAATGTAAATTTTTATTGTATTTGATTTGGTAGTTCTGTTGTGTACCACTAGAGAGTGCCTGCTTATCACATTTTCATCACTGGTACAATGTACAGTATATACAGTAAAAGCCCAGGAATGGTCCTTATTGACTTCATGACTTATAATCCAGTAACTTATTGGCTAAAAGTCTTTAGTAGTAAAGCAAGAGTATGCATGTGATTGTATGAAACGTGTGGACGGGGTCTCCCCGCAGCGTCATCCCAAATGACAGGCTGCTGCTGTTGAGGGACCACTTGAACGTGTGGTACTTAGCAAATAAATGCACGTGTGTGTGAAGAGAAAGAGAGGTTTGCTCAGCTCACTGAAGCGTTGTGACCCTTCGAGTTGGAGGCCAGACTGCCATTGAAGCATTCAGCATGGATCCAGCAGGGACTCCCGACTCCACATATGTCGTCTGTTGACACTCCTACTCCACTGACTCTTTCATTGAGCCCTTATCTAAATAGTTTTTTTGTTTGTTTGTTTGTTTGTTCTTTTTAAATCCCACACTTGATTCATGGAAACACTTTTTTGATGCCTGGTTCTGTTGTTCCCCCTTGTGGTGGGATTTGATACAGTATGGCAGGCTTGTGTCATTACAGGACATTTTCTGTCCCTCATGAAATTGCTAATAATCCAAATGACAAGAAGAGATTTCTAAATTTTATTTAAAATACCAAAAAAATCACTTGTCAGTCCGACTTAATGAGTCTGACCAACTTATTATGCGTCAAATATAGCTGATAGCATGATTCTATTGATTTATTCCTTGTAATTGCTTAAACTTTTTGTTTAATCACAGACATATTTTTGAACAATAATAATTATGCTTTGAAGTTGTTTTTGAAAATCCACACATTTTTACGAGCTTTTTCATCATCTAGAGGAAGAGAAACAAAAAAATGTTGAGCTACTCATATGTCTCAGATGTCAAATGACATCATCAAGCTAATTGCTCGCCAATGGGCAGATCTTTTTTGACATCACTCAAACCGACTCAAGCCTGTTACTCAAGAAAAAAGGCATTAATATCAAAGTTTTTCTTCCTTTTTAGTTACACATTATGTAAGTAGTATATTCTTCACCAGTTAGCATAGCAGCTATTGCCACATAGCTAAGCATGAAAGCCTGAACAAAAAGTATTAGCATTATTTGCAACTCTGTTAGTAGTTAGAGTAATACTCAAATTGAATTGGGGGACTTGCCACATGAAATAGAAAGTTCTTTTTGTTCTAAACTTATTTCATTTGACATAAATTGGAATACACTGCTAACATTGTTTATACTGCTAACAGCGAGTGTGGAGGGAAACACCAGCAGCCAACGATTTGTGGAATACAGAACAGAAGAATTCATAAATATTTAATAGAAGTTGACTTGAAGGAATGACTTCAAATCATTCCCCTGTAGTAAAAAAACAAAACATTCAGCATGAATTAATGTTCAAAGAGTAACCATGTGAAGAGGTGTTTTTTGTTTTGTTTTTTGCACCCGTAAAGTTCAGTCCACAGAAACCAAAGTGACTTTATTTGGTATTAAAAACCTCCTAGAGGCCAACACCGCTGTCAGCCTCTCTTAATTTTTAATCACCTGTAAGTGTCGGAGCAGCCAAAATCAATGTTTGCGTTGGCCCACCGCTCGCTTATCACGTCCTCTAAAATGTGAAAATCTATTTTACTCCAACTTGAACTTAATGTTCCTACTTAAAGTAATGGGCTACGTTTGCTTGACTTGAAGGGGACATTTCCAAATAAAAACGGGGCCACATCATGTAGCCAGCAGCAGAGCAATGCTTAATTACACATTTACGTGCTTACGGCAGAGTCTTGTGAATATTAGCGATGGTAAATGGTAGGGGTGTGAATTGCCTAGTACCTGACGATTCGGTTCGTATCACGATTCACAGGTCACGATTCGATTCGAGACCGATTAATCCCGATACGAATTTATAAGTCGCTTGTTGCGATTTTTTTCATTCAAATTTAGAAAATACTAATCAGTAAACTTGTACAGTGTAAGATTTGTATGAAAATGTATTATTTATTTATCTGAAACTTCAGTCTTATACAGGTTGTAATCTGTTTCATGCTTGAACAGCATTAAAATAAAATATTAAGGCTTAATGTTACGTTCATAAAACATTGTTCCATGCTTAAGGTGTGAACCCTAACCCAAAGTAAGATGTTTTGTTGAATATTTTTCCATTAAAAATGGAAGTTTAAAATCGATTCAGCCGCCTATTGAATCGATTCGAGAATTGCGCGATGTAGTATCGCGATATATTGCCGAATCGATTTTTTTTAACACCCCTAGTAAATGGATACATTTTGATTTCAGCATGTTTTCATTTGTCTACTTGAGAAGCACGTGCATGGTCGCTTCCCCATCATGTTCACTCCAACAGCTCTTCCAATATGTTCCAGCTGTGCAAGTGGAATGAGCGCCCGCTAGTGGTTGGACCAAACACCAATCACGATTTGGCTTAGTATACTGTTACTTCAGTACATACTATGTAGTCTGCACGGTACCCTAGTGGTTAGCCTGTCTACCTCAGACAGGTGTGAATGTGATTATGTGTGCCTCCAGCTCATTTTTAACCCTATGAGGATATATTTAGATTATAGTACAGATTATCCACTGAAGGTGTTTAAAATGTTGCAAGTGAAGTTGACAAAACTACATTTTGACATGCTTAAAAAAAGTAGTGATATGAAACGTTCAGATGTATTATTACTCCTTTCATTAAGCATTTTTCTCTATATCATAGATGCTGTTCTTTAAATCGTTGCCTGTTTTGCAGAAATAGCCCGCTAAGGTAATTTAAATACATCCACCCGTACACACAATAATCAAGAATAAACTGTTTAATTACCAAAATTGCAACTCATGTACAATTCCCTGAAAATATAGCATAAAGAAATCACGCAAGGGACTTTGAAAGCAATTACAGTTGTAATAGAGGAGACCAAGTCACACATGATGGAACATGATCAATAACAGAATGCACATTGAAAAACTACAGACATATTTGGCTTCTTTTGATTAAAAAAAAAAAAGGCAGAGCCCTTTCACCGTTAATTGACTCATATGCTGCTTAGATGGCAAAAAATAGGTCAGAAGTCCTCCTCTGCGTTCCGACACTTGGACGATTTGAGCTCTTGGAGGCGTTGGATGCACTCGTCCACGCCGCGCTCGCCATGAACTTTGTTATCCCGGGTGCGCACGTTCACCGTATTACTCGTCTTCTCCTTCTCTCCCACCACTGTTTCATGAGGGAGAAGACATAGAAAAAAAAAAAACATCAGGCAAGTTGAGGAGAAGAAGAAGAAGAGGAGTAGTAATGAAATCACTGACCCAGGATGAAGTTGTACTGTGCCAGCTGGGCGTTTCGGATCTTCTTGTTCAGAGTGCATCCGGGATCCAGATCTATGTCGCTCATGAAGCCGGCGTTGTGGAAGTCTTGTTGAACCTGAACAGTAAAAAAAAATAAAAAAAATAAATAATAATCCACTGTGAAAAAGTGTTGAAATGGACAACTTGTGCAGTGTAATTTCACACTGCTGCTTGCTGGTGAATGTGATTGCGATGAGTCTCCAGTCCACTTGGTGGCAATAATGGACCTCCCAGCTAATAAGGTTGACCTCATCTACTTTTATTAGTCAGCATATATTATCCTTAGGGCTGTGCAATTATTTGAAATTCAATTGAATTTTCAGTTATTACGGGCCACAACTGAAAAAAATCAGCATGATCATAAAAAAAAGATTCATACTAATTTTGAGATGTTTTTAAATTTATACATTTGCAACCCTTTTATTTTATTTTGACAAATTTAATACATTTTGTTTCATCCAAAAGGAACTTGCATAATTAGTTTGTTTTTTTTGTTTGTTTGTTTTTTTTAAAACATTTTCTTGTTTTGTACCAAAAAATAAATGATCGTCCCAATTGTGATTTCAGTTACCAATACGGATGCACAATGTTTACGTCTATTTGGAATTGCAGTAACTGCCACGTAACATTTATACCGAGTCAATTTTAAAGGTTTTACCTTAGTACAAAGGAACTTTTGATGGCTGGATAAGATATACTGTATTTACCTTCTGAGCGTACTCGTCACAGGTTGGTCCCACAGGTATGACCATAACTTGGCGAGGTGACAGCCACAGCGGCCTGCAGGACATTTTATTAGTACTCATTTCTTGTGATATAAGATTTTATCAATAAATCACGGATGGTAAACGAACCATTTGCCTCCGTAGTTTTCGGTCAGGATGGCGATCATGCGCTCGACTGATCCCAGGATGGCTCTGTGGATGATCACTGGTCGCTTCTTGTCGTCTCCATCATGGCTGTAAACGAGGAAGAAATTAAATAGACACTTGCTAATTTCTCCCACACCCTCCATCTTAAATTTCCCACCCGTCTGTAATCCTCTCTGAAAAAGAATTGCACATTACAGCAACCATCAAAGAGATTTTTTTTTTAATAGATTTTCTTCAAGGTGAATTGGAGCCAGCAAGCTGGATTAAAGCACCTAACAAAGGAGAGATTGAAGCGGATGGGTAGCTGGAAGTCCAGCTGGATGGTGGCGCACTGATGGTATCGGCCGATGGCGTCCTTGATCTGGATGTCGATCTGCGCGGAAGTGAGACGAGGTTAATCGAAGGTGCGCATCCCCCCCGCCCCCCCCCGTCGGCTGACTGGCAGTTAACGGCGCTGTTAGCCGGTTCACCTTTGGCCCGTAGAAAGCTCCATCGCCCGGGTTGAGAACCCATTTCTCCCCAAAGTCATTCAAGCTGTTCTCCAGTTGCTGCCAAAAAAAGAGAGTTTAGACGTACAAGATATTTTGTAAAGAACATTTTTTGGGGTTGACTTCCTGTTCAATGTTGTTGAGGATTCCTACATTACACCCAGTATTTCTCTCATCTCTATTAGTGAGCTGACAAATGTTGGAAAATCTCTGTGGTGAGGTAAAGCCTCAGGAGAACAGAGCACATTTTTTAGCTGACAGCAGATGTGCAGAACGCCGCACATTCTTTTTAAATATAGACGTTCTTTGTCTTGGGAGAAACGCGATCCATTTGCAGCGCAGGCTCTTCAATTTCTATCTTGATAACATCGCGGCTCGGCCATCTTTTGTTCTCCCGGGACTTTTGTGCGAGCGCTTGACATTTTCAGCTAAGCAAGAAAAACTAGGGAGGCGCTTTGATTACCTTTTCTGCTTGCTCCCAGACGGCGGGCTCTCCCAGGAATTTCTCAGGTCTCGTGGAGAGGTTGAGCTTGAACGAGAAGCCGAACACGTCGTACACAGTGCGCAGGAAGTCCAGGCAGCCCTTGATCTCGTCCTCGATCTGAGCGCAAAAAAAAACATTTGACACGTTTCAGAAATTGCCGTCAAAGCAGACTCGGCTGATGCACATTGACAAATTGATTCTATTTCAGCTAAGGGGTAGGAACCTCTGGGTACCTCATGATACGATATGATATGTGATGCAAGGCTCACAATAACGATTATCTCACAATATGACGATACGGCGATTATTGATATATTGGTTAGGTAATAAATCCATGATTAATCTACGATAAAACTAATCAAGATAAACTGATGTTTTTTCAATGAGAAAATAGTTTTCTTTTTGTACTGTCACTGAAACACAATAAAAAAAAAACTGGAATCTTCTTCACAATGAGTACTTTAGTGTATTTTTATTTTGTTTTTTTTAAACAAATACAAATGTCTTCTTAACAGACAACTTTCTGTGAACAAATTTGTCTTTCTTAAACACTATTGTCATGCAACATGTCAGTCACATGGTCAAAGTCACTTGCTGGACAGATAAATTTTACACAAGTCAAAGTAAGCTCATGAGTCTTCTTCACCTGAAGACTTCCATCCATTTCCCCGCCGCTCCCCCTAGTGGCCCACCAAGTAATTGAACATTAAGTAATGAACAATGAAGCCGTTCCAGTGGCTATATATTAACTACAAATAGATACTTAGCGTAGACGTATCAATAATCTTATCGGGAGACAAAGTATCACGATATCAATAAATCATCACACTCCTAATTTCAGCAGCTGTGGTTGGCCTCACCTGCTCCATGGAGCAGAAGATGTGCGCGTCGTCCTGCTGGAAGCGTCGGACGCGCGTCAGGCCGGTGAGGGCTCCCGACAGCTCGTTGCGGTGCAGGACGCCAAAGTCGGCCATGCGCAGGGGCAGCTCTCTCCACGAGCGTGGACGGTGATCGAACATCAGGCTGAAATTTCATTGGCAAAAATTTGAATCAAGTTGGTGGAAGAGTGAAGAAGAAGAGGCCTCACCAGTGTCCGGGACAGTTCATAGGTTTGAGGGCGAACGTTTCCTTCTCCACCTCGAAGGAGAACATGTTTTCGCTGTAGTGCTGCCAGTGGCCGGAGGTCTGCCACAGTTTGCTGTTGTAGATGTTGGGGGTCACCACCTCCTGGAAGCCCCTTTTTCTGTACTCACTCTGCCAGATGAAAAGAAATCAAACTTTTAGTATAACTTCACTAAGCGGTGTTTAGTTGGAACTACTTGATTGCTGCTATTAACTTGTACTGCATGCTGATCCAGGCGGTGGATGAATAAGCAACAACTTGACAAAATTGTACTTAGCATTTGGAAATTTGTATTTCAGATGTGCTTATCTGGCTTAAAGGGATACTTGACTCATTGAGCCATTTCAGTGATAAAAAGTTGTCTATAATGAATGAGGCAATTATTTTTCATGTACAATTAATACCTTTCAAAAGTATTTTTTCTATTTGCTGTCTACTGATAATGACATCACTTGTGCTGAGGAAGTAGGTAACGACCAATCATGGCTCAACTTACTGACCAAACCCAGAAAACAGATGAGCCATGATTGGTCGTTATCTACTTCCTCAGCACAGGTGATGTCATCATCAGTCGACGGCAAGAAGAAAAATTACTTTTTAAAAGGTATTACGGTAACTGTACATGATGACACTGAAGTTATCAAATTAATTCTGAACAAAATTTTCACTTTTCACTGCTGAAAATTGTTCAATGATTCAAGTATCCCTTTAAACAAACAGTGCCTTGCAAAAGTATTAACCCCTTTGAACTTTTTGACCTTTTGCCACATTTCAAGCTTCAAACAAAGATAATAAAAAATAAAATTCACAATCATGAAGTGGAACAAAATGTATGCATTTTTTTTTATTTACAAATTAAAAACAAAGGACCTGCAAAAATATTCTTCACCCAAAAAAAAAAATATATATATAATTTTATAAAACATGGCAAAAGCTCAAAACAATTTAAGGGGGGCTAATAATTTCACAAGGTGCTGCATTGACTGACCACATACTGCATTATTATAGTTTGTAGAGGTGGACAACTGCACATAAACACAATGAGAGTTCTTTTATAATTTTTTTTATTAGCCACACTAGAAGGGTAAAATAGTTGAACCAGCTCTCAGTATGTCGTCGTCCACCATCCTAAACTACAAAACTCCCTTTTGTAGCATACTCGGTTGAACTTCAAACTGCAGCAGCTCAAACATGACCAAAGTAGAACTCCCTGCTCACGTGGCCTCGCCGCTTAATGGAAGCCTTTGTCTCACATTTTGTCCAATTATGATGCCGACTTACTCTGATGAACTCAATCAGGGTGTTGTAGATGAAGGCGCCTTTGGGCAGAAAGAAGCAACTCCCTGGACTCAGGTCGTGGAAGAAGAACAGGTCCAGTTCCTGAGGATACCAAGCAGCGCACATTTGCATTTAGGTCAAACCGGTTTTCATTTCAACTGACTCATCACGTGCTGGAATCAGGATTTGTTGTTCTAAGATCACTTTCTAGCATCTTAGCCCAAATGAACTCAATCTGCCTTCGAAACCAGAGTTGGTCAATTTATCAGCTCAATTTATCATCATTTTTCCTGGGCGAAAAAAGAAAGCTTGATAGGTGGGGTCTACTTTGCAAGCTCACAACCTCCTCGAGTTCATACCCGGCCCAGTTTGCGATGATCTCTGTTCTTGGCCTCTTCCTGAAACTTCTCCCACTCTTTCAGCATTTTGGGGTCTGGGAAGGAGATTCCATAAATCCTCTGGAGGGTCTCCATGTCTGCTTTTCCCTCCCAGTATGTGGAGGAGTTCTGGGCAGCAAAAATATTAAAAAAATAAAAAATAAAAAATAAAAAAAAATGTTCAGTAATATGGCCAGGAAGTTCAGATTATTTAAACAATTTAAGATTGCGACGCGGCATCTCTTAGTGAAGAGGCCACTATATGAGGACAAAGATGTAAATGACATAACCCAAAATACTGAATGAAAGGCTCACCTTATGGACCTTTAGTGCCTTGATTTTCCCTGTGTGTCTCACATGCGGACCCCGACACAAATCAATTAAAGGGCCACACCTGAAACGTGAGATTTGAGAGTGCGTTTGAGATTGTCAAGATGCGCACGCGGCAGTCACCGTGACGACATTCCCTCACCTGTAAACGGTTGTGGTGGGCGTGGTGACCTTCTCGTTCAATATGCGGCACTTGAACTTGTTGTACTGTCAAGAGGAATGCGTGAAGGGTTAATTAGCTGACAGTTTGTTTTTTTGTTTGTTTTTTTCCCCACTTACGTTTGATATTCCTTGTTTTGTTGGCGGTCCTTGAATGTACACCCTGCACTGTCCAAACTGAAACTTATTGTCGTGTGTAAATGTCCTTAAGTGAGTTTAATGACTAATTTGTTTAAATTTCTTAAATATTGTTGTTTATTTACTAGGGATGTAACGATAAGCGTAATATCGTGATATTAAAACTGCCACAATATCATTGCTGTCGTCACGTTGACGATATTTAAATGCAACACATCTGTTAAAAAAAGTCAGGTTGATTTCCATTTGTGCAGTTCTAGCACACTCTGGTGGGTAGTTTATTTAGTGCAATTTAATTTTCATTTGGGATGTTTTGGCCCTTCTATGTTTAAAATCTACACTAATTGTAGATTAAGGGGAACGCAAGTCAATATGTGGAGGAACTCAATGTGTGCATGCATTAACTACATAACATAATAATAATAACAAAAATAATAATAACATAACATTGATGCTATGTACAAAAGCACAATATTGTGCTTTTTTTAGTATGACTTTTTTTTTTTAACAATATTGTGACCTTCTTTAAATATCGCCAACCTCCCCACAATACTATGGTAATTATCGTAACATGAGCTTCATATCGTGATAATTATTATATCGTGACATTTGGATATCATTACATCCATATTATGTACCATGGATACACCAATGTGTGCATGCTAGATGCATGTTTTTTTTTATCCTCTCCTTTTTAAGTGCTTTGTCGCCATCTTGTGGCATCTATAAGCAACTACAACCGTCTTTTGCATCTATTATTCGCCCGTGTAAGCCTTTCGTAGCACGGCACAGTCGGATTGACGTTGAGTTACTCGTGCAACGTGACATTGTCTTTCTTCTGTGGCCTACCTTGAACATCTCCAGCAGAGTTTCCTTTTTGATCTCCAGCCTCTCAAATGGCTGCTTCTCCTTGATGATTTTCTTGCACAAGCCCTCCAGACAAGGGAAGTCGTTGCTCGACACGCCCCTGCACACAAATCCCACAAAGAGAAATGCCGATTTTGGGATCTCGCATTGATATTCAAACTACCTTTAAGACGCTGCTAAATTTAGTACACTGTTTTTTTTAAAGGGCATCTTAAGTGTCAGCACCATCGTGATTAGAGAGGAACCTTTGAGAAAGCTGGACTAATAGTCAAGAGTAATTGGCTGGAAGGGTCCTGCAATGTCAAAAGCTCCTTGGTAAGAATCAGTAAGTGAGGGAAGGTCATTTGCATAACATGACTTCATTAAAAGGGTTATGGAATTAATTAGACAGCGTTCTCCTGCAGCACGGAGGAAACGCATCTGGGGAAAAAAAAAAAGAAAAAAAAGTCTGTTTGCAAAGAAAGAGGTTCATCTCCAGTCCACGCAATTTAAAAAAAAAAAAAGAAAAAAGAAAAAAAAGGCTCAGATCATTGACGACTGGTTGGAAAAAAAAAAAAAGTGAAGCCACTCACTCGTTGCCGTCGAGGAACATGTCGTAGTAGAAGCCGTTCTCAATGGGCGGGCCGTAGCACAGGCAACCCCCGTACACTCGCTCCATGGCTTCCCCGAGGATGTGAGCACTCGAGTGCCAGTAAACCTTCAAGGATAGAGAAAATGAAGTTTTCGTTCACACTTCCATAGCGTTTCTCAAATGGATCTTTTTCTCTTCCATAACTGTGCTATTAAAAGGTCTTTGTTTTTTTAATAAATCATTTAATTAATTTATTTTTTTAGGTTCCATAACAATGTGTGTCAAGCACATTGTTTCTTTTTTTGTTTGTTTCTTTGTATTGCCTTGGTTAGAAAACACAACATAGCTACAAACAGATAACATTTGGTGGTAACTGCATGACAAATAAGTTATGCTAACTATGTAGCAACCGTGGCTAACTTCATCTTGTTTACAGTGCTAATGCTAGCTTAGTATTGCTAGCACAGCTATTTTCCACTGTAAATTTGAGAATCGTGCTTGTGCACAGAATACTGAGAGTGAAAAAAAAAAAACTTTCTAAACAAAGAAAATCTTAACATATCTTGAAGAAGTTTTATATCTTACATGAATATAAAAACAAATCAACAGTTACCCTTGACAATTTACCTCCAGTAGGAGTTGTTTTCAGTCTTGTGTGTCGACACAATGATTGGCTTTTATGTACTTACAGCCTGCGCTGCGTCATCTTCAAACTTGAGCAACTCGAGGCTGCAGTCGTCCTCCAAAGGCCGGTCCAGATCCCACACGTCTTTGTTCACCTTGGCAATCACCGTGTTGTCAGCTAGGCCTTGGCTGGATGGCAGAGCGGGACATATTCATCAAATTCATGCCCAGACGTTGAGTTATGCTGACAGGTCCACTTTAAAGGGACGAGTGTAGCTCAAAAGTGCCCTGGCATTGTGCAAAATATACTGCAGCAAAGCACAGCATAATAATAAGGACGTTTCACAGCATTGAAATATACTTGTAGAGTGGGGTGGAAAAATTATAGTAAATTGACATGGGAGATAAACTTTACACCAATGTGATCATCCAATATTATGCATTTTATGCAAAATTTGTGATCAGCTATAATGTCATAATTTCCTGATCGATGACTTATCAGACACGTCATTAAAAGGTAATTCTCCGTTTTATGCAGTAAATCATTTATCAAATCATATTTGGCAGCACCACAGGGAACATTTCCCCATTATGCGAGTAAAATATGCATCAACAGCAAATAACCTGATTCCGCAGGCCACTTGGTAGGGTGTGGTCTTCCAAGACTCCGCGTCGACCACCTTCCCGTCGGGTAAGGTGACTTTAATGGCGCGAGAATCCTTGGCGGCTCTCTCTGCCATGAGGGCATCGTGCTCAGCTTTGAGCTTGGTGTACAACGTCAGGCGCTCGTTGATGTACCCGGGTGCAGGTGAAAGCTACAGAAGAAAAAAAAAAGAAAAGAAAACATTGCTAAGTATATCAACTAAATGAAATGATTCTGTTGCTCACCTCAGTTCTGCCTCCAGCATCTCCTGCATTATTTTTCACTTTCTTCCTTCCTGCATCTTTACCATTCAATGCTCCTCCCTGTCCAAACATCACACAGGACAGGCAAGTTTACTCAATGCCACATACTCGTATATCCCACTTGATTACAGTAGTACAATACAAATCAGGCTCTGAATGATTAAAAGGGACTTACTTGTTTACATCTTACAACGTTATTAGACTGCAAGCAGCTTATTAGACGTGCATGGGGAAATATTAAGCCTAAATAAAATGCCTTAGTACAACTTTTTGCTTTTATTTGTGAGTACAAAAAATTGCGGTACCACTTCAAGCAGTTCATCACTATTTCCAGTTCAAGTTTACGTTCAGACGTGCAAATAAAGAAGCATGTTAGCCAAGTCGTTTTAACAGGGTGTCATAATCATACGTGCATCATTTCAGCAACATGACAAATGTGGACTCATCCGTTCTTCCCGAAAAGTGACACGTTAGCAAAGCATTGCTACTTGTGAATGAAGTGGTGGCTAGGCTAAGTTAACCGGCCACATTGAATCAATGTTGCTAGAAATGAAGGCGAA
The DNA here is from genome assembly GCF_051991245.1 of Festucalex cinctus. Lineage (NCBI taxonomy): Eukaryota > Metazoa > Chordata > Actinopteri > Syngnathiformes > Syngnathidae > Festucalex > Festucalex cinctus. Next base: position 15,559,291 of record NC_135415.1, on the reverse strand, counting down.
ACGTTACCTTTTGACCTTCGCCCACGTCGAGTTCGCTCATTTTCTCCACGACAGTGTGTTCGGCCATAAATATGTGGCAAGTTGCCCCACTTTGAGCGACTTGTTCACGCCGGTTTAGCGAGCTCCAAACTGTCACGATGAGCGCCGGGCGGCGGTGACGGCTGATGACGTCACCCGGAAAACTGATGCAACATTTTTCTTCTTCTTCTCTTTAGTATGTCATGATGCAACGTTGCTTCTGTACTGCATTATTTTAATAACTTCAATATTTTTATTTTTTATTTACATAAATACATGTCTTAATTTTCCAAACTCATATTCTACGTTTTTATAATAACATGAACTAGTAATTGAAATGTGTTTACTGGTATTTTCTATTTATTACTTTCTGTAACATTTAGATTTTTATGTTCGTTTCATATTTTGTTATCATAATGTCGTATATAACAGTATCCAGAAGTGGATGAGAGCAAAAACTCATAATACAGGAGTCTTTGCATATCGCGGGGTGGGGGGGGATATCCATCAATAGTCGTTGAGATGGGGTCACCAATAAGGTGGCCCCCAAGAAAAACACGAGTGGCCCGCAAGATTGTTAAAAAAAAAAAAAAAAAAAAAGCTCACCAATGATAGGACATTGTGATTTCCCTAGAAATGTTGTAGATTTTGACGATCATTTGAAAACATAAACACCTGTAGCGCTTTATGATAGTCATCTGTTGCCTACCTTGTAGCCTATTTACATTTCTGACCTTCCACCGAATATTTTCTTAATTGCTTTCAATTAATTGCTTTAAAGCCTATGACAAAAGTGAGTGCATTCGAATGAGATGCAACCACAAGTCAGGCAGCTCCCTCACTCGGCATGCCGCAAGTAAAACGAACAAAGAGCAGATGATTGCAATCATCCCACTGATCGCTGTGTTGCTCCGTTCGCAGCTGAGGTGATATTTGTCCTACATTTTCTTTCTTCTTGGCTCCAGACGTGCACATTGCAATTAATGTTCAACAGCAGTTTTTAAACTCCTGACACTCTCTGTGGGAATTAGAGGAGAAGATGAAGCGCACTGTGAGTTTCCATGCTGTTTTGTGGGGGGCGGGTGTGTGTGTGGTGGGGTTGTTATGAGGGAGAGAGGGAAGTGTTGAATAATTCACCTTCAAAAGCTGGAGAGAAAAAAAAATAAATAAAACACGCACACACAGACCATGTTGACGCTCTGCCGAATTCTCGCCTCTGTTTTAGACTTTAAACTTAGATTCAAAGCCTCGGCAGGCCCTCAAGGTTCTTAAACAAATGTATAGCAAAGATAGAAATTAGTCATCTACTTTCATTTACAAGGGGTCAGAATTACCGTGATGTCTAAAACGCTGACACTTGTCCTAAAATCTCGTCTTGGAGGGGAGTTAAGTCAGAAATGTTCTTTCCAATAATAGTTGCCACATTAGCATCCATAAACAACATTCTGATTAATATTGCAATTGTGGATAATGAATTAAGCAGCAAAACCCACCTGTTTTTATCCATCTCAGAGGGCGGCCATTTTGTCACTTGCTGTCGACTGAAAATGACATCACAGTTGCTCCAGGTAACGGCCGATCACGGCTCACCTGTTTTCTGGGCTTGGTCACGTGATGTTTGCAAACTGATCCCTTTTGGCACTCTGACGTCATTTTCAGTCGACAGCAAGTGACAAAATGGCCGCCCCCACCAATTGTTACTGTAAAGTTTTTACTTGACTTCCCCTTTTTAATTGAACAAATGTAAGATTATTGTTGAGAAGAGCAATGTCTTCAGTACAAAAGGTCATGCACTTAAGCAGTAAATTATTATTATTATTTTTCATAAATGTATTTCTTGTGGAGTATTTTAGTACTCATGTTTTTTTTTTTTTTTTTTTTTTTTAGAAAATTCCACCAAGATGGCGGCCACCTGTCATGTTGCTACTTCCAATGGAGCTCATATTTGAACCCATGACCTTTGAACTGTGAGCAGGTGTTATTATTATTATTATTATTAGTAGTAGTAGTAGTAGCAGTAGTAAGTCTAATTTTTTGTCCTTAAGAAACTAAATATGGATGTAAATAGAGATGCAATATTTCTAAATGTGACAAAAATCAGTGCGACCCAAAAGATGATGTTTTGAAGCGGAACTAGGATACTTATTATTTATAGCGAGTACATTGTGTTTATAAAAAAATAAAAAAATAAAAAAAGAGTGGGTCAAACCCTGTGCAATTATTTAGTGGAGTCCTGCTGTTGAGAGGATGCCACTTTGCATGTGTATAAGTGATCTTCAATAATTTGGAGCCACTTTGAATATTTGATATTCCCAGTCCTGTAGGTGTCAGTAGAGAGGTTCTCTTTTTTTTCTTCCCCTGCGCCTGCACTTTGCACTACCGGGCCGTCACTTGCGTGTCACATCAATCACTAAAGTTTGGTGTTTGTCTACAGGCGTCTCTGGAGTGAAGAAAGCGCTCGCGCCCACCTCATTCGCTCTCTGCGAGGAAATTGCACAGACGAACGAACGCATGATGGGATTTGCTCCCTCCAAACACTTCATGAATATTTGATCCTTCCTTCTTCTACATTCGCGTCGCTTCGGCATATTATTAGACCATCACTCACATCTATTGTCTCCCACAAATCATTCTCTTGAATAACGCAGGGCATCCACCTAACTTATTCAACAATTTCGATAAATCTCACTCAAAGAAGGCAGAACATTCGTGATGCAATAAAGAGGTAAAACCAAGGGTGCGGACCAATTCATGGGGATAAAAGCCAAGTGTGGAGCCGGCATGTGTTTTTGAAGGGATTTTAAAGGCTCAAATACAACCCGGGTGCAATAAAGCACATGTGAAAGCATTCCTTACAAGCCAGTCCAAGGGCATGCGCCGCCGTGAAAAATCACTGGCCTTCAGCTGCCCTCCACGCTGGGAGCGGATGACGGATGACATCGGGTCAGCGAGGGGGGCAGCGCGCTATACCGCTAGCATGCAGACAAGCATCTGCTGAGAAGTCCGTCACGAGACGCTTCACTTCCCGTCCACTAGCCCACGACAGGCGTGATGTTATCATCCCCATTGGGCGGATAATAGCCAATAGCCGCTGCATAATGCATGTGCATTATCGTGGTGTGCATTTCGACCGTTCCCACTTGAATCGCCAACGATCTATTTTGCACCTAGAAAAAGCAATTGAAGAAACACAGAAATTTTTTTTATTAGGGGTATCAAAATTAGTATGTTAATTTTGAGTTAATTTAAAGTGCCTTTAATGACCCTATTTTTTTAAATTTGCGATTAATGACCGACTTGGAAAGCCTGTACTGGGGGAATTCCAGTCGCAACGCAGCATACACGTCCACGTCAACATTTTGCAGAAATTAATCTTCTAATCATGCATATATTTGTGGAGACTGGGGTCAAGTTATAAAAAGTTTAAAAATGTGCAGAATTCCGCACGTTACTTTATGTTAAAGATTAGATAGCTCTTAATATGAAAACAAAATGCACTGAGCTGTCACCAATGTCTTACGAATGCAAATTATGCCATCTAGTGGCAGAAAAAAGATGACCTCAACACAAATCAATATCACACGTTGTTGTTTTTTACAGTACAGTATATCTTTTTAATTTTAAGTACATTTTATAAATTATTTAGTGCTGTCAAAGTTAAATCATTAACTAATCAATTAAACACAAAAAAATATCGCCTTAATCATGTAATAACGCATATTAATCACACTATTAATTTTGACCACGGATTATCCTTTGGTTTGACACCGGATGGTTACATTAAAGATAGCACAGGTTGTGTTTGACCAATAAACATAACTACATGCATTACAGTAAAGCATTTCATAAATGTTGGTGTATGTCAAACTATTGGGGTCATTTTTTTCCATTTTAATTTACGCAAGTAATTAACTGTTTAGAAAAAGGAGGATGATGAACGTTTGCTGAGATAACATTTTTTTTTTTAAAAACGTCCTCATAACATTAAATGTCGCAAACAGTCGCTCTATAAATTTGGCGGGCAAAAAATGTTGATAAAAAAAAAGAAGCCTTTTTACTAAGCAATTAATCATGATTAATCAGAATTCTAAGATGTGATTAATCTGATTGAAAAATATCGTTTGACAGCTCTAAAATTATTATAAAATTACAGCTCTAAAATTATTTAAAACTATTGTATCAATGACACAGATACAGCCAAATGTCAATTAATTTAACATTTTTTCTACTTTTATGTTAACAGGAGTATGAAAACTTAGAAAAAAATATTTTATTGTACATTTTATTGTGCATTTAGAACAGATATAAAATTTGTGATTAATGACTATTGAAGTCATGTGATTAATTACAATTAAAATTTTAATCGCCTGACCGCATTAGTGTATAAATTACTGGTGGTGGCATGATTGTCTCCCAATGATGAGGTTGTGTGTTTGATCCCCAGCCCTTGCGACCATGTCAAAGCGTCCTCGCGGCACAGTTGCATGCGATTCTTTCCGGTACGTCCACCCAAAATGAATGGCCTGCCACTTGGTAAAATATCCTGCACGCATTCTCTTTCTGGGTCGCTCCTGCAGTTTGAGGTTCAGGCAGAGGTGCTCCGTCACAACAGACGCTTACGCCGCTGCTGATGGTGGCGACGCACATGAAACGACTCCTGACAGCCTTCAAACGCAGCCCCGACAAACAAAAGTTCACAGGAGAGCCCAAAACAGAAGGAGTGTTGTTGTTGTTGTTGTTGTAGCAGCGAGCGAACGCCTTGTGCCTTGTTTAGTGACAGGGCGCCCAAAAGAGTTTATGATGACATACTCGCTCGCGCATAAATGTGAGAGCTTCTCGGCATACATCCAAGTATGTTTAGAAGAACAAGAAGTTCCGTGTGAGTGCGAAGAGACGCTGTCGTGGACTTGAAATGGTGATGAGACACAAAATAAAAAAATAAAAAAATGAATGCTTGTTAGCAATTTACATTTCACAATCACAGTCATGCTTTTTGGTACGTAGGAGGAACTCCACAAACTTGAGATTTGAACCAAGAACCACAGCACTGTGAGGCAGTGGTGCTAACCACTAGGTCCACCTTTTATTTGTACAAATGTTTTTTTAGAATGCAGTACTACAATTATGTCCGATCTGGTCTTAAAAAAAAAAAAAGTTGCGTTGCTTCCCGCAGTGCAAAAATGTACACATACGAACGACATGTCCACACTGGGATCCATATATTTGAGCCAGGTGTTTTTTTTTTTATTTAATATATTGGACTGTATCTTTTGTTTGTAAACTTTTTTGTGAATGCACCAATACATTTTGTTGACAGAGACTCTCTACGCTTTGCTTTCTAGCCATACGTAGTGTACATATGAAATGATGAATATAGTAATTAATTATTTTGAAATCTGTGTGAGTGTGGTTATTATAGTTAATGAAAACTAAAAAATAACTAAAACCAAGATTGAGGGGAGGCGGGGGAAATCATGACTAAAATACAATAAAAGTAATTAAATGAAAACTCACTGAAAATACATCTTAAGTTAACTAAAACAAAGTATAATTCTAGCAAAAATGTCTTTCGATTTTGTTTTGTCACTTAATAACATTATTGAGGTTTCGGGGTTCATTTCAAATATATTTATTTTGGCATTACACTGCATCCGTACAGAAGAAGTTCAAATTGTACTTTACTTTAATTTACTACTTTTTATTTTCAATCTTTCATTCGACAAATATGTCATATATTCGAAAAACTAAAACCAATACTGATACTAATAAAAAGATAAAACTAAAATGAAATATTTAAAACAAAATCTAAACTAATAAAGATGAACAAACATGCCTTAAAAACTAATAACAATTTGCTGAATTAATAAAAAAAAAAGAAAAAAATCAAAACTAACTAAGACTCACAGCTCTAGTTATTATTATTATTATTATTATTATTATTATTATTATTATTATTATTTTATGTATTTTTTTAAACTCAAGTGCATTTTTGATCATCTGTTTCACCAGTGACATCATGTTACCGTTGACCGGTCAGCCTTAAAGTGGATGACGCACCGGTGACTAATTGGCATCTATTCTGCTGTTCTATTCTCGAGCCCGGCCATCCCCGCGCATATAATGTCACACAGCAAGGGAAAGCTTGAAAAAGGTCAACGTGTTTGCTGGCAGCCGAGCGCTTTCCCTTGAATGGAAGACGAGATTGTGGCCAAATCCCATGTCAAAGACATGATGCCCACAAGAAGGTTTTATTGGCATCCTCTCCGCCGCCGGGGGTGATGGCGAATGAAGCATTGGGGGTGGGGGGGTTAGAGGGATTAGGCTCCATTGCGGCCCCTTATCATTCAGTTCAGTGTGCTGGCTCAGCAGCAGGAAGAAAATTGAAACTAACAGGATCTGCTGTAGCTACTAGCTCTTCATAGTAATGTGGCAGCCATTAAAGGATTACCCTTCATGCTGCCAAAAGAAGTGCCATCCCCTAAACAAAAATCACTTTGAGCATTTGTTAATATGGGAATCCATCTCCTGGAAGTGCAAGCCCGGAATATGGATTGCGCCGGGACGGCGTTCTCCAACCGACGTTGCTAATTCATTAGTATAGTGCTGCGTGTGTGGTTTGGAATGTAAAAGCGCCCGTGGAAGAAAAATGCCATTTCGCCAACATTTATTGACTCGTTGCATCACTGCACAACTCCTGATTTACACTTCATTTGAATAACTGGCATGACATGTCGTCGTATTCACTTTGCAAGTTTCAGCGAACATTTTCCACAATAAAAAATTTGTCACCTCGTGCGGGTGCAGTCTAAAATGCGCCCTCCCTTCGCCGCGCACACTGTAACAAAAGCAACCTAATTACACAGAAGCACATGTGAGTCATTTTCCATTCCAAACATACGCTAAGTTTGCCAGCTTCTTCCAAAGTGGAATAAGACCCTCGAGAAGAAGAACCTCATTAACAGCCGAAAACCTTAATTGACCCTAGCATGACTTTTTTCTTTTTTTTTTCTTCAGAGGTATTCCCAAATCTTTCCGAGAGTCTAACGAAGCTCCACTGATCCACCGTTAAGATGTTTTAATCTCACAAAATGTTACACATTGAAATGCAACACTCATTTATTCGGTAGGCAGGAGAAAATGTTTTATTCAATGACTTGTAAACAGAAAAAAGTCCTTCCTGAATATTTGAATTATAACTCAAGTCTTGTCGGCATAGATGAAGAATACGAAGCAGTGCTAGTAGGAACGCAAAAAACTACTTCAGCAATTTCCACGCAAGTTCATTTAATTCAAATTTTGGCGTAGCTCCAGCTTTTTTTTTTTCTCTTTTTTTTTTGCCGTTGTGGAGACAACACAAAATACAGTGAATAAAATTTCTTTTCCCTCATTTGCATGTGTATTATTGCAATCTATTCTATCAAACACAACTTGCAGCTCATTAGAATATAATTTTTCAATTTGCTTGTTTAAATCATCATCATCATCATCAAACCTTTATTAGCCTAACTGGGCTCGAACAACAAAATATTTGTCGGCTATAATCATGTGGTGAAAGTCAAGTCGAAGCCGCTCAATCGATGACATCATTGATTTATTTTCACCACAGTACAGTAGTACCCGGTTTCACGTATAGACATTTCAACGGACGCCATTTTAGTGAATTTGATCAGGCGCAGGCAGGCAGATTGCATTTACACGTATATCATTATTATTATTAGATTTTTTTTAAATGACCCCACTGACCAGAACAGCTTTTCGGGGGGGAACTGGCCCATACTGCATTTAGCAACTGATTCACTGCCATTGACGAGTTTTGTAGTCATTTCTGTTTTTCTTTTTTTTTTTCAACGAGGATGGGTGCTCCACTCTAAATTTCAAACTTGGAAACACCTTTACTGATGCAAAACTACCAGTCGATGACATCAACGTAACAAGAAAATAATTGAGAAGCACTTCCTTTGAGGGATGTTTTCCCTCCCATAATTTGGTAGATTTCCACACTTTGGAGGCTCCACTGTACAATTAATGAACAAACAAAAAAACAAGCCAAGGTCTCCCTTTTCCTGAGTTGCCCTTCTAGTGTAAGCTGTATTTTATTCATAGTTAATCAGTGCCAAATAAAATATGTTCATCTGAAAGTGTGCACAATAAAACAGTATCATACCATTTCCCCCCTCGGCTACACTTCAATGAATAATCTTATTCTGATTATTCCAAAAATTTGATTTTGTGATTAGATGGATGCTGATATTCTTCCTAGGGGAAATCACACGCACATAAAAGCGCGGCGAGGAGATGCTATCGTGCAATGAGATGTGCACAATTCACCGGCGCCTGATGGGGGAATTGAAATAATGCCGAGGGGACTTGAGGAAAAAAGCGTGCAGCGAGCCACACAAGCACACGAATGAAGCAGAAGGGGGAACGTGATGCAGCCGCCGCCTCCCTCGCCTCTAATCGGGAGGCATCCTTGGCTTTAATCAGGCTCACCTCAGCGTACCTCAGTGCTGTCGCGCCACTGTGATGGATGACCCGCTCGACGGCGAAGGTCCCCCCCACTCGGCTTGGCGTTGGCCCACTCCAAACGTGAGGACGAGCGCTACAAGCGGTTTGCGGCAATTCGCCTTTCTTAATTACGGCGCGTCCCCGCTGGGCCTGATCATCAACGACGTGAGCCCTTCAAGTGAGGGCGCAGCACGCTTCCGGGGGCTTTCCTGACATTTTGTCTTAATAGCACGCAGCGGGGAAGGCGCACGCGTCATTCCTTCTTGCCGGCGGACTGACATCATGTTGGCCTGATTTAAAGATGTCTTCCTCCGTCTCCCGCACTGCGCCGTACGTTTTTGTTCTTTGCAGCGATGTGGAGAGCAAACTTTTTCTCGGGGCAGTCAGGGTGGCACAGCCGCTTGAAACACGCGCAGGAACAAATCTAAGTCAAAAAGCAACATTTTGTTAAGCTTAACTCATTTGCTCCCAAAAACGTATAAATACGTTCTATTTTAAATATTACCAGTGTACCATAGACGGATTTATATGTTTACCATGTTGTTTTTTTTGTTTTTTTGTTTTTTAAATGCTAGAGCATACAGAAGTCTTCGATGCAGGCTCTGAACTGAAGAGAACGGTTGAAACAATGGTAGTTATTACAAAAACGGCCAGCAGGTGGCAGCAGAGTATAAGAGATTCTAAATAGATTTGTGACTAATGATGAAACTTAGCTATATTCTAATGCTAATTGCTGCAAAACAGAAACAGATACAAATATACTTTTTTTTCCTGACAAAAGAAGAAACTCTAATCTTTCTTTTAGGAGGTTCCATGTTTTTATAGCAATAGAACACAATATTCTGTTGGACTTGCAAAATCAGTCAAAATCCAGGAAAACAGTCAGGAGCGAAAGTGAAAATGGCTGGGAGTGAATGAGTTAATTTAGAGAGGTGGGCGGGTCAATGAAATTTTGCGCCCGTCATTTGGCAATTGCAGGACATCCCGACGTGATCGTTAATCCATCAATATTTTCAAGCCCAACCAAACTGTAATCGCCAATACGTCAACATTATCTTAACCATGTAGTATATGTGCACACAGTCGTAATTGCGGCGAATACAACTGTGCACTGCCAACAGGCTCTTTTTTTGGGGGGGGGGCTTTAGCTTTTCAATAACCTGCCTGATGTAAAATGGAGCACCAAAGGACCTCTCCAGTCTTGCTAACTTGGCAAATTTCTTGCTAAATCTGGCGATTTTTCAAAGCCTTTTGTCAAAAGCCACTAGTGACAAATTTAGCGACTTTTTCTGATGAACAAAACATTTAAGTCATGAAGTTATTTTGAGATGTGATGGCCTATTTCAAATGCAAAATAAAAAAACAGACCTCTCTCCTACATGCAAATTGCCAATTATGCAAATTAGATGCTGACATAATTTAGCAACTTCTAACGATTTTTAGGACAGCCACTCGCTACTTTCCTTACTGGGAGTTGGCAACACTGAATCTTTCAGCTTTCTAACAACATGCCTGATGCAAAATAAATGAATTGAGCACTAAACTAATGCTTGCATAAATGTTGCAATAATGAGGAATTTACAAAAAAGAAAATCATTGCAGTTAGCATACCTGCTAAGTGTATATTTTCTTTTTCCGTACAGGAGAAAAATAGTGGCTCGGCCACGGTCCCAGGAAAGAAGTGGAAATACTCAATTATGAAAAATATTAATCATAATTATTTTTGGTAATACAGTAATTGAAATCACAATTATTCAAATGGTCTCATCATTTTTGGTACAAAACAAGAAAATGTTTAAACGTAAACAGAATATTTAAAAAGTTTAAAATAAAATTATTTGAAACACTAATTATGTAAGTTCCATTTTGGCCAAACAAAATTTATAAAGTTAGTTTTTAAATTAATTTAAAAAAAAAAAGAAGTGCAAATGTTTTCCGTGCATAAATAAACTTATTTACTTGCTATAGACTTAGATATTGCCATAAAACTGTTGTAAAATTTAAACAAATAATTTAAATTATAATATATATATTTTTTTACGATTATGCCAATTTTGTAATCGAGCAGTGTAATAATTGAAATTGCAATTGAATTTTAATTAATTGCACAACCCTACTCTGTGGTGCGTTAGCAAATTGGGCGTCCATTATTGATGGCCTGATCATTGAACTTCTGCACTTCTGTCAATTTAATTCCTTTTTTATTTACAGTTTTGTTGCATTTACGTACTATATAAAAAGCAGTCCATCTACCATCTCATACTGTAGCGCTATCTCAGGCACTGATTCGCTAGCTAACAACCAATCGGACGTTCTTCCACGAGTACTCACTTCAATCTATTGTTGCTGTTGCCCTCGAGGGCCGAGGCGACTGCTGCACACGTGGCGCTCCTTGTAATTGCAATAAATAATGTATGATGAATACAGCTGATTAAACAGTCTGGGAATTCGCAGCCGGTCGGCGACTCGACTTCTCGCTGAATAACTAAGTTTACCTGGGAGCTTTTTGCGCTCTTGTCACGCCGTTGTCTTATCAGGAGTTAGACAGCTGCAGCGGATCAAAGAGCGCTCAGTCTGTTTGAAAGTCTGCTGTATTACAATGCAGCGGAACGTTTCAAGTCGGCTGCGAGAAAAGAAAAGGCGCACCTAATTTTGTCTCCCAGAATAAGTCACCTGCAGAGTGTCAGTGTGAGTACAGAATGTGGGTGCCAAGCAGATTTAATTAGCTGCTCGGAGCCAATGTTTTCACGCTTTACAGAGTCACTTGTTAAGGTCAGAGAAAGATTCGGCTGCTCGTTGCATTAGAAAAAAAAAAGAAGGCCAAAGTGTATTGAAATTGAATGAATATTTTTTACTTTTTTAGAAAATTCCCCAATGAAAGCTTTGGTTGAAAACGGCCTTGCTGTTAAATTCAGTTTTGGAAAACTACTGAAAGTGGACATTTGGATGACCTTGGCACCACTGTTGCATATTTTATTCATTTCACATTTTTTTTCTCGGTCTCCAATGGCAACAGAAACTCATCTCATAACACTGGTGATAGAATAATTGTTGAATTAAGAATAATTAACTAACAAGTGTGATTTGCAGAAGATGATTTGATTGATTTAACTGTATAGTTTTTATCATACATTTGCTAAGTTTCATAATCATTCATATTAAATATAGTGTTTTCAGCGAGAGCAAAACTGCTCTTGAAGATCTGGAAATTACGCATCCGTTGGCAATCGAAAGTGCCTTTGCATGAAACGTGATGTTTATTGAGTTTCTGCAAAGTCATGATCGAACGTCAAAGAAGAACCTGGATGGAGAAGATAATCAGTATCTCTTTCGCTTCCCCTCCCTATTTTCATTTTGTGTGCCAGGCAATCCAAATAAAAAGAGAGGGGGCAGAGGGACTGTTTTAGAAGCATAGGTTTGAACTGTATGGCACAGTTCTCCTCTGCTCTCCTCGCTAGCGTGTTAAAAGGTATTTCGGTGTCTTTCTCTCCTTTTTGTGTCTGTGTAAAATTATTATAAAAGTGTCAGTATTGATGAACCTGACAACTGGGCAACAACTTTTTACATCCATCCATTTTCTTGACCGCTTATTCCTCACAAGGGCGCTGGTGCCTATCTCAGCTGGCTTTGAGCAGTAGGTGGGGGACACCCTGGACAGGCACACAGAGACGAACAACCATCCACACTCACAAGCACACCTAGGGACAATTCGGAGCACCCAATTAACCTGCCATGCATGTCTTTGGAATGTGGGAGGAGACCGGAGTACCCAGAGATGACCCACGCAGGCACGGGGAGAACATGCAAACTCCACCCAGGAAGGCCGAAGCCTCGACTCGAACCCGAGTCCTCAGTACTGGGAGGTGGACGTGCTAACCACTCAACCACTGTGCCGCCCACAACATTTTACATATTTTTTAAATCAAAGATGCAAATAATTTTTTTCTAGATTTTTTATTTTTTTTTTTGCTCTACATCAGGTTTAATAATAATAATAATAATAATAATAATAATAATTACAACGAGACTAAGTGCAATTTTTGGAGAAATTGCGTGGGAATGCTGAAAGCTGAATGATGCTAATAGGTGAATGCTAAGATTTGAATGCATGTGGAATGCTTATGAAATTAATTGAGAGATAAATTGTGAAATTATAACATCCTGGTTACTGGACAATGCACTTTACCAACTATGCCACCAAGCAGTATCAGACACCTGGTAATAATGATAAGTTATATGGATGGAAGTGGGCGTGGAATGTGAAACTTAGAAAAAGTTTAATGTCTGTCCCATTGAAAATGAATGGGGAAAAGTTGATATTTAACGTTAAATTTTGGAAATACTGTAAGCAATGTGGAATCAGACAATATAAACCCTGGGAGGCATGAATTTTTTAAGCAAGTTGAAATTTGAACAATGTAAATCGGAAGTATTGTGTGGGAGTTGTTACATGACAAAAAAAAAAGTGTGCAGAATAAAAATCACAATAACATATGTGGGAATGCTTCAGCATTCCCACAATAATAATAATAATAATACTCTTAAATTAAGGGTTAGGTTTAGCACGGTGGCAACAGGTGGCATCGAAAAAGGGAGGAATAAAAGCATGCTTGATCTTTATGTGAGAAAACCCTCCATTTATCTTCCAACCAAACCTCACTTAAATTCCCCTCTAATTAGTTAGCAAGGTTACGAAGCGAAGCAATTTGAACTGCGGGGGTTGGTAATCAGCGTACCAAAATAGACGGAATAAATCTCCAGTCCCGATGTTCTGGAGCAATGCAGACCTCGGTGGTTCAAATCGAGTTCAATGTCTCGTACGTTTGAGTCCTCATTTGTCAGACTGTCAATACAATACCGAATGACCCTAACAGGAAATAAACCCATCAGTTCTAGAGATTCCAAAGGTTGTAGTAGTTGTGCATGAATAGGCTGAATTGGTGGTACAAAGAGAGAATGCTGCTATAAAACTCCACTTGGGTTTGTCGAGGAATCTGAGGATTATGTCTAATATTCCTGATGGGACTTTGGCGCTACCACAACCATTCAAGCAGAAAAGCGTATTTCCAATTCAACTGCCAGTTGTCGCTGACAGACTCTGACCTTTCGCAGACGCATGGCACCTAAATGCTTTTTCAGGGTTTTTTGTGGAAAGTGGATGTCATTGACGCTAATGCCTGGCTGAGGCACTCACCAAATCCAATAAAGCGAGAGGTTATAAACTGTCCGCTCAAGTCTCCCACGGAGCCATTGAGCCCCGCTGGCGAAGCGCGCGTCTTGTTGGGAACCCGCGAGAGTCAAGCTGAGCCGACAGGTCAATAACAGCAATTACATTGACTGTAAGGAAGCCACTTGATGCTGTGCAATTTCGGGGGAAATGCTGCTAAAGTTGTGCAAAGACACCCACGCTTATTATAGATTTGGAATTTTTCATTTTAGTTAGTTTGGATTTCGTTTTGAGTTTTGTTTTTGAAATTTAGTTAGTTTTAATTAGTTTTCAGGGCGGTTCAGAATTAGTTTTAGGTTATTTTTTTTTAATGTGTATTACTTGTGTGTAATATTTAAAAAACACCATGGAAGCAACGTCATCTGAAGGTGATTTTCTATTGGCTGCTACTAGATGATGTCACTTCTGTGTGACACACTTTCAAAGGTCCTTTTTCTGGTTAATATCACATTAAATCTACTTAAAATCACATTTAAAATCATCCCCAAAGCCTCATGCATTAAATGAATTACCAAAGACGAAAACAAAGGACATTTTTGCGATAATTATAGTTTTAGTTTTGTAAACATAAAAATATGGTTTCAGTTCGTTTTCATTTTTTGAAAAGCATTTTCATTTTTATTTTATTTTGTTAATGAAATTGTTTTTTGAATTTTTGTTTTAGTTTTTTTCATTAGTTTTAGTTAACGGGAATAACCTTGGTGGCACCTCAGCATCAACATCAATTTAGCAAGCATCAAATGATTACAACTGCATATTTGGGAACACTTATTGCATAGTAAAGATTCAAATTCACAACTGACAGTTCCGATTTTATTGCTCTCAAGTGGTACAATTTGGATAATGTAGACATTGCAGCCTATAATGGAGAAAAGCGTATTAAATCGAATATCTTCAGATTAAAATCAGGCCTCTTACGAATGTTGATAACAATCACGTTGCGCCTGAATTGAACGTTTGTCATTTGCTGCCACGGCAACACACACGTGCAATGGATGTGTTGTTCAAAGATCACTAAGTGCAGTGTGAAAAGGCCTTGAATCCAGTTAGAGTCACCAGGTATGTTATTACGTTACCAATGAGATGTTTTTTTTAAATGTTACAGTAGCTAACTTATTTTTTTCACTGATGCAACTCACGTTCGCAAGAAGTCATGAAAGTTTTATTGTTTTTAAACCAACAGTGGTTAGCTAATTATCTGCAATAACAAACACATTTATCATCACCTCACCCCATGAGAATTATTCTACTTAAATGTGAAAAGTAATTCTGCCCTCATGGGCATTAATGGGTTCTTATTTGAATGTCCCGTTAAGTACTGTATGTACCTTCTAGCAGATAACTCTGAACAGGTCAAAGGTGACACTCCACACTTTTCCCAGCCTGTCGTTGACAGATAGCTCTTTTTGGGTCCAAAATGTTCCCCCTCATTACAGCGACGCAGCTGGGCGAGGTCCATTACCTTTTAGGAGCCTGCTTCTACTTTTTTCTGCCTCTGCCTTCATTCTTTATATCACCTCCATTAAGGCCAAAATCGGCCCGGTGAGTAGCAGACGCATTCAATGCAGGATAAGTGGCTTCGAATTAGGAGTTGATTTGTTGTTAAATACCCCAAACGTTGAAATGTATTTACTTCAAAGTGTTGCAAAAGGCTGCGGTGTCGCTCATGTAAATGTCATTGCGATATGCCTTCATTGGAGTAGACAAATTCACAGATGGAATCCATTTTTGAAACATTAATAGAACTCCGCACAATGACTAAACTTTTAGGTAAGCTGTACGTTGGAGGTGATTTGACGTCGTGATTGTTTGCCAACTTGACCACAAATTGTCTGCTACTGGCAAAAACAAAAAATAAAAACGAAAGCTTGCTGAAATGCACTCATTCTAATGAAAGTGTGTAGGAGGCACTTCTGGGATCCGTCCGAATTTTATGTCTGAGGGAGAGCGTGAATAAATAAATGCAAAAAATCCTGCAGACATTTCATAACAATACGATGTGACAAATGAATCCGACACTGAAAATAAAGAATTCTATTATGCTGATTTGCTTTTCGTGCTGTAAATGATTCCTTTATTTTCTCCCCTCACACACATGTGATGTTATGCAGTTGTACTTCAATCAGTCAATGATGTCATATATCAATTTGCTCACCTAAGAAGAATCAGGAAGGAATCAATTCAATAGGCAGTATTGATTAGGGATGTAACGATAACAGCAATATCGTGATATCTCGATATGAAAACTGGCACAATGTATCGTTGTCATCATGTCACAATTTAAAAAAAAAAGCACATCTTTTAATAAAATCAGGTTGAATTTGTGTAGTTCTAGCACCCTCTGGTGGCTATTTTTTTTTAGAGCAGTTTAATTTTCACAAGGCATGTTTTGGCCTTTCTATGTTTAAAATCTACGCTATTGGTCAGATGAAGCAGCACTTATGCTTGTGAACCGTGTCAATATGCGGAGGAACTCAATGTGTGCGTGCATTAGCAAGTAAGTGCCTCAATATTAAGTCTTATTAGAGATTTTAGGTTGTTTACATGCATTTTTTTTTTTTTTACAATATTGTGGCCATTTTTTGTATCGCCAACCTCCCTACAATATCGTGATTATTATCATATCGTGACCTTCATATCATGATATTATCGTGATTTTTGGATATCGTTACATCCCTAGTATCGATAATGGAAACAGAATAACTAAACTCATATTCATTCCCGTTCCAAATGACAAATAAATCAGAGAATGACAATAAAAATCATTGGGTAATTAGCTTTTCCGTTCAGTATTATTGCTTGTTTTGCCAAATGTTCTTTTAAAAAAAGTTTTCCAATCAGAAAGTAGGCAAAGCAGCGATCCACCGTGTCCCCTCGTAATTCCATATGCGACCATATTAACGCTTGTCATGTAAACATCCCAAAAGAAGGACAGCCACAAGGTTAATAGCATGGCGTGCTTCATGACTGGGGAGGATGATTACTTTTTTTTGCTGGTAATTTGCTGTTTATAAGAAAAGAAAAAAAAACTATATAAATAGTGGAAGCTGTGCAGAGTGACAATGTGATTACGGCTTTGGCGACTCCAGATAAGCAAATCGTGTTGCTGCAAGTAAAAAGCCTCCCTGGGATTCACTTTCCGTGACCTAGAAAGTCCCGACGCTCCCACTCAGCCACATTCTTATTTTCCCCCGCTCAAGATGTTTGAACGAGTCCGTTCCGCCTCAAAAGACGGCAGGTCCTCTGCCGGCCGCAAATAGCCTGTCCTGGTTTCCCCCCATGTTCAAATGTTTACAGAAGAAAAGTGGGACTGCTCACTTGATGATGTCATTGGAACGTCGGCCACTCTCTGATTGGCTTTAAAGGAATTCTCCTAGACTTAGACGAGGGCTTAAAGCATTAGGACAATAATAAGTCGGCTACAAATTCACTATGAATATCTCGCTGGTTAATAAAGATGTCCACTAAGAAGGCTTAAAACTGCAAAATGGTGGCGGTATAGCAGAACCTCGAAATGTGAACGCTGTTGAAGTTGTGTAATTTGGAATTTGTCAAGATACTTTGGTGAAAATACACTTTGCCATAGACGCAGTCACGTTTTTAAATCTTACTTCTTATCACTGTGCAGTGAAAGATGAAAGAGGCGTCTTTGACTTGGCAGCCTGTTACAACAGCTCCGCTAATTTTCTCCTTAATTTCCACTTTTCCACCCTTCTTTGTCACTTTTAACCCGTTTTAGACAGTTTTATTTTGGATGTGACATTAAGTTGGCGGATCGTTTCGGCTGCCTGTTAAAACAACTGTTACTCTCTAATTTTACACTTTACACTCTTGAAATTATGCAGTGCTGTTTGCACTATGGCTGCAATATTTTATTGACAGGAGAATATCAGCATTATTGGATGTTTGTCTCCAATGCAACAAACATCCAGGAAGTAATATTTTTGCCCCAATGTGGAGCCGGCTGACGTCCATTCGGCCAAGAATGTATCCTGTTAGGGGAAACGGACAAGAGCCGTGACTTAAAAAAACAAAACAAAAACAAAAACTGCAGTTGTTTGTTTACATTCAAACTCAGCTAGTGGCAAACGTAAGAGATATATTGCATGGTATAAGTGTGAGAATATAATCTAATTGAATGTAACATTTGACATTCTTTTGGCCTTTATGTCTTTCCTCATGAAACTATTTCAACCTGACGCGTAAAAAAAAGGTGTGTTGATCTTACTAGCAGCAAAGCTAGCTTGCAAACTTTCTTTGGTGTACCTTCAACATTTGTCATTTGTGCTTGCATTTGAGGGAAAGGGGCCCCTAAAAAAAGAAATACATCATGAATCTTTTTGCTTACTCTAATTTGAAAGGCTGAAATCTTGTTCGGTTAGGTGAAGTCTGACAATTAATCATTTGTACTCTGACGTGTAAGTCTGTCATGACTGGGTCATGCCAGAGTTGAGTTTGGGTCATGCAAGGGTTACGTTTGGGTCATGACTGTGAGGTCAAGTGTCTGTTTTGAACTGATGAAACCAGCATCTAGTTTCAACTGGTCTTTAGCTATGTGATGTCAATAATCTTTAATCTCTTTATCTGGTCAACAGCTAATCAGATAATTCCATGTCAGTCATTTTACCCACATGTCTAGCCACAGCCAATCAGATCAATTCACTGTCTATATAAGCCTAACTGAGAAGTGTGTGTTTTGTCGGATTATTCCTCTGTCCAGCTGGCCACCTGCTTCTCTTTTCCTCGATGCCTTCTCGTTGTTTCTGGTCAAGTCAAGTTAGTACCATGTCTCTTGATGTTATGCGAATCAAGGGTTAAACTCTTATTTGTGTCTGCGCTTTTGGGATCCAACCTTAGAACGTAACACAGTCCCCCTGAAAATCTGAGATTTCACCTTCAATGTAGGCTATGACTGAATTTCTATTTCCAGTGTTCAGCTTTGAAACTGCCTATTTAAGAAGGGCTCCCTGTTGTCAAGTCTAAATAATAAATGCATACAGTGTGTGCAAATTCAACAGGAACACTTAGCGTGGCACAAAAACGCTCCTGCGTTTACACTTTTACGGATGAGCTTTTTTCAGGTTGTGACAGCTTGCGATTGTGCCATTTGACTCAATGGCTGTATGTGTCGCGGCACCCAGCGAGGCGTGCGATATTTCTCCCTTTAGAACAGTAACGTTCACTTGAGGATCCGCTACGCCTGCCTTGATATCTGACACATAGTTTGGAGTGTGAATTTTACATTTGGCCACAGCTTATTATACATCTAACACCTTTTAATGCTAGCGTCCTTATTTGTCCTGTGCGGTTATGAGTGAAATATGCATATAGACAGAGATATTTTTAAACATCAGGAATAATACTGTTGTTGCCACCACTAAACACACTAACATGAAGGCTAATTGTTTCAATTCTGGTGAAATTTTGGATAAAGATGCAACGACCATATCACCGTCTTCCTCCCTTAACCAGGAAGTAATTTGCTAACTAACACACCAACAACGCTGAGCAGCATTTTAACAGATCATTAACCATTCTTCTCAAAGTGGCTTCAGGCTGTTTAATGACACTCACAGTAACCCTAAAATAAATAGAATTACATACACACTGTGAATTTGAAACAACAAATTTTGGCTTAGGAAAAGTCCGCTTAGCTTAATGCGAGCAATGTAAAACATGCTAACAGGAAGCATGAGAAACTCCACTAAAATGGATGATCCAGGGCTTCCTAGGCCAAGAATTTTAATGGCGGATCAAAAGTAATTACATAAATTGGGGGAAATAGGCTAGCTAACTAGGGTGGCCAGGTGTTCTGATTTAGGCAGGACAGTGCTAATTTTCCAGGATGTATCCAGCGTCCTGCGCAACCCTAAGCAGGATGCTGGTTTGTCCTCCTTTTTTAAAGAAAATGAGCCAAGGTTGAGTTTATGTCACCCAACTTCAGCCTCATCCCACATTTAATTGTCACAACTGGCCTGTGATTGGCCAAGAGTGGCTTCAGTTAAAAATCTCGTATATCATTGGTTCAATAAATGTAAACAAATCTCCACGTGTAGCGATCTGACTACGTCATTTCTTCGCCGTCTTGACAGCAGCGCTAGCAAGCAAAACATGCCAAAAAGCTACACATCTTTGAATATTAAATGGATGAAAGAGCACAATTTCCTGGGCAAAAGCAGTCGAGACTTGTTTCACGGTTTCTGCACGCTTTGCCGGTGCGATGTGGACGTGAACAGTAAAGGTAAAACAGTCATAGAACGTCACGCGGGGATGGAAAAGCATAAAAGCAAGAAGCGAGCAGCAGGTTTTTTCCTTATTTACTCTTCAATATAAGTTGTGTTTTGTGTCACGTTGCACTGTTACAGAAGCATGTCTCTGCTTAGTGGTTTTAAAAACATGGTACAGTCAACCCAAAAAGAAGTTTGACTTACAATTTAGTTCCACAAACATGATCTATAAACCATGCAAACTTTATTGTTGATGAAAATACACCACGAGTCTGATGTATTAATTTTTTAAAAATATGTCCTCCTTTTTGACCTAATGGAAATGTCCACCCTATAGCTAACCCCAACACGTTGAGCCAACAATGCGTGAAAACTACCAAAAAGCTACCAAAAAACGGTTACCAATCAGTGTAGTTGTGGTTAAATATAATACAAATTTTACAACCAATATTTTCTATGGAGAAGAAGCAACTACAATTTCCATGGGTGGGCTAATGGTGTGGTGCTAGCTTAAGGTTTGTTAAAGTTTTAGCATAGCAACACTTTTTCACATTACCTATTGGAATTTTGGGAAAAATATTTTTAAAATCCATTAGCATGGTAGCGCAGTGGTCAGCATGTCTGCTTCTTTTATCGCAACTGCCTCTCCATGATTGAGCCAGTGTATAGTTAGCGTGTTAGCGAGCTAATATTTGCCTGTCAGTGTGAATGTCAGCACTGAGACTGACGGGGAATGCGCTCGCTTGCTTGCTTGGAATGAGGTCGGCGCCAAATGACTTGTCAGCCTCCAACATGTGGGACGTCAAAGTCGGCGGGGTTCATCAATATTGGACCAAAGTTCACGTCAGTCCATCCAACCTTTGAGTTATTTTTGATGTGAAGGAACAGCCATGCACGGTAGAAGTCATGAAAAAAAAAAAGACTACATATGTGTGTGTGTGTGTGTGTGTGTGTCAGTTTGAAGGTTAGTGATGTGGATGAACACGTCTCAGCTATCATGGAGATGTCACATCACAAGTGCCATACGTAGCGACCTCGTTACTCTCACTGGATTCACACCGGCGCTAGCAAGCTAACAAGGACACGTTATACAAGCAAACAGAAATTCATGGCTGTCACTGACCAGACCAAAGTGACAATTCTTCCTTCCTTAAGTTGCATTCCACAGTTGAATAATAATAATCAAATTGGTTGTTGTTTTTTTCATTTGTTTCTTTTAAAGTGCTCTAATAAATAAAGTTGAGTTGAGGCTGTTGAGAGTCACTCACCCGTGACCTTGAACAAGGTCAGTGTTGATGATGATGGATGGCTGTACATATAGGATCAGGTGCAAATTTGTTAACAAAGTTTAAGAACCTAATCTATTTTTTTCCCCATGTTTGTCTCATCTAAAGTAATTTTTAAATACATTTTGCCTTAGATTTAGCACAACGTCCCTGAAGGCAGCACGAAGGCCAGATGTCTTCTTCTCAAACACCTTTCTTTGGTTTGCATATTTATGAGTAAAATACATCATGTCAGAGCAGCTGTCCACCCCTGCGCCGGTGCTAGACGTGGTCTGAGCAGTCCACTTTCCGCCACCATGGCGGAGACACGTCTGCCGATTTTAACGAGCAAGCGCAGGGAGCCTTCGAATCGGGTTTCGCCGGCACTTGCGCCGCAGTGCAGATGCGCTGTCTACGAAAATGGAGTAGCGTAAAAATTCCATTCAATGTTTCACTTGACCTGTTTTTTTGTTGTTGTTTTTTATTTTGTGGGCGTGGCTAAAAGGATGCTGTGAGGTGCATTTGCAAGAACATTATGTCAGAACTTGAGTGCCTGTTCCAAGGTCATTTTAGTAAACTAACGAAAAAACTAGAACTAAAATAAAAATAAAAACAATTTTGTTAATGAAATAAATAAAAATGAAAATGCTTTTTAAAAAAACGAAAACTAACTGAATCTACATTTTATGTTTACAAAACTAACTAAACCTAACTATAATTATAGCAGAAATGTCCTTTGTTTTATTCTTTGGTAATGAATTTAATGCATGAGCTTTGGGGGGATATTTTAAATGTGATTTTAAGTAGATTTATTTTTATATTAACCGGAATAACGATGTTTTAAAGTGTGTCACACAGAAGTGACATCATCTCGCAGCAGCCAATAGAAAAGCACCTTCAGATGACGTCACTCCCATGGTGTTTGTTTTTAAATATTGCACACAAGTAATACACATTTTTTTTTAAACTAAAACTAATACTAATACTAACTAAAACTAAACTAAAACTAAACATTTATTAAATAACTAAAACTAATAAAAACTAACAGAACCACCCTGAAAACTAATTAAAACTAACTACATATAAAAAACAATACTCAAAACGAAATCAAAACTAACTAAACTGAAAAATTCCAAAACTATAACAACCCTGGTTTGTTCACATTCGAACCAACCTGCACACCATGGTTAGAATAGTTTTGGATTTTTCATTATGGTTAGTTTTTTATTTCATCTTGAATTTTGCAGGTTTGTTGCTAGTGGGCAGGTTTTGTTGTTGTTTTTTTTAGCTAGTTTTACAAAAAAAAAACATTTTAGTATTTGATTTTTGTATAAATGTGCAAAATATTTGTCATTAATAAAATAAACAACAATTCTCAATTGACAAAGACAAAAATTAAGGACATCTTCACTCAAGGATAATAGTTTTATATGTATTTTTTTTAAGTAATTTCAT
This sequence comes from Festucalex cinctus, assembly GCF_051991245.1. Lineage (NCBI taxonomy): Eukaryota > Metazoa > Chordata > Actinopteri > Syngnathiformes > Syngnathidae > Festucalex > Festucalex cinctus. The sequence continues at coordinate 15,536,594 of NC_135415.1, read as the reverse complement.
TTTTGTTTCTTTACCAAAAATGTTCTCTTCTTTTTTTTTCAATTTTATTTTTAGTTATTCTAAGTTTGTTTTCATAAACCTTGTTACCTACGCCCTGAAAATGCATCTTCGGAGAGTTCGTTTGCGTTCGTTTAGAGCGCCTTGAAGTTGGCCGCGAGTGTGCGCATGTCGTGCAGAGAACGATGCAAGTGTGAGGAAGTGAGATAAACATTTTAAAAATCCATTTCAGATACAAGTGTGGTCCCGGAATGAACTAAACTTGTATCTCAAGGCGTGACTTTAGGAATATTTCAGGACAGGGTTATTGCTGTGAATGATGCGTGTTACTATGTCAGCAAAGCGTTTTGGGTTTTTTGGGGGTTTTTTTTACAACACGCTACAGTAGACGCCGCCCCCACTTAGGCTAATTGCAGTCACAGAATGATGTGGAAGGACCCTGCCAGAGTACGTTGGAGATTGCAATTGAAACAGTCAAGTGTTGACAGTGAGGGGCCATAATTAAAGGCCTTGTTGGGCAGCACGCTGCCTTCGCAGAGCGCCGACAACACAAGCGCACGGATGACGTGCGGTTAGCATCGTTAGCGCGGTGGGCGCCGTGACAGACGGCGTTGAGACGTATAACCGCCCACGACCCGCCGCCGCCGCCCGCCGTCTGAAATACAGCGTGACCTATGTGGTGTCATCCTGCTGCCTGCTTGTCGCCTTGACACGCCCCCAGTCCACTTGCGCTGACAGCCAGGCCTCCGTGTGAAACTTCGTATTTACGTCAGCTTCCTTTTGGCATTTTTTACACACTCACACACACACATACTTGCAGTCGCTTTTCATGATTCGCTGTGAAAACGCATCATCGCCTATGGCTAGAGTTCCAAATTAGGCTTTTAAAATAGGTTTGGGTTCCAAAATTAGGGTTTTCAACTTGGGTTAGAGTTTGAGACCAGAGTTATGTTTTCAAAGTAGGGTTTCAAACTAGGGTTATGGTTTCAAATTGGGGTATTAAAGGGATACTTGACTCACTGAGACATTTTCAGCAGTAAAATGTTAATATTTTGTGTATAACTAATGTGGTAACTTCATTATTTTTCATGACCAATTAGTACCTTTAAAAAGTTTTTTTCTACTTGCTGTCAACTGATGATGACATCACCGGTGCTGAGGAAATTGGTAACAACCAGTCATGGCTCAGTTTACTGACCAAACCCAGAAAACAGGTGAGCCATGATTGGCCGTTACCTACTTCCTCATCAAAGATGATGTCATCATTAGTCGACAGCAATATAAAATGTAATTTTTAAAGGTATTAATTGTACATGAAAAATAATGAAGTTATCAAATTCATTCTGGACAAAATATTAACTTTTCACTGTAGGTTTTCAAATGAGGGTTTTACACTCGGCTTCGGGTTTCAAAGTAGGGCTTTAAACTCGGATTCAGGTTTCACAGTTTCATAAATACATAAATATTATGGCATTATATATATATATCATAATTAAATGTAATTTAAAAGAATGAAAGTTTTTTTTCTTTTGATTTGCCCTCTTCAGCCACCATGAGACATCCAGATATCGCTGCATGTCTTAGTGATAGACCGATGTTTTTTTTTCAAGGCTGATACCAGTACAGATTATTAGTAGTCAAAGAGGCCGATAACCGATATTTGCAGCAGATATTCATTTGCAGTAAAATAGAAAAAATATATATATATATTTTTTAAACTATATTGACAGATTTGTTTAAAATATATATATATAATAAAAATTGCAGGGTGCTTCCAGGGTCATAAGCATGTGTTAGGCTAAATTAAAAAAAAAAAAAAAAATTAAAATTAAAAATCAAGTAAAGAGATCCCTAAAATTTTCTACTGTAAATATTTTTTTATACAACTTTTGAATAATTTCTAGATTTATTTATATGTTTGTTTTTTTTGTCATTAAAAAGTGTAGGGAGTTCCTATTTTCTATAAAGTAGAAATTTAAATGGATCCATAAGATGAAAAGTTCCCTGCATCTCACTGAGTGACAAATGCATGCAAATGTAGCTCATTTGGCGTTTTTGTTAAGGGTTCGGAAAACGTTTCAAAAGGTTTTCGCAGTGAAAATTTGTCTGAATATGTTCCAAATGTCTTTACGGCAATTAACTGTCTGTGAACATCTTACAAATCCTGATGAAAACCCTAAATTCGCTACGTTCGCAAGGATTCACTGCTCAGTGAGATACCAAATTTATCGGTCTTCAGATTAAAAAAATGGCCGATACCGATATTTGTCAAAATGCCCAATATCAGCACCGATAATCGGCCCAGCCGATAGTTGGTCTATCCCTATGTCTTTTACAGTATATTATACTGTTATTGAGCCGTCAGAACTCCTCTCGCACTCATCAGTACGGCACTAGTAGTGGGTCTATGCAGAGGATAAATAATATATGCTATGATAATATATGTTTTGAGGTTTCACTATGCACAAAGACACAAAATCTATGATGTAACATTTGGCCCACGGGCATCGGGCTCAGCCTCTCGGAATAGCAGGACAGGACAAAAAAAGATGTTCTTTTGCATGCGGCTGTCTTCCACGACAGAATAATTCCTGGCTGATCCTCATCTGCCGTCTTCATCAGCGTCGTCTTTTCAAGCGGTGTCATCTCCGCGCACGCTCTTCATCTCCTCTTAATTGCCATCTCGGCCGCCGGGCTCGTTCTTCGCCGTTGAACGCGCGGCCCTGAATGGGGCGACGCAGATAAACGTCAAGAGGCCTCGGCGACTTTTCGCTTGTCGGATTTGCCGCAAACGACAAAACGCGGCGAGCGACTCCCACACTTCCTGCAACTTCTAATCTCTCATTTCCATGCGCAACTTTTTCACGGCAAAGCGCGGAGGAGGCGCCTGTTGTTGGATTAAACAGAGCGATGGCGAGAGTCTGCTCGTCCCGTTCGTTCCCTCCAAAAAACAATGGAGCTGATTTTCTGTCTGATGGTGTGGAACGAACCCGAGCATCGTGTTCGCACCCTGGAGAAAATCTGCCTGAACTGCAATTGCCGCTCGTGTTTGCTCGTTGCTAAGCGATCGGCAGACGTGACGCGACGACCGGCGCCAGATGCTCTAATGCGCATCTTCGTTAAATCGACTTCACCGAAGTCGAGAGGGAAGCCCGGATGGCATCCGTTCATCCATTTTTATAAAAGTTCTTGTCATCTGGAGGCCAGATGAATTGAAATATGAATCACTCCTTGAGTTGTATCACACCCCATGTATCAAGATATGTATCTGACCGCTTTTTATTGGAGAGATGAAAAATATGGAATTTTTTATTTTTTATTTTTTTTAGGGTTCTGGTTTCAAAGTAGGGTTTAACCTATAAAACCTGAACCATGAAATATATGAGAAAATCCTGATTCTTTCTAAATAGAGTATTTATTAGGGATGTAACGATATCCAAACGTCACGATAAGATATTATCACGATATGAATGTCACAATACGATAATTATCATGATATTGTGGGGAAGTTGGGCTCATACTAAAAAAAAAAAAAAAAAAAAAAAGTACAATATTGTGCTTTTGTACATTACAGCAATGAAAAATATAAAAATATTATAAATATCATATGTAAAAAATAAATAAATATTATATCTGTACATCTAGGGGCACTTGCTTGCTAATGCAACATAGAAGGGCAAAAACATACCTTGTTAAAATTAAAGATGTAACAATACCGGCAATATCGCAATATTAAAACTTCAACAATATATTGTCATTGTCGTCATGTCATGATATTAAAAGCAGCACATCTGTTCAAAAAGTCGGGTTGATTTCCATTTGTGCAGTTGTAGCACTCTCTGGTGGCTATTTATTTTTTTTTTTTTAGTGCAGTTTCTTTTTAACAAGGCATGTTTTAGCCCTTCTATGTTGCATTACATATTGTGACATGACGAAAACGGCAGTGGCGGTTTTAATATCGTGACATCACAATATTGCCGGTATCGTTACATCTCTAATTTTACCAAGGCATGTTTTAGCCCTTCTATGTTGCATTAGAAAGCAAGTGCTTCTATATATACAGATATTATATTTGTATTTATTTTTTATATATGATATTTATAATAGTTTTGTATTTTTCATTGCTGTAATGTACAAAAGCACAATATTGTACCTTTCTTTTTAGTATGATCTCAGTTTTGTTTTGTTTTTTACAATATTGTGACCTTTTTTGTATCACCAACCTCCCCACAATATCATGATAACGATCATATTGTGACCTTCGTATCGTGATGATATTGTATCGTGACATTTGGCTATCGTCACATTCCTAGTAAACGTACAGATCACATAAGTTGTGGCGGTATCGTTATATCTCTAGTATTTATTGGTCCTTTTGAACAAACAAACAATTTATTTTTTATTTTTTATTGGGAGGGGGGTCAGGGGATAAACTTCCACATGTGACTTTTGATTTGTGTCATATTTGATACATCCGGTCACAATGCTTTAAAATTCATACATTCATAACTGTCAAAAATTTAAAGATACGCGGACATATCAAACAGTTCCAAAAATCAGAAAGAACAATTCCCACTATTAATAAGTATAATCTCAATTGGGGCAATCTTGCAAGGTCCCTGGAAACTCTGGGTGCTACTGCCCTCTCATGGATGATCCGTGCAATGCATGTGTCAGATCATATACGTCAGGATTTAAATAGGGAAAAAAAATATACTCATGAAATAGTGGGCTCAAAATGTCTTGTTTTTAATATGATTTGGTTTTATAGGGTTACACTAGTCTTAGGGTTTCAAAGTAGAGTTTTAAATTAGCCTTAGGGTTTAAATAGTAGGGCTTAAACTTAGGTTATGGTTTCAAAGTAAGGTTTTACGGGGGTTAGAGTTTCAAAGTAGGGTTTTAAACTAGTTCTAGGGTTTCTAAGTAGGGTTGTAAACTCGTCTTAAGGTTCTACGTAGGGTTTTAAACTTGGGTTAGGGTTTGAGACCAGGGTTGTGGTTTCAAAGTAGGGTTTCAAATAAGAATTAGAGTTTCAAATTACTAGGGTTTCAAAATAGGGCTACGATTTCAAAGTAGTGTTGAAACCAGGGCTACAGTTTCAAATTGGGATATTAAACTTCAAAATGAAAGATTGTACTTTGTACATCCAGCATTGGTAGTGGATTGCAACGAGATGTCGCACTCAGTAGCAATCGGCGAAAATGTTTCAGGCTGATGCGGTTCTGGTGTTGAAGGTCGCGGCGTGTCAAAGAAATAGTAATCCCGTAAAATCAGATTAGCGCCATCAAGATGCCATGAATACAAAGAAGACACTTGGCCTGTCATTTCACGCGCGGTGGAAGGACGATTTTCAAATGTCCGTCCAAATTTTGTATTTATTTTTTTTTAAATCCTTGTGGTGGCGCCGCTGCACATAGCGGCGGGCCTTTTATGCTCGCCAAGGACGCCATTCTGACACTCCCAAGATGAGCTTTCTCATTACAAAAATTTCAGGCTGGGTTTTTTTCTTTTGTATTGAAGTGCCTGATAAATATCTCGAAAAAGATTTTCATTGCGTTCGATGTGCCATCCTTGGATGCCTTTGTTAGGTTCTTATAGTCAGATTTTTTTATTTTATTTTTTTTCTGAAGAGATAAATCCAGATAGTTTGAACGTACATGTTGTCCTCTTGTACCTTGTTATAGTCCGAAATGTAATAAAGGCAAATATGTCTTGACAGTGCTTTGCTTATATTTGTGCATCTTCCTTCATACGGAGTTTCATTTTGTAGAGTGCAATCTAAGGATGTTAAATATCTCCTGTTGACCTCATTGAAATTCATTTTTCCGTGATTAATGTACACAACTGTGTCGGTTTTGGTAAAAAAAATAAAAAATAAAAAATAGAGAGAGACTTTGCTTTTGCCTTTCAAATAGAATGCACAGGCCTTGAATAACAAACAGTTGATTGCATTGTACTGCACTCAATTGACTCTTGCTCTACTTTATTGGACCGCGGTGTGCCTGCAACTTTATAACATCCAACGGATCCGAAGAACATTCAGCTCAATGAGGAATGCAACTCGGAAGGGCAACTCAAAGCCAGTTGCACATCAAATGTGGCATCTTCCACAAGGAGATGTTCTGTCCCTGCTGCTGTTTTGCATCGAACACACTCAGTCACATCATAGCCAAGAGCGGCTTCGGGTACCGGTTCACAAGTAGAACGACGATCCGCCACCAAGATGATTGACCTCACAAGGGTATACTCAAATGAGATGATCACAATCAAAGGGATTGAACTACGTGAGACAGGCGGTATAACAGATGTGTAGGCCAAGCTACAAGTACTTTGAAATCCTACTGGCAAATATTGGAGGAGGTCAAAAAATGTCAATAAAAGCTTTACTATAAATGGTCATTTTAACTTACTATACATCGTTTTAAAAAACACAATTGAGTGTTCATTTTCTATACATTGTCATTTATTTAAAATGAAAATAAAATAAAAGCCTTACCATACATAGGGGTTAGGGTTAACCCTAACCCTACATCGTCATTTAAAAAAACGGCTTACTATACATGGTCGTTTTTTTTTGTTTTTGTTTTTTTTAAATGCTTTCCTGTACTTGGTCTTTTTTTTTTTTTAATGCCTTACATGGTCGTTGTTTTTTTTAAAATGCCTTACATGGTCGTTTAATAAAAAGGCCTTACAATACATGGTCGCATTATTAAACACATTATTTTACATGCCGTTTTTTTTTTTTTTTTTTTTTTTTTAATGCCTTACTATCCATGCTCGTTGGCCTTACTATAATGGTCGTTTAAAAAAAAAACTTATTATTACATGGCCGTTTTTATATTTAAAAAAACAACAACACCTTCCTAACATTAAAAAAAAAAAAAAAGCCTTACTATACATGGTTGTTTAAAAAAGAAAAAAAAAAAGAAAAGAAAAAACAAACAAACAAACAAACAAATGCCTGACATATGCTCGTTTAAAAAAAATGCCTTACTATACATGGTCGTTTTTTTTTTTTGTTTGTTTTTTATAAATGCCTTACTATATACATGGTCGTTTAACAAAAAAAAAAAAAAAAAAGCCTTACTATAGGCCCACACGGTCGATTTAAAAAAACACTTCACATTGTAACCCACTGGAAATACTCAAACCAGTGTCAACAAACATGACACTCGCAGCAAAGAACCACACTTATGGAGCTAGGAGAAAATCGACTATTTTATTTAGCGTGAGTGATATAAATATATCTTTTATTGAACGTAGTACGTTAAAAGCGGAAATTACGTTGTTCGCATATCGCAGTCCGAACGGGATACTCCAATCGAGCGCAAATGACCATGTAAACGATCTCGATTGTTTCACAAACCAGAATTCTGATCTTAACCCGAATACTTGCATGTAAATAGGATGGTTGTCTTCGGATTGTTTTGGAGAAAAAAAATAAATATTTTTATATTCTCTTTATTCTGCCTTATAGCTGCTCAGTAGGAGCAAAACTGCAATCGCACTATCGCAGTACTGAACATTGATAACCTTGTCAATCAAAAGTTACCATTGTTACATTTGTGTGAAGACTTCTTTGGCGCATCGCTCTCATTAAATTGTGCAGGTAGTAAATTCACAGGAACAACTAAAATAGCGGGAACGCTCGTAAATATTTTTGTCATTCTCCCCAGAGGAAAGCAACTTGTATCATCACATCCTCCCGCAAAAAAAAAGTTTCACTTCTAATAAAGCAAAGAGCAAATCGTCATGCGGCTTTTTTTCCCGAGCAGAGAGCAGCGCCGAATTATTCATCTCCTCCTGCTTTCTTCGTGCGAGGTTGCTGTTGACAGCGCGGCGTCTCATCTCGCGCTCGCCGGCTTCCATTAGGGCCGCCGATTGCAAGGCGACGTCTTCGACGGCTCGGTCGCCTTTGGAAAAAGCAACAGCGAGAGCAAAAGGCAAAGAAAGAAAACATTTATTGTTTATGAATGTGGTGTCACGCAGGTCCTGTCGTGGGAGAGAAGAAGAGGAGGAGAAGGAAGAGGAGCGGTCTTGATTTGAGGTCTGCAGTGATCCACCTCCGCCTCCGTCTCGCTCTCCCCCCCGACAGGCAGCTGCACTGAATTTGTTCCCCCCGGAGAACAATCAGCACATTCGTTTCAAAGCATTACATTGCCGTTGCAAAAGACACGTCAACATTCCACATGACAACTACTTTTTGTTTTGTTTTTTTACATTTGTGATACCCGCTATAGGTTAGAAAAATGTACATGACATTGTTGTGTCTCAGTGCAAAAGATACAGTAGAATAAAAAACAAAACAAAAAAGTGCCCTTGAGAAATCAGAAAGTCTTCACACAAGTTCAGTGGTTTTCAAAGTGTGAGGTTTAAGAACGTACAGATTTTTTTTTTTTTTTTAATTTAACTGCAAGTTAACTAATTTTTAGTTAAAATGAGAGACAAGACAGTGTGGGAATAAATCTAAAAAAAAAACAAAACACTTTTTGGTGTTCAACACACTGTGATTTGTTCAAAAATTGCAGAATTTCAACTTCAACTGAACTCGTTCAGATGAAACTTTATGCAATAATTTGTGTCTGATGCACAGTGATCTGTTAAAAAATTAAAAAAAATAAAATTTCTTCATCACATTGACTTTTTACACTGTGGTTGAAATGAAATTCAATTTAATTCATTAATATGAATTGTTGGGAATTTAGACAGTCTGATGATCTGCAAAGATTCCCTTGACTTGAAATTTCTTAAAATTTGTTTCCAGTTATTTTTTATACTGTCATTTACATTAGATTTAACAGATAAAAGTAATTGTCACTTCATTCGTGAAAATATTCCAGCTTTAAAATGTCTTCATTTCTTTCCAATTAGTCACTGCTGTTGAAATTACATTCAATGGGAATATTAATGAATTCTTGTGAATTCAGATGCATTATGTTAAAAAATTCTCTAGACGTGAAATTTCTTAATTAATTTTTGTGAATGCAGATAAGTTGTGTTATTTTAAAAATTTTATAGGCTTGAATTTGCTCAATTTCTTGAGTTAGTTTTTACTGTCCTTAGATTTATTAGATAGATTACTTATGTGCCACTGTGGTATGTTTAAAATAATTCTTGCTCTAAATTTCTTAAATTAAAAAAATAATATATATATCTATTTTTAAAAATCTGCCTTGCCTCTCTGCATGACACCAATTTCTTTGCAATGAGTTTTTAAAATTGGACAAATAATAAAGATTAAAGTTAATAGATGAATTCTGTCAGACCCACAGAGTAATATTTTGCTATTTCTTCAAGGTTTCTAGCAAGTTTAATGTAAATGTTTCGCTTGTGTGGACCTTTTGAAGAATATTGTATTATGTGAGGTTGTGAGTAGCCCGTACTTAGGGAAAACCCCAGAAGTGAAACGTAACCAGCCCGTTTCAATAAATAACCAACAGAAGCAGTTGGACAGTCACTGTCAGTTAGCAGCCTTGACTTTGAATGCATATTCACAAACAAGCGCGTGTGCCAGTATGGCACACATTCAGATTTCATTAGAACGACTTATACTATACACACAGCAGGAGTACTTGCACCTGTCTCCATGGTAACGTCCAAAAGCGCTGAAAATGTGAAGCCCCCGCGAAGCGATCGCGCAGGAGCGATGGCGGGTGCACCAAGCATCTTGGGTTAGAATGCCCAGTAATATAAATTTATAGTAAATAAATAAGAAAAAAGCTTGAGTGTTTTTGTTGGTTGCATGTTGTTCCGCCCCCCCCCCCTCCCCCCCCCCCCTCCACCTCTCCAGTACTACAGTACTTTGTACGTATTGGATGTTGAGTTGAGTCTACATGTCTACATGTCTATCCATACAATGATTTTGATGTCAAAGTTGCCCCTACTAACATGGCCGACACGTCTGTCCATACAATCCTTTTGACGGGAAAGTTGCCCCTACTAACATGTCTGTCCATACAATGCTTTTGATGGCAAAGTTGCCCCTACTAACATGGCCGACCTATCTGTCCATATGTTGCTTTTGACGGGACAGTTGCCCCTACTAACATGGCCGACATGTCCATACAATCCTTTTGATGGCAAAGTTGCCCCTACTAACATGGCCGACATGTCTGTCCATATGTTGCTTTTGACGGGAAAGTTGCCCCTACTAAGGCAAAGTTGCCCCTACTAAAATGGCCGACATGTCTGTCCATATGTTGCTTTTGACGGGACAGATGCCCCTACTAACATGGCCGACATGTCCATATGTTGCTTTTGATGGCAAAGTTGCCCCTACTAAGGCAAAGTTGCCCCTACTAACATGGCCGACATGTCTGTCCACACAATGCTTTTGATGTCAAAGTTGCCCCTACCAAAATGGCCGACGTAACCGGCCATACAATGCTTTTGATGGGAAAGTTGCCCCTACCAAAATGGCCACCACATTGATGGGCTGTTTAGCCTTCTCTAGGCTACTGAAAAGTCTTGTTTATCTATGACGAGGTTCCGTTCCAGCATCTGAGGTTTGTGGTTCTTGACCCGCTCAATGTGTAAAGTGCCTTCAGATAACTTCTGTTGTCAATTGGCACTACAGAAATAAAAAAAAAGGACTTGACTTGGACCAGTTGGTGAGAAGAGTCCCCACAAGAACGTCTGCCGACCGAGTCGTGTGGCGTCGCGTCGCTTCACGGGGGCCAACGACGGTAAACCATGACAACAAGAAAATGACCAAAACCAGCCATGGGTCATCCAATTATTTACATCTGTTCTTCAAGTTCTGTGGCTTATTTCCCGTGCGCGAACGTCCCCAAGTCAAAGAAGGCAATGAAGTGTCGCGAAAAGGTAGACGAGCGTCATCAGCTGGTGCAGATGCTGTTGATGGAGATGACGGCCGGGTCCACCAGACCCAGTTCCTCGTGCTCGTTGACGCACAGCTGATAGCCGCAGCCTCGCTTGCGCTTGAGCGGCGTCACCTTGGCGTCGGGTTTGGCGCGGGGCGGCAGCAGGAAGCCCACGCTGCCGGCGATCAGCATGTGCCAAATGCTGTGGATGTAGAAGTAGTTCTCCTCCGTCTCCACGAAGGCGTAAAGGGCCACGGCCGACGTGGCGATGGCCGTGCCGGGGAAGAGGAAGAAGGCCCAGCGCTTCCACGTGGGCGGGTAGCATCGCCGCCGGCGGATGGTGCGCACCGTCTGATGGGCCCACATAAAAAAAAAAAAAAAAAAGAAGAAAAAAAAGAAACATTTAGTGTGCTGTGGGAGAATATTGAAGGTTATTTATAGAGATATCTAATCGCTCTTACAACTTAATGTGAGGAGATAATGGCATAACTTCACGTTATTTTTGAATAACTACATTGATATAACAAATAGGGATGTAACGAAAACGGCAATATCGTTATATAGAGATATTAAAATTGCCACAATAACATCGTCATCATATTAAAAGCAGCACACGTGTTAAAAAGATGAGGTTGTATTCCACTTGTGAGGTTCTAGCACCCTCTGGTGGTTACTTTGTTTGTGCAGTTTAATTGTAATTAGGAATGTTTTGGCCACTGCAGCAGTTATCTCTCATATAAATCAGTCACACCAACAAATATTGTTCAGCATCTCCATAAAAAAAACAAAAAAAAACAAAAAACACATTCCTACATTACTTCAGCCAAACACAAGATTGTGGCAAAAATAAATAAATAATAAAAATATATACATATATTGTGCTTCCCCCTGCCCCCAATATGAGCTTTAAAAAAAAACATTTTTGGTAATATCTTGAGTTTTTACACAGTATCGTAAGCTTTTTTATATCGCCAACCTCCCCACAATATGGTGATCGTTATCGTACCGTGAGTTCCATATCATGATATTTATCGTATCGTGATGTTTGGCTATCGTTACATCCCTAATAAATAGACAACCATGTTTAGACTCTCCGACTTCCCAGCTTCCTCGAATGCAGCATACATACAACCTCATTATAGACAAATGCTCCCTGCCTCGAGGTGCAGTCCCCCCACCCCCTTGACCCACTTATCCAATCAGATTGCGGCTCACCCAATCACATTCCGACACCTTCACTGACTCGCAGACAGTCGGAAATTCTAACAACACAGATGCAAGTTAACTATTTGCTACAGTTTTTTTTTTTTTGTTTTTTAATCACGGGATAAATATTTTGAAATAATGTATAGTAGCGACCCCACTACCGTCATTAATATGTGGATTCTTGCTACAGTTCTATAAATTCACACGTCTGAAAAATACAAGTTGTTTTTTTTGTTTTGTTTTGTTTATTATTAGCGCAGTTATTCATTGCTAATTGTCATAACAAAGCGGTTGTTGATCGACCACACCTCATCTTCATTTCGTCATCTGCTGAATTTGCTAATTGACAGCTGACTTGAGTAAGTTAGTCTGTTCATCAGCTAGCATAAGCAAATGCTTTTTCTTTTTTCTGCTTTCGTTGTACTTGAGATTAGACTTGCATGTTTTGCTAGCTAACATGCTAGTGGGCTAATTTTTAGCCAAATAGCAACGATGCTATTTTGCCGTTCCGACCAACCACCTGTTGCTCTAGGCCAAGTGTCCTCGTTAATGCTAAAACAGTGCTAACATCATTGTGGTGTGGTAACAACAGTTAAATACTAAATATGGATTTTTGTAGCTAACAGCTTTTACAGCAATCAGTATTTTGAAATATCACAACTGAGGAACATTTTTTTCCATTTATGGATTTGATGTTGTTGCTTGGTGAAGGCAACGATCATATTTGATGTTTATTGGAGGCGTCTATCTCAGGCGTACGACGTGACGCTTGTGACAATCAACCGATCGATGTTTCCAAAGGCAACAGCTGCACCTCGGCTGCCGTTAGACGTAATTAATGTTGTTATTGGCGCCGCGTTGTTCCCACCGTGCTGCGTCGTAACTGCATGTCATTTTAAGTTTTAAAGACGGACTATTCGCATCCGCTCCTAAGTGGCCCAGAAATGCTGGAAAATGCTGACCGGGAAGATTTTTCATCTTTCTCTGAACGCCGTCTACACATTTGCCGTATTTCCCTTTTGTTCCCACTTCATAAACACTGATTGCTTGCATTATATGTCTCCCAAGGCGCCTCGCTATGGATTGTGAAGAGTCAGACAGATATAGAGCACCCATGAGTGACCAGGATAATTACATGGAATCCAGCTGGAAAATGGCCGCGATTAAATTAGCATGCCGAATACATGCGAGGTTCAAGAAATCATTTAAGTGAAGCCAAGTGAAAAGAACACTGCTGTGATTTCAGTTTTTTTTTTTTTTTTTTTTTTAATACACAAGTCAGGAAGCTCATTTAGTTTGTGTCATGACTAGGGTCATGCAAGGGTTATGTTTACTGTCGTGACTAGGGTCATGCAAGGGTTATGTTTGGGTCATGACCATGAGGTCAAATGTCTGTTTTGAACTGATATAACCAGCATCTAGTTTCAACTGGTAAGATGCTATGTGATGTCAGGAATCTTTAATCTCTTTATCTGGTAAACAGCCAATCAGATAATTCCTTGTCAGTCCTTTTACCCACATGGCTAGCCACAACCAATCAGATTGATTCGCTGTCTACATAGGCTTGTCTGAGAAATGTGTGTTTTGTCGGATTATTACCTTTGTTCCTCTGTGCAACTCCACGGCCCAAGTTAGCTTAGCGTCTCGTGATTCTTGATACATTCTCGTTGTTTCTCGTTTAGTCAAATGTGTTCTACACCTCTCGATGATGCGCGAATAACGAGTTAAAATCTTATTTGTGTCTGCGTTTTTGGGATCCAACTTCAGAACAGTTGAGGAATTAGAGATTTAGGCGGTGACAGATTTCAACCTCGATGCACACGACACTTCCTGCAAAGCCGGCAACGTTCGGTAACCAACACTGACTAATTCGCTTGCGTCTGCGAACGTGAACAATCTGCGGGTGATGAAATGAAGGCACGCTTGTTGAAAACGGAGGAATGGGGCATATGTGGAGAGAAGAGACTGAACGCAGACATAATCACAATACTTTTACACGGCAACGTTATCGTTCAATTCCGGCCATCATGACCCGTCGGCGTGTGCTTTATTGCCGCGCCGACATCCCAGACTATCCGTCACCCGCTGTAATCAGCGCGGACAAGAAGACGCATGCATTCTGTTGTGTTCTGCTGATCTCATCACTGCACATCACACAACACTTGCATACGCGTGTCGCTTGACAAATGAAAATGTAATTGCATTAAAAAGCAGTTGCGGACCAACAACACACACCCCTTCTGCATGAACACACACTATGGTTATCAGAACTCAATCTATGAGAACCATCATGTCAGCAATTACATGCAACCTCCACCATTTTAAAGAGGTTATTTTGACTTTGGTTGGGTAACTGTACCAAAACACACCACTTTACAACAATGGATCCTTTTAAGGGGATATCTCTTCTACCCGCTATACTCCTCATGGTTTGGAGCAGGGGATGTCAAACGTATCCAATCTGACAGGGGGTTCCAATCCGGCCCGAGAGGATAGAACAACATTTTAACTTCAATTTTTCAGTCAAATGAACCGTAACCACTTATCACTTAAATGACATTCTGAAATTGGCTGTTACTCAGGATTTGCGGCCTGATATTGACCCACTTGCGAAGGATAAAAGATGACAAGTTTCAGGACTAAAATAAACCTACTTCATATAAAAAAAAATTTAAAAAATGTGGTGCCATCTCAGCACTGTGAAGAATACTGCTTTGTGAAAATAAATACACCCTGAATATTGAAATATTAAAATATCAGTTAACAGCTTCCAAAGTTGGTTTCATTCCATCTGTGTTTTTGCAGCATAATTTTCGCTTCCAGTTAAAATACGTAATTGAGATGTGTGGGGTTTTTTTTTGGTTTTTTTGGTTTTTTCCAGGGCCAATACAGATTATTAGTAGTCAAGTACGCTGGTAACCAATATTTGGAGCAGATATTTATATTCACTAAAAGGAAAAATATTGGCATCAGTTTGTTTGAAAAAATACAAACTCAAGCTCTTAAATTTGTTTTGAATTGTTAAGCATGTGTTTGTTGAACAACCTTTAGGGTTTGTAAAAAAATTGGAGTTTAAAAAAAAACTTAGTCAATAGACATCTTTGTTTTAAAAATCTAACAAAAAGTTTAGGGATCTCCCAGGGGAAGTAGCATGTCTTCAAAAGTTAAATAAAACCTTAAGTAAATAGGTCCCTATTTTTTTATTTTTTTATTTTTTTTACAATAAATAAGGTTTTCCAAAATTGAAAATATTTGAAGTGTTTATTTATTTATTTATTTTTTTAAACAGAAGGTTTAGAGAGAGTTCCCAGGGTCAGCGGCATCTCTGAAAATGTAAATAATTCGTTCCCTGATGTTAACAATTTTTTAAAATGGATCCATTATCGGCCATATGACTCTTCAAAATGGCCGATATCGGCGCCGATAATTGGTCTATCCCTAATAAATAAATAAAATATTATTGAACATCTAGCTAAACTTATATATGTACTTCAGAAGCAGATTTATTGGCCAAATATGTAAAAACATACAAGAAATTTGTCGTCATAGTCACAATCTGTCTGAGAAACACAAATAAAACAGAACAGGAAGCCTGGTGGTTCGTTAATTAGCACCCTTTAGAGTTTCTTAGATGGAAAAAGGGGACATGAGGGAGGGAAAAAAAAACCTAAGGCCTAATCTGTATCTGAATCTTTAACATTCACTGCCTTTAACAAGTATATTTGTCAATTGTACTTTTTAGAGTGGGGATAAATGGGGGAGAATCAGATTATGCTCCACTGTAAATGTCAAACTTGGAAACAACTTTATCGGTAGATGACATCATTGCCCCATTTTATATGAAATAAACACAGTTTCAGAGTCCATGGGAGAAATGGCTGTATTTTGGCAAACCTACATTTTTCTACTGTCAACTATAAAAGAACGGGACGGGGCAAAAAGTAGGGAGTCTATTCTGTCATTTGGTAGATTTGGTGTATATATAATGATTAAATATCGCGTGGGTATTGAAAATTTTGAAATTTTCTAAAATGGCTGGCAGTGAATGAGTTAAAGGAGAACACAGTAGGGGGGTGCATCACCTGTAGCTAGCATCCTCATCGGCCCATTTCTTTTTCTACAAGGTGCAGTCAGCTAGCTAGCTGGTCCGACCACCCAAAAACGGCATCTTCCTTGGTGCCACAATTTACAGAACAGCTCAATGTTATTATTTACATTCACACAATATGTTTGTTTGTGTTATTCAGGCTACTGAAATATGGAGCCCAACATGTAGCTAGCTAGCTATTAATTAGCGCCTCTCGTCGCCCTATGATAATCTGGTGAGATATATTCTCGCCACCGGATGCTTTAAGCGTATAAACTTGTATTTTTGCGGCTCAAACATTTAGAGATGTGTATGTAGGTGAGTGGGATGCGTTTGCAGCGCATTTAACGGACACACTCACAGCGTCTGAAAACAGAGACAATTTCTTCATTCATTCAGTTTCGGCACTCGGCAGGCTTGTTTATAACATTCTTTGTGGTATGCCAAACTGATAAAACATTATTTGTACTTTACAAGGACTTTAAAATGTAAAAATCAATTGTTCATTTCCCCTGTTGCCGGACGTTTTCTTCTTTTTCTGGTACAAAAGCTGAAGGCAGTCGATTTAAACATCGAACTTCGGTGTCTCAGAAAACTCCCACATCATCAACACATCGTTTTCCAGACCAAAGCCGCACACTTGTGTTCTTTTCCAGCCCCGGTCTGAGGTGTGCTGCAAAGTCTTTTCTCAGAACCTGACCTGTTATTTATTTATTTATTTATTTATTTATTTATTTTTGTATGTTCTCAGTTCAGAGAGCACATGAGTGCCGAGAGAAGAAGAAGTCAGTGAAAGAACAAGATGACTTGTAATGGAAGTGTAAGCCATGACTAATACCCACCACAGGCTGCACAACTTTTTAAAAGCCCTTCAGTGATAATGTGAAATAGCGCCATTGGTCCGAAGGGCACGCTTCTTAGCTGCGCTCATGTGAGCCTAAGTGACGGATTACACCTACAAGCAGGAGCAAGTGGAGAGCTGCCGAAGTCAAACACGCCCCCGTCAGCATTAGCTTCATTGCTAATACACGAATGTTACCATGCTGCGGTCTGACGAGACTCTCAAATTATGGGAACTTTCCTTGGGCGTTGATTGCAACTTGTGATTTATTTGTGGTAATGCTGAATCATTCCCACACGTTATTGTGATTTTTATTCTCCACACTTTCTTGCCATGTCACAACTCCCACATAATATTTCCGATTTACACTGTTCAAATTTCAACTTGCTTCAAAAATTCACGCCTCCCGTGGTACATATCGTCTGATTCCACATTATTTACAGTATCCGCACAATTTAACGTTAAATATGAAATTTTCCCCATTCATTTTCAATAGGAAACACATTGAACTATTTCTAAGTGTCACTTTCCACGCCCACTTTCATATATAACTTATTGTTACCAAGTGCTTGTTGGCACAGTTGGTAAAGTGCATTGTCCAGTAACCAGGTCATCATTTCGTAATTTATCTCTCAACGTACTTCATAAGCATTCCACATGCATTCCAATCTTAGCATTCAGCTTTCAGGATTCCCACGCATTCTCCAGAAATTGCACTTAGTCTAGTTATTTATTTTATTGTATATATTTATACTCCTATTATGATTACAAAAAAAATGAAAAATTGTCCTCACTCAACTGTCTCTTATATAAGTATGTATTATATACTATAATATTATTTATTTAAATGTTAAATATAATACCCCTCCATTAAATTACCCTTAAATAATTCTCAACAATTCTGACAATGTGCAATATTTCCAAAATACCCCATCTTAACTTCCCATAAAAATTTCCCAGAAACTTTGCTGGGGCATGCGATACATCTCAAATACCAGCAAGGGCAGTTGCACAGTTTAAAAAAAAAATGTCAGCTGGAGAGTAAATATTTGACTTACCCATGCCACCGCCATGATGCCCAGAGCAAACAAGCTGGGTCCCAGCAGGTTCCACAGACCGTGACGGTCCAGCTGCAAAGCCATGGACAGGGACATGGCCCCCAGCAAATACAGCACCTGGGGGGAGTAAAACAATCACCACATGCATCAATGTTGAGTCGCTCTTAACGCTGCAACCACAGACAGTCGAAGGGTTCTCCTTTTTTTTTTCTTTTTTTTTATAGTGTAAAATCGGGTGCGCTAAAAAGACATGTGGTAGATGACATCTTGTCTGCAGCCATTTGGTACCACACTAAAAAAAGGCCCACTGAGTCCAACTGATTAATGAGAAAGTGATAATTGTGAGCTTGGTTGTGTTTTGTCTGTGTGATCAGACAGAAACATTTGGGTGACTATCAGTGGGATTTGCATCCTTCCGATGCAAATGTTGCCATCCGGGATGAAAATCTCTTTAGGTCCAGGTATTTTTAGTTCTGCATTTTTTTTTAACAAATGAGCAATAAATATTAATCTGTATTACTATAAACAATAGCAGATTGATTATACATACATTTTTTGGTCTTAGGTTAAGCTTGTGCAAAAATAAACCCATGAACCAGGGTTTAATATGAAAGATATTGGTTACTTCATAAACACTTTGACTTGCAGACTTTTAAGTGTTCACGCCGACAACTTCACAAAATGCTACCATAAGAAGTGCGGTGAAAACACAAGTCATCAAATCACAAGTCAGATCACAACAATAATGCAAACAAATCTGTTCATTGTTATCACTATGTGTTAGCCTAGCGACCAGAAGTTAGCATACTCTGAGTACAGATTTCATATATATATATATATATTTTATAAAATGCTATTTTTTCTTATTAAAATACATGACAACATGACGTTAATAATTTAATAAATTACTGCTAATGGCATTTTCATTCAGTTCAATGGGAAAAGATGATTTGCAAATGAGTGATTTATTTATTTTTTTAAATAGTTTTTTACAGCATTATGTTGCGAGCATGGCCAGGGAGCAAATTTAACTCGTGTGTCAAGGCAGGGCTGTTTATAAAATGCAACTGTCATGAGATGAGCTCGATCCTCTCTGCTGAGTTCCCATCACAACAAATGAAAACAAAGCACAAGAAAGGAGGACGTGAAGCAAGGTCTATAAATAACCAGCTTAAGTTTTCTTTTTTTTTTGTCAAGCTCACAAATTGACACAAAGCCACAAGCATGTAAGGGAAAGATAAAGTGCGAGTGGAGGAGGAGGAAGAGGAAGAGGTGGGGGGGTAATCGATAAGATATGCCACACCACACATGCCCGTCGTCTGCGTTGCGTCTGCTGGGGGAACGTGAGGTGACTTTTTTTTTTTTTTTTTTTTCCTCCCCAAGTAGGGAAGGGATGACCCACCCGCAGGAGAACACGACTAATTGGAATAGACGAGGGAGGGGGGAGGGGGGGGTAGTGTCGGCGTGCGGCAGCAGTCATCAGTCATGCCGCACCGCTGGGTCACACGGCAACGCACGCACCGCGTGTAGTGTATTCAAGCGAGCGGACGCGCGACCGCTCGCTGGCAGGCCGGCCGCTTTAATGAATCATTATCTGTCACGGTGATGGACGAGCTTGTGTGGATTCAAGTGGGGAGGATTATTTTTTATCTGTCATTTACGCTCACGCCGTCACCTGCGCGGCGAAATACAACAGCGCGCGCACGCTTCCCTTTGTGGCGATTAGCATGTTTTTGATCAAGCTGTGTCGAGCGTCAAGTCAATTAGTCGGTAAAGCGCACACGTCTGCCAAGTTTTCACTGCTTAACCGGGGACTCGGACCATGTGGATGTTTTTGAGGCCGATTTCGATTTTTCGATTTGTCATTGCTAAGTGCAGACTAGAGTAACGAAATTTCACGCAACAGGTTCAAACCATCTGAGAAACATGACCAACAATGACCAACAGAGGGAGACAGGATGGAAAGGCCTGTCGGCACTTGCTAAAAGGTGCCCCAAGATCTTTCAATAAAGGGAGACGGAAAAAAAAAAGACATGGCTCAAGCCAAAGGGGAGCATAGCAGAATGGAGTTAGAATCATGCCAAAATCCCGTAAATACAAAAAAAAAAACATGATCTACGTACACAAAATGTGTGATCTACTCACACAAAACCTGATCTACACACACAAAGAAGCATATCTTCAATTACAAAAAAAATAAAATAAAATAAATCTTCAAGTCCAAAACAATGTTTTGCATACGTAAAAAGCAATTCTACAACTACGGATAAAAGTCACGTGACTTTTGGCAGTGATATTCTGCCGAGCAGTTTTACGTGCCGAAAATCCAAGATCCACACGTGCAAAGCCAGTAAACTTTATAGCAGGGGCGCTGTTGACCAATCACAGCGTAGTAGTTATAAAACGAGTTGGCCAAACTCTCTCCATACGGCGCTGATTCAACAGTGCAGAATATCACTGCCAAAAGTCACGTGACTTTTATCCGTAGTTGTAGAAGTGCTTTTTACGTACGCAAAACATTTTTTGCACTTTAGATTATTGTTTGTTTGTTTTTTTTGTAATTGAAAATATGCTTTTTTTTGTGTACGTAGATCACGTTTTGTGTGTGTAAATCAGGTTTTTTGTTTGTAGATCGCGTTTTTTGTGTTTACGGGGTTTTGGCATGATTCTAACTCCATATAGTAGAAGCCTAGAAAAAAAACTTGTATACAGTGTTCCCTCGTTTTCCGCTGGGGTTAGGTTACAAAAAATACCCGCAATAAATGAAATCCGCGAAGTAGTTAGCTTTATGTTTTACAATTCTTATAAATGTTTTAAGGCTCTAAAATCCCCGACCGCACAATTTATACACTTTTCTCATTGAGGCATTTACATGTTCTCACATTTCTCTCTTGTTCAAACATTGATAATGTTCAAACCTTCATAAATGTTATAAAATGGGTATATTACTGCAAAAAAATATGCAAAATTGCACTTAAAAAAAATCCGCGATACAGCGAGACCGCGAAAAGTGAACCGCGTTATAGCGAGGGAAGACTGTACATACATTTAGCATATTTAGCATTTTATGCAAAATTGGCGATCGGCTGTAAAGTCTGAATTTGCCCGATAGATCAATGATGTCACTGACCATGAAATAAGACATAACATGTATTTAATGCTTACTAATATTTTTGGAAGATTTTTTTTCCCAACATGCTTTTCACTTAGCATCAATTATACATGAGTTTTCGGATGTTGCAACAAATAAAATAAGCAGTTTCAACTCATTCACTGGCAGCCCCTTAAATGATTATATGTACGTTGAAATCTACCAAATTAAAAGTTAGATTTTGTCTTTTCTCTTCTACAATGAGCAGTCGAAGAAAAGCTGCTGATCTCATGTAAAAAATGGGCCATCGGTGCCATCTAGTGGCGGTTGTGCATCAGTAAAGTTGCTTCCAAGCAGCATCAGACACTACCCGACTCTTCCTCATTGAAGAACCGTAGTATCAAAATTGATACCAAGCGTCAATGGCAGTGAATGAGCAGGCGGAAACGAATATGGAGACGCGGAAATTGTAGTCAATAGAGGACACGACTTCAAAAAAGACACGTAATACGCAGTTCAACATAGACATGGAGTCTTCTGGTGTAATATTTGAGTCATACTGTTTGAAGGCACGTTAACCTTGAATCAGTGAAGATTAACGGCTCCCTTGAGGTCGCTACAAAGTCCTTGTTTGAAATTTTAATTCCATATTTACAAATAATCAGCGTCTCTCAGGTCCTTTGCTGCGATGTCTCCCTAAACGCAACAAACACTGCGTTCCCACACACAAACACGCGCTTGCACTCGCCAGACCTGACGCACATTTGATTAGAAGAGTCTACAGACTGCGGCGCTCAGCAAAAAAGGAAAACTCTAGAGGACAGCAGATGCTCGTACCCTCGCCCTCCCGTCGGTCCCCCGCCCCCTTTTCTGTCTCATTTACGGACACACGGACAGACGGGCGCGCACCAACCCGGCTCACGACGGGACCACGGTGACCCGCGGAGACGCCGCACCTGTTCGTGTTTGTTCGGCGCATAATGTCAACAAGCAGACAATCACAAAAGGCCAACGTATTGATCTTTGCGTTTACCAGACACAAATAAACACTTTGACTTATTACTGCTTAGCAGCCACTTGTTTGCCTTTGCTTTAAGGTTCATCAGACCTCGGTGTGAAAAGTTTAAAGCAGAATCTCAGTCCACCAAATTTAGCTAAGGTCGATAAAAAAACGATTCAGAGATGTAAACGTGTACCTGTTTAACGATGGACTTGAGCCTGGCCATGGCGATGACCGTCACCCACACTGACATGAGGGAGCCGAGGAAGTCGCAGAACTGCAGAACGTCGTACTCCATGATGCAAAAGACCACGATGCCCGGCTGGTCGCACGCGTGGTAGAACTGACAGGAGGAAGAGAAAAAAAAAAAAGGTGAGATCATGATCAAAATGGATTGTCTGAACAAACAATGTAAATCATGTTTGTGGTTTACATTTTGTGTACACTTGTATGCTAGCAGTTTCCATATTAGCCCCATAACTGTATTTAAACGGCCCTAAAGTCGTTCAGTTTGGAATTGGAGAAACAAAAATGGTCAAAAAAAAGCTCAAAACTGCCATTATGCATCTTGCAAGATGTCAGTGACGAGGTTTTAGCTTGTGTCACGTACATTCTAATAATTAGCATGTCAATGGTGTTTTCCATCGTATGTTAGCATTAAACTGGAAGTCAAACTTAAACATTTCTCGACAATAATATATGTGACCTCACTAGTCTAAACATGACATTCTGATTAATATTACATTTGTAGAATATGAGTTATACAGTAAAATCCAGAAGTTTTTATCCATCTCAGGAGGGCGGCCATTTTGCCACTTGCTGTCAACTGAAGATGACATCACCGTTGCTCAGTGCTCAGGCAAAGACCAATTGCTCACCTGTTTTCTGAAGCTGCGCTGTGATTGGCTGTTACCTGAGACCTGAGCAACATTGACGTCATCTTCAGCCAACAGCAAGTGGCAAAATGGCCGCCCCCTGAGAAGGATACAAACGTCTGGATTTTTGCTGCTTAACTCATATTCCACTAACGCAATATTAACCAGAATACCATATTTGGACCAGTGGGGCTGCATAGAGCATATTATTGTCAAGGAAAAAAAAAAGCTTTCTGTTTGGTTGTTTTAGCATTTAGCAACATGTGGCCTCTTTTCTTTTTTGAAGAACTGTCCAAAGTGCTGCTTTATGTGAGATGAGTTCACTGCTACCATGCAATGCTTGTATCTCAAGTTTGCGCTCTCAAGTCAAAGCAAAAAAAAAAAAAAAATTGGATCATGCAAACGGAATTTATTTCAGTAGTAGTTCAATTAAAAAAAATACTCATTACATCAACAACAAATTTAATATAAAATAATTAAAAAATAATAATTGTCCATTATGTGAATGTCTGTGTGACCTGGAATGGACTAGAGACCAGTTCAGAGTGTACACTGCCGTTCGCCCACAGTCAACTGAAGTATAAAAAAACGGATGGATGGATTTCATCAGACTGGCAAGCTCAGTATCGCATGACTAACATATTTTATTCGGCTTCATTTTGATATTTGTATTCCATGTCGAAGCAAGCTCCCTTCAGAGTGTAAAAAGATCTCTGACACAAGCCTGATAAGTCAGTTAACATCAAAATGTCAGATTGGCTGGTGCGCGTTCCTTGTCAGCAGCGCTCTGCCCGACAGGCCTTTCCGTCAAACCTTGAGGGTCTTTTTGTCCCATCTTGAAAGAAGAAAGAGCGACAAAAAGAGGTGCTTGATGGTGGGCGGTTGGTGACTCACGGTGGAGAAGAACATGGTGAAGATGTAGACGGAGGCCTCCAGCAGGTAGTGGCTGCGCACGGCGATGACCACAGGCGGCACGAACATGAGGTTGCTGAGACACAGCAGCAGGGTGGAGAGGAGCTGGAAGCCGTACGAGTAGGCCTTGGAGTTGTCCGTGCATCCCCAGCCTTCCCAGCCTGACGTGTGTGCGAACAAACCAGGGTTAGGATACCACCAGTTTTCATTTAGGGTTGCTTCTTATTTGGTTTTGACTTTTGATTTTTAAATTCACTTAGTTTAGCAAATTTGCTAGTTTATTATTATTATTATTATTATTATTATTATTATTATTATTGTGGTATTTATTTATTTATTTTTTAAACTACAGTAATGGAGTATTTTTCAAGTGCAAGATTAAAAAA
Organism: Festucalex cinctus; assembly: GCF_051991245.1. Classification (NCBI taxonomy): domain Eukaryota; kingdom Metazoa; phylum Chordata; class Actinopteri; order Syngnathiformes; family Syngnathidae; genus Festucalex; species Festucalex cinctus. Next base: position 15,512,318 of record NC_135415.1, on the reverse strand, counting down.
TAAAAAAATAAAGTAAACTACAATTCTGAAACAAATGACCTTTCTTCTTCTGCAATGTAGCAATACGGAAATAAATACATTTAAAATGAGTCCCAAAAGCTCAAGTATAATATTAATTGATAAAGATGAAAACAGAGGACATTTTAGCTAAAATTATAGTTACTTTTATTTTAAATACTTTATTGTAGTGTAAAGGCTTTCGAGACCAGAATTCTTTTTCAACTTTGCTTATTTATCAAACCACTAAACAACAAAATATTTAATTTAAATTACTTTCGGTTTGTTTAATCAATGTAAGATAATTTTCTTTTCTTTTTTTCCCCAAAAGCATTGTTTTTCATGAACATGTTTTTCTTCTAATTTTATTTTTCATTATTAATTTTCGTAAACTATAATAACACTGGCAAACACATAACCATAAGGTTTTTTTTGGCTCTCAAGTTGACTCAAGTAGTAACTAGGGATATAACAAGGGCAATATTGCGATATTAAAACTGCCACAATGTCATCATGTTCACAATATTTAAAAGCAACACATCGGTTGAAAAAAGTCAGGTTGATTTTCATTTGTGCAGTTCTAGCATCCTCTGGTAGCTAGTTTTTTAGTGCAATTTAATTTTCATTAGGGATGTTTTGGCCCTTCTGTTTAAAATCTACACTAATTGTCAGATAGGGGAACGTAATATTTCTATGAACCAACAACCGAGTGAATATGTGGAGGAACTCAATGTATGCATGCATTAACAAGTAAGCATCTCAATATTAAATGTTATTAGAGATTGCATTGCAGTTCTGTACAAAAGCACAATATTGTGCTTTTTTTTTAGTATGAGCTAAATTTAATTTTATTTTTTTACAATAGTGTGATCTTTTTTTAAATATCGCCAAACTCTCCACAATATCGTGATAATTATCGTATCGTGATGTTTGGATATCGTTACATCCCTAGTAAGATGTACAAGTAGTTTCAGTTAATTTTCAATTAAAAAAAAACATTGTTTTTCGTGAACAATTTTTTTTCTAATTTTATTTTCATTATTTTGTTATTAATTTTCATTAGCTATAATAACACTGGCAAAAACACCACCAGAAGGCCTCTCAAGTTGACTCAAGTAGCCTAACGCAAATTGGGTGTCAATGCTGGGTTATGCAATGGGTTACTTACCAAAAAAAGCTAACAGGTTATTAATATGGCTGTGGTTAGAAATAATAGAAAGTTGCATCATCAGCATTTTGTAATATGTACGTAGACGAGTTATCTCGAAAGTGTCAGAAACCGGAATTTTGACCTCGGTCAGTGTTAGCTGGAACAGGAAAAGCATCTTGTGTAAAAACTGTACCCAATGTATCATACGAATGACTTGCAGTAGTGACCCCATGCAGTTGGAAAGTTGCTTCTTCTTCTTCAAAAACGGTCTGCTGGGTGAAAATAATGAACCCAACCTTGGGTAAAAGAAACCCAATCTGCTCAATATCCACAGCTGGAAAATATCCCAGCATTGCTTTAGTGTGTAGCATCCGTGTTAAATTGAATCTCAACAATTCTCTCATCAGGTCGTCCTTGTAAACAACACGTCTTTTCTGCGGAGAAATACGCAAAAGAAGGTATTTGGGGAAGTTGTTTATCCGGCACAATGGAGCCTCCTGGCGAGATCGCCTCTGCCGCCACATGAATTGGATCCCGATCAAGAGGCAAATTGGATAAGACAGCGTGAATTAAATATTTGTGAGCACAGTTGAATGGAGAATTGGAGGCCAGGGGCACGAGCGGGAGGAGCCGCGTATAAGCAACGGCGACGAATTTACCGCCGCTGATAACGCGGCAATCAAAGCGGGATTTCAAGAATAATCCTCAAAGGACAAGCTTTGTTTAGCTTTATTAAGCTCATACTTTATTGAAGAGCTGCTCTTAATTAAGCGCCTCTTTTATTGTACTTTCCAAATTGCTCGAATCAAAAGATTAACATCAGCCGCTGTATGACCTTAACCGATAAATTTAATCAACGGCTCGTCAAATCAGTTGTGGGGGGGGGGGACAAAAAACAACTCTGCACTTTCCTTCCCTGTCTGGCTACATGATGTATTTTCAGATAAGAAAATAAAATCATGTAGTCGATCTATTACCCAGTTGAAACTTGGATATTTGATTAAAAAAAGGCTTTTGGCACACTGATATTTGGCTAAATGTTAATTATGGATGAAAAATAATTGGCAATCAGGACAAAACACATTTTTTAGCTATTATCCACGTGGATAGAAGAAAGTGTCTTTCATTTATTCCCTGATGAATGTGATAACAAAATCTAAACAAGGCATGATTTGATATACATGGGGAAAAACTTGAAAGTGTTTATTAAAAAAAAAAAAAAAAAAAAAAAAAGAGTGAACTTTTAATGCAATTCATATGATGCAAAATACATTTTCTCCTTACCTGCTTTGCATTCACACGCGGCATAAAGGTAGTTGTTGGTGCGAAGCAGCTTGCACTGTCCGTACGTGCCGCAATCATTGATGCACGGCGTCAGGTAGGCGCGCATGTACACCTCTGCAGTCATGTTGGCGCACGCCTCAAAACTGCAACGTACACAAATATTATGGAGGTGAAGATTTTCTCTTTTTTTTTTTTTTTTTTTTTTTTTTTTACCAGCATCAGACATTTGGAAAAGGGTTTATCAGATGTCGTTTGTCCTCCAATTCAACTCAGCCAGGAAAAAAAATAAAACCTGTAAATCAAAAGCTTTGAAGTCGTACAGTAGACATAAATTTTCAAAGTTGATAAATACTTTAGTGGTGCCTTAGCATAGCACATAGCTGCATTGGTTTCAACTTGAATGTGTTCAATTTATAGTGCTGCCTTGAGATACAAGTTTAATTCATTTCATGACGATCTTAGGAACTCAAATCATTTCCCCAATGAAATGAAATGGAAACGCCATTAATTTGTTGCAACGGATAGACAGCTTCTTTAGATTAAAAAAAATAAATAAAAGAATATGTACGTTTGTACCAGATTTTACAATCCTATGTAGTTCCTAATAATGGGTTAGCATTAAGCTAGCAGACAGAAACGCTAAGCTATGTAGTGGTCTTAAATACAAAAAGGTGTTTTTTTTTTCTCTCCTAGTTTTATATTTTGTTTATTAAAACGCTCAAGGTTATGCTAGAAGTTAGCCTGCTAAGCTAGCACAAATTGATAATGTTTTGTGATTAATATGGACAGCGTAGCTTAAACATTGCTGTGGCTTAATGACAGCTTTATATACATTTTTATGTTGTGCTGTAGTTTATGATGATATTTCTTATTTTTTATGTTTTTATTTATTATTTTTAATCAGGCAGTAAGAATGTCACTGGGAATGTCATTGGGGGACTGAGATCCATTAGTGGGTTTAGCATAATTGTCAAAATAAAAGCAGAATATTTAGAAGCCTTCTGAAATACTAATATTACATTTTTCATACTCCATGTTATTTTTTCATACAGCAATCTCTTTCATGCTCTCATATCAGTTTATTTTTATATGCACATGACCTAAAACTGTCTCAAGTGGAATTATTTATTTTCAAAATTGTACAAACAGACTATAGTTATTTTATGCAGACATCATAACAAACTGTCAATTGTTACCGCAAAACAAACAACGAGACAACGGATTCACTTGTAATCACTTTTTAAATACACGGGCGAGAAATATATTTTTGCGCCGGCGTTGTCGCTTGACTAATTGCCAGATCGTACAATCAATCACGGCGATTGAAACTGCGGGAGGTAACAAATGTCTTCCTTTGCCTTTTTCCCTGAATTCATATTACATCGACGCAGCTGCTTGCCCGGTTATTTTTCACGTTTTATCAATCAAGTAAATTGGAGTTGTGAGGCAAACCTGTCACTCGCGCTACCTCGTAACACACCGACCTGAATAATTAAGTGCAAGTCAATATGTAAAACTCCCAGATTGCCATGTGCGTATTTTTTTCAGAGCACAGCAAGGCTCACGTTCACCATCTGTTATTCACACTGAATTGCAAATCCCGAGTGGATTGGAGAAAGGAAAAAAAAAAAACTCGCTCTATTTCATTCTGTTCACACTTTTAAGGCTCGGGCCAAACAATGCCAAAAAAAAAAAAGACTGAGAATTTTGCATGTGTCTGACAGCTTAATAGAAACAATTTCCTCTCATTTTCGTTTTGACTTCCTCAAAATGACTTTAACAATAATCGTAGAAAAACATGTACGTATTGAATTTCTTTCAAAGCGCGACCTTACATTTGACACCATAAAATAGAGCCTTGTTCCTTATCCTCAGCGTGCGCCAGAGGCAATGTAAGAAAACGTGGCTCAAAATGAGAGGGAGCGGACGTCCTGAGTTTACTGAATTATTAAACTTGGTAAACAATCTATATTTAGATGGCGGTTAAGACGTATCGAATGTTTGTGTTTTTTTTTTGTTTTGTTTTTTTAATTGTCATGCGGTAATAGACAACAAATATTGTCTAGTCGTGGTTGCTTGTGGGGAAATTGAGGCCAAGCCAAAGAACTGATTACATGCTGTTAAATATTCATGAGCATCAGTCAACACCTGGTTGCAAACATTTTGCACTTGTAAATAACAGTCAAGAGGAAGATTGAAAGTTGACAAGTTCTGAATTCGAATCTCGCCTCCGGCCCACTTACGCTGACCTTCCACATTTGAAAAATACATTTTAGCGTCATTTGAGACTGTAAATTGTGGTCCAGCGTTGTGACTGGTTGTGTCTATATTGCTAGTTGACCTTCGCAAGTCCTGCAACGATCAATTCAATTGAACGATGGCTCTGTGTGCTTTAGAAAGAGGTAGGCCACTCACCCTTATTTCTTGTTTCTCATTATAGCTTAGATAAGTCGTGTTTTGCATTTAAACTCTCAAAAGCGGTATTAAAATCACAGCTGTAAAATATTTGGGTAAATCAAAACAGCATTTTTTTCAATTGAAAACAATATATTTTATTTTTAAACAAAATATAGAATATTTGCTACACAACAAACATGTTACTTTTAATGAATAAATAAATGTTAGCTTTCTTCTTCTGTTTCAATTCATCTTAGTAAGTTACAATGTCCCATCATTTGAAAGCTTTTTTTTTTTTTTTTTAAACACACCCATTAGCCACTCATGTTGTCCTTGGGGCTAACTAGTACCCGGTCACCATTTAAAAAAATATTTTTTATATATATTGTGGTCTGTTTAGATGTCCACTCACACTTACCTGTGACAGTCAGTAATATCGGTTATTACTTTGACTTTTTAAAACTATAGTAAACTGTCAAAACTGTAATGGGCCCATCCCTAGTAGGCAAACAGCTCCAGAATGCTGTGTTGTATCTACTTATATATAACTTTTCAAACAGCTTTAAGGTTTTTGTTTTTTTTTATATTTATTTGCAATAATTTTGACCTGTAGACATTTTTAAGACATGAAAAAGCACTTAAATTTAACAGACAATCCGCTTTAATGGATGACCAATCCACCCGATTAGTCCGTTAATACAAGCTTCCACCGTACTTCATTAATACTGGAAAAAAATGTCTGAAATTAAAGACTTGAAAACATTCAATTTATAACCGGTCTTACCCGTGTTGAGTGGCACATCGAGAGCGCAGACTGAGGTACCATGTTCCTGTCTGAGGGTAAGGAATCCTGAGTTTGGTGATATTAGTGGAGGTGTTGACAGAGAGGAAAAACCCGGCAACAGATTCTACAACAGAGCAAAACAAAGACAATTGTAGCCAACGCAGTCATGCTATACAAACTTGATGGCATTTGAAGGGACTGCTGATTGGCTGAATTTGCCGTACCTGATTCACATTTCAGTGACGAGTTGTGCCAAAGGAAGAGCGGCATCCCGTGAGTCAGGCAGCCATGCACGGAGACATTCTTGCCTTTAAGCGTCGACTGTAATACACAAAGATGAGAATGCATTAGTAGAATGGGGGGAAAGGGGTATCTTCACTCCTTCACTATACAATTTTGCCCAAAAACAAAGAAAATACACATCACTGTCTGCTGCTGCAGAAGTCCGAAAAAGACAGAGTCGTCCTCACTCACTTCGACCGATTGTCGGCAAAACCGAAGTTTTTGGACATTGTTCCTATCAGGCAGGGTAAGAATGAATTTATATTACCTCATACTATCAATGTTTTGTTGGCATTAATAGTAAATAGTAAGTCAACAAACACGTGGACGGTTAGCTACCCGGAGCTATCTTTAGCCTTTAGCTAAAAACAACAATGGAGAACATTACCTGAGTGCAGGCATAGTTAACATGGCTCTCGCAAGATGAATTCTCGCGGTAATTGTGAGTTCACAAACTCCGGAGAATACATCTTGTACTTCTCCCGCAGGTAACCACCATTCCAAACCGCTGGTGGTTCGGGACAATCACAGACATTGTGTTTGGGGCCGGGATATACAACTGTGACGAAACCAGGAAGCTAGCGCCAACACAGGGGATAACAAAACAAACCCAACATGGACGAATGGATGCTACAATTAATTCTGTTCTCGCAGAAATACTCACCGTTTCCTTGTTGAATGTTGAACAGCGAGAGGCGCTTCGTGCATTTCTAGCTGGTAAGGTGTTGGTGCTTTTCCCCCCTTCAACAAGAACGAACACGAAATTTTCACCCGTGGCTGTGATTGGTTAAAACAAACGGGTAGAACGTTGCATCGTCCAATCAGCTCGAATTATTGTACAGAATGTCCCGCCTTTTCCCGAAGAAATTACTGCGGCGAGGTACCAGATGGCTATTGCCAGGTTAAGACGTAGTAGTTTCTGGTAATTTTGGAAGGATTCAACTGGTCGTGTGTGTGGTCTTCCACAAAGTTTGATCCAGCGCAGACATTTTTCGTAGTTGTTTGAGGGTTTAGGGAATGGAATAAAATGGACAGTGACTCTCTTACATAAGCCGCGACTACAGCATTGAACCATTTTTATTGATTTTTTTTTCTTGGCTTTGGATAACCACACAATGCACCACTGGGAGCTGGATTGCTTTGTTTGTCCGTACCAAAATGCACATGCCGACTCAGACATGACGTCTTGCGTCTTGATTGGTTTAGTAGGTCACACGGGCGTAGTTTACGGTAAGGTCAATTTGGCCGGGACTTCCAGTACATGCAACCGTTAATAGATGACAAGTGGTGTGGATAATAACGGCTAGTAAACAGATTCCAATGTCCTTGCGGCTTATCTTCGCAGTAAATAAATTTGTAGCGAGATGAGTCATTTCTTGCCAATCACCTTTTAGTTGGAAAAGAAAATGCAGCATAGCGTATGTATGGTTAAGCGGGGACCGTGTTGATGAATGAAAGGAGCCGGCAGACATTTTGCCAGGTGCTTCCCGGAGTCACCATCTGGCCCACAATCTCTCGATAGAACGACTCAATCAAACCCAATTTCAGAACCGGGCCCGTAATGAGTCCTGCACCTCCCTTGATTACACTTGCGCTTCCCTCCCAAAGCAACAAAGTGCAAACTCCGCTCAGAAAGTTCAGACTTAAATTGCACTTTTCAGACAACTTTTGGTGACAGCAACCTACAAAAAAAAAAAAAAAAGTCTTACTAGCTTCAGGGGTCCTCTGTTGTGTTCGCGCGCGAGTGTTTCCGCGCAGCCTCGAGGGGGCAACTGCCAGATAACGAAGCACTCTGCGTTTACAGCATCTTTGATTTCACATTTTAAAGAGAATATAAAGCCACACAGACTGAACTTACAGATCAGTAAAAGGACCACATTGGAAAGGAGATGAGCGCACTTTCTTGGTCTCAAGGACGGCTCTCGTCTATGTGCGGTCAAACTTGTGGCCGGGAAGATGTTGCGGCAAACAAATAAATCACTCAGGTGCCTTGAGATACGAGAGGCACACGATTGGTTTTGTCCATCCAAGTGTGACAGCATTGACAAAAATCAGAAAGTCACATTTGAAGTTAACAGCTACAGTTCAGTAGACAGTGTCATGTTGTAAAATTGGAATCAGGGTGTGCAAAATGGGGGTTAGAGGGGGCATCCACAAGTCGCCTGTCTGTAAAATATTTTGAATTGGCAACAAAATGTCTTTGGACAGACACGAGTATCAACCGAAAAATTTTCAGTAACCCACACCAATCTCCCAACCTATAATCGTTTCTGAGGGACAAGTGGTCATCAACACCCCCATGAGATGACACATGCCCATCTACTGCAATGGCATCAGCTTCCGTCTCGTGTTCACTCAATTTAAGAGTATTTAGGTAACTTGAAGATAAAGACAGTGTCAATAGAATTTAAGGTAACTACAATGAGTATTTCATGGATTTTAAAAGTATTGAGGTAACTTTAAGAGATGGTTTCAGTACATTTAAGGCTGAGTATTTAGATAACTTGTAGGGACTCAGGAGTATTGCAGTAGAATTTAAGGTAATTTGTATGTCATAGTTCAGTAAATTTAAGAGCTTTAGACAACTTTTAGGGAGTATTTCATGTATTTTAAGAGTATTTAAATAACTTTAAGGGGGTATTTTAATCAACGTAAGAGACCTTTAAGGAAGTACTAGAAGATTTAAGAGTATACAGGTAACTTGTAGACAGTATTCATTTAGTATATTTAAGAGTATGTAGTGAACTTTAAGGATGTACTTTAGTAGATTTAAGAGTATTCAGATAACGGGTAGGGAGTATTTTCGAAAATTCAGTATTTAGGTAATTTAGTGAGTACTTAAGTAAAATTGAGAGTATTTGGGTAGTGTTTAAAGGAGTATTTCATGGGTCTTAAGCGTATTTAGAAAACTTTAAGGGGGTATTTCAATCAATTTAAGTATTTAAAACACTTTTAGGAGTTTAAAAAAAACTTTAGTAGTTTACTAGATTTAAGACTATTCAAGTAACTTGTAGGGAGTATTTCAGTATTTTAGTGAACTTTAAGGAAGTACTTGAGTAAATTTAAGAGTATTCAGGTAACTTGTAGGTATTTCAGAAAATTTTGTATTTAGATCATTAAGCGGGTATTTCTGTAAAATTAAGAGTATTAAAGTAACATTTAGGGAGTATTTCAGTATAATTAAGAGTATTTAGGTAAATTTTATGGAATATTTCAGTAAATACAGGAGTATTAAGGTAACTTTCAGGTAGTATTTCAGTAAATTTAAGAGTATCTATTCAACTTTTAGGAAGTATTTGATGAAATCCAGGAGTGTTTAGGGCACAATGTATATGGAACCTTGGGCCTACGAAACTGTAGTTTAAAGTTGGTCATTATGGTGGTAGCATGTATATTTTTGAGTTGGTGCTTAGTGTAAAAAGTCTGGGCAATTGTGTACTGTGTTTGAAAGACACAATCGTCTCATTTCTTATGACGGGCATGTTCCTGCTTTGCTTTAATCTACACAGCTGTCTGCATTTGTAACGTTTGTCATATTTGTCTGCTTTGTTTGTATTCACGGGCGTTTGTAAAGTAACATTTCTGTGAACATTTGCCTCAGTAATCCATTTACCGGTGCCGGATCCATTCGGCGAACGGCTGAGCGGCGATTTAATCAGCCGTCCTCTGACAGCAAGCCGCTTGATAAATGCCAGTTGATATCACTTCTCTTTTATTTGCTGCCTTTTGGTGGCGAGCATGCGCCGCAGAGGCCGTCAACTGATGCAAGAAGGAGGAGGAAGTTGGCTGCATGCGCGGCGGCAAACAACCACCCCTGCACATTCCACTACCCAAACTCATTAAAATAAACCTTCATTTGGCTCCTTAATGTACACGCATTCCCGTCGATGTGATTTGCAAGAGGAGGGAGGGGAAAAAAAACAACAGCTAAATTGGCTTTTGCAAGACTTTCACCAATTTGTGTTGACTCAGTTCAACACCTTCTACTAAATAAGTTTCTCAAAGGAGGAGCATCACTGATTAAAAAAACAGGGTGATGTACAAAAGCTAATAAGACATACAGAGTGCCAAGGACTAACTCATTACAGCGCACATAAGCCTGACTTCAAGAAAACTTTGAAAATTGGATCTAAAGAGATTAAATGGATGAGTAGGGGCAAAAAAAAAAAGTCATGTTGCATCCGCTTTCGCCGTCTTTTGTTAAGAGTGACGCAATGCAGACAAGATGTTCTCGTTTTGTGGCTGCAAATCTGCCAGAGTTCCCCCCAATGGAACCTTGTGACAAGCAAGTGACACTTCATGACTTGTGGGGGGAAAATGTGTCTATAAAATAATAAAGCGTGACAGCCCCTCACAAGGTTTCATCACGTCCACAAGTTCCGTTACACACGTGTGGATATTGTGGGCATGTGGGAGGGGCTGGGGAGCATTTGAGGAGAACAAAAAAGTAGAACGGGGGGTTAGCATTAGCGTCTGTCCGTGAGGTGACAGTAATCACCGTCACTCCACGACATCAGTCAATAAACCATCCGATGAATTATTCAGTCCATTAATCTCATTTCCTGGAGAGGAAGCGGGAGGAAAAGGCGCATGTGCCTGTTTGCTTTTCTTGCCGCGCGCTTAGATGAGATGATCAATTTCAGCCGCGCGAGTTCCTTGACTGGAGATGAAAGACGTGTTTGCATATCACACAATGCGGAAGGAACAGAAGGGAAACAAACGGCATCCAGGTAAGAATTTCCAGTCTGCGTGATACACCTGTTGGAGCCAGTGGGAAAAACTGGCTATGTTCGACAACACTTATTTTCAGACCAGACTGGTATTCACTCTTTTGAATATTCACACGTAATGAGTACCGAAACATCTTGTACTTTTAAATATCATTTGTCTCAATAACAAAATATAATGCACATAAACCTTTTTTTTCTGATGATCATGATGATGATTTGCCAATGTGTTCAAACTGGTGCACAATAGCGCCATCTACTGCTGAGGAGGACTTACTTGATGTCATATTTTGTTTTTTTTGTACCCAGTACCCAAAATGAAATAAGTGCCTAGTAAAACCTACCATCATGATTCCATTAAATAGAACGTAAAGAATGAAACAATTTTTGGCGTAATTTTTGCTTCAATTCATTGCACATTGTGCTGTTCTTACTGGTGTACATGCCTTGACCACTAGGGGCAGCAGTATATAATACAGACAAAAATATCTGTACATGGAGACATGTCTGAATGTGCACCCTACTGCCTATATAGTGTGAGGGGTCACGCCATTTTGTAGTGGCATCTGAATGTCCAGGGAGTGAAAATGTAGGGCACTCGAAATTACCCTCAACCGGTTTGATATAGACCACAATGAAAAAAAAAAAAATTGTGAGAATGAAAAAAACATCGCGCAAGCGAAAGAATCAAAGCGATGTATATTAGAAATATATACTACATAAATAATTCATTTGTTTTAGTTTAAAATATGTACAACAGAGGAAATAAAGTACAGTTTTAGAACATTTTCATTCACAACAAATAGTCGTAGATTTATGCGCCGGTGCGTCATGACATGTACGGTGATCACGTGATATGCAACAAGGATAAAGTAGTGAGGATAAAGTAGTGAGCTTTATCGTAGTCTAAGAGTATAATTGCCTCTTTGAACATTTACAGCAAACAAGAAAAAGAACAACAAACTGTGACAGTAATGTAAAAATGACAGACAATCATGCTATTAGGCTAACGTTACGTTCATGTAGCTTGACAGTCAACTGCGGATGGCTAAAAAACTTAAAGCAAAAGATTTTTGGAAGAAATTTTTAGGGGAAAGAGTCCACTTTAATTCTAATACGGCACTGTCACTGAATGTCATTAAAATGCGCAGGTGTACCTGACGTGTGTAAACAGTAAACCTTAAAGCTACTTAAAAGCTCAAACGACTTGTGTTTGCCGCGCACAAAGATATAAAATGGCATCCATCTATCAATCCGCCAAGAAGAGAGGAGGAGGGCATATTGTGCCGGCTTACATTTGAAGGGAACAGTCCAAAGTTTTCAGCTGGGATTGGATGTGTCATCCACTTGTTATTTCAACACTGACTGACTGCTTTCTATTAAAAAGTCCATCTGGCAGCTCCCCAGCTTGCGTCTCCCCGCAGACCTCCCGAGTCACTGCAGGTGCATTGTTAATGCCATTACCGGCTGAAGGACAACTTAACAAAGACATATCCGACTCCTCCTGACAGATTCTTTATGCATTTTACCCCGTCTAGTCTGCAGTGTCACAATTTGAAAGCGACTCGACTATTGCAGCTCCAAACAGAATTTAATCGACATTCAGTATTGAACACTTTGAACTCGGTATGGGCATCATAATTAACGGATCGTTAACAACTGTATCGATTGTGTAGAGTTGACTCCGAAAACATGCACGGTAGGAAAACTCAATGTCATGATCCTTGTGTGGGTGGGAGGAAGCATATCTGATGTATGCAAAATGCAAAGTATGAACTTAAGATGCTGTACGACATTGACCTGAAGTGACTTTACATCTCTACCTCAAGCATGTCATGGAAGTTTGTATAAATTTCTGTCAACAGTGTAAAAATGAAACCTCCCACACGATGTGACAAGGTGGCTCTGTGGCGCAATGGACTTCTAGCTGTGTAATGCTGTAGTAATTCAAAGGTTGTGGGTTCAAGTCCCACCGGAGTCAATCTTTTGGTATGGTGAGTTAAAGCTGAATAACTTCATGTGGTTGTCGAAAGAGAGGTCAATTCATGCACTTAACTCATAGTTGTACTAGGAAGCGACCAAAGTGTAAATTAAATTTGTGAGTTAATGTACTCAATTAAATTCTTATTTTTCTTAAAGATGAATGAACACCTGTAGTTGTTGACGAGTCGACTAGCTCTGAAAGAAAAGAAGGGACCAATGTAAAATGATAATAAAAATTGTGTATCTTTAACGAAAATAAACATTTAGCTGTGGTCTGCTAGTGACAATTTAACTGCCAAATGAAAATATTGTCAAGGGAAGAATTTATTTGCAGAACATGAAAAATGTTTAAAATGACCAAATAAGGTCATTTTCTATCCATTTTCTGCTTTTTGTTCTTTTGCTTTTTGTTTCTGCTGTTCTATGTAAATTCTGAGTATAAGCTGTCCATTATCAGTAAATATAGATTATATTTATGAATACGCTCTTCTGCGAATTTTAATTGATTAAAAAAAATATTAATGAGTTGAGTTGAGTCAACTTTACTTTCATTATGTGTTGACCAAAAAAAAAAATCTGAAGTCTCGCTAATGTAAGTTTGGGTAGTGATGTTCTTAAACAAATTTTATATTCCGGTGGGTACCACCTCAAAAAACATAGCGCTCTCCAAGTACCACCATAATGATCAACAATAATATACAGTTGTGTAGTTCATTTTTTTTAAATTCCCAAAAAATTCAAAAATATATATTTTTTTTTTATTTTCGTTCAAAGTGTGGGTGCTGAACTACAGCACACGGGGCTCCACTGTACTCTTAAATTTATGAAGAACTACCTAAAAGTTACCTAAATACCCCAAAAATCTCCAAAAGTCTCTTAAATACTATACTAGAATTTACAGAAATTTTGTAGATCTAATTCAGTCATTTCTTCACGTACCACTTGAGGGAGGCAGCGTACCACCAGTGGTACTCGTACCACACTTTGAGAAACACTGTTTTATTCAATACACAGCAGTAATTGAATTCATCTCAAATCATTACAGTACACAATTTCTTGACCGTTATTATTGTTCTGCAAATAAAGTCATAAGTGAGGTAAAATCGGGATAGGACTAGATAAGCAGTTGCTTCATCCGATTCCATTTCGAACAGTAAGTCTTTTCTTTTGTAAATGAGTTTATTTGAAGTCATTATTATTTATGGAGAACGAAAACAGTGAAATTTCATGCTTGTTTTGTGGAATAACTTAAATGTCTTTGTTTATTCTTTGTTTTTGACACAATTGTTAAATTACACTCTTTTGTTTTATTGTCATTTTAAATATTCAAAATAAAAGTTGGAGGAAAAAATGATTAACAGATTTTCCAAAATGGGTCAAATGTTAGTTTTTGTTAGAGCTCCGATTGTCACCATAAAATACTCACAAATTTCATATTCTGTTATTCCAATTGCAAATGTGTATGATTAATAAACTAAAAGAAGGAGTGCGAGAATTGTCTTAACAGTCATTTTCCCCTCAATATGTTTTCATATAAAATCAACACAGAAACACTCACCATGTTGAGCTTGAGCTCCATGTTGAGAACGCCGCCGCTGTCTAAAACGGGCATGAGGTTGATGGCGAACACGGCCGCTCTGTCAGGCGGGATGGAAATGTTTGGCCCGAAGAAGACGTAGAAGTGCACTGAGAACGTGTCCAGCTCGTTGCGAAGGGTCGGGCGGATGGGCCAGCACTTGTTGGTGTCGGTTGGGGGTGCCAGGTAGACCACGCTGTCCCCTGAGGCGTGCAGGCGAGTGGCGTTGTACCACGGGCCCCCCGGGGCCGCCGCTGCCGCCGCCAGGCTGTCGGACAAGGAGAGCGCCATCGCCGTGCCGAACGACTGCGGCATGTTCATGGACGAGCTGGCCGGGGGCTGCCCCTTGGATGCGTTGGACTTGGTGCAGTCTAAAGAGGACAGAAGGGATTCAAACACCTGATGAATGATTTCATTGAAAGTCAATTTGACTCAAAACAGAATTTATATGGTGCCACTCTAAACAGAGTAAATTTTACTCAAAGTATTTTATTAGAGATTATTCACTCAGAAATTTTAAGTCAATTTTGCAAGGAGAGATTTTGACTAAATGTTACTAGTTTATTTAAAAAATAAAAAATTAAAAAAATCACTCAAGGGTTGAGGGATAAATCCACAACTTCAGGTTGGGTGACAACCAATCTACTCCCTGAGCCATGCCGCTGCTACTGTGTGTTAGTATACCGCTCATGTCAGCTGGAATCTTTGTACCGCCGTCGTTTTTGGTCTCCTTTTGGATATTAGCAAACAGTAGCAGTGGCATAGCTCAGGTGGTAGAGAGGCAGTCTCCCAAGCTGAGGGTAGTGAGTTCGTTCCTCAACCCTTGTGTAACTTTGTTTTTTTTAAATGAACTAGTAAAATGAACTCAAAAGATTTCCTTCTCAAATTTACTTAGAATATCTAAGACAAAATAGCTTTACTCGTTTTTTTTTTAAGTTTTTAGTATATATATATATATATATATATATATATATATATATATATATATATATATATATATATATATATATATATATAGATATATATATCCATCCATTTTCTTGACCGCTTATTCCTCACAAGGGTCGCGGGGGCTGCTGGCGCCTATCTCAGCTGGCTCTGGGCAGTAGGCGGGGGACACCCTGGACTGGTTGCCAACCCATCGCAGGGCACACAGAGACGAACAACCATCCACACCTAGTGACAATTCGGAGCGCCCAATTAACCTGCCATGCATGTCTTTGGAATGTGGGAGGAGACCGGAGTACCCGGAGAAGACCCACGCGGGCACGGGGAGAACATGCAAACTCCACCCAGGAAGGTCCGAGCCTGGACTCGAACCGGAGACCTCAGAACTGGGAAGCAGACGTGCTAACCACTAGACTACCGCATATATATATATTTTTTTTATTTTTTTTATTTTTTTGTGAAGGGATAGGCCAATTCTATTGTACAAAGAGAAAATACTTTGAATATTTGAATAAAATTTACTCTGAACATGTTGCTCTCTTCCATGTGTAAATTTTACTCCTTTTCGAGTGGGACCAAATAGACTCACTTTAGAGTAAAATTTACTCTACATAATTTACTGTGTGTATATCGTGAAGTGAGTTGACTTAAGTTTACTACCAAATGTCAGCTTGTATCCCGAAAAATGTACAAGTCGGGTCACACCGATCACAAAGCACCACTGTATTTTTTTATTTTTTTATAGTAAAGTCATGAGGTTTGCTAATGTTTTGCAACTTCCGGAGTGTTCCATGCCAGTTGACTTGAGGCGCCGTGGTAGGCGGGAGAGTGGAGGCGGGGGTGGTAATCCATAGCAAGTCCTACACAAACAGGCAATAACATCCCGGGTTATTGTACTTGCAGTATTAAGGCGCGCTTTGCAGAAAAGAGTCGTTTGCAGATCATCCCCTTCGGCGGGCTTCTACTATGTAAACAGGAAGCTTTTTAATGAGACAGAGATTCACAGTAATTGCGAGCAGTGCGCTTTCACTGAGCACAAAGCGAGCCATTGCAAAAAATGGTCGGTCGTGGACGGCAACAATCAAACAGCAGACGTTACCCAGGGGGAAAAAAATTGCTAAGGTTGTTGAAGCCCTGCCTGCTTTGAACAAATGTTGTCTATGCATGGCTTTAAGTCGTTTGTTCAGGCGGCTGAAACATAAAACACTTAAATGTTACATATTTTTGGCTTCGGTCATTATAAATAAAAGACACAGAACCAAATCTAGTGTGTATATGTGAGCGGCTATAAACAGGAGGGGGTTGCGTAAAAAGCTCCATACTATTCATAATCCAAACATTTGGCTCACACACATCTCAAAAGCCATCAAATCAACTCTCTTCAATGCCAAATTCTCTACTGAGGCCACAACCTGCGTGGAATGTGCTGCAAAAACAACAATAATAAATAATAAAGAGCAGCCTCGTTTCACCACTTCCTGTTAGGAAAAGTGTAAGCACTCCAACAATACGCTGGATGATCCTGAAGGGTTCTTCAATTTAAGCCCACAAAAGGTCAAGTAAGATCAGGCCGGTCCAGCAGGGAAAAGACATACTGTGAATAATTAGTGCCGGAGTTGCCATGGTGACAAGGTGCACTGTAGTACAATGTGGAAGAGAGGGAGGGAAACGGACTTCCCGCAGACTTCTCAGCCCCCCCACAGGGCTGCAAGCGCGCAACATCTCTGCTCTTTGTAAGATAAAAACAACATGTAGCACTTTTAGTGAGGAACCAAGTATTGAAGACCCCCCACCCCCCCTTTTTTGGGGGGGGGGGAACAAACCATTCAGGAAAGAGCCCCCTAATAGGCCCACTGGGTCTGGATGCTTTTTTGGAGTTTGGTTGGGAAAAAACTGAAAGCCAAACCAAACAATTTTTTGTTACAATTTGCCAGCATCTACTTTGGCTTATGCCACAGTTATGGCCACTAAAGGTTTATAGAAACAAACAAGAGCAGCATTTGAAAATAATGAGGATGATAAATAATAAACACTATTTGAGCTGAGAATAGTCACAATGTTAATAATTAATGTGTATTTATGCCCTGTTGGGAACTTTATATTGACTCGCTGTTTTGTTTTGCTTTTTGGGGGTTTTTTTTTGCTCTTTGGAGGGGGACTTGGTGGGCACCCAAAAATATTTTGTGGGTATTTTGGATCAAATTTCATCTAAATTAGGAATTTTGGAGTTGTGTTTCCAGATGTTTTATGTTCATTTTACTCAAATTAAAATGTATAAATAGCAAAATCAACCATTTTGCAGTGAGTCAAACGTACGAGGTGCATCAGAAAAGTTGGACAAATGATCCCATAAAGAGCAGTAACCAAAATTGTGCCTTTACAGTGTTAATAATGCTCCATTTTGAGATGTTTGTTCATGTTTAAATGCAGTTGGACAAATTCTTGCTTTTTTTCAACAGAAGTGTCTTCATTGGACATCTAAAACTGATGTACTTGACCTTGGAGTTCACCTTTAACTTCTTTGGAGTTTGTTCTGGGCTCTTTTGTTACCGTTTTCTATTGTCCATCTCTTCAATTTCTCATCAATTTTCACATCAAGCTGTTTGGAGATGGTCTCATATTCATTCTAATGTCCTCAGACCACTCACTGCTTCACTTCCTCTGACCGACTGACTGATTACAATTTTGAAGACACCTGTGATGCTAATTAGAAGACACACCTTAGTCAGACATGCAGTGGGGTACCATCATTTTTGTCCAGGATTGTTTCATTATAATAAATATCTAATTTTCATTGGTTATTGTTTATTCAATGTTTGTTTATTATTACATTTGTCAAGTTATTTCTGTGAAAACAACAGAGGGGTACCAACGATGTTGTCCGATGTGTATAATAGGGTCAATATTGTTCAAAGCATACTACTCAGTAAACTGAGACAGTCGAGTGTTTGCATTGAAACCGCATGACACTGCTCGACATGGCGCTCACCTGTAACCTGCACGCCGATGCGGAAGTAGACGTTGGCGTTGGTGAGGTATCTCTCCACCAGGATGTAGTACCATCGCTCCCAGGCGGGCACCGAGGCATCCAGCTCGCAGGGGCTCCACTCTCGGCAGTCGAGGGCACTCGAGTTGTGCACGGGGGGCGCCCGCGCTCTTAGCTTCAACACCACGGGACAAGTGTCGCCGCTCTTGTTCTTAACGCCGCAGTTCAACAGCTGAACTTTCACCTTTGATATGTAATTGGGCACAAACACTCTGCACACATGCACAAACAAACACACAAATGCATTTTAGAGAACGGTATTATCAGTGTAGGTTTCACATGAGAGGATGCAGCACAGTCACTGAGTTGTAACGTCGCTGTTCAGTGAACAGCATCCATTGAATCTTTTTTATTGTGCTTGTCCTCAGGTTTGCATGTGAGCTGTAGCTTATATTGTAGCTGACGTTAGGCGGGAGCCAATCACAGGGAACATAACGCTAAACATAAAACAAAGAGACCTTGTGTATTTAAAACGACATACAGTTGCTTTGCTTTCCAAATGTCTGTTAACGAGCAAAGCAAAACGCCCAATAACAGTTGCTAACAGTTAGCATTAATAGTTAGACAATGGATAGTTCATGGTGGATGGTAGGCTCTCTATTGTGTTATTTTTTTGTTTATTGACTACTTTATTATATTGTTTATTAATTAATTTGTTGTTTTTTACTAAAATGAATCAGTATCGAATTGTGCATCTTCAGGCCTGAAAGCTATTGGGAAAAAGGTGGAAAAAAATGCAAATGAAACAAAAGCAATTAAAATATATTCTTCCTGGTGGATTAAGTTAGATCTAAATTAATAAAAACACTAAAAGAGTCTTAAGTATTAAAAAAACAAAAGAATAAACTTCCCAGGCAGACTCATCTAGCAATAGATCAAATATCTTGGGAAAAGTCATCACAACACTGACTTACTGGACCAAAAACATCATTAAAAAGCAAATGTAAAATACATCACATTGCTCCTCTGACACTTCACTTTTACAGGAGGCAAAATCAATAAAGCAGTAGAGAAAATTGCATTTTTTTAATGAACAAGTTGCACTCCTAGACTACAGTAATAAGCTCGGGGAGCCAACTGAGGCAAATAAGGTTTTATTTTTACATTTTCCTCAAAGTGCAGAATGATGTGACATTAGGTCACAAAAAGAGAGCGGCCAATTTCCCGGAAATGTATAGAAACTTTTATAGGGATGTTAAGCAGAAGACTTTTTTTTAAATATTACTTATAAAAGGATAACAACACCGCAACATAGATGCTAATTGTTAGCCTGTGGAGTTTGCTATTGTATGTTAGCATGAAGTTAGCAGATGCTATGTGCTTGTTTAGTTTGTCAGTAACCTTCATCTGAGAGTTGCATTAAATTCTGTTGTGAAGAATATTTACTAATTTTATATGCCAAACGGCTACTTGTGAAATGAATTGAGTCAACTGCCACCATAAAGCACTTAAGAAATACATCGGAAGACGATCTTAACAAAATAGCATTTAAATTCGCAATCACAATATTGACGGGAGGGCATCACAATGAGACTATTTTTCAGAATCATTCAACCTTAGTGGACTTACTTGTAAAGAGCAGATCTGTTGTGAGCAGGGATCATCTGGTCAATGAAATATCCCGGATACAGCACCGCAATCCCAACAAGCCTCTGGACAATGAGCTGAGGTTGAAACAGGTACTGGCACTCCTCAGACAGACCCTACACCAAAACCCACACAGACAGACTGGATTTCAATGACATCTTATAAATTGTGCAGGACTTTAAAAAATGGCAAGAGGAAGATCGTTATTATTCAGACCATCTGCCGCCAAAAGCATGTGAGCGTAAAGTCTGTCTCAGGGATTAATAACACATTTGGGGACCCCGTCCCTCCAGCGAGCCAACCAGTGAAACGTGCAACCCTCCATTACACTCGGTGCTGCTGCGACGTCCCATTAAAGTGTCATGTACGTCAATCTGTGACACCAAGCCGGCAGTCTCCTCGCACGATCAGCCGGCAAATTAGTTTGAAAGGGAACAGAGCGTCACAAGTGGGACAGGTGTGAATGCCCATTGAGGTCTTTAGTTCCTGTCAAGTGATCACTCGCCCTCCTCTCTCTGTAGTCATGATTATGTGGCGTGTCATTAGTGACCCTTTGGTTGATTACACCCTGCCGGTTAGCCTTCAAATTTCCAAGCGCCACTTGAGTGACTTTTGAAGGCCTCCAATTACATAAATTACATTTTCATCTACCTTTTTGTCCATCCGTCCATCAATCCTGCCAGTCCCTGTTGTGACTATTAGCTCATTGAAAATATAAAATAAAAATGTTGTTCAAATTTACCTAAGAATCTTTAATTATCGATGTATTCACCTCTCAGTTTTCAGTAGCTAAGTACTCGAAAAGCTAACGCTATCCCAGCGAGCCTGTTTGCTAATATTAGCATGTTAAGCTAATAATGCTAAAGATTTCCTATGAACCTTAAACTATTATCTATCTATCTATCTATCTATCCATCCATCCATCCATCCATCCATCCATCCATCTATCTATCTCAACATCTTAGCTAGCTAGCTCACTATATCATCACTAACCTTCATCTATCAATCCATCTTTGTGAAGCCAACTAAAACTACATGACAATGACGAATGACAACATGAAATATCCTTTTTATTAGGCCATATATTTTGTACAGCAATTGTAATCCTTTGAACTATGGTAACATCACGAATGCCAGATGCACCTAAGTCAGCTATGTGAATCACAAAACTACCAAATGACCCAACAAATAAATAATCAACATTTAAGTGAGGTGGAGGGGGGGTTTGGGTGAGCCTGTGTCGGTATTGTTGTGGCACTAATAAGGGTCTCATTGTTTATCAGGGCAACCAGAACAAAGACGGATGGCCAGACGCTCGGCTACACAGTCGATATCTTTCACATCTCATATCGCCTCCCATTAAATCCCTCATTGAACGCCGAGCTTTGCATGATGGGTAATCAGGAGGTGGCACGCTGGGCTGATAAGCCGTTAAACCAGACAGTGTTAAATGGCACCATTATGTGCCAGGCTAGTTTTAGTCAATGAGGTTGAAACTGTAAAAATAAATGACACAAACATGAATGACTAGGCGACATGGAGTGTGAAGGAACAACACCTCTGATCTTGCTAACGCAGACGCTGCAGCTAATTTTAGCACAAAAAGCTATGACATGACCAAAGAACTAGCTACATTACCATACTAAAAAGAATGAACATGGTTGTGGCTTTTCAGTAGTTTTCTGAATAATTCTACACTTTTATCTTCACTATTTTCTATTTGTTCAGTGCTAGTCATGATATTTAGTCAGGCAGTAGAAGGGCCATCCCAGGAGTGTCATGTGGGGCCTTTAAAACATTGGCGGTGTTGGTAGATTTAGCATGTTTATTGTAACAATTTTCCTACTTTATCACTATACTTAAATTAATTGTTATTAATCTATGCCTGAATCTTTGAAATAATTACAACATTAATACAGATACAATAAGGCTGTTGAGTTATGAGCCGTCTCGTGATTTTTTTGTTTGTTTTTTGCTTTGTGTTGAGAGCAAAAATTTGACGTGATGGTTTATAACTTGTTTTAGTCAATGATGTTCAAACTGTAGAGCGAATGACACATGAATGGCCAAGGAGATGTTGAGTGTGCACTAACACCTACAAACTTTTTTTTTTCATATTACAGATGACTACTGCAGGATTTATTACACTTTATATGTGTGTGCGCAAGCAAGCGTATATGCCTTATTCCTCGCCGGGTGGAAAATGGCCTCAGATAGCAGAATTTAGAAAAAAAAAAAAACTATAAGTTTTCCATCTCCGCCTTGTGTCATTGGCGTCCCCAAACAGAGCCAATTGCACGTCTTAGGCAATTTCCGATGACATTCATGATTTTTTCTGTGTGTTCTGCGGAGGTATTTTACGTCGGCCGCTGGAGACCACAAAAGAAAAGGACAAGCAAGCACAGAGGCGGCGGCAGGTAAATTGCCTGCAATGGAAATCAGCTGGTGTTGATGTGACCACGCAGACGGACGCGATGAGATGAAGAAAAACTCTTCAGACACGGTTCTGCCTCTTTAGTTTCTGCAGCACAAGCCAGAATACTAATCTCTTTCAATACATCAGTCGTGAGGATTTTCTTTCTTTTTTTTTCAGGTGAAGGAAAGGCAAGTGACCAAAGGGGAACCTGAGGCTGTGCAAGGAATACTTTGAACCCCCATCCATCATGGGGAATACGTTCGACACCCACCTGCTAGAGGTGAACATCTGTGATGTAGTGAGACCATCAGGACATTTTTTTTTCTTTTTTAAGTATACAGTAATCTTTTGATACAACTTGAGATTCGAGCACTGTGAGGTGGCAGTGTCAGAATTAAATAAATAAATAAATAAATAAATAAATAAATAAATAAATAAATAAATAAATAACGGGCTTCAAACTGTTTATTGCTACTCTCAGTTGAGAGAGAAATATACTTTGTATATTTAAAATTAGGGATGTAACGATATCCAAACATCATGATACGATATTATCACGATATGAAGCTCACGATACGATAATTATCACGATATTGTGGGGAGGTTGGTGATATTTAAAAAAGGTCACAATATTGTAAAAAGAATGAGCTCATACTAAAAAAAAAAAAAGCACAAGATTGTGCTTTTGTACGTAACATCAATGTTATGTTATTATTATTGTTTTATTATTATTATGTTATTATTATTATGTTATGTTGTTAATGCACGAACACATTGAGTTCCTCCACATAATGACTTGCTTCACAGGCATATTACGTTCCCCGTTATCTGACAATTAGTGTCGATTTTAAAAATAGAAGGGCCAAAACATCCCTAATGAAACTTAAATTGCACGAAAAAACTGGCCACGAGAGGGTGCTAGAACTGCACGAATGGAAATCGACCTGCCTTTTTTAACAGATGTGCTGCATTTAAATATCGTGAACATAACGACGACGATATTGTGGCAGTTTTAATATCACGATATCGCACTTATCGTTACATGCCTATTTAAAATAACCACAATCATCTTTAGTCCGCTAGCTTCAGGTTAATGCTAAGCTAGGCAATGAAAGCATCACAGCTATGAATTGGCCTTTATACTGCCCCCTTGTGACCAAGTCACACAACAGAATAAGCAGCACGACGTACATTGAATTGAATGAGGAAGTGTGACAAAACCTTTTTATTTTGAAGCATTTTGGTGTTTGTTTAAAAAAAATAATAATCCACCCCACTGCAAGCTTCAACAATAACGTTTTTGATGCTGCATCATTATGTTTCTATCTGGAGGGCAAGGGAGAACGTTTTTGGCCAATAGGTCAGCCAATCTATCACTTGGGTCGTCCAATCACAGCAGAGAGCTCATAAATGGAATGAAAAATAATAACTACACAGTCACATCCTTAACGCGCCTCCCTCCAGAGCGTTATGAACGCCACTGCGGCGATGACAGCCGATCATAAAAGCAGTCAAGTGTGGACCTATTTTAGTCGTCAGAGGAGCGACTATGAGCGGGCCACCGCCGCGGCAAAAACACCTGACACTTATACACCATACACAAGATAATGAGCTTATAATATCTCAAATTAAAGATCATCAACCCAAATCTGCCATCTGCTCCGCGGTGACTAATAATCTTAATGGTTTATTTATGAAAACTATTGTACCATGGCGTGCGTTACTATGGCTACCTGTTGCCGTGCTGTGTTCCTCTGATTAGTGAGGTCATGTGCGTTGCGGAATAACGTCTGCAGATGGGACTTTACATTCAAAATAGTGACCACAAGCTGTGATTGAGCTGGCACTAAGCAACAAATGATTCAATTACGGCTAATTTTGTCCTTGGAGCTGGATTCATTTGACATAATTACGGTATTATAAAGCTGTTGTGTAAATGTGCGCGACTCTCTCACATATCTTGCAGCTACTTGTGTATGATGCAGACCATACACAACCATGAATATTAAAAGTAGCATTTGCATGTTGTTATGAAGTACCGAATGGATGTGGCTTAGTATGGAGGACCAAAACTGCCAAAATTGAAAATAAATAAATGACTAAATAAATAAATAAATAAACGACTAAAAGTGAAAATGAAATTGGATATAAAAAATATAATTATATATTATAATTATATAATATATATATACATATATATGTGTGTATATATATATATATATATATATATATATATATATATATATGAAAAAAGCAAAAATATACATAATTAAATACATTTGTATTTAATTTTTAAATTATATTTTTTATGCCGTTTTTCTTTTCACTTTTAGTCATTTATTTATTTAGTCAATTATTTATTTATTTATTTATTTAGTCATTTATTTATTTTTAGTCATTTATGTATTTTTCTCCCATTTATATTTATTTTTTTGGATAAACTCATGAAAACTCAATGTAGAACCCTGCACCAGTTCAGTGGCGTTCTGCCACATCGCTCGATGCGTGACGGGCTCGACGCTGTGATGCTATTTGTTATGAACGTTACCTTGACTGAGATCTTGCCTTCATCCTTGGGTAAATGCGCAGCCAGGAACCAGTCCCCAGGGAGCGGGCTGGTCACGTTGAACGCCCCCGTGGTACGGTTCGGGAGCGTCCAGGTCAGAGTCACCGTGAAGGATCCCGGGACGACCGTATCCCGAGGGAAGTGAGTGTTCAGGGGGTTGATTACCGGAGGAGCGCCGGACCTGAAGTACCTGTCAATCACAAAGACATTTTTCATGATTACTTCCCTGCTTGGGTTTGTAAACAACAATAATGCCAGTCACTCACTTGTCAAAATATTAGGACACCTGCACAATCTACGCCAAGGTAAGCTAAAAACAAGTCCTCATGTTATTCTACAGGCTAAAGTTAGCTTTGCTGTGCTAATTAGGGGTGGGAATCTTTGACTGTCTCACGATTCGATTCCGATTTTTGGGTCTGCGATTCGATTCAGAATCGATTTTCGATTCAAAATGATTTGATTGACAATGATTTCTGCTTCATTTTAGAAATAAAGATATAATTGTCATCACCTACAACAGTCCGACTGGCTAATGCTAATTAGCGTGCTACTCGGGACACTTTTATTCCTCAAAAGAATGGCTAGTCATACAAAACACTTAAGGAATGTATACAGAGAAGCATCTTAACATTACTCACTGGCATATGCTCTTCCTATGCTGGTAAAAAAAATCAACTTTTATTGGCATTACTTGATCGTGACTTTTTCCTTCTACTCTATAACGTGGCTCCAACTTAACTGTGTATCAGAACGCACTGAACCACACTGCCCCTAAGTGGCCAAATCGGGTAAAACATGAACCTCTTTCCCAGTACACAAACAAGGGAATGACAGTATAAAATAATTTATATAAAATCGATTTCGGGACATTTAAAATAGATTCTGAATTGTGCTAAATGAGAATCGCGATTCCTAAGAGAATAGATTTTTTTGGCACACCCCTAGTGCTAAGGTGAAGTCATTAGCTTATGCGGAAAGTAAAACTGTACTATATGTATCACTTATAGAATAGAAAACAAAATTAGAAAGCATTTTGGTCCAAAAGACTAAAAGTTTACTAAAAGTATTTAAAAACAAACAAACAAACAAACAAACAAAAAACGTGTGACTGACTTACACAGTAACATTGCGATTGGGGCAGCTGTCTCCAAAAGTGCCACCTTGTTCCTTGAAGGTAATGAGGTTCCATACGGCCATCATGGTGTCGTCAGGCACATTGAAGTGGAACAGTTCCACACTGGCGAAGGAGTTGAAAGCACTGAGCTTACGAGGCGTTCGGGTGAAGTATTCGGTCACAAAAAGGCAATCTGCGAAGGAACGAGAGCAACGGATGAGAAGGTGGACGCAATTGTTCGGTTTGGGGTTGTCCAAACTTGTCACAGTTCCTTTAAATACATTAAACACACTAAAAACAATACATCAAACAATTTAATGTTTTTACAGTAGTGCCAACCTTCCACATATAGCTAATACAACTCATGAGCATAGTTTTGACATTAATTTTGGTTAACAGCAGAGGGGCGCATTGCCCAACATGGCGGCTCCCTGTTGACTGTAGAGTTAGCAGGCTACTAACTGGCTAGAGCGTTAGCCATTTTGCGTTATGCGATTTAGCTTGTTTATTTTGTGACCTTTGTTCAATAATTAGCTTGAAAGTGACGTGGAATCACAATTCATTCTGCTTAGCTAGCAGTAGTAGGCTAAATTAAATTAGCTAACAATGTTTACTGTAGATGTGTCGTGATGTAACTTTTCTCTTGTTGCTCTATAGTAACAGTCTGTATAGAAAAATAATAATAGCAAAATACCGCGATATGCTATAGTGAAATCGATATGATGTAAAAAAAAATCATTGATACAATTAAGCGAGGCGCAATATGGCAAGGAACGACTGTAAATTGTTTCTTTGCTTGTTTTTCTAGATTAGAAAGTGTTGCGAGCTGTTTCAGTGCTAAAAAAATAAAAAAAAAATTAAAAAAAAAAGAAGTACAGCGTGCCACCGAACCGCCTGCGATAGGCTTCTTTTTTTTTTTCTTTTTCTTTTTTTTTTTTTTAAGGCAGCTGTGTTCATGCGTGCTCACTGCGTCCTGCTTAATGTCAAATCCTTGGATTACACCCAGTCGAGGCTCCGCATATAAAAGCAGCAGATCAAGCGACAGGTGTAATCTGTCACATTATCCGCACGAGCCAGCCTGGCATTTAACACAGCCAGCAGGTGGGCAAAAACCCAGTTAAAAAAAACAAAACAAAACAAAACAAAAAAACATTTAATTGCTGAATTGCTGTGCACTGCATCTCCTCTGAACATTAATAAAAGGATGCTAAGATGTCTGCTGTTGGCCTCCATCGGAACGTCGAGGGAGGAGAGTCGAGGCACACACTCAGCAGCCTGTTCTGACGTATGCTCGTAAAAGGAGAAAAATGGCCGCACATACACACACACGTATATAACGCACACACCATCTCTCTCATAAGTAAAGTAACCTTGAATGCTAAAGCCCGAGAAACTCGGGAGAATGAAACAATTTTGTTGTCAAGAGCTAAACTCTGATCCTGTATAAAGCTCCAACCTCCTGTTATTGCGCTCTTTCGCTCTATTTCAAACAAGATCTTCCTATACATTCAACTCCACCTTTCACTTGTTATTAACCAAAGGAACATATGTGCATTCAGCCAACTCACTGAAGAACCAAAATCAAGATGGAGTAAACTCTTGACGTGCTTGGAACCAAATTTGGTAATTGAATTCAAAATGAACACCACAGACCTCAGTGTAAAGCGGTCACAACTTGTGATTTCTCCCAGTCAGTCAAGCAAAACTAATGATAATAGCAACATGACAGATAACTCGGCCTATGTAGGCTCTTTTAAAATTGGCTGATAAGACAAAGATAATAACTTTCAAACATTTTCTTCTCATTTTATTCTGTCAAATATTGAAAATGGCCTCTTCCTCAAAGAATCAATGTTGTTCGGGCCTCAGTAACAGTAATATCAAATATTATTAACGTTTTTGTTTTTTTCAACGATTTTGGTTTAATTAAGAATGGCCTGCTAGCTTAATGCTACATGTATTGAAAAATGACATTGGCATGCTCACGGTTAGCATCCTTTAAATGCATTGACTACTTGAACACAATGGTGAGCATCGCATGTTTACAGATAAGATAACAATATTCACAGGTACTGTATACATTCCATGGGGTATATGCCACGGAAGACTTCCGTGATTTTGCACATGAGCTTTGATTCCGGTCCGGGTTGCGAACGCGCAACCGAGGGGCACAAAGTCGGAAGCACACGTCGCAAACCAAAGCTCATGTGCAAAAACAGTCCCGCCTCTTCCATGGCATATACCCCATATCCTCTTTTTAAAAATGACTTATGCTGCATTCGAGGATGGTCAGAAGAAGTCGGACTTTTCCGAGTTCAAACCAGGAAGTGTGTACGGAAACACCCCCTTGAACTCGGAAATTCCACTTGCTAAAGTGGGAAAAAAAGAAGGACCCCGACTTCACCGACGGACAAGTGACGTCACTCTACAATGGCGTGAATGATAAAACAAAATTTACTTGGGGCTCCGGGTGGATGAGTGGAACCGTCGCTTGTCTTAGGTGCCTGTTGGTGTGGGTTCACTTCTCCCCCTGGGAGACCACCATGTAGCTTACATGATGTAAGCTTGTTCGAGTGAGTGAAAGTAAAAAACAAACAAACAAACAAAAACACAATTTACGTGAGTATAAAACTAAATGGCTTTCTTCATTCATAAATATTCAACATAACTTAACGTACAAACAAACAGTTTGCCCCTATCTCCCTGCATGAAATTATACGGTCAACTACTAAACTGTATAGAATGCTTATGAAACAAGATACAAACACTAAATGGATCAAAATTGCTAACAAGCAAGTTTGCTGGAGGTCAAAATGTTTTGAGGACCAAAATAAAAAACAATTGATCACTATCCGCCATTTTGGTTGTTTAAACCTGGTTCACACATAAGGAGAGTCGGGCCGTTTTTGTCCCGATATTGCCCCTTCCCGACCAAGGACGTCAAACAAAGTAGCCAATCAAGAGGCACCCTAACTGAAAAAGGCGGAAGTGTGCGCCTATAAAAACAACAAGCATATCAGAAAGCATGTCCGACCAGAAGCACAAAGTCCGGTGGAACTCTACCATGGAGGACCAGCTCGTGGGAGAAGTAGTCCGCAAAGCACCATCATTACTTCCAGTTCGTCACATTTGTTGTCTTCCGTGGTGTGTCTCGTCGTTTCAGTTGTTTGTTTTTTCCCCTTCCGGTTTTGATTAGATCAATAATCACGCGAGAGGTCTCTCACGGAGGACTGGAATCTTGACCAGTGTTGAGATGATAATCTTTATGTTTGTGAGGGACCTCACACACAATACGACCAAAGCTGTTAATTTAAATGCCCGATTTTTTATCTTTATGTGTGGCATCTGACAAAGATAAAAAATCTTTTAAGATTTGAATAATCCTTATATGTGTACAAGGTTTTACTTTCGCTTCGAACGCTTTCAGGTCGGAACTGGTGCTGCATTCGAGGATGGTCGGAAGTCGGAAATATCCGAGTTGAAACTTCCCAATTCCGACCTCAAAGCGTTCGAGGTGAAAGTGAACAACCAAAATGGCAGATAGTGATAAATTGTTTTTTATTTTGGTCCTCAAAACTCAATTTGACCTCCAGAAAACTTACCTTTTTGCAATTTTGCTTCATTTATTGTTTTCATCTTATTTCATAAGCATTCCATACAGTTAGTATATCGTATAATTTCATGCATGGGTATAGCGGCAATGTTGTCACGTACGTTGTGTTACATGAAGTTATGGTGAATATTTATGAATGAAGAAAGCTATCTAGTTTTATACTCGAGTTTTTTGTTTTTGTTTTGTTTTATATTCGAGTAAATTGTGTTTTGCCATTCAGTGACGTCACATTGTAGTCCGCCGGTGAAGTCGGGGTCCTTGGTTTTTTCCGACTTCGCGAGTGGAATTTCCGAGTTCAAGGGGGCGTTCCCAGACACACTTCCTGGTTTGAACTCGGATATTTCCGACTTCCGACCATCCTTAAATGCAGCATGGGAAAAAAAAAAACAACTCTGATATATCTATTCTTCTTCGCTTGTGTTTGCATTATTTATTATACTGCCTCCTAGTGGCCAATACGGGTTCACCAGAAGCAGCACCACAATTGTATCTCAAGGCACCACTATATTTTTGCAAAAAATATGACCACCACCCAAACACTTCGTCATCTGTATTTTTGTTTTGTTTATATGAACTCACCAAGTACGTTCTCAAATATTTTCCAGCTGAATAAAGACATTCCCAAACCCCCTCTACCCTTCCCGTGACCGACACCATGTCTAATTTCAAAGTTTTGTTATGCCCCTGAAGGCATCACAGCGATTATAGACTTTTCTTACGGTGAGTTTTACTGGCACAATCCCAGCACGCTTCTACTCCATGACGTCGGGCAAGATGCACAAACGCACGCACGTTTCGGTCTCCAGGTTTCACCCTGCCCGCCGGGCTACCATCCCGCCGAGTTCCTGTCCGCGTCTGCCAAAAACCTTTTCCTCCGTCTGACCTCGCCAGCCCGCCACTTGCTACTCCGCCTCCTGTGTCGCCACCTGCTCCGTGTCGGCTCATTTGTTGTGCCGTCGTGTTGATAGGAGGACAATTTACCGGTCGTCGCCGCGAGCGAGAGAAACGTCTCCGTAATTGTGCTTGTATTGGAATGCATGAGAAAATTCGGTCCGGTGAAAAGCACAGTTGATGCCCAGGGCAAGCGCATGATTGTGATGCTCCCTTAAAAAAATAAAAATAAAAAATAAAAAAAAATTGTCAGGGGTGGGTACAGACAGATTTTTAAACTTACTGTCAATATATGTCTGAGACAGATACACCCTGCGGATGGAATACTTTCTTTTTATTGGCCAGCTAAAAATATTTTGCTGCCCAATGATTCCCCCAACATGGAACTGGCATGGTGGATTTTCGAGTTCCAGTTTTGCACTCTTAAAAAAATAATATAAATACAGATAGCCTATGACCTGCCATTTAGATTATTATTATTTTTTTGCTTTGACTTGAGTGAATTGAGACATGAGCTCCATATGGTGGCAACTCACTTCACATTAAGTAGCACTTTGGCAAATAGTGAACAATTTTTTGAAAAAAAAAAAAAAAAAAGGCACCCCAACCTGTTTAAAGCTACTCCCAGTTGAAGTTTGTGTCAGACTGAACCTTAAAAACAGATGAACTACGGGTTGAGTGTTTCAAACAAGCTACATAGTCTTTCACCTCCTAGCTTAACACTAATGCTAACACAAAATGGGAAACGTACTGTATAGTCACTGAAGCAACAATGGCGCAGTCACACATTGAGACATTCACTACGAGCAGCATCCTGTCATATACTGTATTATTTATCTTCTGCGAAGAGCTGAAAGTCTATGCTGTATAGACGTCTGCGTCTGTTCGTCTTATTCTGCCCTCTTGTGGCCATGCATGTTAGCCAGCACAGATTCAGGCTTTTCCATTCATTTCAATGAGGAAAGAGGAAGTGATTTGAGTTGCAAGCATGATCACGGAATGAATTACACTTATATCTCAACGCACATTTGGAGTAGGAACACCTCTCAGTATAATGCCATGCAATGCTACATCAACTACAAATGCATCATAGTTGGATGACGCCAACTGATCCCCATATGCACGGTATAGATTATAGAACATGCAGTCCGATACACAAGTGGCTAAGAGCACAATTAGAACGCACGGGTTGGGGTTAACCAATAACCACAATATTAAACAGCTGCATCAATGCATTTTCTCTGGAGCTTCTCCTCACGAGGGTCACGGGTGGGCTGGAGCCTACCCAAGAAACGTGCAAACAACCACACAAACAAATAACATTTGTACATTTCTACAGCAATCAAAACTGAGCAGTAGGGGTGTTAAAAAAAATCGATTCGGCGATATATCGCGATACTACATCGCGCGATTCTCGAATCGATTCAATAATCGGCAGAATCGATTTTTTTTTTTTTTTTTAGGATTCACACCTTGAGCATGGAAGAATGTTATATGAACGGCACATTAAGCCTTAATATTTTTATTTTAATGCTGTTCAAACATGAAACAAATTACAACCTCTATAAGACTGAAATTTCAGATAAATAAATAATACATTTTCATATAAATCTTACACTCTACAAGCTTACTGATTAGTATTTTCTAAATATGAATGAAAAAAAATCACAACAATCGACTTATAAATTCGTATCGGGATTAATCGGTATCGAATCGTGACCATTCGTATCGGGATTAATCGGTATCGAATCGAATCGTGACCTGTGAATCGTGATACGAATCGAATCGTCAGGTACTAGGCAATTCACACCCCTACTGAGCAGTATTCAGGATTATTATCGTTTTGGAATGTTTCATTTTAGTTATTGTTTTTATTTCGTTTTGAGTTTTATAGTTAGTTTAGTTAAAGTGCTTAGTTTTAGTTTTTTTTTGGTTTTTTTTTTGTGTATTACTTGTGCATGATATTTAAAAACACAATAGAAGCAACGTCATCTGAAGGTGCTTTTCTATTGGCTTCTGCTAGATGACATCACTATTGTGTGACACACTTTCAAACGTCCCTATTCTAGTTAATATCAAAATAAATCTACTTGAAATCACATTTAAAATCATCCCCAAAGGCTCATGCATTAAAGTAATTACCAAACACTAAAACGAAGGACATTTTTGCTATAATTAAAGATAGTTTTAGTTAGTTTTGTAAACATAAAATGTAGTTTGTTTGATTTCATTTTTTTAAAAAGCATTTTTGTTATTTTTATTTTATTTTGTTAACGAAATTGTTGTTTGAATTTTAGTTTTTTGTTATTTTAGTTAACTAAAACTAACCTTGCCAGTATCTTTGCAGTTCTTCATATAGTGCAGGGGTTTCTAATGTTATGGCCAGTGAAAGTCGCCCAAATTGGGTGAAATGGCAAACGATGCAAAAACAAAATCGGGTTGTTTTGTGGGCTGTTCATTAGACCCAACTTTTTGGGTTAAATAAATAACCCAGTAAATCTTTAATGCTACATTAAATTCACTTCAACTTTAGTACACAAAATGTGTTCAAAATGGCGACCACCTTCTGCTCTTCAAGCCAATATGTTGGGTGGAAATCATGAACCCAACTTTGGGTTTAAAAAAATAAAAAATCTGCTGAAAATACACATCCTACCCATTCACTGGGTTAGGAAAGCAAGCCAGCACTTTTTTTTCTATTTTTATTCAGCATCCATGTACAGTGACAGGTTTGTCTCTCTTCTTGTAAAGATTTGCACTATAGTAACATACAAGACACACTTCTATACAGTGTACAGGATTATTTATGTATATTAAATAGTTTGTCCCAACCAATGTGAGAACCCAACAAACACACCACAATTGAACATCGCTGAGGAGTGAGCCCCTCTTTTCCAGCTATCCCAAACAGTAAAACTAAGTGCAAACGGCCATTTTTTGGGGGATGTTTTCAATTTCCCCACACTACTAAAGCGAGAGAAAAAAGAAGCCCGGGAGGACACAAAAGGTTTTCATGCTGTCATAGCTGATGTCTTTGTTACATGTTTGGTCTCACACCTTTACGTTCAATCTAACGGCAAAGAAAATGGGGTCCACAATGCAAGGAGTTGGCTTGTTTTCTTGTGACAATCCGACCCAAGCAACTCACTGTTCATGTCACTTCGCTCTTTTGGTGAGTAACTTGACTAATGCGCCATAAAAGCAGCAGAGAAAACAGAGGCACAATGAAAGTGTGTCATAAAAACATTAGGCGCCATGCAGTATGCAGTCAAACGTTGGAAAGCCGGCTCGAAGGGGGGCTGATCACCGGGTCCGTTTCAGCACCAGGACCAGATGAACAGCTCCACGCGAGAACCCCCTTCCGCCTACCCACTTCCCCCCACCCCCTCACGCAGACACAGACACAAAGCAGTGCACTCACCCCCAGGAACGCAGAGGAAAGTGTAAACGATGAAGAGCAGCATCCTCCTGACGGGGCAGCATTCCACCCTCCACATGGTTCCGAATGTTCGTGGCCGTGGGCTCGAGCCGCGGTGCAGCTCGCCGTTGCCGCTTTACATTTTTACATCCTCCTTACCCCCCACCTCCTCCTCCCCTCCCTCCCTTTCTCTCGTTCACCCTCTCTTTCTCTCCCTGGCTCATCGACCAGCTGTTAGCGCATGACGTCATCCAGACGACGGTCGCGCGCCGCCTGCTGGTTGGCTAAGGAGTGTGGGCGCTTCGTATTGGTCAGTCCTCCCAGGGAGCGCGCACGAGGATTGCAGCAGCGGGGCATGTCACGCACGCGCAGAACAGTTCTTGTATTAACTTTTCAGTTGGGCGAATGAAGGAAGGATACTTTGTTGCGAGTAAGTCAAATAAAACGTCACAAAAAAATAAAATGTTAAATATCTAATTAAGGGATGCCGTGAGTAGATTTGGGGGGGGGAAATAAAGTTGTTTTAAATTATATTGACAATTCCGAACATCCGGGCATTTCTGATATTTCTGCAATGCAAATGCTTTGCTTACACGATGGGGGAAAAAAATGGGTTGTTGTATTGCTTTTGCCTAGCATACAAACCAGGCAGATTGTTATAGCGGTCAAATGACATTTCATAACATTTTAACAAACTAATCCTCACAAATAAAATTACACTGAACGAAAGTCCAACGCTCTTCAAATTTTAATGAGTGGAGAGCTTCCTTTCAACGAGTTGACTGCCATTTTGACTCGGAATTGTAAGTTGCTGCAAAATTTGAAGATATTGTACTTTTTATTTTATTTTTATATGACGATGATGAGTGAGATGTTAATCGTAGACTTCATCATCATTAGGTAAGGTATTGACTGGAAAGGAATGTAGTGGGCACATATGAAGTCATTTAAAAAAAAAAATAATCAAGATGTCATGAGCCAATGTTTTTCATTGGCTGATGCGCTGCATGTTTTCTATCACCGATGACGGCAGTAGGATGACACACTGACAAGTTCATCACAGGCTTCATCACGCCTAGCGAAGGTATTGATTGTTGAGACAGTTGAAACCACAAAATATCCTTGACAGGAAACTGAAGTCACTACCAACACTGACTCACAACACATATTGACCAATGACGTGTTGTGTTTGTGAGGGATCCCATTACATTGTGCAGGTTTACGTCACGTTCTAGCTGGTGAGTGGATATTCAACAATCAATATGTATTCAACGCGTGCTCTGTGATTGGCTGGCGACCAGTCCAGTGTGTGCACTGCTCTGTCAACCCAAAGTCAGCTGGGATAGGCCCCAGCTCACCTACCATTACATCACAAAATAAATCCCTAAATTCACTGTCTTTAAAGCGACATGAGCCAATCAAATCAAATTTGGGAAAATACTTAAATTCAGCATGATATTCGCATTAGCATACTAACTTAACATTAGCATGCTAAACTAGCATTAGCATGCTAAACTAGCATTAGCATGCTAACTTAACATTAGCATGCTAACATAGCATTACCATTAACATGCTAACATAATGTTAGCATTAACATGCTAACATAGCAGTAGCATTATCATGCTAACTTAACATTAGCATACTAATCTAGCATTAACGTTAGCACTTCTGGGTCACTTCCTGTTGAAATCATGTCACTTCCTGTTGATATTAGGTCACTTCCTGTTGATTTTAAGTTACTTCCGGGTCACTTCCTATTGAAATCGTGTCACTTCCTGTTATTAGGTCACTTCCTGTTGAAATTGGATCACTTCCTGTTGATTTTAAGTCACTTTCGGGTGACTTACTGTTATCAGGTCACTTCCTGTTCAGGTGGGGGCACATCCTGGCAAATATCCCAGGCATACCTAATCAATTGGCCAAGATGGCTGCTGCCCCGGGTGGGCGATGGGACGAAAATCCAAATACTTAAATTCAGCATGATAATGTTGCTTTAGGTTCCAATTTCTTACAGCAAAGTGCTGTTTTCATAGTGCACCAACGTGCCAAATAATGAGAATTTGATGAGGTGAGAGTGGAAACCGTGGCAGGAAAAGCCACAGGTGAAACTAGTATTGAGCATCAATCGCGCACTCTCCAAGAAGTGGACACTGACTCAGAATTGCAGTCGAGATTATTTTTAGGCTGCTGCTGGCTGACTTCAATATGAGTCATAATTGTCCTGAGCAGATTCTGTCAGGGAGTGAACAAGCGGCTGAACCGAGGGTGCATCTATTAAACATGACACTGCACACTTAGCAAGCAAATATGAGCACATTTCTCAGCTAAGGATGAAAGATGCTGCTCTCTCTCCCTCCTCCTCTCCGGTGATTAAAACTTAGCGGAGGGATGAAGTAATGGTCAAAGAAGGAGCTGTAAGAATTGGGGTAGGATTTGTCTCGGACTTGGTAAATGGCGCCGTTCTGTAATCGCTCTCCTGTCAGCGGGATTCTGCAAAAACTAGCCAGCGAGAAAAATAAATGGAGGGGTGAATCATGGGTCGGCGGAGATGGAACTAAAACTCCAGCCATCCATTTTCTATACCACTTATCCTGTTCGGTGTCAGTGCAGGGGCTGGCTTAGGTTGAGGACAACACCCTGGATGTGTCTCTTGGTTGGCACAGGGCAAGCGAGACAGCTAAGTGAACGAGATTGAGTGCGTCCAATTTTACACAAGTGAAAACATTTTCACTACATTAGGAAAAGCATGCGACACATCCAAGATTTATTTATTTTTTCCATCTTTCAATTGTGTGAACTTTTGCAATTTCCATAAATTTGAAACTTTTCGGCCTCATCCATTTTCAATGCCCCCCTTCAGGGTTATTTGAAGGAAGAGGCGATGGCCAGTAAAACGGCTTTTAAAAATCGGTGCTGATGCTAGAGGAGGCGGTGTGTGGGTGGCATTCACACTCACATAACTACACATGTACACGCCGCGCACACACACCATGGGGTCTGAGTTATTTCTGTTGTCAACAGCCTGAGAGTGCACCAGAGGAGCCAGCACACTTTGTAGTTTTTTAACAGAAATGCACTACGTTATGTAAAAGAAAGAAAGAAAGAAAGAAAGAGAAAGGGAAAAAAAAAAATCATTACTGTGACGTTATCGTGTTAAGTTTAACAAATAAACTGACCATGTGGGGACCAAGCTTTGGTACACATCTCCTCATCTCATGGCTTGCAATTCGTTCCTGTTAGGACACAATATTTGAAAAATCAAGAGAACAGATGCTTGGCATTGAAGGGAAAAACAAACCCACCTGGGCCCCTGTTCTTGAGACATCTGTTTTGAAGTTTCCGCATTGCAACTAACTGTCAATACTCAACCCCTTCAAACACTTTTAATCGCAGCATTTTGCTCCAAGTATGGCTCAACAGTGCCCCCATGTGATAGTCCACCAAAATGAAAATGGTTAATGCTCCTGAAGAAAATTCAGCTGGTCTCATTTTGTTTAGACAATTTATGATATTTAAAGGACAGAGTCACGTACAAATCGTAACAGTTTCACACTGGCCCTTAATAACCTGTTAGTACATAATTCAAAGGCCAAAATATAAACAATATTCTGCTACTGTGGTTGCTCTCCTGTTTTTGTGCGACAGAATTCGAGACCAAAAAAAAAAAAAAAAAAAGAAAAAGACTACAAGTATGTATGTACATGTCCAAGATGAGCGCGTCACATTCGGAACACTCCAAAACGGGTCTTCTGCGTTGGTGCGTTAAGTGCGGCACTCAGACTCAGTCCCAACACCAGGCGAGTGTCAGCAGGATCAATAATTCCGTCATCCCACAGTCTGGGGGGGGAAACATGAAGCGTCATCATGTTAAGACTACGCTGATGCTTACTGATGAGCAGCGGATACAAAGTCCACACACAGCCACATGCCCAGATATGAGGATGTGCACACTTGTGCAACCACATTATCTCAGATGTTTATTTACTTCCCCTCTCAAAAAGACGTTTCTCCCCCCCCCCCACAATTGAGTTGTAAAGGATATGAGGGACATATTTTAAGTTGTTTTGTCTTCTATTTTATTTTTTATTTTTTGGTGTCACAAAAAAACTCATTTGAACAGGGGTGTGTCGACTTTATATGGCCTGTATTCAAAGCAAGTCCATTGAAAGCGGAACCTCCAGAGTCAAGTATATGTTCATTGAGAAAGCATAGCTAGCTTAACATAGCTAGCTTAGCATAGCTAGCTTAACATAGCTATCATAGTATAGCTATCATAGTATAGCTAGCTTAGCATAGCTAGTTTAGCATAGCTAGCTTAGCATAGCTATCATAGCATAGCTAGTTTAGCCTACAATAGATAGATAGATAGATAGATAGATAGATAGATAGATAGATAGATAGATAGATAGATGAGTGAAAAGTAAAAACAGGAAGTATTTCAAGCTTAGTCTAATTTTGATTGAATGTCTCAATCCTCTCACATCCTGCTTTTTACATCTACAGAACCCAACGGCAGTAGATTTATATTTTAATGTACATCTTTGGGCATGATTATTGATGTTAATTGTGTGATGGTAACGAATAACAAATTGGAGAGACTGACTGCCAGATTACGTACATTTGATTTTGGAGGTTCCACTGTAATTGCAATGTGCCCCTATATATAACACAAAATGGGCAACGTCACCTGGCACTGGAGTA
The DNA here is from genome assembly GCF_051991245.1 of Festucalex cinctus. NCBI lineage: Eukaryota > Metazoa > Chordata > Actinopteri > Syngnathiformes > Syngnathidae > Festucalex > Festucalex cinctus. The sequence goes on along the minus strand of NC_135415.1, from coordinate 15,473,838 downwards.
ATAGGGACTTCCTTCCTCTTCAAATCGCCGCACTATTGGTTCCTTCATGGCGGCTTCCTGCTCTGCTGAGAACTTTTGAGAGGGCAAAAATTATACGATTGTGGCTAAGAGGTCCACATTTTTTTTAAAGCAATTTTGGCACAATGTGGACATTAGGTTTTCATCCATCTCCTCATTGTGTTCACATTGTATAAAGTCTAATCATCTTAATCATCAGTACCAAGCTGAGGTGTGATTTTGCAGCTATTAAAGCTCTTGCCACATCCCCCACAGGACATCTAACACGTTTTAATTGCAGCCAATGACAGCGCTAATCAGAATCATTACGACATTAAGTAATGGTATAATGGTGATCTTGAAATAAAAGGTGTCAATGCATTATGTTTACGCCGTTGGCAGGATATCCTGGAGTAGCTCACGTTAATCCTTTTGTTACCTCTTTCCCCTCTCTGGCTCGCTGATCCTTGGTGATGGTGGCCAGGACGGTGGCGGCCTGTTCTCCGCCCATGACGGAGATCCTGGAATTAGGCCACATGTAAAGGAATCGGGGGCTGTGGAAGGAGCCAGGCACTCAGTCAGTTAGCGTGTTTTGGATGTGCCAACGATGAGACGGCAGTAATGGACAATAACGAAACGCACAAAACGTCATTTGAGAAAGCCTGGTGTGAAAATTGCCGGCAAGGCAAGTCTGAAAGCACTCTTGATCGACTGCAAAAAAAGGAACACCAACAAAGAACTAACAAAACAAGTAGTTCATCTCCTAACAACCCCACATTATAGGTATTTTCTGTTATCAAACTGAACTTGAAATCAGCCAGTCTGGTGCAGAGGGTGTTCATCCATTCACGTCATCCGTTTGAACCGCCGCCACCAGTTATGGCAAAACGACACCAGACCCCGCAGTCGCCCTACCTGTAGGCTCGCCCGCACATGCCGTAGTTGCCTGCCCCGTAAGAGCCGCCGATGATGACAGTCATCTTGGGGACGTTAGCGCAGGCGACAGCAGTGACCATCTTAGCGCCGTCCTTGGCGATGCCGCCGGCTTCATACTCTCTGCCCACCATGAAACCTTACAGGGATGTCACATAGCAAATGCAAATCTAAATTCAATCGACACTTCACAAAAAAATCTGTCTTAAATTAAAAGTTTTGTAGTTATTTTTTGGCTGGAGGATTTTCCAACTTTTTTTTGGGGTTCTTATAAAATAATTTTTTTTCCCCCTTTAAAAAAAAAATAAAAAATAAAAAAAAAATTCATGTCCTGAAAAACAAAAATCTTTATTCACTGAATGTTAAGACTCTTGCTTATATTTTTTTCTTGAAACTTTTCAAATAATTGCTTCTTTCTGAAAAATTACAACTTTTCTTGGCGAATAATGATTTTTTTGTTATTGTTGTTGCTGATGATTAAAATTAAATAAGAAAATATTTGCATCACCTATATTCAAATTTGGTCATGTTCCTACTTTTTCACATATCAAATTCAAATTTAATCAATACTTCAAGACAAAATCTTAAAATCCAACTTTTGTAGTTATTTTTGGATGGGGAATTTTTTTTTTCCAACTTTTTTTTTTTTTTAAGTTCTTGTAAAATTACATTTTTTTTCCACGTCCTTAAAAACAAAAAACTTAACTTTGTTCATTGAATGTTAAGACTTTTTTTTAATGACTTTTTCTTACCATTTTTTTTTCTTGAAACTTTTCAAATAATTGCTCATTTCTGAAAAATTGCAACTTTTATTGCATGCTTTTCTGCATTTTTTTGTTGATATTTTTTTTTAAAATACATTTCATTCAGAATCTTTTTCATTAAATTAAAATTAAATTAAATTAAATTTTTGCACCACCTATATCCAAATTTGGTCATGTTCCTATTTTTTCACAGTCCCCTTGTGGGTCTGTTTCTTTTTTTTTTTTTTTTTTTTTACAAATTATAAATGGCTTGATCTCTTTGACGATGCAACATTAATGGCTCAATAAACATACCATTTTTTGGTTTTGTTTTAGAGCTGTTTAAGAATTTTGCACAATGGCGATGTGTATTTGGTGAACACAGCCACTAATGAAGCCACACGAGCAAATTATAGAGAAAACGTCCTTCGTTTTAGTCTTTGGTAATTAATTTAATACATGAGCCTTTGGGGATGATTTTAAATGTGCTATGTTTTTCATTTTATCATGGTGTTTATTAAGTATTGTGCACAAGTAATACACTTTTAAAAAAAAAATAGTACTGAAACAAACTAAATCTAAGCATTTTTTAAATAACTAAAACTAATAAAAACTAACTAAATAAAAAATAAAAAAAAAATCCCCAAACTATAATAACCCTGGTTTCCCACTCACCTGTTATGTTTTGCAGGAAGATAAGTGGAATGTTTCGTTGACAACATAACTCGATAAAATGCGTGCCCTAAAAAAAAAAAAGACAAGTGGTTGGAGTAAATTCACAAAAGATGTATCCAGACATGCTCTTTACATCTTTGTTTCGAGGCACTCTTCTAATTAGAACGTGTTAACAAAGTGAAAGATTAATTATCAGTCACGTCGCTTTCCAACAGCATGGATCCAATCATTTCTTTGCAGCCTTTCACTTTTGCAAAAAAACAACAACAACAAAATCACACAAACAGCTCAGAGTGAAGCATTTAGCATGGCAGAAGGCCGGCTGCATTTTCGGCGATGACAGCGCGTCTTCAAATGCGGGCGCGCTATTGATTTTCCTCAGATGTGCTTGGCGAGCACATTTGAAGCGCGGCGCTCGTCGCATTCAACAGCAATCACGCTGATAAAACACCCCAACGCTCGCACTTTCACACCGAGACGGGAAAATGAATCAGATTTTTTATCCCCCTCCCTTCAAATCGAACGGCAATTGTGAAACGCGTACAAGTCTATAATGACACATTCAGCACCTTGTCCATTTAAAAGGACGGTGACAGTTCAGCTCTGTTCACGGCAAATGAAGTGAACGATGTTGAATGAAAATGGCCCGAGGCTTTCAAATGCAACGCTATCACGATAGTATTCGGGGGCCGCTCAGGAGTGGGCCCAGACAAACGCAATTAGAGAGCTTATTGTAGCGGCCCCTCCACTAAAGAAGGGTCAGAACAAATCATCTATTAGGACGAGGCACTTCTCGTGAGAGGAATATTGGTATTCATTGTTGGAAGCGGCTCATAATTCCCGCGGGAGGGGGCTTACTCGGCTAATGCGTTGAAGTCCTTGACACTTGAAGAACACTGCGGTCTCGCTCTGTGAAAAACTTTCACATGATGGAGCCCGCTTACAAACTTGCAAACAATATTTGTACCTTTTTGGCGGATTCTGAAAACAGCACTCCGTTGTTGCCGATTATTCCGACGGGGTAGCCAAAAATTCTGGAAAAGCCTGCAGGGAAATATTCACAGTCAAAGTAATCAATCCATCCATCCATCCATCCATCCATAATAACGTTCCTCCTTTACATTCTAACGTCATTGATTGGGAAACCAACTAGGGCAGAACAAATAATTAAATTCAAATCAACATGGAAATGTTATAGAATGCAATTTCCAAATAAAGCAAAGGCTACAATTTGGAGAAACTAAAACAAAAACTTCCGATTCATCTTTGTCTGTTTTGTAAATATATTTTAATTCATTATTTATGTCTCGATAAGGTCACTGGTGAAGAACTGTAGTCCATGTCTACATGGCTTTGTTTGATGAAAAATTAAATATTGAAGTGATAAAGCGACACATTTGTTTACATTACTGTTGTCATGTGTCTTAAAACTTACTGACTTATGTTGACACAATGCTTGTTGAGTAGAATTTTCTGAACACTTGGAAGACTGCAAGTCAACATGTTAACGTAAGTTAACAACTAATTGATTTTTTTTTTAAATATATCATCTGTTTCATATTAATTGCCTTTATTTTAGCTTAAGCCTAACTAGCTTAAGCCTAACTTATTAGACCATAACATTTATGTATAATAAATTAGATCTTATCTTGTACTAGGAGTGTGACGATATATCGATATGGCGATAAATCGTGATACTTTGTCTCCCGATAGATTATCGATATCTACGCAAGTATCGTGATATTTGTAGTTAATAACCAGCCACTTTCACTGCTCCGTTGTTCATGACTTATTGAGCAATTACTTGGCGGGACCACTAGGGGGAGCACCTCATAAGAGTGGCGGGGAAATGGACGGAAGTCTTCAGGCGAAGAAGACTCATGAGCTTAGTTTTTATTATTATTATTATTATTATTATTATTATTATTATGTTAAATTGTTTTTTGTTTTTTTAAATATGTATATATTATATTATATTTATTTATTTATATTTCTATTATATTATTAATTATTATTTTATTATTATTTATTTTGTATTCATTATTGATATTTATGTTTTATTATTTTCTTTTAAAATTATTATTAGTAGTAGTAGTAGTATTATTATTATTATTATATGATTAGTTTTATCGTAGATTATCGTGGATTTATTACCTGAGTAATATATCGATAATCGTGGTATCATCATATCGTGAGATAATCGTGAAGTAGCTAGAGGTCCCATCCCTATTTTGTACAAATTCAGTGCTTGTATTTGTTAAAAAAAAATAATAGATGCGAATAAGAACTTGAAAAAAACACAATATATTGCTATCACAATATTGAGGAACAAAAATATTGCAAATCAAAATTATTCAGCTCTGAAACCAACCCATGCTGGCTGTATGGAAGTCAGGCAAGTGTACCACGATACTATAAAAATAAAGATAACTTGACTATCAGTGGCCCCTCATTGAAATAATGATCAAGTACAGTACAATGTATTTAACATATTATTATTATTATTATTTTTAAACATACCTGTCACAAGCGTGTCTCCATAGAATGCTTTGAATTCATCAAATTTACTCCCGTCAACGATTCTGGCAATGACCTACAAGCCAAAAAACATTTTGTATGTTTCACAATAAACAACATTTTGGCAAATAGTGAACAATTCATCATCAACAACAAAAATTGTGGTGTCTAAAGACTTGAATTTGCCACCATAAAGTTAAAGGTTTGAATGTTGAAGTTCGGGACCAAAAAGCATGGAAATTGAGAGATGCTCATCTGCTTCAACACAAATGTGCTCCCCGTCGCTCTTTTGCTTGTATGTAAATGTGCAATTGTGTTCTTTTTGGCGATGCAATGCTTTCAGCAGACTGAAAAGAAATTCTCCACTAGGAGATAGGAATAAAAACGAAAATGTGCAAGGACATGGCAGAAAAAAAAATCTCAGTCGTCTATGTACCTCTCTGACGTCAAAGTTCCGTTTGAGATTGTCTCCGACGATGCCGTAGAGTTCGTCTGCAGGGTAAAGAGGAGCTTCGGTGGTTTCCGTAGTAACCTGAAACGACATGACAACATCAGCTTGCCTCACACGCCACACAACTGACAGTAGCTGAACTTACGTCAAGATTTTTCTTGTAATTGAGGCTCCGTACGGCCTTGCGCGCTAAATGAAGAGCGTGGTTGTCGTCTAACGCGTAATGGTCTGTCACGCCGGACTTCCTGTGAAATACGGACATCCATCAGAGAGGTATTGGACAGTAGAGTAAGAGTGTGTTTTATTTTTGGAGTAAAAGAAACAGCTGAGAGACACGATGCGTAATGACAACATCTGGTCATCTTTGCACAATACATACATTTACACTTGTTTGATGATCTAGAATAATAATAATAATAATAATAATAATAACAATAATAATAAATATCATTATCATATACATTTGTAATTTAATCATAATAATAATAATTATTATTATTATTATTATTATTATTATTATATACATTTTTAAATGTAATAATAATAATTTATTATTATTATTATTATTACTACTACTACTATCATCATCATTATCATTGTAAAAAAAAAATTACCGGTAAATTAAAAACATATATAATAATAATAATAATTAGGGGTGTTAAAAAAAAAAATCGATTCGGCGATATATCGCGATACTACATCGCGCGATTCTCGAATCGATTCAATAATCGGCAGAATCGATTTTTTTTTTTTTTTTTTTTTTTAGGATTCACACCTTGAGCATGGAAGAATGTTATATGAACGGCACATTAAGCCTTAATATTTTTATTTTAATGCTGTTCAAACATGAAACAGATTACAACCTCTATAAGACTGAAATTTCAGATAAATAAATAATACATTTTCATATAAATCTTACACTCTACAAGCTTACTGATTAGTATTTTCTAAATATGAATGGAAAAAAATCGCAACAATCGACTTATAAATTCGTATCGGGATTAATCGGTAGCGAATCGTGACCATTCGTATCGGGATTAATCGGTATCGAATCGAATCGTGACCTGTGAATCGTGATACGAATCGAATCGTCAGGTACTAGGCAATTCACACCCCTAATAATAATAATAATAATAATAATAATAATAATAATAATAACAACAATAGTAATAATAATAATATTTACAATTATCATTATTATTATATGCATTTTTAATGTGATTAATAATAATATTTAAAAAAAATATTTGCAATTATTATTATTATTATTAACATCATTATTATTATATACATTCTTTAATTTAATAATAATAATAATAATAATAATAATATAACAATAACAAATATATGTTTTAAATATTTATTATTATTAGTAGTAGTAGTAGTAGTAGTAGTAGTAGTAGTAGTAGTATTTGATATGTTTTATTTACCGGTAATTTTTTTTTTTTTAGTTTTTTTTTTTTTTATTACTAGCAAATAAAACATATCAAATACTACTACTACTACTACTACTACTACTAATAATAATAATAATAATAATAATAATAATAATAATAATAATAATAATAATAATGGAATTTATTCTTATTCTTCTTCTTCTTATTATTATTATTATTATTAAATTTTATTTATTTATTTATCGGTAATTTTTTTTAAAGGCTTTTCATGGCATTATAAAGATAACCACAGCTGACACAAGATGGTCAACCAAAGTTTCTATGACTTTAATGAAATGTTACTAAAACTACAATACACTTAAAATCCGGCATCACACATGTAAACGAGGTTAATAAAAAGACACAACCTGCAGTGAAGATCGGCACCTCCGAGGTCCTCAGCAGAAACTTGCTCTCCAGTTGCAGCTTTGACCTGACAACACACAAAAAAAAACAAAAAAAAAAAAGATTACCTACCGAGTATTGGCAACAAATCACAGCCTGTCATCGCAACAAGCCATCATTAATGGCAAACTGATAATGGCAACCATTGCGTGTGACAATTTTGTCGTTGAAAAGAAAACTTCAAGTTACCAGTGGCGGTCCACCGAGGAAAATAGTTCCTTGCTTCCTGACGATGATGCTTTCATCTGCCATGGCAGGGACGTACGCTCCGCCAGCGGTGCAGGAGCCCATCACCACGGCAATCTCCGAGATAAAAGACAGCATTTTCAAAAGTGCTATTCATGAGGTTGAGCCGTGAAAAAAAAAAAAAGATAAATCTTGAAATGAAACATTTGCAATAACATCAGAAGAGCTGCAGTATTACCTGTGCTATTCCCTCTGATGACAGCCTGGCCTGGTTGTAGAAAATACGCCCAAAATGATCTCTGTCGGGAAAGACGTCGGCCTGTCTGGGAAGATTGGCGCCTCCTGAGTCCACTGAAGCCATCAAGAAGATCAAATTGTGAGCAAATGATGCAAACGTGGATATTTTTTTTAATATCACTGCAAAACCACTCAGGCCTGCCGCGCACCAAGCGCGGACGAATGTGACTGAACTGGACAATTACAAACAAATTAGAGTCAGGGTATCACACCCGCACACCTGGTGGTTGACCCTCCCTCATACGCCAACTCGCTATAACGGAACAATGGCGCCCCCTATTGTTCTTACCTGGAAACAACATTTTGCGGCTTGAACTATGTGCAATTGTAGGAGAAAGTGCATACTTGAAAGAATTATAGCAAAAGAGATGTTTTGTTTTTTTTGCCACAGACTCATTTGAAATTAGAAATATAGCTATGAAATATTATAAAACACAACTGTATTAGAAATCTATAGGTACAAATTATTTAAATAAAGCATTATATTAAGCATTTCAATTTCATCAGTCCACACAAATGTCACAGCTGAAGTTTGAGTTCAATAAAAAAAAATTAAAAAAATAATAAATAAAAAAAATGCACATTTGAGAGTAGCGTTTTAATGTAGGGAATCAAAAAGCACAACGGTGCAATAATCTTGCTTCCAATCCGCATGTTGATATGCCACAAGAGATGTTATCAAGAATACTTGAGTCTACTTTTTCCAATTTCACTCTCGGACGTGAAAATTGAAGGTTGCTTAGAGTCAGTTTTACAAAAGCAACAGCTAACGGAATTTGTTGGGCCCATGTGGGAGACGAGACGTTTTATTTGTGCTTTTGGCCAAGCCTTTAACGAGATTCCAAAACTTACCTAAGTAGATGCAGGGCAAATGGTTCTGCTGGGCGATTTCTTGTGCACGAAGATGCTTCTTGACTGTAACGGGGTAGTACGTTCCGCCTTTTACTGTCGCATCATTGGCAACGATGACACATTCGACCCTGGTAAAGAAAAATTATTAACATAGCTTATTTGATTATTAAGAAAAAAAAAGTTTATTTTTATACATTCAAAGCGGCAGAAAGTTTTTAATTTCACTAAATTGTTCAGGTGTACATGTACTTTACTTACACAGTTTTTGTATGGGGCCATGTTTACCTACAAAATGTATGGCTGTGTGCCAGATGCATAGTTATTGTAATATATTTGGTTGTTTTTCATGATTTGAGAAAGCTGAAGCATGTAGATGTTAAGCAGAAGAAGCCCCGGGATGGAGCCTTGGTGCACTCCACATGTGATTTCGGTCTGCTTAGATTTAGAGTTACATACTTCCACAAAATAATCACTGCAAGATGAAAACCAATCAAGAACTGATATCCACTTTTCGACTGTCGAATGCAGCACTGAGATCCCAATTAACTCTAAAACTGGTGCTCCCGTGACACGTGGTTAGATCATTAAAGCCTTTTCCCATGGCAATTTCAGTTGTGTGCTGTGGTCTTGAATCTGACTAAAATACAATTGCACTTGTTTAAATGCACTTGTTCACTGTTAAAAAAAAAAATAGGTTGCTGAAACACAGCCTTTTCAAAACTCTTACTGAAAAAAAAATTGATACTGGCCTGTAATTGTTTTTGAAAACAGAGGACTTACCCAGAAACCCGTCCAATCCCAGTGATCATCCCGCCTGCTGGCACTTCCTCTTTTCCATACATCTCGTACGCCGCAAACTGGGAAAATTCTAAAAAAGGAGTCCTGCAGAACACCCAAGTGACATCATCAGGCAAAGAGTTAATTTACAAATGTAAAGATTTCCTATTGAAATATTTGTGTATCACTGAGCCTTGATTTTAAAGTGTGTCCGGAAAGTAACAACGCAGGGATATCGAGCTGTACCCTGGATCCAGGAGTCTGTCGATACGTTCTCTGGGTAAGAGTTTGCCACGGGAAGTGTGAAGTTTTCTGGCTTTTTCTCCGCCACCTGCAATCACGACAACAGAATCATCCATTTTCTTGACCGCTTATTCCTCACAAGGTCGCGGGGGGTGCTGTCGCCTATCTCAGCTGGCACTGGGCAGTCGGCGGGGGGACACCCTGGACTGGTTGCCAGCCAATCACAGGTCACATAGAGACGAACAACCATCCACACTCACAAGCACACCTAGGGACAATTCGGAGCGCCCAATTAACCTGCCATGCATGTCTTTGGAATTTGGGAGGAGACCGGAGTGCCCGGAGAAGACCGACAACAGAATCAACCCTAAATAAATCTTGTGACCACGCCACTGCATCATGAAAATTACTAGCACGACATATATCATAATACAACAAACTTAGAATAGTCATTAGTCAGTCAAGGATTCTTTACGAAAATAAGTCTGTCCCCACATGTATGGGTGACATAAATAAGAAAAAATAAATAATTGCAAACTACACACTAATAAATATGTTAGACATCATAAGCATCCTGAGGCCATAGTACCACAAATGCTAATTGACATAACTAATTCCCACCCACCTAATTTAATCTTCTCTGTCCGGCTTTTCAATTCATCAACAAGGGCTTTCATCCGCTCATAATTCTCCTAGAAGACAAAAATGTGATTTATATGTTGAGTCGTATGGCTTCTTGTTCATACAGTATTAAAAAGTGGGCAAATATTGTAATACAAGCGCACCAAACTATATACTAGAGAAATAATTAACATTATGATTATTGTCAGTCAACCAAACGCAACCAGCATTATCAGGGTGAAATGTAAACAAGAAAGAATTATCATAGATACACATCATTGAAGTTTTATTTTTATTAAAATATCATAGATAATTGAAGGTTTGCTTTTACTTTGAATAACGATATTAAATCAGCAACTCTAAGTACCTTGTGCGCATTAGGCTTAATTATTTTTAGATGACTAATTGATTAAAAGATCAACATTTTGACCTTATTATGAGACGTGCATCTGCTCTTGAATATTAGCAAGGTTGCCTAGCCATTTGACGCTAGCATGTAGCTCACCTCATAGTCAGCCGAGTGTTTGTCAGGCTGAGAGCCGAGCCGGGCAACTTTGTCAGCGTAGTACGATCTCGCGCAAGCCAGCGGGAGGCTCCTGCAACGGAGCAGCAGCGGCTTGACGGTCTGAAGAAGCATGTTGACGCCAAGTTTTGACTGGATGGGGATTTTTTTTCTTCTTCTTGCTAGCTTAGCCTAGCCTACCAGAGCTCTTGCTTTCTGGTTGTTGTCAGTGTCAATTGAGTTCTATACCGCTCTCTGGTGGCAGAATGATGCAGTGCCTTTAGACGCCCCTTTTGAAATACAAAAGTAAAGTGAATTAAAATTATATAAATCGGTGTATACACAGTGATGACTTATGATATGAGTTAATTTGTACCGTGACCACTCTGGTAATTCAAAGCATTCATATCTATAATAATTTTTCTATTGCGTTTTTATATTTTGCCAGCAAATGGAGGCGCAGTAGTTTCAAACAGAGTCAAAGTAAATGCACTGAAACGTATCATTGCACTACATTGGTGCATAACCTGAAAACTAATTACAGAGGACCCTCGCATACTCAGCCAGGACCTATTCGTTGACACAACAACCCCCATTATATTTTAAAATATCATTAAGCATACTGATTTCCCCACCCCTCTTCCTTTTGGGGAGAAACAACGGCTATAATTAGTGGAAAATGCTTAATGGAGCTGCGATTGGCTGGCAACCAGTCCAGGGTGTACCCCGCCTACTGCCCAGTGCCAGCTGAGATAGGCTCCAGCACCCCGGCGACCCTTGTGAGGAATAAGCAGTCAAGAAAATTGATGGATCGATGGATGCTTAATGGAGGTTTATCACTTTTTTTTTTTTTTTTTTTACAAATTGATTGATCGATTGAGTGAGTGATTTATTATTATTATTATTATTATTATTATTATTATTATTATTATTATTATTTTGTCCAGTTATAACTCCATTTCGTTTTATTTTGTGTGTAATTCAGTTCAGTTGTTGGCCATTAGATGGCGGCACACTATTGTTTAACACAAAATTTGAAAAAAAAAAAAAAAAAAAAGAGTGAAAGAAGGAACTATTTTACGACCAACCACATTTTTGCAGAAGAAAAATAGATTATTGAACGTCTCAGTGCTCTCTCTTAAAAAAAAACCTGATTTGCTTTCTGTAAATACAGAGAAATTTGTACACTGTTAGACTGTTTGGACAGTATTTCTGCCTTATCCATTGTTTTTCTATCTCTCAAGATATGTTTTTAAATGTGGTTGCATTATTTTAAAGTGTATCTTATTATCAAATTATAAAGTGTATCAAACTATAAAGGTGGAAAGCATTATTCGGACATTATTTAGATTTTTTATTTTATTTTTTTTTTACATTCAGTCCAAAAGAAATAACAATGCAAGTGGCCAAAACTGACACCTAGTAATTCAGCCATCTATCCATTTTCTATAGCGGTTGTCATCATTATGGTCAGGGATAATAATGATGACGGATGATTTCAACAGAACGTGGCTCACTATTAATATCCACTTGTGGATTCAAACAAAAGGAGTCCTTTTGTAAGAAGATTCCAGGCAACGGCAACACTTAAAACACACGTGCTGTTTCTCATTTAGAAATGTGAACTAAAGAGGTTTTTAAATGGAAATCAGCGTCGGCGTAAAAGCTGCAAAAAGCATCCTTTCTGACCCGAGTGCGGTGTGGAGAGGCAGCGTCCATTTGTCAGAGTGGCGCTGAAGAGCATTCCAAACGAGAGCTTTTAGTTCACTTCATTCCTCCTCCAACGCTCGGCCGGCGCACCCGTGACCTCCACTCCAACGGGCTGCTCCTGTTTTCTTAGGAAGCGCAATGATCCTCCACTCTCGCCCGTCCGGCTCGTTCTGCTCTGCGGTGACCTTTGACCGCCTCCTTCGCCGAGCGAGGCGGTGGAGTGACAGAATGGATGTCGAGGCATGAAAAGCTGCCGGCCAGAGTAGAGTGCTTCATACAATAGGCTGTCGTGAACATGGAATTAATGCTTTGACAGCGTGAAACTCTCAGCTCGATGTATCCATCTTTTTTTTTTCTTTTTCTTTTTTTTGCATGAAGCACATGTCAGTCCATTCTACGCCACACCACTGAAACGCTACAAATCACTAAACAGAACTACAGCGGGACCACCAAACATAAATGAATTCCTAAATATTTATTGCATTAAGCATTGTGTGACTGTGTGAATGACGTGACAATGAAAAAGACAGAAATGTGCTATACAAGGAATGAATGAAAAGCAAAAATTGCCTCATGTTCCAACTGTGGCCGTCATTCTATCTTCATTAAGGTGGACATGTGAAAAATGTAGTTCTGGAATGGACGCGTACCATTACCAGATATTGGTATCAGGCTAACATGGTCCTTATTTTAAGATAGTCATGGAGGTTGCTGATTAGGGATGTAACGATAACGGCAATATTGTGATATTAAAACTGCCACAATATATCGCCGCCTTCATGTCAATAAACAAACAAACAAACAAACGATATTAAAAGCAGCACACCTGATTTAAAAAAAAAAAACGTGAGGTTGATTTCCATTTGGGCAGTTCTAGCACCCTCTGATGTTTTTTTCTAGTGCCATTTAATTTCCACAAGGCATGTTTTGGCCCTTCTATGTTTACAATCCACACTAATGGTCAGATGAAGGGGAACGTATGTGCTTGTGAAGTGTGTCAATATGTGGAGGAACTCAAAATGTGATTGCATTAGCAACTAAGTGCCTCAATATATATATATTATATTTATATATTTTGGATGTATAATATTTATATTTTTATATTTTTCATTGCTGTGTTGTACAAAAGCACAATATTGTTTTGTTTTGTTTTTAATATGAACTTCTTTTTTTTTTTTTTTTTTTTTACAATATTGTGACCTTTTTTTGTATCGCCAACCTCCCCACAATATCGTGATATCATATCGTATATGTTTGGATATCGTTACATCCCTACTGCTGATACCACAAATCGATACTTAAGGAAAACATATCTGACATTGAGTACATCTTCCTCAGTCGTGGTTGGTGCTATACTGCAGTAGTTTTACACATCAGCGAATCATCATCTGTGTTAGAAAGAAATCAAAATCATATCAAAAGTACTACAAGTATCGGTACATGGAAACAGTGAGAGTGAACCGTCTAAAAAGAAATGGGATCAAACATCTCTAACACAAATAGTTTTATGCTCGCCATGGTTAAATGTAAGCAAGCAAAATTAGTACACACACAGACACACATGCACAAAACGAGCCCGTCTCCTCCATCAACCTTTATAAAGCGATAATGACGCTCGTTTCCCAACTGGGAAAAAAAAAAGTCATTAATGGCTGACACGGCCTTAAATGAAGGATATCAAAGCGCTGCTGAGTGCGGGCCCCTCCTGCCCACTCACGGGCACAACCTCGTTAAGGGACCGGCATGGACATGAATTAATCATTGGCCCTCGGCCTTGCAACAGAGCACAAGCGTCACTTTTTTTCTTTTCTTTTTTGTCAGAAACAGTTTTTGTTGTTTTTAAACTTCAAAAATATAGTTTGTTGCTCGAATTCGCCCAAGCCCAATTAGAAACAAACATGCTGTTTCCAAGGTAATGGGATGCCACACTGCAAAAAATCAGACAGAGAGCTCAAACAGACACACGATAAGGACATTTAGCGGCGGTTTCTGATTTGTGCGATATGTACGGCCGCACAGCCCGCCATTCCCGTCTAAAAAATGCTACTGAAATGGTTTTCTACTGGCATCAAGACGTGAATTATTGGTGTTCATGAAGATTGTGCCCACTTGTGGACATATTGGTTACAGTCTTCAAGTATTTTCCTAATATGGAGTTTATATTGTGATATTTATTTATTTTTCAGGAAAAGGGAAATCTAACAGGAACAGGAAGCCAAACTGACACTTCATATGCCGTATTCATTTTACAATGGAATCACAAATCCATAAAAAGCAATAATCTCTTTTTGGACCCGTCTGTCATGACAAATTTGCTGTATTATTTATTTGGTTGTTATTAATAACAAAACTATGAGATTAATTTTTCAAAAATCACTTCCAGTTTAATATATTTTGTACAAAATTTATGTAGACATACGCCGCCATTATTTACGTCGAACGCATTCCGTGCGTAGTGACGTAAAATGGCGGTGGTTCTCTGCTGAGCAGTGTGAAACGCCTATCAAGAAAGCAAGATAAACCTCGTAGGCCAGTGCTCTCGTCATTCAACAGACGCATCCAAGAGTTTTGATCGTCCCTTTAGGAGCTTACCTTGCTTTCTTGAATGACGTTTGACATTGCTTGGCAGAGAACCACCGCCATCCTACGTCACTACGCACGGAATGCGTTGCCGTTGCGACGAAAATAACAATGGCGGTATACGTCTAAATACAGTTTCCACAAATTGTATTAAACTGGAAATGATTTTTGAAAAATTAATCTCATAGTTATGCTAGTAACAATCAAATAAATAATATAGAGCAAACTTGTCATGACAGCCGTGGTTTCTTTTAACACAGCGCCACCTGCTGCATGTTTCATTTCCAACAATTTTGACCATCATGGCAAATATTCCACCGTCTGTTTGTTTAATCCTCTTTCTATTCCTGCCTGCAAAGTGAGCAATTTGCGGCGTGAACGAGCTCCTAATATAACACAGGAAAGTGGGGTGGCTCGTTGCAACATGACGAGCGCGAACCTTTCGGGCTACTCTGAAGGGCCTGCTGCTGGAGAGTGCCAACAGGAGGATCATTCACCGTAATGGTGGCATCATCATCATCCTCCTCCTCCTCCTCCACAGCCCTCACTTGGATCATCCACTCCAAGCAACGTGGAGAGTATTTCAACACCAAAAGCTTTTTTTGTGGCAATATGCACAAACGCATATAGGACAAATGCAGGCCTACCGAGAGTGCAGGCTTTTTGTCAGACAAAATTTTGCAGTCATAAATTTAATAATGCATATATTTGTGGAGACTGGGGTCAAGTGGTATTTTACAATTTACGTCACGTTAAAGATTAGATAGCTCTTACTTTGAAAAGAAAAATGCACTAAGCTGTCACCAAAGTCTTGCAAATGCAATTATGCCATCTAGTGACAGGAAAATTACTTCAACACAATTCAATATCACACTTGTTATAGTACAGTACATCTTTTTAAGTTTAACTCAATTTTATGAATTATTATGAAATAATTGTATCAATGACTAAAAGATGCAGCTATTAGTTTAACATTTTCCACTCTTGTATGAAAAAAAATATTGGACATTTTATTGTACATTTAGCACAGATCTAAAATTTGTGATGAACTGTGAGTTAACTATTGAAGTCATGCGAATAATTACGATTAAAAAATTAAATCGCCTGACACCACTAACATAAATATAAATATACATGCATGTATCGATTATATTATTTATTGAGTAGGGGACAAATGTATTATGTTTTATTATGATCTTCATTAATAATTTGATTTGTTATTATTATATTTAACAATTACTTATTTTCATAACTAAAACTGGTTAAATTCACCAATTGCCCCTCTCTAATAGGCGGGGCAATATATTATTTTTCTATTTATTTTTTTACATCATTTTTTTCAATAATTAAATCCCAATGATTAAAAAAAACAACAACTTTGGTATATTTAAGTATTTCCACTGTATTACATTGAAATATTTTACTCATACAAGTTATGCGATATGGAACAATGAACACATCTTACACGAAAAAAATCCACACAATAATTTAATAAAATCAACTACAAACTAGACTTTTTAAAAAAACAACAACAACAAAGGCCGTTTGTAGAGAAGAAACACAGCTGTTAGCGGCAGGAAGTTTCTTTTGAAACGTAAATAATTACATGTTTACACTTGTTGTACAATAGCATCATCATAACTTCTTCCAAGCTGAATGTTCCAGGCATGATCTTTCGCAATGTGTTCAAAATTTCTTGGTGATGAGAAAAAATTGCTTCTTGCGAGTATAAAAACATTTTGCGAGTGTCAGTGCAAGCTCAGTGAGATACGAGCTTTCCGACACCCAATGGACAATTTAGAGTCTTCGATTAACCTAACGTGCATTTTTGTGTAAGTGAGAGGAAGCATATTAGTGTCCATATGAATCCACAGGTAGTTTTGATGGCTAAATCCAGTGTTAAGTGTTACTGCTGTGCGTGGGAGGCATCCATAACACACGCGGGAATAAGCAAATATTGTATGGAAACAATAAACAAGCTTGTGTCGGTGCTACGCAGCTACACAAACAAAAGGTGTTTTTTGTAAACAACATTATGCTCAGTTTGCATGGACATAACGTTCACTCATTTAAAAAACAAAAAACAAAACTAATCTCTGTGCTTTGTTCAACTTCTGAACAGCTTTCAAAAGTCCAAGAACAAATGAAAAACCTTATTATACACATTACATATGGTACACAGGGTTGACCTCATTGACCCCGCCCCTCCCTAGTATATGACCTCATAGACAGTGGCCTTCTTGTCTCCGGAGCCGGTCACAATGTACTTGTCATCTACGGAGATGTCGCAACTCAGCACTGAAGACGATTCCTTGGACTGTCAGAGGGGAAGGAAAGCAACTATGTGAAAGTCCCAAATATGTCTCCAAAATACTATTTCATAATTCTGTGTAGTATGTTTACTGTTTTCTCAAAAAAAAACATCCAACCCCTTAAGTGTCAATTTTATCCACCATTTTTAAATGTAGTCTCAGTTTTAGTCCAGTTTCAATCACGCTTGTTAGTTTTTATCACAGTTAGTCAACCTCATCATGTTTTTATTTAGTCCATTTTTAGTCGACCATAAAACGAGCATTTTAGTATTCCAAGAAGATATCATTTTATTCGTCTAGTTTTAATCAACAAAAACTGTCAACATTTCAGTCTGGTTTTAGTCAGGACAATCATTTTATCCCTGTATATATATTTTTTGGTCAACAGATTATGTTGAACATTTTGGATCTAAAAATATTTCACATCAAAATTTCTCTCATCTTTTTGATGAAAAACAATTTGACACACAATTACAGTATATCAACAAGTGGCTATTATGGCTCCATGCTACGGGCTAGTAAGTTAGCCAGCATTAGTTAGCAGTCAGATTAACATTATTGTATCATATGTGGGAATGCTCAAGCATTCCCACATATGATACAATAATGTCTGATTCCACATTACTTACAGTATTTGCACAATTTAACATTTAAAATAAACTTTTCCCTATTCATTTTCAATGGGACTGACATTGAACTTTGTCTAAGTGTCACTTTCCACGCCCACTTTCATACATATAACTTATCATCATTACCAGGTGTCTGATACGGCTCGGTGGCACAGTTGGTAAAGCGCATTGTTCAGTAACCAGTTCATAATTTCACAATATATCTCTCAATTTATTTCAGAAGTATTTCACATGCATTCAAATCTTAGCATTCAGCTATTAGCATTCAGCTTTGAGCATTCCCACACAATTTCTCCAGAAAATTGCACTTAGTTTAGTTTATTATATTTCTTAACCTTTCACTGTGAATCCACCTCCTGTCTGTTCCATATGTTAGTTGCAGATTTGAAAGGGGTGTGTGTCACTTTGCGTCACATGACAGTGTCACAGTGACAGATTAGCAGAGACAAGATTTTACAAAATCATAATAGTTTTCGTCTCCTTTTTGTTCATGAACTGAAATGTCCATAGATTTTAGTCCAGTTTTTATGACGTGAAGTACATTTTTGTCTCGTTTTTCATTAGTCGACGAAAATGCATACTGATTTAGTTCTGGTTATTGCTATTAATGAGGGTTTTAGTCCGGTGGAAAAAGTGTGTTGACGAAATTATTTTTGTTTGGTTTTCGTTGACAAAATTAACACTACAAACCAACAACAATTCAAGCGGAAATCAAGTAAAAAGTGTCAGCATGTGAGTTCCTGGAGTCACCTGGAATATGCTGGCTCCGTACGGGGTTCTCCAGGCGTTCAGCAAATTGTCTTTTCCTGTGCTGACGAACCATTTTCCTGCAAGTAGATGAGCGGATGACAAACACATCCGACAACACGGCCGCTCCAAGGATTTGATCTACGTGTTTTATACGTCAAGACGACATTGACTCACCGCAGTGGGCAAATCGGAGCGAGAGCACGCAGCTTTCGTGAAGGTGGAGCTGATACTTGTCAGGTTTGGAGACGTGCAGGACCTCCACGTTGCTGTTCTCCATCCCCACTGCCAGCCACTCGCCGGTTGGACAGTATCCCAAGGAGAAGATCTTTTTCCATCACGTAAACATTTTTCAAATGCAACAGGCAAAAAAAAAAAGTTTTTTAAGCAATACAATGTTGAAATTTCTGAACGAGTTAACGTCTAACTAGAAGACAGTCACAAGAAGGAGTCATGCCATCCATCAGGTGACAAAACTGCTGTTGGCCTTTCCCAGACCAGTTTTTCAGATCTCAAGTTTCAGACACAACGTTAGGATGGAAAGATACGGGATATTATTATTATCATCATTTTATCATTTCAGTAATATGTTTGTCTGCCTCTTCCACTAGCACCTCCAATTCCATCACTTCAAACTTCATGTTGCTATTAAAAATTGTCCATGGTGAAAATTGTTATCAAAACGCAAAACCGTCTTTGAACTCATTCAATCCCCAAAATGTGTAAAACCATTTTTTAATACTTTGTCCTTCTGTTCCAAAAATGTGTTCACATGTTTTTTATTTTATTTTATTTTATTTTTTTAATGCAAGACTATGCAGAAGGCTTTGATGCAGCTTCTGACATGAAGAGGTGGCTTAATGCAATGTTACTACAAAAAAATGGACGGCAGGTGACAGTAGAGTATAAGAGATCATCAAGGGGCATGTTGCAACAAGCTCTTTTTGTCATTGTTTTCACCCGGAATGTGAATATTGATGAAACTTAGCTACATTCTGATGCTAATTGCTGCAAAACGGAAACAGATATAAATGTACTTTTTTTCCCTGGTAAAAGTAGTGATGTGTTTATAGCAATAGAACACAATATTCTGTGGGCCATTCTGTGGGTCAAAATACAGTAAAACAACCGGGAGCGAAAGTGGGTGAAAATGGCTGTGAATGAATGAGTTAAATATGGCGGGCTCCACCACTTTTACACGCATTGGAGTGAACAAGCAATTTAGCGCCCGCCCTTTGGGATCTCATTGTCGTTCATGTGATTAGCCGCTCCTGTGCGAGTCATACTGTAAGTTTACCTGCGAGGTGAAGTCATGCTGCTGCAGCTGGCGGCCTTCTCGGAGATCCCAGGAGCGGACGGTGTTATCCAGACCTCCCGTCCAGAGCTTGGTGCCGTCATTGGAGATGTCTATGCAGCTCGCTCCGTCAGTGTGGCCTTGGAATTGTCTGCAAGTGTATACGCAGCCTCATTTAACCAAATTAATGGAAAAGAGCGTTCTGCTTAGAAAATGGGAGGGGGATACTGGTGTGACATCAAAATCCCACGCTTGGGGATAATGTTTTCTTAAAAACAACAACGTGAGTTAACAGTTCCAGATGTTTATTTTTTTAAATTACTGTCTCACAGCATGTTTGTGATTTTGATTTCACAGGCCGTCCCAAAAAACATGTACCCAGTCTTGACTGGGTCTTTTTTTTTTATTTGTCTATTCATTTATGCATTTATTTATTTATGTATTTATTTATAGGGGGTTAGGAACATATGCATCTGTTCTTTATCACCATTTTTTAAACAGAAAATAAACAAAATAATTGCCAGACATTTTTTTTTAACTTTTTTTTTTGTCTAAATCATCTCCTCATGATGTAAATGTTTCATTTTTGTGTTTCCTGAAAAATCTGAAAAAAAAATTACTTAGGCGATTATTTTAAAAATGCTTCAATATAATAAATAAAATACTGCTAATTTATTGGAATATTGTTAGTTGTAATTACAAGTCCTACTCAGGCCAGCTCAGTGACCTAGTGGTAGTGTCCACCCTGAGACTGGAAGGTCGTGGGTTCAATTCTTGGCCGGGTCATACCAAAGACTACAAAAATGGGGTCCATTGCCTCCCTGCTTGACACTCAGCATTACAGGTTGGAATTGGGGTGTTAGACACCTGACAGCAAGCCCCTGCTGCTGCTGCTGCTGCTCACCGCTCCCTCACCGGATGGATCAAATGCAGAGAACGAATTTCACCCCACTTATGTAGGTGTGAAAATTAGTGGTACTTTAACCTTTTACTGTATATCTAAGAAGATCCACCTTTAATAGCCTACCTAACCAGAGTCTGGTTGTGAAGGTCCCATACGGCGATGTTTCCGTCGGAACAGCAGGAAAAGCAGACTTTGGAGTCGGGGCTGATGGCCAAGGCGTAGCACGCAGGAGCCGATGACGTTAATTCCGCTTTGATCCGTGGAGTCGGTGCCGCCAAGTCCCATATTGACAAAGTACTCGCCTCGCCACCCACAATGAGCGTCCGTCCGTCGGGCAGCAGTCGACAGGAGCGGATGTAGTTGTCTCTGTTCTGATGGCACAGACGTTTAATTCTAATCGTGCAAATAATATCGGTCATGAATCAGTTCGTCATTGAAGTGGACTCACAAGGCAGTCCAGCTGTGACACAGAGGTCTTGTTGCCGGGGTGACTGATGTCCCACACCTTGACGCATCCCTTGCCGCCGGTGTAAACATGACGGGTCGGGTTGCTGATGGTGACAGCGCACACCACCTCCCCGTGGTTAAGTGTGTTGATCTGTCGTGCGTGACGCGGGATGGCCGGGCCGATCAGAGCGTCCGGAGGGAAAGGTACTGGCTGCATTTGCCCGTCAGCGCTCACGTGAAAGGAGTAGGCTCTGGAGCAAAATAATATACATCAAGCATATACAGTTTGCAAATATTTTTATCATATCTTGTTCACAGGACAACACTCAACAAATGGAACTTTTCTTCCTCAAAATTATACACAGCCATTAGTGTATGGTAAATTAACCGTTGGCATCAAAAGTGAGAACAGCTCTAAATGCAAATATTCAAATTGTGTCCATTCATTTTCCTTTCCTAATGTCAGCATAGATAGCCTAGCAGAGATAACATAGCATAGATAATCTATCTTAGATTGCTTAGATAAATAGCTAGCTAGTTTAGTTAGCTAGATAGACAGATAATTTAGCTTAGCTAGCTAGATAGACAGATAATTTAGCTTAGCTAGCTAGATAGACAGATAATTTAGCTTAGCTAGCTAGATAGACAGATAATTTAGCTTTGCTAGCTAGAAAGCTAGCTGCTCGATAGATAGATAGATAGATAGATAGATAGATAGATATATAGATAGATAGATAGATAGATAGAAAGATTGATTGATTGATTGATTGATTGATTGATTTAAAAAAGGTGACCTACGGTTTTCCACCAGGAATGCCTGATAAGTTAGCAGGAAGGCCAGGGACACGTATGTGATGGTGAGGATCAAATCCCACCTACAAAAGATAAAGTTTGAATTAAAACAGAACAGAGGTCTTTAGACACACATCAATCAAGTATGTAGTCGTTTTCTATGGACACACATTGTAGGGCAAATATAGACAAACAAGCAGTTACACACACATTCACACTTACGGAGAAGTTACAGGCTTTACAACAGCAAGAAAAAAATAGTCAAAATCCGCTCCAGTTCTTGTATGACATACACGTATTTTGCGTACCACTTGTGTGCGTCCGTAAGCGGCCACGGCGGCTGCAGCCACAGAGCTCATACTATGCAGGCCGGTGTAGGGGGCGCCCGCTCCGCTCAGCTCGCCGTTCATGCCGAGGTGAGGGACCATTCCAAACGGGCCGGGGTACGAGCACGGCACCGCCAGCGGTGTGCGGAGGCCGGGTGCTGCAACAAGAACACAATCCAAATTTCTTCAATCAGCTTGATGGGAAGAGAAATGTACGGAGAAGCAATTTATATATGAGATAAGTTAATTAACAACTACATTTTTCTATTTCTTCTTTGACTATTACTACTACTTTTCTGTACGTGTATGTTTAATTTATTTATATATAGCGTTTAGCTAAATTCAGTGCTTAAGTACAGTGCACGTGTTTATGTACATGTAATTGTTTCAGGAAACATGACAGTGATTTGAGTTGAAGTGATTTGTTGACAAATTTGTTTACATTATTGTTGTAATCTGACTTGTGACTTAATGACTTTTGTATCACACTTGTTTGGTCGGATTTTGTGAAGTTGTCAAAGTTAATGCTTCGTCAAAGTGTTTAGTAAGATTATAACTCTAATTAAAATAAATAAATAAATAAATAAATAAATAAATAACTAAATAATAAAAATATATTAATTCATGCCTTTATTTTTTAAAATAAATCTAAAATTGTTTATTAATTTGTAACAAATTTATTGCATGTGTTTGTTAAAAAAATACATGGTACTAGCACATTGGAAACAAAGAATTGCATATTAAATCAGAATCACGATAATGAGCAAAAATAATTCCACATACATTATTCTTCAAAATCATTCATGCCT
Source organism: Festucalex cinctus (assembly GCF_051991245.1). Taxonomy (NCBI): domain Eukaryota; kingdom Metazoa; phylum Chordata; class Actinopteri; order Syngnathiformes; family Syngnathidae; genus Festucalex; species Festucalex cinctus. The sequence goes on along the minus strand of NC_135415.1, from coordinate 15,450,653 downwards.
AGTTAAGATGTTAAAAAATCGTCATGTGTGTAACAATCACACAAGACTTACCGAGTGTCTCGACTCCTGTTGGCTTACTCTGAGCTGCCCTCAGGCTGGTGGTGGTGCTGCTGGGAGTGGGCGCGTCGCAGCGGGATGTGGGTGTGCTGGACTTGGAAACGGGTGTTGTGGATTTTTCATTCTTCTCCAGAAAAAAAAAAGACAAGTGTTAAAAACAGTTATTTCTGTGAAATAGATAAAACTAATAATAGTACAAGAATGACATCTCCAAGTTTTCATCTGTGATGCTTACCTCGCAAACTTTTTTTTTTGTTGTTGCTAAAAATAGAAACTACCTAGAGCAATGAGACAAAGAAAATCAGACGCCTCACCAAATTAATCTCTTTGGATTTGGATGAAGGGGTGCTGCTGGAGGAGGCGACAGAAGAGGGACTCAGGGGCGCATCCTTCTTCAGCAGCCGACTCTTGTCCAATCCGTTCTCCCGAGGAGAGTGGGCGGGACTTCCTCTGGGAGAGGTTGGATCCTAAGTTGGTTGTTTGAGCACGCAGGAAGAGGAGAGAAGAAAGATGTTTCATTTTGTTGATCGAGAAGCTGCTTTGATTGTCAAACCGCAGCATACCTCATTGGACACGTCCACCACCAAGTTGTCGTCACTCTTCTCACCGTCACTCTCCTAGAACATTTTCCAAAAATAAATGTATAAATTATTGTGCTTTCTATGTTGGATTAAAATGATGTAATGTCAAATTTGATAGAATTTAACAGTAAATAAAAATGTTAACTGTGGAACAAAAACGTACATAGCGTGTAGAGCTCAACTCTTTATCGTCTGTCTTCTGCTTTTTGCTGTCGGCGGAGTAATCGCCGGAAGCTCGGTGCTTCTCTCCAGTCCGAAAACTGGCGGACGGAGACACAGATGAGCTCTGGAAGAAATAACAACTTCACACTGAACACACGTTGAAAGTGAACGCGGAAAGACAGACGCGTTCAACGTTAGCTTGATGTGGAATTCCAGCCCAGGTAGTTGTGGAGCTGGTCTAGAAGATGCATTTGTTAGCATGTCTCCCCTTTTATAAACAGTTAGTGCTGCAGAGTGTATAAACGTTAATTGGACACTTTTCCTCTCTCTCATCTCCAACGATCACTCGGGCCGTCTCAATTGGCGCCTCGTCGGGAATCTTTTCTTGCCCGCAGCCGACCAACAGAGAAAAGAAAAATAAAGCAGGACCTTTAACTTGACCTTTCCACTAACTCACGCCTGTAACCTTTCCGCTGCCCTTTGCCGTGATGCAGGTGTTGATGACAAGGATCTTGGGAAGGGAGGAGCAAGGTTTTGGCGCAATATGTGCGGATAGCACTGTTACATTTTAGTGCTCTACAAATTAATCACGACAACTTAAATCATCTAAATTACAACTGTTACAAACTGTTGTTTAGAACAAACAAAAGGACTATTTGAGAGAACATGCAGAGAAATGTCAATATGGACAGAGGCAGAATGGGCCTAATAGCAGACCATAATGCGGCATTCCAGGAAGCTGGGAAGTCAGACTTTTCAGACTTCCGCCATCTTTGTTGTTTACATTTTCTTTGAACGCTTTGAGGTCAGAACCGAGGGAATCCAAGTGTGATATATCCGACTTCCCACCTTCTTGAACTGCAGCATAAGAACAAAAATGGACGCACACAATTTTGAAGAGTAAACACTGGAGCAACAAATGGCAGAAAATATGCATTTCTATCTAACTTGAGCTCAGCTTCAATACTGAAAAAAGGTTTACAACATCTGAGTAACATAATTCAGTAGGTGCTGCTATTTTGGTTAGCAATTCACTCTTTAACGTCCCTGCCTAAACAATAATGCTTATAAACTGACTACTGATTGCTGCTTGTAATTGTTTTAAGTAGAGATGGGCTACTTCCAATAGCAGGTATGGGTATTGGGTCGATACCTTATTTCAAGCTACCGGTACTCACGACGGCAGCCAACACCAGAATCGGCCATCCTCTTGTGACCGTTTTACGATCAGTAACCAGTAGAGATAGATTGATATGTTTTTTTCCAGGGCCGATACCGATGCCCATTATTAGTAGTCAAGGACGCTGATAACCGATATTTGGATCTGATAATCATTTTCACTAAAAAGGAAAAATATTGGCATCAAAATTTGGAAAAAGTACAAACTCCAACTCTCAAATTTTTGGGGGGGAATTTTAAAGCATATGTTTACTGAGCAACCTTGAGGGTTAGTAAAATATTGGAGTTTTTTTTTTTTTTAAATCTTAGTCAATATTTTTAAAATCTAACAAGTTCCGGGATCTCCCAGGGGCAGTAGCATGTTTTCAAACATTCAATAAAAACAATTGTTTCTACGCTAAATAAAGTATTGCAAAATTTCAAAATATCTGAAGTATTAAATTTTCACTTATCTTAGCTTTTAATTTCAAACAAAAACAGAAGGTTCAGAGGGTTCCCAGGGTCAGCAGCATCTCGGAAAATGTATTTTTATTTTTTTAAATTTAAATTAGATCCCTGAAGTGAACACTTCAAATTAGATAGAAAATTGCAATTAATTTCATGCATTTCTCAGGAAAAATGCTAGATTGGTAGACAATACATATGTGTTTCTTTAAAATTATCTGTCATTGTTTTTCATATGGAAATTTTACGTATCAAAAGTAATATCAGTGTGATAGGAAGTGGTATTGAACATCACTAGTTTTACGTCATGATACAAGTTAAAGCCTTTTTATCTACCTGAGGGTACAATATTTCAATATTTCAAGTGTCTGGGCTGTTAATTGAAACACGGCGACTATTAGAGTAGAGGCCATTAATTGTTTCTTTCTCAATCTTGAACAAATTATTGTATTTCGTTCTCAGTCAGTGTTTCCATCATCCTCAATTAATTTCACACGTCTCTGCAAAAAGTTCTCAAACACATCCCGGCAACAATACTGTATGGTCAACATGTGGTGTAAATGCACCCGTTCACACCCACGTCAGTGTTATCATTGTACGAGGTGCGAAAACCAAGGACATTAAGCCACAGAGGCTCATGCATTTCACACACACACTGTACCCAGTGGACTGTTGCCAAGGCAACTGGAGACCGCTGACAAGGGGCTTATTGGTTTCATGAAGTGACTGTTGGCCGCCATGTCAAAGAGCATCTCTAAGTGTGTGCGCGTGCGTGCATGCGTGCATGTGTTCGCTCTCCCACAGGGCACTAATGAAAGGCATTCATCATTTTGGTCTTCCTATTTTTGCTACCGATTCCAGAAGACCTCACACACACACACACACACACACGCATTCTCACGCTGCTAATCGTTTCCATCGCACTGCCTACAGCTGTGAGTGTGTATGTGTGGAGGAGGATAGACTACATGGGGGGGCAGGAGATAACGTATTAAGCATTTCTCCAGTCTCTACCAACTCCCAAACACCAGTGAACGCGTGTGTATGATGTGTATGCGTGTGCGTGTTGAGCTCAGGCGGCTGGAATAAAGAAATGCTAATCTGCTCATTGAGTATTCAACAAACCAAACGTTTGCCTTGGGAAAAAGGCTGAGCTTAAGGGACTAATTACTACAAGCTGTAACGTTAGTCTTTGCCGCTTTTTCACTTCACTAACCATGCTGCTCTTTTTTTGTCTCCATTTGCACATCTCTGAATCAGTGTTTAAAAATCAATAAATATATCAAACACCAAAATTGATCAGAGTATAATAATAATGAGCACTGATACATTTTAAAGGAGACATTTTTTTTTAATTGACTTTTAATTGCTTACGCACAAATAGTTGGAGCTCTGGAGGGCTAGACTCATCTATCGAGGGTGAAATTACACATAAATATTTTGTCGTAACGTTTTATTGGATGCACAGATTAGCGTTATGTAGCAACGGTAGGTTGCATGCGTGACTGCTCAGTGAAGCTGTCGACACGGTTGTGTTGTACGTTTACGTTTACAAATCCGCACACTAACTTCCAAGGGTGTGAAGTGCAGCGTATAAAGTGCTGCCTCCATGAGTGAAAATACTTTTATTGTATCAGTGATATGATTCTCAAGTGGTTGGCTGCTAAGGGGCCCATCACAGAAAGCACAAAATTAATAACTAGAGCTGCATACTAATAACTAGAGCTGCATCCCATGTAAAACTATCTATCTATCTATCTATCTATCTATCTATCTATCTATCTATCTATCCATGGCTTGAGTGACTTAGTGGAAAGCAATGTATGAACGTCAGATTGTAAACATACAAAATAAAATGTTCAGATGGTGAGAGATGGACTTACCTTCACAGAATCTCTCTCTGATGAGGTCGACGGCAAGAAAAAGAGAAACAAAACATTCATAGTGAGCACCATGCAAAGTAATCACGTCGACCTAATGTGAAGTGCAAAGATAAATACAGTTAATTGGCTTAATTTGTGAGATGCTGTTTAAAGAAGATTATCTGATGCAACGTAAGGTAACGCTACGATGTAATTAAACGTGTGCCTTTGAATGAACAGCGGCTCATTAACATTCAACAGGTATCATAGCGAAACAGTTTAAGGCAGTTCCATCTACTTTGACAGATCCACTTCCAACTCGAACAATTTTTTATTGTATGACTTAACTAGTAATACATTCTGGGTCAAAAATACCTTCCAATCAACTAGCATGCAAAACAAAAATCAACGCTGGTACCTCTCGGGTGTTCTTCGGCGCTGTCCTGGTGTTTCCTCTCGTCTTTGAGGGGCAACTGATGGCCGAGGGCCGAGGAGAGCGCCAGCAGGCTGGCAGTGCCGGCGCCGGGGGGCAGCGGGGGGTGAAGGCCCGCCGGGTGCGGCGTGAGCGGGACAGGGATGGCGTGGCCGTGGGAGAGGTGCTGAGCTTGGAGCTGCTGCTGCTGATGCACACACACGCACAAGCGGATAGATAGCCGTTCGAGCATTTATAGTATATACAGCGCACTAGTAGAATGACTAGTTGCATTTGTGCAAAAAAAAACAAAAAAACATAAACACTCACTCCAATGATGGCGTTGAGTTCAGCCATGGTGACCTGCTTGGCCCTCTCCACTGCTTGCACCACCTGCTGCTGATGCTGAGACAACATTTGCAGTTAGTGGAAGACATCAGGACATATCACAACCGTCCAGATGCTAAACAGCCACTGGAAAAATTACAACAAGTCCTCCGACAATAACGACCATTTTGGTCGTTTTACCATGCACCGAAATACGACCATGTGTTGCGTATCGTAGTTTAGCGACCTCTATCAGCCATGTTAAATAGCGGAAATATACTTGAACCTGGATCTTCCGTGCAAAAGGCTAATGTCTAACTTACTGAGCTAACCGCCCAGTAAAAACAAGCTTCGTTTTCATTTTTAATCTTGATATTTATGTCAATTCGATGTCACGTACTAATGGTTGGGGTTAGGATGAGGTTTTCAGTGAGGTTGTACAGTACACGTTACGTCTTTACATGGGACACTAATGGTTGAGATTTGGAAAAGGCACTGTGGGATTGTACATAATGTAGTCATAACTAACAAAACATGTAGTCAACACTAAAGCAATCACTGGACGAATACCTCAGTCGGATAAACACTTTGGGCCAGACGGACTTGGTATGAAACTCTCTTTAGTATTTTTGCGCTATTTAACATGGCCGCGAGAGCTTGCTAAACTAAAATATGCAACACTTGGTCGTAATTTGGCACCTTTTGAAAGCGACCAATGTCGTCGTATTTATTGGAGGACTGTCTCAAAAATTGGGAGCTCTTTGAACAAAGCAAAGGACAGACAAAGGAGACTCTTTGACTATCTAGTAATGATCCCCTCCCGGGACTCTCAAAGACTAAATTACACTTTCCAATAATGCACAGAATAGCATCTTACAGAATCTCTTCTATCGGTGGATTAAAGGATGACATTGACAACAACAAAAGTATGTAGATTGTTAGATGCGCTATAGCGTAGGTGTGGGACATTGCAGCTTCATCTCGCCTGAGTATCATATAAGGCGGCCACATGGCCCAGTTGTGATATATTAGTTAACATCTTTAATCATTAATGTATGTCGATAATGACTTTTAGTTGCACTACTAACAAGAGACAAAATCTAATCTGATTGCCGAGTCAAATGAAAACTAGACTCTAGTTGCTGTAATTTGAATGACAACCCAGTCCTGAGTTGTAGGAAGAAAGTGACACTTTTTAAACCCACCAACAAGAAAGCTGGAAAAGCTCAGATCTATAGGTCTATAAACAATTTAGTGCCATCCACCTTTTTCATGTGAAGACATGTTTGGTAATCAGCATTTTTCCTGCCAAACAAAAATCGGCATCAGCATTTAAAAAATCCATATCAGTCGGGCCCTACTATTAAGGCTAGTAGAGATCAGGCTAGCTAAAGGTAGCGACATGAGGCTAACCATGCCTATTTTCCCAGTCAAGCTTGCCCCTATCATGTTTTTTTTCTTACATCATCACAACATTTTGTTTCTACCAGGTTGTTTCGCTGATGAAAATCATTCTGTCTGAAACAAAAAAAAAAAAGCACATTTGGGCCATTTTCGGCGGCCATGGCTTATGAATTTAAAATGGTCAGGACAGTGTCCAAAGGCGGCGTAGTGGCCAACGGGCCACCGTTAATGTCGAACCCTGATATAATTGTATTATTTCATCACCCTTTTAACAGAATTGCCTGAGTCATTTGTTGAAAAAATATTTTTCTCCTCATGATGCAAATGATTCATTTTGTATGTGTTTCCTGAAAAATGTGAATAAATGACATAGGCATCTATTTACTAGAAAGTTTGTCCCTTTCGTCATCGTTTATGATGCCATTTTCATGAACATGGGGGGAAAAAAACAGTTAGGGACCACAAAGAAACATTTGACAAACTCTTGCAAAGTCATCCAAAGTGTATTAGAATAGAATAGAGAAGCCCAGACCCAGAGAATCATCCAGGACCATCACAGGAAAGTAGGCCAGAGATGAAAGAGCCTATCAGGGGTAAAAATGAACAAGTTTGCAGAGCTGCAACGTTTATCCTAGTCTCATATGCCATACAATTTTCATCTGCAGAAAATAACATCTTTAGCCACTATTAAGGATAGTTCATTGCAGACCACAGATGGAAAATTGACTTGCTTGTTCAGCCAAAACACAATGCACCCATTTTCACTACATGAGACTTAATGGACAACAATTTGCTGCTTTGTTATTGAGAGGATCCGGAATGGGGACGCACCTTCAAAACCAATTGTAATTCTGGTCTTTTACGTGCTATTATACACTCATTGGAGAGTAGCGTTATTATAGTTTGGAATTTTCATTTTAGTTAGTTTTTATTTCGTTTTGGGTTTTGTTTTTTAAATTTAGTTAGTTTTAATTAGTTTTCAGGGTGGTTCTGTTAGTTTCTATTAGTTTTAGTTATTTAATGAATACTTAGTTTTAGTTTAGTTCTAGTATTAGTTTTAGTTTTAAAAAATGTGTATTACTTGTGTGCAATATTTAAAAAAAAAAAACACGATGAGAGCTGTCATCTGAAAGTGCTTTTCTACTGGCTGCTGTTGGCGGTTAATATCAAAAATAAATCTACCGTATTTAAAATCGCATTTAAAATCATCCTCAAAGGCTCATGCATTAAATTGATTAACAAAGACTAGAACGAAGGACATTTTTGCTATAATTATAGTTAGTTTTAGTTAGTTTTGTAAACATAAAATATAGTTTCAGTTAGTTTTCGTTTTTTTAAAAAGCATTTCCATTTTTATTTTATTTCATTAACAAAATTGTTTTTTGAATTTTTGTTTTATTTTTTTTGTTTACAACCTTGCCGGAGAGTTAATCGGATTAAACAAAATGCTTATTCTTGTCATTGTAGTTTAAAATGGAGTAAATTATAGTAAAAGGGTGAGTTAGATATATGAGTGGGTAAAATGTATGAAATACTTCTCAGTGTTAAAATCACTACAAACTACAAAAATAAACATATTGTTAAACTATGACTTGTTTGTGATAGTAGTGTGTCTGGATATGCATATAAATAGCATAATTCTAATAAATATTTTATTAAATTTCATTGATCAATTACTACTATTATTATTATTATTACTGATAGGTTCCAATAAGGTCAACTCAAATCAAACTGTCAAATCTCATCAAAATTGAAAAAAACAAACAAAGAGAGATACAAACAATCGTAGCTCATGTTGGAAATTCAAGTGGCGTTCCAAACACACGGTTTGGTCATATTTGTGAGTGCGTGTACAATTATATTATTTACAACATCACAACAGAAGCGAGGCAAGACGGAAGATGAGTGAATGCAATGTAAAATTCCAAAAAGAATGAAAGGCCAATCTCATAACATAAAAGATGCTCCTTAAACACCTTCCGACGGCGCATATAGGCCGACTGCGGCGTGTTAATATGATTGTGTTACATTTTCACATTCGCAAGCGCCAAAGTGTAGCCGCGAATCCAAACAAAACCGTCAAAGCCTCTTTCCTCTCGCTGCCTCCGTCCTCTGCGGGCCTCGCGGCTGTGCGAGCAAGCGGCGGCGGTACCGCTGTCTAATGCCATTATTTCTAATCCACCTTAAACCCTCCTAATCCAGGGCTAATCTGGAGGAGAGTTGTGGAGTGCGCGCTCGCTCCTTACTGCTCTTTCCCGCCCCTCCGCTAAAAACGCACGTAAACACGCAAGCACTTCCAACTCCTCCAGAGGAGGACTTTATCGGCTAAACGCACACGTACACAGAAGCATTCCATAGTAAATGTCTTACTATTAAAACACTGTACACATTTGCCGCACAAATCACACACTCTTCCCCGCATATGTTTGTGGGAGACATTTAATAGGTTCAAGTATATCTGCCTGTCCTGAGCAGGGGGGGGAATAAACCCCGGATAATCTGTTTGTGTGTGCGTCCATGCCTGTCTGCCGCGTCTCGCAAGCCACCACACGCAACACATCTCCCACCCTCCCCGCCTCACTCTGCCTCCTCCTTAACCAAGAGCGACAGCCATTTTTCTTTTTTCCTTACCTCTTGAGAAAGGAAGGGGACGACTTGGGCGCAGATTGCGTTCAGCCGCTTGACAATCTCCGCCTGGAAGACAGAGAAGTGGGCGCATAAACACAAACGACTGATAAGGCCGGGCCGCTACGCACGCGGCACAAATGTTGCCGTCGAGTCAATTCGGAGAAGTAAATAGCGACATAAAGTCTCATCAAAGTCTGTAGGGCAAGTTGATGTGCTATTCGAACGTGATTTACACCGTGCTGTTGAAAGCTTTTGTATTAGTGCGAGGTACTGATGGCAGAAAGGATTTTGAAAGAAGAAAAACGTGTGGTTCACACGGCGAGAAATCTTGTCAGTGAGTAACTTGAAAGGAGCAAAACTAATATTTTATCATCTTGGATTAATTAAATGCTGTTGAGGGACAAAGCATTCAAATAAACTACTCGACAATCTAATAAGAGTCAAGAACTAATACAAATATATCTTGAACAAAGATTGGTAATTATTTGTGTTGAATTGATCCCTTGGGATGCACATTTGATTCCATTTTATTGCTCAATTCATTATTATTTTTTGAACAAGATGAGCAAATCTCCCTTTAAACTGTTTATTTATTTATTTATTTATTTAGTTTTTAAATCAATTGTATTATTATTGACGTTCCCCCTCTGGCTCAATGGGTAGGCTACTACAGTGGAGCTTTGACTACTAAAAAGGAGGTGAGAGTTTGAATCCCTCTGAATGTTCTAAATTCCTCAGTATAATGGTGTCCAGAGTATTTATACATGTTTTAGTTAGTAGATTTCTGTGTGGACGTCGCCTAACTTCTGCATCATTGATATTATGTTATGAATGAATCAACAGTATCACGTCTGGTTGTGGCCAAGTACTGCACTCTATTTTGCCTCACTAGTTTTCAAAAGAGGATTAATACACCATCTAGAGAATTAATCCATTCATATTCCCAGTGTCTTGGCCAAAGTCATCTAGAATAAGCTCCAACTCAACCGCAAGCCCTTAAAGGGATACTTGACTTGATACTTGATTTTCAGCAGATTAAAAAGTTAATATTTTTCATTATTGTTCATGTACAATTAACATCTTTAAAACCACATTTTGCCACTTGCTGTTGACTGAAGATGACATCACAGGTGCTCAGAGTTCAGGTAACGACCAATCAGAGCTCACCTGTTTTCTGGGTTTGGTCATGTGACATTCGCAAAGTGAGCCATGATTGGTTGTTACCTGAGCCCTGAGCACATCTGATGTCATTTTCCGTCGACAGCAAGTGGCAAAATGTGGTTTTAAGGTTCGCTTCCCCGCCTGGGAGACCATGTATGTTTGTGTGCATGTTTGTGTGAGTGTGTGGGAAAAAAAAAGAAGTGTTTTTAAAGATATTAATCGCAGATGTAAAATAATGAAGCTATGAAATTAATTATACTAACTTCTTGCTGCTGAAAATGGCTAAATGAGTCAAGTATCACTACTATTCATCAAGTGATTGGATTTTTTATTTTTTTTTAATGTGGAGGTATTCCCAATGTTGTGCCTGGTGATGGTACAACACAGATAAGAAGTATCTGAGAAATACCTGACTTTTAAGTTGGCAAAACCCAACGATGAAAGTAAAAGTAGGCAAGAAGTTCAATGCAATCCAAACGCAAGAGAGCTCAAATCTAACCTTAAAGCACTCGATTCATGTCTGTGACCTTGACAGAGGTGAAGTTGCCGTCGAAGTTGGTATCAGCACTAACACAAGCCGCCAGAGGCCACGAGAGTGGACACACGCACACAAACACGCACACATTGATGTGAACGCACCTCCCCGAGCTACTCTGTATTCATCAGATGTTTTTACTGAACCCAAGGGTTGGCTTTTAAAGATTATAAAGCACACCCACCCCCGCCAGGTGTTTTTTTTTTTTTTTTTAAACAGGAAATTGCCTGATCCACCTTCCCAAAGGAAGTGCTAGAAGTGCAATTTAAACCCAGCGAGCATGCAAACAAGAAAAGAGGCAGAAGACAGCAACCCGCACGCAATAAAAACGCCCTGCGTCCACTGGAACGACTCCTGTACGGATGCCGACGTACTGCGACATATCAAAAAAACTATTTCCTTTGTGATGCTGCATACTGGGAGAGGCAATAACACTATTTTGTCGAACTTGGAGTAGATACATACGATAGCAAATTTCCTTATGATACACAAACTAAATCAGTTGGGGCTGCTCCACCAATATTTTAGACTAGTTTAGTAGTAGATGATGCAGGGTTGCCATGCCACTGTCCATGTTGTCAAAAACTGTGATTTCAAGGTAAAAGTATTACATTTACTAGGGCCCGACCTATTTGTCAGACAATATTAGTTCTTTGGGCATTTTTTGCCATTTTTTTTAAATATATTAACACATTCAAACATAATGCGAGAATAATGGAGAAAAAAATAATTGTCAAAACAAATTGGCACGTTTTTGCCAATTTTTCTCTCTTTTGTTCAGTTAAATACGAAGCGTATTTTTTATATATATAGAAAGAAAATGGATGGATGGATGGATATATATATACACACACACACACACACACACACACACACACACACACACAGGACTGTCTCAGAAAATTTTAATATTGTGATAAAGTCCTTTATTTTCTGTAATGCAATTAAATAAGCAAAAATGCCATACATCCTGGATTCATTACACATCAACTGAAATATTGCAAGCCTTTATTGTTTTAATATTGCTGATTATGGCATTTTTTTGCTACTTGGTCTGAGGAAATATTCTAAAATTTTGAGATAGGATATTTGAGTTTGCTGTAATTCATCATCAGCAATATTAAAATAATAAAAGGCTTGCAATATTTCAGTTGATTTGTAATGAATCCAGAATGTATGGCATTTTTGTTTTTTTAATTGCATTATAGAAAATAATGGGCTTTATCACAACATTCAAATTTTCTGAGACAGTCCTGTATATATATATAAATAGGAATTAGCATCGATCTTCTAAAATCCTCATCCGTTGGACCCTAATATTTACATAGAGTATATTTAAATCCTGCTGTAATTGAGTAGGATTGTGGGGATTTTTTTGTAGGTGAAAGAACTGTGGCCTCTAGGGAATAACAATATGGCTCACTGTCGACCAGTTATCGCAGTGGTTGTCGCTTGAAAGCATTAAAAAAAAAAAAAAAAACACAGCAAAGCTCCCACCCACCTTAACAGCTCCCATCCCATAAATGAAACCAGGCAGCCGCCCTGGAGTCAGATTGGGTCAGAGAGAAGATCAAATGTCCATCTCCCCTGCGGAGCTTTGTAAGCATCACATCAGCACTGCTTTTCACCACCAGCTAATACACCTAATGGAGCCCCCTGTATGAAGGCTGCATTCCCCATGGGACTGACTGACTGACTCTGTGTGTGTATAAACTAGCGTGATAGCCAGGCAGGGAAACGAAGCTGTGGAACAAAGGGCACCACACAGAATGTCAAACTTCTGGATAAAAGCGTTGATGTGACATGATCAATGCTCAACCTTGTTTAGTTTCGAAACGTCATTCTCTTTATATGCAAACTATGACACATGGTCTTCAGCAGAAGTAATGGTGGGATGTTTCGATTTGGATGACAGGAGGAATGCTAAAAGATGCAAACCTCAGAAGATGAAGGACATACAGTATGTTAAATTGCAAAAGAGGTGAGAGTAAGGTCATTGGTCAGAATCAAGTAGTAATGGCAAAATCATCACAACTAGATGACAACAGATTTGGTGGTTTAAGAGCAAATGTGTTGACCAATAATGACCATGGATAAAACTAGTTTATTTGGATGTTTTTGTAGTTCTCTTTCAGTTCTTCTTTTGGGCTGCTTTCACACTTTGGTACGTTTTAACTGGATTTGTTACACTGACCAAATAAATTGCCCAAGACCTCCGTTCTAGGTGGTCTTGGTACAGATTAAAACAAACCCTGATTGAGTTGTTGATATAAAAGCGATTTGAGTCAGGGATTTGTTCAAAGCGACAAAGGAATGTAAAACTCTAAATGACATAAATTGACGACACTGTTGATTTAATAAACTTGTCGTCTGTTTAGCATTTATACCAAGGGTCCACAACCTGCGACAGGTTCTTTAGTCCTTCTATTGTGGCTCCTAGTGAATCTCTAAAAAAAAAAAAAAAAAATGCTAGTAGATTTTTTTTTTTTACATATTTAAATTAATTAATAATTTAGATAAAAAATAAAAATAAAAAAAAGAATAATTATTGAAAAAATGTCGGAATCCAAATTTTTTAGTTGTCAGAAAAAGAGAGACAAAAGGTTGGTGAAAAAGTTTTTAAAATTGCTTAAAGGGTAACTGTAAAATGTCTAAAAAGGAAGAGGAAAAGGTGAAAATTACCATCAAATGTCAGCGAATTTAATTCTAAAAAAAAAAAACACAGAAAAGATAATGTTCAAATGTAACCATAAAATGTCCAAAATTAAAAGAAGGCAGAAAATGACCAAAAAATGTATTTTGAATTTGAAAAAAAAAAAAGAAAAAAAAAAAGAGTAAGAAAAATTACATTAACTACATTAACTAAATTAACTACAAAATATCCAAAACCAAAAGAACTCCTGAAAATTAACATAAAATGTCAACAAATTGCCACAAATCTCCAAAAATTGATAGCAAAAAAAATTCTGAAAAATATCTATAAATAAATAAATAGCCATAAAATGTCCAACAAAGGAGACAAAAAAATACCATAAAATGTCTGCAAATTTAATTGTAAAAAAAAATAAAACAGAAAAGATCATATTCAAAAGTAACCATAAAATGTCCAAAAATAAAAGAAGGCAGAAAATGACCAAAAATGTCTTTTGAATTGCAAAAAAAAGTAAGAAAATTGAAAAAAAAAAAAAAGAGGCAGAAAACAACATTCAAAAAGTAACTACAAAATGTCCAAAACCAAAAGAACTCCTGAAAATTACCATAAAATGTAAACAAATTGCCACAAATGTCCAAAAATTGATAGCAAAAAAAGGCAGAAAAATATCTATAAATAAATAAATAGCCATAAAATGTCAAACAAAGGAGGAGACAGAAAATTACCATGTCAATAAAATTGCCAAAAATGTCAGAGATTTGACATAAAGCAAAAGTCTACAAATGTATGAAAAAACAAAGTATGAAAAATTACAACAAAAAAGAATATGCTAAAAAGAGGACAAAAAGCAAATGAATGTGTATGTATTGGATGTTGCTGTCATATTTTTCGGTTAGGCTGCAACTCTAATTAGCTCCTGGGCCCTCAGTACATTTGACTAACACTAACCCAATGTTTCCTTCCTCGCAATGTTCAAATGTTTTGCTGCTCCAGACATTATATATTTGTCCTAAAATGGCTCTTTTGACAGGAAAGGTTGCTGAGCCCTTGTCTATAGGTCAGCACTTGCTCAAGACATCCTCTGAAAATGCACTCATGTTTGGGAGGATTTGGGGTTACATCTAATCGTTATTGGGAATTTTACATGAGAAAAATAAAACGATGCAGTGACCAATGACAGAAGCAAATTTGTTTTGTTTGTTTTAAGACAGTTTAGTTTTGTTGGCTTGTTTTACAGTGTGAAAAGAAAACCTGAAGCAGACGGGAAGTGGGTGAGATTTACAAATTTGATTCAGCCTAGAGAAGTACGTTTTTGCATTTGTGGTCGGTGCATGTGACTGCCTGCTAAGTTTAGGACACCTTTCTGCCCACTCCAGGCACCAAAAGTTATTCCAGGTAATTTCAAGTCGTTTTCATTTTCTATCCAAATCCATCTCCAAAAGTGACAGAGAATGCTAAAATAACGTTAAATCTTCCAAGTGAATCGAACGCGTCCCCTCCCCATCTGCCGCCGTAAATGAGTTGTCAGCCCTGGTTGAGAACGCTGCCATTCCTCACTATCAACGCCGTCTTATTACTTCCGCCTCTCGCCACCTTCTCCTCCTCCTCGTTTCGGCCCGTCCATCGCTCGCTTTATTTCTCTTTCAGTCACACTAATTTGCAATTGATTAGCTGTCCTCTTGTAGCTCAACCGCCAGATCCGAAGCCCTCGTTGTCTCCCCTCCCCTCCCTTACTCGCTCGCTCCTCGCCAGCCTGAGCTCAGTCCACAAGTCAATTTCTCTTTAACGAGTGTTGGTACATTTCGCTCCCCGGGCGACGCGGTCCTTCTGTGTAAATAAAACAGAGAGGCGAGGCAAAAATCAATGGGCCTATTACCCTCGGAAAATGCTAAACAAGCAATATCAGAGATTCACTTGGTGGGAGAGAGCGTCTGCCATAATGGGACTGGAGCTCGAGGGCCCGGCAACACCGTCGCCGCCGCCGCCAAAGCCATATTCAATATCGACATCTATTCAGTGGACAATCGCGAAAAGTTGCATTTTTTTTCAGTTACCTTTTTAATTTTACTCCCAAAATCTACTACTACTTTGTCGACATAGGCTCTTGGCCTTCGCTGGTGACCTAAATGTAATCAAAAGCTTTGAAAATTTACAACTTACACGTCATCACATTCTTATGTTTCCAACAGTCATTTTACTGTTAACTTTTGTATTGTCCAATCAGATTTCAGCTTCTGTTTGTTGCCATGTAAATGAAATCTATCAAGAGGTATCAAGAGGTGGATTGGGTAACTTAATAGGGAAGTTAAGTCAAAACATTTTTGTTATAATAGTATGTTTTATACACCTTGCCTAGTTTTGTGGGTTTGTTCATGTGACATCTGTAATCTGAACCGTCATTGGGCCTTACTTGAGCCCTGAGGCACCGGGATACCATTTTCAGCTGACAGCAAGTGGCAAAATGGCCGCCCCCTGAGATGGATCAAAATGGGTGGGAATTTTTGCTGCTTTGTTCATATTCCACAAATGCAGTATTACAGTTGTGCTTGAAAGGGGTACGTAAAACTTATGAGCACACTTTATGGCGAGAAGAAGGCTTAAAGCCCATAAAATTCAAAATACTGTGGCAATTGTTTTGATAGTTTCGGAGGTTGAAGTTGACATGAGTAGAGATGTGAATTTTGGTGACGCATTTTGTGTCCTGAAGAGACGTTTAGCATTTGTACTATACTGTATATACGTTTTTTTTTTAAGTTTGTCCTGCATTCCCAAAAATATATATATACATAATTTTTTTTAATGCTAGCACATACAGAAGGCTTTGATACAGCTTCTGACATGAAGAGGTCACTTAAAGCAATTGTAGTTATTACAAATGGCCACCAGGTGGCAGAAGAGTATAAGAAATCATGTTGCAACAAGCTTTTTTGACCAGTGTTTCCTACCGGTTTGTGAATAATGATGAAACTTAGCTATATTCTAATGCTAATTGCTGCAAAATGGAAACTGATACAAATATACTTTTTTTTCTTGATGAAAGAAGAGACTCTAATCTTTCTTTTGGTAAGTCCCCTGTTTTGATAGCAATAGAACACAATATACTGTGGATTTCGCAAAATCAATCAAAATCCAGTAAAAGAGCCGGCGGAAGCAAAGAGGGTTGCTTCAGTGAAAATGGTTGGGAGTGGTATGTAAGGGTATGTACATTTTCAAGCACAACTGTATTTAGATTCATATTAATGGAAAGAAAATGTTTGACTTGACTCCCATTTAAGTCCCCACTGAAAGGCTTATATGACAGGAAAAGTTTCATTTTGCTTCAATACTTGAGTACCCTTCAGAATCTGTACTTTTTTTTAACTTTCCCTTCAGAACAAGAATGGAATCAGCACTTCTGCTTTTACCAGCCTTTTATTTTTATTTTTTTTTAAACATCTATTTCTACTGAAGTACATACAGACTGTAGGTACTTTTACCACCTCTGTCAGGAAGTTCTATCGCTGCATCGAATGGCAAAGACACACATTTACACAGATCGAGGCGTGCTTGTGCAAGAGTGTGCACACAAACGAAAATCATTTGGTTGTACGAGAGACACACAAATGCAGATGGAAGTGATTGGCCCTCCACAGTGGAAATCATTGGACTGCCCACCCACTGAAAACAAACAACGGCCACATTTGTATTTGTTTCCATCTTGGCTTTTATAGACAGCCGCGCGCACACAAAGGGCCTCAAAAAGCGGCCAACGGCAGGATTTATATGGACACCCCATATTTCATCACGCGGCTCTGATTAGTGCGCCGTGAAAAGCTGCGTACGTGTGCAACATTCCCTCGTGGAAGTGAGAACACACTTGTCATACACGCACATTAACACACCGCAATTTATGCACACACATACACAATACAACACAAGGAACGACGCGCACACAAAATGAAATCAATAACGTACAGCCACGCGTATATACAGTACACACACTAAGTAAACATGTAGCATATACAAACAGGCTGCTACACACAAGCAGACAAACACACAATGCGTGGCGAAGCATTTTTCAGCTGCTTTCAGTCTGGGACACACACACACACGCACACACTTCACTTGTGTGTGTGCAGGTGAATGCCTGACTTTCCGCGGCCCATTTCACCTTGCAGCTGATGAGCGCTTAACACAGATGTTTATGCTAATGACAACAACCTGCCCTTAGGAAAATAAACAGTCCGGTTGCAAAAGCTCATTTATGGCCACAATCTCATTCATAACAGTCCATCCATCCATCCATCCATCCATCCATCCATCCATCCATCCATCCATCCATCCATCCATCCATCCATCCATCCATCCATCCATCCATCCATCCATCCATCCATCCATCCTCTGAACTGCTTATCCTCACAGTCTCAATCTTCTCTGACAGTACCACCTCAAAAACAATAAATACTCTCCAAGTATCACCATAACGACCAACATTAAAATACAGTCGATGCCCCAAATGCTTATCAACAATGTTTTTTTTTTGTTTTGTTTTTTTAATTACTTTAATCTAAAATGTAAATCTCTGCCAACATTCACATTTTTAAATGATCATTTCTACTACATTCCAAGGAAATCTCAATATCCCAACACTGGTCAGCTATTTTTAGAACAGGGTTTAGTTTAGTTTAGTTTAGTTTATTCATTTTTTCCTTTCGGACACATTACAGTTTACATCAATCACATCACATCATTTGCAACATTGACATCCGAAAGAAGGGCTGACGGGTAGAAGCCGAAGCTTATTCGAGACCCTTCCCCGTGGGTTTTAGACTGAGAATATTTGAATGCCCAGGCAACCTAATTTCTCAATGGGATGGCTACAAAAATAAATAAATACATAAATAAAAATTAAAAATAAAATAAAATAAAAGGTTGTACCGGTGCGACCAGCGTTTCGAAGAGTGTGGAGGAAAGTATTCATTGACTTTTTATACTTTTGTACCAAAAGTTTAATATATGCTGAAGTGCAATTTTTGTGAACAGTCTTAATTTATCTAAGATATTTTATGGCTCTACATTTCAATGCCAATGTTCCATTTTCTCAAGAATAAAAAGCTACAATAAATAAATAAATAAATAAATAAATAAATAAATAAATAATGATAATAATAATTTAAAATGCACTTTACATTTCAAAGAAATCTCAAACTGCTACAGATGAGGCTTAAAATAAATTACAGTAAATAAAACAGTTAAAAACATTAAATATCACAGTTAAAAAAAAATAGTAAGTACAATAAATAAATAAATAAATAAATAAATAAATCAAAAGTTATTTGCTCTTACAACAGGTAATATCAGAAACCTAAAAAAAATAGTGTTTTAAAATATAGTCTGGCTATAGTAGGTTAGTAACGGTTAGTGATGGCTGAAAAGATAAGAACGATTGACATCTTGCCTGATATGTTCAGAAGTCATAACGAATACTTACAAAGAGCTCTTCAAGCACCAATGCTTTTGACAAAGTTATCTGTGTTGTGTAATTGTGATTCAAATAAAGAACTTTATGAGATGACCACATTGTTAGTTGATCATTTACCAGTTAATATTACTTTAAAAAAAGGCAGTCATTTTGTTTCAAAAAGGAGTGCACCTATAAAACTGTGGTGTTGAATGTGATGCAGTGGAAAATTGGGTAACTTCAAAGAAAAAAATGTCAGGTGCATCAGTCCAACTTGTGCAAATGGGCACCATGTTGGTGACCCCTGAAGTAAAGCGTAGCTCCGGAGGCGGAACCAGAACTTTTTCAGTTGGGCAGCCAGAGTGACACAGCGACTCACGAAGGTGGACACAACGTGACGTTGGCGCCATTTTGGAATTCTTCACAAATGTAAATATTGCTTTTTATTATCAGTGTGTTGGTCAAGATGGCATATGTGTGCATTTTATTTCATGAAATTTAGATACTATGATAAACAACGACTTCTCCGCCATGTGGATTGTACGCTAAGGTGCAAAAGTAATCATTTTGATAAATACCATTTGTGATTCATGCTCTGCACATTGCATAATTCTCACACCCCCTTTGGTTAAAAATCACCAACCGGACTGTCTGTAACTCGGGGGTCAGTGAATTTCACCAGTACACAACTCCGAACGTTGCCTACCTGTTTGTGCATCTCGATGTTGAGTCCATATGACATTTCGTAGTACTGAAAAACAAAGCAAATGAAACATGTGGTGTTTTTTTTGTTTTTTTTTCCGATTTGCATCAATACGAGTGCACGCTTCGGGTGTGAAACTCACCATGACATAGTGTCTCTGCATCTCCGTTTTCTCACTTGCCAGTTTCTCACACTCCATTTTCAAACTGTGAGGTCGATGTGGGGAGGGCAAAAAAATAAAAAATCTGTGTCACATGAACACATTCTGCGCACTCTTAGCGATCGAGTTTTGTCACGAAAACAACGTAAGGATGTAAAAGCAGAAGCTGCGCGCCGCCACATCCTGCTACTTTAATGTGGCATTTCGGATCTCACCAGCTTCCCCTGCAGACACTTACTCAGCACGTACATCTCAGTAATTAATGGATCAATAGACAACCACACAAACCTCAACATGAGGCCTGAATTGCACCATCGACAAAAAAACTACCTTATAACGAGGGTCCATATCACAAGTGTGGTTACACTAAAGCTTAACCCTTTCCTATTCCTCGTCTATTACAGGAAAGGATCCACTTACCACTATGACTCTTTAGCGTGAGTGTTTTATGAGATAATAGTGGGCTGAACGTTATCAGTGCAGGTAAAGTGAGGCTGCTGACACATCAATAACAGGGTGAACCAACTACAAGTACATTTGTGGCTTTTTCTGGAAAATATTGAAGTGCAAAAGTGATATATCTTGTTTGTTTACAGACTCATTATATTCATATGCGCCTTTAAATGCTGAGGTGATTTAGGAGACACAAGGACGGATATAAGTTTTGTATTTGTTTTTGTTTTTTGTTTTTTTTACAGACAAGCTTTGAAGCTGCTTTTTTTCCCCAAGGTCGCACTAGACGTGGCACATTACACAAATAGCCTCAAATGGAAAATAAATTCAGAAATCAACATCTCACCTCGAAAAGTTGCCTCTTTTTCCCTCCTCAGAAAAATATTGAGGGTGCCATTACAGGCAAGGGTTATAACAGTTTTGGATTTTTCATTAGTTTTTATTTCATTTTAACTTGTGCTTTTTAAGTTCAGTTAATTTTAATACATTTTTAGAATGAGTTGGTTAATTTTTGTTACTTTTTTTTTTTAAATCATTTGTTTTACTTTTACTAAATATTTTAGTAATTTTAGTTTTTAGGTTTTCGATATGGAGAATTTTGAGATTTTTTTTTTAAAAAGGTCACTACTTGTTACTTTTTTATTTTTTGAAAAACATTTGTTTTACTTAATCATTAGTTTTAGTTTTTAGGTTTTATATATGGAGAATTTGGAGAGGTCACGAAGTATCATGTAATCAAGTAAAACTGAACAGCAAAACGACTATTCAACCTATGTTCTGTACAGCCGTACAGTTATATCGAAATAAATACAATTAAAACAAACCCCGAAAGCTCATCAGTCATCATGTATGAAATTAATTGACAAAGATTAAAACGAAGAACATTTATGCTCAATAATGCTTAGTTTTACAAACATAAAATGTAGTTTCAATTAGCTACTGTTTTTTAAAAGTACTATAGCTTTCATTTTATTGCATTCAAGAAAAAAAAATTTCAATTTTGATTTTAGTTTATTTTGTTAGTTTTTCTTAAGTATAATAAACTTGGTGCAGATATTACATCTGTAAAACTGCTCAAGTATACAATGATCTTATGAAAATGCTTTTTCACAAAAAAAACAAAAAAACACACACAAAAAACACCCTCTGCAGTTGAGTAGATGCATTTGGCCGCTATGGCGAAACGTGGTATGTAAATACTCAAAATAAAGGTTTTACTTTATTTTACTAAAAGGGACACTTATGCTGTAATAAACAATATTCAGTTTCATAATGACAGAGGAGAAGAAAGAAACCCATTTAAGTATTCTGCTCATGTGTTTTATTTTGTTCCTCTGTCTGACAAGAAAACTATTCAGTTAGCTCCTTGAGCTAGCTCCTTGTTAGGAAGAACATAGCTATCAATTACACTGAAGTAACGATTCGGGGATTTTTAAGAACCAAAAGCATTGAGGGATTCAGACAACAAGAGATTCTTGTGATTCGTTGTAATGCTTTTTTTCCAGTACTGCATCTTCCTCTAAAAAAAAAAAAAACATCTCCTGTACTTATTCTTGTTTTTTTTCCTACTGCTGAGTGGCATAAGGCAGCTGGCTTGAGTTCTTGAAGAAAGCCAGTGGCCAACACTCACCAGGTGACTGGACAATAATTACAGGGGCGGCCAGAGGTGGGTGATTATTATGCATTGGTATGGCGCTTGTGGTTCTGCCCCGAGCAATACATTTCACACTTCATCATGTCGGCTAAAAAGTATTTCACACCTCTTGCACTCGCCGAGGCAGACGTGCATGCGGAGGTTGATGGGGTTTACCTGTGGTTGGTCACCAGCGTATAAATAGGTGAAACTAGGGCGAACGCGGGCTTTCTGGGTTGGTTGTCCAGAAATTGTTTCTGTTATGTATCAAGTCAATACAATGCGTATTTTATTTAAATAGGGGGTAGCATAGTGGGAGTCCAATTAGGGAGCGGTTCTCAACTGGGGTCCCTGGAATCCTGGGGGACCTTAGTTTGAAAAATTACCAATAATCGCTAATATCATTTCATTTAAAAAAAAAAAAAAAAAAAAGTGTGCATATACTAAAAGACTCAAAATAAGCGATTTTCTATCGCACTTGGCGAGTCAAAATTTGCATTTTACACCTCATCAATAAACGTTGAATAGCAAAAGTAATCATCACAGATTTTTACGTTTTTAGATAACTGAACGGAAGGGACTACCGCAAAATGGTTCGCTGGGATTTACGCACGCGCGTTAAAATGGCGCAATGTGCTTACGAATTCTAATGCGTCTGGAGTATGTCAAAGCAAGCTTTGCGCTATTTACACTGCTCGCTAGCTAGTAAGCTCGCTAGCTAGTGCGGCTAAACATGTTGCAGAGTCGTGAAAGAAAGAAAGAAAGAAAGAAAGAAAGAAAGAAAGAAAGAAAGAAAGAAAGAAAGAAAGAAAGAAAGAAAGAAAGAAAGAAAGAAAGAAAGAAAGAAAGAAAGAAATGCCATGCTAATTGCTAAAGCTAACATTGATGGCGCAATCGAGTACCATTTCCACAGAAGTCTGGCTGGATCTGATTAAGCAGAGAGCATCTAACTTTATAGCAGGCAAATTAATAAGTGTCTGGGCTCTGGAGAGAAAAATCCTACTTGCTGAACAAAACCGGAAAGAAATTAAGATCCATTATGATGTATGCATCATGCAGGAGGAGTGGCTTAAAAGCAACACTGCTCAACAAAGAAAAAGATTATTTCTAGCCTGGTAGTGTGCAGTACATCTGGGCATTAATCAATCAATAAATCAAACATACTAAGCCAATTACTCCTCCTGACCTTAGTTTAGGGCCAATTTAAATTTATAGATTTGTGACATATCACATAATCTGACATCCCTACTTGCATGCACCATTTCAAACAAATATGCCTATGTTTTTTAGGAGTAAATGTGGTTACATTTAATTGTCGTTTGGATTAAAAAGGGAGACTTTGATAGAAAAAAAATGTTACGAACCCCTGGCTGGTACAATCTTGATCAGTTTTCTAAACTTTCAAAAATGGGTCACAAGGCAATTTTTTTTATTGGGTCGGTTGTGTTCATTATCATAAATTCACATCAACAACGTGAGTCAGGGGAACTATAATCCAGACCAAAGGCTGATTACTGGACACGGGATATGTGCTCACAGTGTACCTTATGAGTTGGCCATTTTGTAGTTGCTGTTTGTATTAATTTTGTAAAATCCACGAAGCTTGAAACAATATATTATTATCATAATTTAGGCAAAATGTGTTAAATTACGTTGAACTGGTACATTTTAATTACAGCAAAGACAAGTAGTTTTAAACCTATTTTCCTTAGTTAACTGTACTTTTAGCAGGTATAATTTTTAGTAGGAGACTGAGATTTGGACACTAAGGGTGTCCATAGTGGATGCGTGTTTACCAGTTAGCCCCACAGTTCTGAGGTTGGAGGTTCAAAACCACGCTCTGAACTCCTTATGTTGCTTTTTTTAAGTTCGCCCTGTGACTGCAGGAGTTTTCCTCCTCCTTTTTCTCTGGCTTCTTCCCACCTTCCAGAAACACATATACAGGTTCACTGAAGATTGTGAATGTGACTGTGAATGGCCACTAATGTATATGGGCCCTTCGATTGGCTGGCGACCAGTCCAGGGTGTACCCCGCTTCTCGCCCGAAGAGGATTATAGGCTGTAGAATTGATGCGTTTCTCTCACCTGTGATACTGAGCCTGGAGAAACTGGAATTCCTCCTTGATCCGGTCGCAGGATTCGGACACGGTGAACTTAAACGGCTGTCCGGGCTGGGGTGGCACCTCAAACCGAAGCGACAGAACCATGGAAGAAGATGGACAGGAAGAAGAAGAGAGGGGACAAACTGAGACGACTGAGGTTCCACTGTCATGACCACAATGGGCCTCTGTCACTCACTCTGCCTTTAGGCTTCACCCAGCCTCCTTCATCATGTCTCTCTTTAGCCACACGCGCGCGCAAAAGTCTGTCTGAATGAGCGCAATTGTCCGTGCGAGCGCGCAATGGCACGGAAAACTCGATCCAAAGTGATTACGCATCAGGCGCGCGGCTCTTTATTAATACAGTACAGTATAACCTTTTTTTGTTGTTGTTGACAAACGGCTACTGCTTTGTACTTACCGGATGACGCGCCGGAGGATACATCTTGCTCAAGTCTCGAATCATTAAAAAGGCATTGAGAAGTTCCTCCTCGGCGAAGACGAAAAACAAAAGAGTGAAGCGTGGCTCGCTCCTGTGCGTAAAAGGTCGGTCAGTCTGTCAGTCAGTCAGTCAGTCAGTTAGAAGCTGGCCAACCGAGTGAGAACATCCTCGAACCTTCGGCCGCTCGCCATTCTCGCAGACAAATCGTAAAAAGTCTCGCACCGTGTGACAGTCAGGTGCGTAAGATGATCAGCGAATATATCCCCCGCGCAGTCGCTTGTGTTGTTGGATTTCCTCTTCTTTAGTCGTGTTTTTCCGCCATGTCGTGACCCCACTTGTCCTCCCGCTGTGGCGGCAGCCGGTTAATTTCCTACTTTTCTCCCCCCGGTTGACGTGCGCATCCCGGCGGCGGCGACCACTTCAGCGACACTGCTCACTCGCTCGGCCCCCCCTCCTCTTCGCCGAACCACATTTTAGAAGCAGCTAGTCAAAACGGAGCGCAATTACACATTCGCGACTTTGACAGAGCGTCGGGACGTGTAGTTTATTCCACGCTGGTCTGTGTGTTTAAATCACCATAAAGAAACTACAACTTCCTGGTTCTCTCGCTTCGAGAGCGCTGGAGGGGAGGTGGTCATTAAACGGTGACCAATGGCGAGCGGGAGAAGTCCAGCCCGCGCCAGAGCCACCTGTCAATCATCGTCGTGTTGTCCAATCACCAACTGCAAGGCATGTTTTCCGCACCCCACGTGGGGCTCCTCGGCTCTGTCTGGTGCTAAATGACACAGGTTTGTATAACTATCCGTAGATTTATGTGTGTTTTATCACAGCCTCCCAGGCGAACACGCGCTCCTGTTTGTTTCTGCCATTTATTTATGAAGACATTAAAACACTCTGCCGTGATTTCCGCGTTTTTGCATTTTACAACCCCGCAATTAAATTGTCACTGAGCTTTACAGGTACGCCATTCTGCTTGTATTGCACATGAATAATTAACGCTAGGAGGTGTACTGATGTGAGCTCAATCTGAATTATCACCGCTGCAAAAGTGGGCCATATACTGTTCAGTAAGGGCTATCTTGGCTTAGACTGGAACCTAAATTGGGTCCAAATGACTGTATAACTTCATATTTCATACATTTATTACATCACTAAACATCTTTTTGTCCTTGTGCCTGGATGATTATTGGGATGACATTTCCCATCACTCGCTCACAGGTCAATGGGGGTGTGCAACATTCAGAGCCAGGGGTGGTTCTAGACACCTTACCCCCCAAATAACAAAAAACAAAAGATACGCGTGCACTTGCAGCCAATAATGAGGCACTCTAAAGTCTCCACGCCAGCCTGAACCGCCTTGGCAATCACATTGGACTTTTTTTTTCTTCTCCTTTTTGGCCTTCTCTCTGTGAGTTGTGCGCACTCAGGGCTGACAATGAGGCGCTCTAAAGCGGCCACTCAAGCAGAATATCCAAAGGTAAGGTGCCTTTTAGGAGTGAGCGCATTGCTAGCTAAATGCCCATTGCAATTGTGCCTAAGAGTGACTAATGCGAACAAAGGCGCTCAAATTATGTTATAATGGAGGAGGGGGCCCTCATGCCTGATTCCAAAGTGTCACTTGGCACTGTTTTACCCCCCAAAATTGTCCCCAAAAACATCAGGAAAACGAAGGAAAAAGCTTAACGCTGTTTCTCAACAACACTACATGTTTCTCAATATTTGCACGTTTCTAGCAATTAGTTTGAAAGATGTACAATGTATTTAAAAAGAGATATCTGAATTCACTTTGCAGGGTCTTTAATGAACAAGTTTACAACTTACATGGCACTTTCTTACAAAATCTGACTGATTAATCTGCCGGCCGATTTAATCGGCCGATATGAGCGCTTTCAAAGTCGACAAAAATTGGCTGATTTTTGCTGATTGTTTTTTAATTTTTTTTTTGTACACATTAATGCATTACAATATAAGACAAATACTTATAATCAAACACCTGCACCACCCCAAAAAATTAGCCGAGTTTTGCCGAGTCAAATGTTTTGCCTAAAATTCACATTTTTCGTGTTTTAAGCATTAATAAGGGACCAAAAAATAAATACGTTTATTCATTATGTGTATATTTTTTAACTAATCAGCTGATTAATCAGTTATTGGAATATCTATTCGCATCTTCACTTGAATTTGTACAGTTTAGAAGTCAATTTAGGTTTTAAGAATTACTCCGAATAACTAGAGAATGGATATTCATTACACTTTTGATTTTAACTTTTGATTTTAACTCATTTGCTCCCAAAAACGTATAAATGCGTTCTTTTTTAAATATGGTCCCAAAGACGTATTTATACGTTTGTTTGTTTTATGCTAGAGCATACAGAAGGCTTTGATGCAGCCTCTGAACTGAAGAGAACGCTTGAAGCAATGGTAGTTATTACAAAAACGGCCAGCAGGTGGCAGCAGAGTATAAGAGCTCAACATGTTTCAAAAAGCTCTTTTCCCCACTGTTTTTAACAGATTTGTAAATAATGATGAAACTTAAATATATTACTTAACTTAAATATATTGCAAAATAGAAACATAGAAATATGCTTATTTTTCCTGATGAACGAAGAAACGCTGATCTTTCTCTTGGTAGGTTCCATGGTTTTAAGGTATATTAGGTGTCAGTGCTAGTATGTCTTCATCATTCAAAGGGAAGGGCTAATGACCATGGAAGTAAGCAAAACAGGGTCCCGCCCACCATTTTCACATGACTCTTACTCAGCACGTTGATGTTTGCATAATAAGACTACCCCTTGTAGCGATTCCGAGGTATTCAAAAAGGGCCTGATATTCACAAACAGGCCTAGTGCCAATATGTGGCTCACTCTTCAAAATAATCAACGACACTTTGACAGCACGCTGCTCATCTTTCTGCATCTGTCTCTTCGTCCTTTCTGTTGGTTCATACGGACGCCAGACTGTGCACCCAAACACACACACACTGTCCAAATACACGTCTCTATCCAGCACACATACAAACTAATATCTCAGGTAAGCACAGGGCCTAAAGTGACCCGATGTCGTGGCGCGGGAATCCACTAAGGCTCAGAAAAGGTAATATCGTGCCCTCCCTCCATCCTCTCCAGCGGTCGAGCCGTGGTGTGGGCGAGCGAGGGGAGTTACTGAAGTGAGGGAGGAGGCGAGGGTGGGCGGGGGGAGGTGTTAGGTGAGGAGGAATAAACAGATTTATTTGCCTGCGCCCGTCTCTGATTATTTTGCCCCTGCCTTTTGTTCCAGACCTTATGAAACCCAAATGTCAAGTGAGGCGAGGGCCTCATATCGAAGCCTGTCAATCACGGCGCTCTGCGCGCCTCAAGCCCCGACGCCGGATTATTGGCTTCAACACAAGGGCTGCCGATGCCGCCGGCCACCGGGCTTCTGACGATTTGACAGCCCAGGCTTTTTTTTTTTGGGGGGGGGGGGGGGTCTTCTAAAGAGGAACTTCATTTGGCAGCTGATGCACAGGAGATTGGACGGGAGAAGGTTTTTGAGACGGGTAGCGGGCTGGATACGAGTGTCAGTGTGTATATGTGTGTGTGGCGGTAAGAAGGAAACGGGAGGGGTCAGGGTGCGGTGACTAACGCTCGGCTTTTGTCAGCCTATCACTGCTTATCATCAGCACAACAAATCCAAAAAAAAAAAAAAAAGATGAACATATTGCTCTTGTCCACTATGCCACACGAAGAGATTTATTTCAGCTAAGGTGAGCCGTGTTTCATTTCGTGCATGTCCTTAAATGCGAGCCTGAGCACAGCTGGAGTGCTGGCTGCAAAATCCAGTACAATGAGTAACCGTAAACCATAGGCTGGATTTGCACCTACGTGCTCAACGTGACCCAATTCGTTTTTGGTTTTTCCACTCCCATGAGCAAACGCACAAGCCCAGTTCGTAACTATCCAATCATCCATTTTTCATTCCATGCATCTTCGTCAGGGTCACGGGTGAGCTCGAGTCTCTCGCAGAGGACTTTGGGTGACAGGTGGGGTACACCTTGAACTGGTCACTAGTCAATCGTAGGACACATGTAGACAAACAAACATTCACACTCGCATTGACACAGACTTAAAACTGCTGGATTGTTATCCTAAAACACTCGCTGGGTAGCTGTGGATTTTCAGCAGATTGGGCTACTTTTACCCAAAATTGGGTTAATGATTTTGACCCAGTAGATTGGGCTGAAGATGGGATTTGGGGGAGCTGAGAAGCTGATGCGGGTTGCCATCTTTAGTTGAATAATGAAAAAAAAATCCTTTAATACTGTTGACAGAGGTGGCAAATCCATGTCCAGAAAATAAAAACCATTCTCCAGTTTGGTGTTAGCCCCTGATGCTAGCTAACTAGCTCCTTAGCAGGTAAATAAGCACCATGGGAGATAGTTAGGGAGATAGCTAGCTAGCACCTGGGGCTAACGCCAAATTGTGGCAAGGCTTTAATTAAGTTTCTGGACATGGATTTTCCACCTCTGAGTGTTGAAGACCAAAAATGTATTTTTGATTTGCTACTGCCACCTGTGGCCGAAAAATAAATCTACACTCCCCGTACGTCACGTACACAATGCACACATAACATCACATCCGCAGATAGAGAGCGGATAATTCGAATCCGAATCCAATCTGAAAACTATTGGGCCACTGTGAAAAGCTAAAATCTTAATCTACTAATTAGTCATAAATGGGCAAATAAAAAGGCTACTGTAAAGCTAATTTGTGGCAATTTGTTACATAGAGCAAATTTAATGAATTTATTTCTACAATGATTAAGAAGATTGCCCCACATTGTCATATTTATGACATACACTACACTCGACCGTGGGGCCCCGAATCTGCCAGCCGGCCCCTCGATCAAAGCCACCAAAACAGCGTTACACTACCTGCGCCACTAGATAGACATGGTCTAAAATCTAGTCTACTTTTTCTCAGCAAATTTCCAGTAGCTCTGACTGCCAGAACGCCCAGTGAGGGCAAACACAGTCCCACACATAGTAGACTAAACTTGCTCATGTGGCCATTTTGATGATGAATGCACATGTGCAGTGTCAATCTAGCCTTACTTAGTGGGAACGAGTAAATGTTTGTATGTTACAATGTCAAAACTCAATGATTCATTCCAACTACATCTGATGGCACAGTTTTAAAGGTCATTGGAAACTGTTTCCTCTGATTATTACCTGCCCTACAAACTACAAACGTTTTTTGTGCTGCTACATGAATAGAGCAGTAGCTGCATCAAGAGTCATGTTTCCACCGAGCGGTAAAGTTCAGTGTGGCTTGCATCTGCGCTTTTTTTTTTGTAAGGGTAAACCATAATCTGGGTTGTGTTTCCGTTGCGGGATGGGTTTTGTAGGTGCGACAGGATGTGACGCGCCAGTGAATTCAAGCATGAAGATGAATGTAAACAAAAGACAACAATGGAGGACGTACGGAATTTCGTGCAATCAGGACTGCAGCGCATTGGAATCCCCCTTTGGGTACCACTGCAGTTGGTTCTGGAACTCAAGTTGGATTCATAATAGTGTTTCAACGCCTCTCTCAGGTCATGAGTGCGGCACTAACATTAGTCATTCGATGCAGAGGATCAAGAAAATATGGCAAGTGGGATACACATTTAGCTTCTCTTACTGGTCGCAAGATTTTTCTGAGCAATTATCTTGTGTGTGTTTAGAATGAGTTTTCCTTCCCAGTCTTGTTGGGGAAAAAAGGGTCAGGACTGGCATTCATAATTATTCAAAATGTATTAAGGCTATGGTGATTGCAAAATGATATGGACTATATATATATATATATATATATATATATATATATATATATATATATATATATATATAACTTGCTCACAAAATATCCACCACATAAAAAATGACAAGAGTAGTTTTCAACTACAATGTAACCACCAGACAAGCTAACAGCTAGCTTAGCTTCTGCTTTGAATTAGTGTTGTTCCGATACCGTTTTTTGGCCCCCGATACCGATTCCGATAGCCAGCTTTGCAGTATCGGCCGATACTGATACCATACCGATACCTAAGGTTTATTTTCCTCAACATGAAAAAGCTGTCCTGCTATTGGTTCAGAACATTCAAGGGCCAATAGGATATCCTAGATCGGCATGTAGTGAACATGTCACATATCAGTGAATGTCGTGCACAAGCAAGACACAAGATGCTACATCCAAAATCCTATATTAGCGTTGGAATTAATGGTATCGGCATATTACTTGTGAGTACTGACCGATACCGATACCACTGTTTTAATGCAGTATCGAGGCCTCTGCCGATATTGTACCAGTAATGGAACAACACTACTTTTAATACTTTTTGTCTACTTCTTTGCACACAATCTGGATGGCCAATGGCACCATGATGCCTCTCGAAGGTCAGCCATGGTACTACAAATGTCATCCTTTTTTTTTTCTTTTTTTTTTTCTTTTTTTTTTTTTTTTTGTATGAGGAGGCTAATACGATTGTCTATCGAGAAATCGCTATGTGTTAGATATCTGGACTAAGAGCAGTAAGCACATCGATGTTTATCCTCATCATGAGTAGGGTCAAACATTTTAAAAATCGGTGAAGATGCGTCAACATGTGAAAACAATATATAGGCTCCTCCAGTTGATTCTGGGTGGTTGCTGCTGTTGAGTTGAAGGTCAACAGGGTTTTCAAGGTGTTATTTACTATAGCACCAGCTTGCCACCACGCTATTCTCTCGGCACATGCAATGATAATACATAACCTGTCCATCATGCTATATTTTGCGTGTGTGTGTGTGCGTTTGTGTGTGTAGGGTGGGCGGTTGCTGGTACCTAATCATACTTGAGCGAGCACCAACCGGTGGCCCGTGTTCTCAAATCTCCTGTCCTTACTGCAAGCTGCATCTAAATCCTCCATTGTCGCCCCCTTAACACGTCATTAATCCCCGGCGGTCGTCCCCTTTGAACGGGGCGCTCGTGTGAAGGGATAACCAGACGGGGAGACGGAGAGGCGGAGGCAGCACTGGATTTACTCCGCGAGCAGCAGGTTAATCCTGCCTCTGCACAGTGAAAGCGGTGCATGTGTGTGTGTGTGTGTGTATGTGTGAACCGTGTACGACATTTAAGGATGGGCTCAATCACAGTGACAAGCCTGCGGGAGCATCAGCATCTGGTGCTCAAAATCGGTCCCGCCCCCTCAAATGGAGTCAAATTAGCTCCTTGGCCACCCTCATAACTCAAAACACCCATATCTCAAATCATCCGTCCCCACTGAAAAGAATGGAAATGCCATTGATCCATTCCAGGCTCCCATAAAAGAGCAGCAAAAAAAATTCCGAATAATGTTTTTGAAAAATAGTGATTCGCGGATGTGCGAGTGACAAAACTACTTTTTGGTTCACACTATACCAATACGTTTGAAAATTCAATATGTTCGAAAATTAAGTAAAAACTAGAGCTGTCAAACGATGAAATTATTTAATAAGATTAATCACATCTTAGAATTTTGAATAATCATGATTAATCACCGACTTAAAAAGGCTTTTCTTCCCCAACATATTTTGCCCGCTAAATTTGAAGCGCACCTGTTATGTGTTAATTTTTTTTTTTACATTTAATGTTATGATGACATCTTCAAAAATGTATATCCACTGCACACGCTCATCCTGCTTTAATGATTACAATAAAGATATGAATTACAGGTAGAATATTTTACTTGTTTTACGTTGTCGAGAGAAAAATCACCAAATTGTAAAAAAAAAAATAATCTGTTGTACTGTGTCAGAGGTGTTAAATTAAAAACAATCAAATGAATGATAGAGTACATCTTCCACTGAAATAAACCCCTCACCTAAAATGGACGCCTCTTTTTCGCCCTCTCGAGAAAAAAAATGTCTGAGGTCCCTTGAGCAAGGCATTTAACTCCCCTTGCTTGCAACCTTTCCACTGTTTCCAACTGTCACTTTATGTTATGTTTTTTCCCCACATGATGGGCTCATTTTAGAATAATAATCGCAATCTTAAACTAAATATCCTAATAACCACAACCAATTAGCTCAATATCAATGCTGCGTTTGATTTTTCAGCATGAAACCGTCGAGAAGGGAAACAAAAAGTGACACGTTAGCAACGGTTCCAACATCTCTGTTTCCACAGTTGTGCGACTCTTCCCTGCCCGCTTGATTGGTTCACATTCCAGTCACCTCTCATCGGGCGCGGCGGAACCCTGACTGAGCGGGACTAATTTGCCATGCTAATGAGATGGCACCGGCAAACACAGCCAGCTGGAGACCAGACTAAATGATCCTGTCATCGGCGGAGAACACAAACACGGCTAACCGCTAATTAGCTCGCCTCTGCTCGTCCGGGTGACATTCGCGCCGGAATCCGCCGAGCGCGGCCATGAAGAAGAACAGAGGGCCGGTTGGCAGAAATTGGACACAAAGGCGGCTGATATTTTTGCAGCGTCGGCTGCCGCGTTTTTTTTTTTTTTCTGCGCGTGTAGCGTGGCGATGTGCTCTAAGAATAAGGCGAGAAAATATGCTAAGCAGACAATCAAGGTGTACCCCCCGGTGCTAAACAGCCAATCATGGCGGCCCCAGCGTGTGTCACCAGCCGGCAGGAGGCAGAATTAGTCCTGGTTAGCGGCCAGGGCCCTGCCGAGTGGCTGATTAGGCTTTTAGATGGAAGAGGAGACAGGACGGGAAAAGTCTGCTTGTCGCTACGAGGTGACCCAGACAAAGGACGTTTTATACGGGGAAGTATTATAGAGGCAAAAAGTTGCTTAACCCTTCAAATGCAGCAGATATGGATGTGGTTTGACGTTATGTGATTTGATTTATTTCTTGTACTGATGTGGGCTGATGTAACATTGACTTACGCCCAATTAACACTGGCTGCAGAACGGATGCGGTGCATTTTCCGTATTCCGTATCCCACGGACTGCAATTCACACCGCGTGCGTTGCGTGTCCGGAAACTTGCACCCACCAGACCACAAGATCACATGGGATTCACGCTGGAGAGTTGAGTTCACGCAATAACTCAATTCAACTCAACTTTATTTATAAAGCGCTTTAAGAACAGGCATTGCTGTATACAAAGTGCTGTACATAAACATAAATATCGGTTGTGCAGTAAAGAATAAGGTAACAAAACAAGAACAAAGCAAACATTTTGAAGTGCGTATACAAATTTTTAAAGGAGGATAAAGAGGGGGATTGCCTAATATTTAGTGGAAGGTCGTTCCAAAGGGAGGGACGAGCAACTGCAAAGGTTCGATCTCCTCTAAGCCTCCGCTTAGCCCTCGGTACCTTCAATTGAGTCTGGTCTGCTGACCTAAGGCACCGGGCAGGTGTGTAGGGCTACAGGAGCTCGGCAAGATAAGGTGGAGCAAGACCATCGAGAGATTTGAAAACAAATAGAAAAATCTTAAAGTGGATTCTAAATTTCACGGGCAGCCAGTGAAGAGAGGCCACGATAGGGGTTATGTGTTCCCTCTTACGGGCACCAGTAAGGAGACAAGCAGCAGCATTTTGGACAAGCTGGAGATGCTGGAAGGAGGACTGTCTGATTCCAAAATAAAGTGCATTACAGTAATCCATCTGAGATGTAACAAAGGCATGGATTACCGTTTCTAAGTGCTGCTAATATAGGAGATTCTTTATCTTAGCCAGCTGCCTAAGATGAAAAAAGCTGGATTTGACAACAGCGGCAATTTGCCGGTCCAGTTTAAAGTCACTGTCCATCTTGACAACTACAACCGTGTATATCGAGTCCTATTTGTAAAAAATAGCCACGCTTGCCTATTGTCACATCAATATGCTTTTCGAAATTATTTCTGGGACTTCTACCATGGGTTGTGTTTAATCCACAACTTGACCAAATCCTCATAATTTTAGCCTCTCAGTAGTAGTACATTTCTCTTTTCTGGATAACTTCGTCTAAGTAGACTCTTTATAGTTTGTGTTTAATCAAAATAAAATGTTTGCAAATGCATACTTTTATTTTGGAAATGTTTATCCAATTCATGGATTATTTTCAGTATTATTTTTTTTAATTTGAGCTGAAACAGCCTCAGTCTACACAAACTTGGTAACACTAGCACAATACAATCACAAATTTATATTTTCATATTTGTGTATTTTGGGTCACTTTAGGAAAAGTCATCAAATTTCCGGATGAAAGAATGACTTTTAGTTTTTTTTAATTATTGTTGTCAAAGTCAAAACAAGTCAAATTTGACCCAAGGTTAAAAAAAAAAGAAAAAAGTTTCGTTTTGTTTTTAAAAGAGAGACGAGCGTCGCAACAAGCAAGTGAAGCAGAAAGTGCCGATGAAATTCTCCAGTGTGATCCATCAGGTAAAACGATATCTTAATTTAATATACCCGTCATCTGATTTGTCTCTTATCGGCAGGAAGTTATTGATCGCTGAAGGTCTTCTTTGTATAGCTGCTACTGACACAATTCTATGTATGCAAACAAAAACACATGCTAGGAGCCTTGCACAGCATCATTCATGTCGGGGGTCCACCAAGTGCAGCAGGTCTCTGTCTTGCTTCCCCTTCTTGTGTGTTTTGCTCGTGCAAGTCAATCTCAGAAAGAAGCCGCCGCTATCTCCGGTTTCATTCGTCGACCGAGGTGGGGCCGTCGGGGGTTAGTAATGTAAGAAAATTGGAGGATTAGACGGCGAGTCCTCTTCCTGTCTGCCGCGTCCTCCCCTCCCCTCTTCCTCCCCCCTCACGCTGCTGTCCAACTCAGACTATAATAACACGGGCCGACAT
Organism: Festucalex cinctus; assembly: GCF_051991245.1. Taxonomy (NCBI): domain Eukaryota; kingdom Metazoa; phylum Chordata; class Actinopteri; order Syngnathiformes; family Syngnathidae; genus Festucalex; species Festucalex cinctus. Next base: position 15,415,533 of record NC_135415.1, on the reverse strand, counting down.
TCTGATGATCCAGCGACCCCCCGCTTCCCGAGCCTGCTCTCTCTTATCCTTAACAGATTTGTCAAAGCTCTTCTCTCACGTCGTTTTTTTCCCCAGCATATTAGAAACCTGCGCTCGTCACGTCCACTTAAAAGCAGGATTTCACCTCGTCTCGGCCTCCTTAAATCGCTTGGTTCGCCTCCTGACTGCATCGTTCACCTTTCGGGAACCGAATTACCTAGGATATCTCTGCCAGTGTCTTTTACTAGAACTGCATTGTGTGACAGTTTAGGTTACAGTTTATGGGGGCTGAACGGTTTTGGAAAAATAACCCAAATTACAATTTTTTTTGTCATTATTGTGGTTTTATGTAGTTATTTTTTTTTCCAAGGCCCTATCTCTTTACAGTATTCCTTCGTTTTAAAATAATATGAAGTCTGCAAAGTAGTTCGCTTTATGTTTTACATGTATTATACATGTTTTAAGGCACTAAAATCCCTCACCACACAGTTTATACACTTTTCTCATTGAGGCATTTACATTTTCTCACACTTTTTCTTGCTTAAACATTCTCAATGTTAAAAACGCCATAAATTGTATAAAATACGTACCTTACTGTGAAAAAAAAAAAAATGCATGCAAAATTGCACTTAAAAAATCCACGATATAGCGAGACCGCGAAAACTGAACCGTGTTATAGCGAGGGAACACTGTTAAAAAAAAAAAAACAACACCAATGTGGACTTATGATCGTGGGTGCAAAACGGTCTCTAATTGCCCATTTCACATGCATGGCTGACATTATTCACAGATATCTTGCCATTTACTTGTTGTGGGAATGCTGAAGCATTCCCACATATGTTATTATAATTTTTATTCTCCACACTTTTTTGCCGCCTAACAACTCCCACAAACTTCCAATTTACATTGTTCAAATTTCAACTAGCTTAAAAAATTCGCGCCTCCTGGGGTACATATCGTCTGATTCCACATTACTTACAGTTTGGTTTGGTTTGGTCTGTAATGAGGAAAATAGGCACAAACTTTGATCATTGTTGTCCAAAGTAAAACTAATTGTTGTATTTTGATTTCAAACAATAATAAACGGTCTACTTTCATGAGGACTACAGAAAGTGGAGGATATTTATTACTACTTTCTGAGCATTTGGAAAATGTTAAAATATAAAAGATATCTATATAATTCATTGATAACAAAAAATAATCAATTCATTTGTTGATCGATTAGTTGTCGATTAACTCATTCACTTCCTGCCATTTTCACGGAAGCAATCCCCTTCACACCCAGCTGTTTTACTGGATTTAGACTGATTTTGCAAGGCTCGTAGAATATTGTGTTCTATTGCTATAAAAACACGGAACCTACCAAAAGAAAGATTACAGTTTCTTCTTTCATCGGGGAAAAAAATGTACGTTTCTATATGTTTCCGTTTTGCAGCAATTAGCATTAGAATATAGCTAAGTTTCATCATTATTCACAAATTTGTTTAGAACTGTGGAGAAATAAGCTTGTTTGCAACATCGCCCTGGTTGATCTCATACTCTGCTGCCACCTGCTGGCCGTTTTTGTAATAACTACCGTTGTCTTCAACCCTTCTCTGCAGTTCAGAGGCTGCATCAAAGCCTTCTGTACGCTCTAGCATAAAAATAAAAAAAAACATAAGAAAATGTATAAATACATCTTTGGGACATTTAAAATATTTAAAATAGAATGTGTTTATACGTTTTTGGGAGCAAATGAGTTAATTGTTGCATCTCTAATAACACAAGCTACATTTTATAAGCGCAAAGTATTTTTTTCTAACAAGGTCCATGGAACAGCATACGCAAGCTCCCTACGTACATGGAAACGGAAAAGTAACGCTTGTTCGTAAGAAGGCGACATGATGCCGGTCACGCAACTGTGGAGTGATCTATGGGCACGATTCTTCACAGTGTTCACCGAGAGGTCTGAAAGGGCCTAAATGGACCCGCAATTGGACTCTCGCAGGGCGTCATCAGCCCAGATTGGAGGCCATTAGGGCCTATTTAAAAGAATTACTTCCTGGATGCAATCAAAAACCCTGATAGGTAATCAATGGCAACGAGATCAGCTCACAAAGGGCAGTCCATGTGTCTCAATCAGCCACCATTCAGGAGGACAAGCACATCGGTCCGGGACACAACGTCTGCTCCGTCTGAATGCAGATTGAATGCAGATATATATACTGCAATACCTGTGGCAGGTGTCGCAAATACAAAAATAGCATCAGCGCCGCAAGAGTATCTATGCACAAGTGTGATCTGCAGAGGACAGTGATGTATCAGGGGACACATGACACCCCCCCATGAGCTTTAAAAGGAGAATTACAGGACATAAAGCAGAGCGAGAGAGAGCGTGATGGAGGGAGAAAAGTGGTAAAAAATATGAGCGGCGACGAGTGATGGGGGAGTAATGCAGTCAGGGACAGACAGGTTGATTTATTTGACATTCTACTTAGCCCCGGTCCTGTAAACACACGCGCTCACAAACACACACACCTGCCGCACCCAGTGAGAGTGATGAGCGGGGAGGAGGTTGGTAATGCTGCTCAATGATGCGGAGAGCGTTTAGTTCAGTCTGAGTGCACAGCAGCCATGCAAGCTGGCAATGCGGTCCAGCAGGCGCGCGCACATATAAAAAAAAATTAAAAAAAAAAGTTTTTTTGCAGTATGCCTGCTTCATTAACTGAGCAGAACGAGAAAGGTAAAAATACTCACGCTCTAAAAACAGTTGGGTCAGAAATAACCCAAACTGGGTGGTAAAAGGACCGACCCAACTTTTTTAGGGTTATTCAATTAATCCAAAATGGGTCAAGTTAAAATAACCCACTAAGCAACCAATTTATTTTGGGTTGTTTTATTTAATCAACCCAAAAAGTTGTGTCAAATAAATAACCCACAAACAACCCAAAATAAAAGGGTTCCGTCATGGGTTATTAATTTAATTTTAACCAATCTTTTGGCTTAAGTACATCAGAAAGTTGGTTCAAATCATTTTTGACGCAATTCGATTGAGTTATTCAATTAACCCAAAAGGTTGGGTAAAATGTATAACATTTTACCCAACCTTTTGGGTTAAATTGCTCATACAGTTGGTTCAAATTATTTTTGATGCAATTCTATTGGTTTATTCAATTAACCCAAAAAGTTGGGTGAGATAAATAATCCACAACACCCCCCCCCCCCCCCCCCCCCAAAAAAAAAGGGTTGCTTGCTTCGTGGGTTATTAATTTAATTTGACCAAACCTTTAGGGTTAAATTGCTCATGAAGTTGGTTCAAATCATTTTTTTCGATTGGGTTATTCAATTAACCCACAAGCTTAGATGAAATTAATAACCCATAAACAACCTAAAAAAAAAAAAGGGTCACTTTGTAGGCTATTAATTACATTTGACCCAACTTTTTGAGTTTAATAACTCAAAAAACTTGGTCAGCTCATTTTTTTTTTTTTCCTTTAATCAACCCGAAAAGTTGGGTCAAATTACTAAACTTCAAATCAACCCCAACTGGGTTGATTTGTGGGTTATTAATTTAATTTGACCCAACTTTTCATTAAATTAATAACCCATTTATACTAACCATTTTTTTTGTTTTGTTTTCTTGGTTATTCATTTGACCCAACTTTTTGGGTTAAATAAATCAAAAATTTGGGTGGGTCCCATTTACCCAACTTTTTTTTACTGCTGAATGGGCATACATTCTTTGGAGGTGGAGTTTGCAGCAGAAGTAGAGTACCCAAGTGCATGGAAGCAGGACAGTCAGTCAGGATTGCAGGATATACTACCAATAAAAATAAAATAAATCTAAAAACACAAAAAAAAGCATGTGGAATCAAAATCAAAAAGCTTTTTCAGGGTTATTTCGGGGGGGGTTATTATATACGAGTGCGTGTTATATACGGGATTTTACAATTTTACTTTCACTTTTAAGGGACATTATGTAATAATACAATTGAAGTACTTGAAACAATGTGTCAAGTGACAAATAGTTTTTAAATTATGTTAAAATCAGTAAATAAAGTAAAATAGATGAACACTGTTGACCAGGGGTGGGGAATCTATGGGTACCTCACGATACTATATGATATGCGATACAAGGCTCACGATAACGATTATCTCACAATATGGCGATGCCGCGATTATCAATATATTGGTCGTGGTAATAAATCCACGATAATCTACGATAAAACTACTCAAGACATAAAGTGATGTTTTTCCAATGAGAACTTTAGAGTATTTTTTTTAAACAAATATAAACATCTTCTTAACAGAGATCACTTTCTGTCAAAAAATGTGTCTTTCTTAAACACTATTGTCATGCAACATGTCAGTCAGTTACAAAGTTAATTGTTTCATTTTATTAACTGACTTTTTTTTTTTTGTGCAACACTGAAAAAAGTAAATAAATAAAATTACTTAAATATAATATTAAATCAGTATTAATATTCCTATATAGTCGAAACATAAAAAAATGTTTTAAAATGTTAAAATTGAAGATATAATCCACATTTTTCATAGAAACACAACTGAGTCAGTTGCTGGACATATAAATGTCTTCCACAAGTAAAAGTACGCTCATGAGTCTTCTTCGCCTGAAGACTTCCGTACATTTCCCCGCCACTCTTGCGAGGCGCTCCCCCTAGTGGCCCGCCAAGCAATAGCTCAATAAGTCATGAACAATGGAGCCGTTATAGTGGCTGTAAATTAACCACAAATATCGTGATACTTGCATAGGCGTATCGATAATTTATTGGGAGACAAAAGTATCAGGATTTATCGCAATATCGATATACCGTCATAGTCCTACAGTTGACTCTTATTTGCTCTTGGGATCCCCCCACCCGCCCGTAGTGGTCACGGGGCCCTAGACAGGTGCTTACCTGGCTTATACCTTGAGCCGACCCCGCCTGTGAGGATTGTGGTACGTCGAGGAGCAGAAATTAGCAGCCGTGGCGGAACTGGGAGAGAGCACTGGGGAGGCACAAACGCATATGCAAACAGAGACAGCGCAATAACTTGATTTATGAAGTTATATACACGGGTGCATATAAATGCAGAAAGCAACAGAAACAATAATGGCCCTGACACGATAAAACAGCGTCAAGAAGGGGATATGAAACACACTGCACCCCCCCCCTGCAATAACATTACACGCCATCAGCCCTCAGAAGGGCCGCCAGCGGGAGTCCCCAGTATAATAAAATCAGATTAAAGGACAATCATATTTATTTCTAGTATATACAATATATCAAGGTTTCTCCGCAGCTCTTACTGTGATAGGCTGCGAAATGGGGAGCCTCTGTGTACTCTTTTTCTTCTAAGTTGACGTTAGGCTGCGTTTAATGAGCTTCAGGTGTCAAGGAGTCGGCCGGGATGCGTTGGCAAGGCTTATTGATTTATTGTTTCCTGACAAGTTTTGTTTTTTCTGTTTTTTTTTGTTGTTGTTTTTTTTTTACTCACGACTTTTCTTATTGCCTCGCTGTCACCGCCGCCGCTGTCATTTCCGAATTATTCCAGGTGAATAAAAGTGTCGGCGCGGCGAATCGGTGTTCAGTCAGATAAAATATTCGAAAAATAAAACGTCCCGGAGTGCTTAATGTGAATTCTGACAACCGGTAGAACATGACAAAAGAAACAAAAAAGCACGGGAGGATAAACAGCATGTTGATTCATACGGAGATTAAAAAGTAAAAAGTGCAAGTCAGCGTTAGCTTTTTCAAGGGTAAACCAGCTTTCCGTAACCCATTGCTACTAAAATGGAGATTATGGATTATCCTTTATATTGTAAATTTGTAAATAAAACTGTGTAGACAAAATGTTCAAAGAAAGTGTCACTTGAGCTAAAAGTCCTAATTTATTAAGATCCCAAATAGCAGATAAGTAGTAATAGCAAGAATGAAAATCCAGCTTCAACAAGATAGCAGCGCTAGCAAAACTAATCTAGCATTAGCACTACAAGCTGAGACAACAACTACTGCGTTGGTAGCACGACTTATTTGTAATGGAGTGTAACTAGAACACGAAACTAAACTGTTACCAGCAGTTTAAAGCTTTTGTTTTTATGTTCCATCAATTAAAAATCAAAAAGAGGTGATAAATTTAATCTGTTGATCAGAAAAGTTGCTAATTCCATGTCTGACTCCTCAGCTAGCTCGCTTCTCTTTGCTAGTCTTATGCCCAAACAAGGGATGTTTTGCTTTATTTATTTTAATTTTTTTAATGAAATTGTAACAGGACTATTTTCTATGGTAGCGTGGAACTGTCAATGTGGAGTAAACACATTTCGACTGGGCTATGTCTTTCAAACGTATACTACAGTCGTTCAAATGTGTTGACAAAGTCGCTAAAAAGTACTGCAAAGTCATTTGAACGTATTGATAAAATCATTCGAACATATTGGTAAAGTCGTAGGCTAAAAACATTAAATTTTTCCCATAAATGTCACAGACCTGCGCATGCACAAAGCATACGTTTTAACGATTTATTTTACCATGACGTTCAAATGACTTTATCAATGCTTTTGAATGACTGGCATGTTCCGCTGACTTTTACCATGGCGTTCAAACAACTTTATTACTGCGTTCTCACTACTTTGATGTACGTTCAAATGGTACAGCTCAGTTATGATGGAGCATCTGTAATTTTCTCATATCTTTACATTTTTTTTCCTTTTCATGGGGCCTTTTTGTCCTTGTTAGTTCTAGGGCTGGGAATCTTTGACTGTCTCACGATTCGATTCAATTACGATTTTTGGGTCTACGATTCGATTCAGAATCGATTTTCGATTCAAACGATTTTCGATTCAAAATTATTTGATTGACAAATGATTTCTGCTTCATTTTACAGATATGCACAACATTGTCATGATCTACTCCAGTCTGCTTTGGAAGCCAAAAAGACAGAGACATAAAAGTGTCTCTTTTTGTTTAAACATTTATTAATTTTGTATTGTAAGTGCCTTTTTCCACAAAAACAGCATGTGGGCTACAACTGCCTTTTCCCCTTCTTCGTCCTTTCTAATTTAAATAAAATCGATTTTGGATATTAAATACCGATTCGATTCAATTAATAAATGAGAAGCTCGATTCGTTTGTGAATCGATTTTTTGGCATAGTTCTATCCCTTATTTCTATTGCTTTGATTCAGACCAGTAACTGCAGAAATGAGTCACGATGTATTCAATTCCAATACTTGCATTTGACATTTCCATAACTATAGGTAATTTTGCATCGCTAAAAGCCGAGCTGCACGGAGCATTGGTAAGCTGTAATTGTACCTAATGATTGTCCGATAATGTAAACCACTAGTAGGTGTCCCTTTGCTGTGCTTAAATGCCACACAATTATGAGCATGGCCCGAGCTTTGGCAGGCCAAGACGGTTGCGTGGTTGTTGAGGAGCGAGATTGCACACGTGAGTGTGTATGAACAGACAAGTCATCTTATTTACCCACCTAGGTGTTGGGGGGTGGCCGTCGCCCGCCCGGCTAAATGCCATGCAAATGCTGCCGCCGCCGTCAAGCTGCCAATCACGCCGCCGTTGGCATTCACGCCGTGCCGTCGCAGCATTTACAGCGCCTGTGATCTTTTGGAAATGAGAAATAACCCCAGTCTGTCCATGCTGGCCAACGACGTTTAAACAATGCTCCCCTCACTAGTCCCCCCAATCCCCAATGGGGCGAAGGCAATGGAGGTAAGACGTCCATATTGTGTCAGAGGAATGATAAAGACAACAAAACGGTGCAAGGGGAGGTGGGCGCGCGGTTTGGTTAAAATGGTGGTGTTGACTCCCACGCCACACGCTCATTATGATGATGTGATTTGCTGCGAACAGCCAGCAGTGGTTCCCCGTCACTAATACCAGCTCCCCCGAGCCTCAGAACAGCGCTTTATTAAACTTTATGAAAGGCTTAGCTTTCCAATTTAGGAGTACGCCTGCTGAGGACACAGGCGTCCGGAGGAAACACTGCAGCACTACATCACCTGAGAAAACACAAACATTCGAAAAGTTTTACACCTCGGCTTTATCGCAATTCATCTTTCATCGAAAGCACACATGTTAAACCATATATTCCATATATATAACACTTAACACCATATAATTCCTAATATTTAAAAAAAGAAATATGTAAATAGCATACAGTATATTCAATGTACAAGTTTTTTGATAACACAATTAGTGCTGTTATTATCGAATCTTTTTAAAATTGATTATCCTATGGATTATTCCATCGAATAATCGCACAGCCCAAAACAAATCACAATATTATTATTATTATTATTATTATTATTATTATTATTATTACATTTTCTTGTTAATCCACTCAGGTTGGACGAAATTGAATTGAATAGATATAAGTACTCATAATTTATTGTCTTCTATACATATTCATTACATTACACACCAATAAAATTAGCCTGTGCTAAATGTTTAGCAACCGCGATTAGCATTAGCGCGCTAAAGAGTACCACTTCAGGTAAACAAACACTAACTTTTAACTACTATTTAGTTCATACATACATCATTATATCTACATTACACATGTAATAGTGTCTTAAAAGTCACTTACAGACGATACTTTCAATATTATTCCATAAGTAAAGAAGGGTAGAGTTAGCTTTTAGCTACGTAAGTCAATAACTTCCTGTTTCTGTCATTTAGTGCATGACTGCCCTCTACTGGTTAAGTGATCAACACCTAAAACCGAGTGGCAGGTTTTACAGTATTTTGGAATAATTACAGCCCAAGTGCTCTTTAGGAAGTTCAGAATACACTTTCCTGTGTTTTGGGGAAGCTCTATGTGCTGTATTGTCTGTGTAAAACCCACTTAGCACATGGTTCCGACAATGTATTACGTTATTATTATTATTGTTAGCCTCCACTCTCTGAATGCTAATATACAATGGGAAACTTCATGGTCTGTTGATGATCTTATATCACTTTAACTCACAAATTTTGTGGTTACTACACTGGTAAATAAATAGTAGGTTATATTGGAAAGTTTCATTTTGTAATTTGGATAAAATTTGCATATTATTTAAATGTTAAAGTATGCAAGTTTTTTTTTCTTTTTAATTTCACTCCATAAACACTCCTTATCCACTGTCATTACATTTAATTTAGCATATCACTGTACATAGGCACACGTATTGTTCCACAACACAGCACACAGACAGGTTAGCCGCACAACTGTGTGCACTTTTTTTCCCATTCCTCTCCTGGTAGCAAAAAAGAAAAACAGCTCATTAACTCCACTGTCTTTGCTGACATTCTGTTATCACACACCGACAGACACACACAGATAAACACGCACATTAAATATTCACTCAAGTATTGACGTTGGCAGGCCGACAGCCGCATTCAAACGCACACACGTGCACACAAATCACCTGGCAGCAATTAGTCTCGGCCCATAAAATTCCCCTCACTCATTTCACTTAGCTGTAGGTGCAAATTAAATTTGTCGTAGCGCGCTGTCACTGATCTCTCTTCAAATGATAGTATGTTAGCCTCACACAGTAACACACATGAGAAAACGCACACACCTAATACTTGGAATAGATATAAATACAATTGAATTGTGTCATTGGGGAGTTGTAAAGTGAGGAAGCGGATCGCAGGAATGGACCACTTTCGCTTAATTAGGCTGTTACAGCACTATAAAAAAAAAGTATAATTCACTTTAATTAGTTTTTGGTTAAGGGATTCTTGAAACACTTGCTCATATAACGGCTGGGGCATTTATTTAATATGTGCAAGGCATTTATCAGGGTGAGCTCTTATTTGTATAATAATCGGAACTGTATATTGTCTTATTAAATAAATAAATAAATAAATAAATAAAGAGATTTTAAAAAATACATCATAGAAGCATGTCACGTTCTGAGGTTGGATCCCAAAACGCAGACACAAATATGAGTTTTAACACTTTATTCACATAACATCAAAAGGCGTGGAACTAACTTGACTTGACCAGAAACAACAAGAATGCATCGGGAATCACGAGACACCAAGCCCCCTTGGGCTGCGGAGATGCACAGAGGAACAGTGGTAATAATCCGACAAACACACACATTTCTAAGACAGCTTATATAGACAGTGAATCGATCTGATTGGTTGTGGCTAGACATGTGGGGAACAGGACTGACATGGAATTATCTGATTGACTGTTGACCAGATAAAGAGATTAAAGACTCTTGACATCACATAGCATCTGACATCACATAGGTTAAGACCAGTTGAAACTAGATGCTGGTTACATCAGTTCAAAACAGACACTTGACCTTACGGTCATGATCCAAACATAACCCTTGCATGACCCAGTCATGACAAAGCATTTATTTATTACAATATGATAGGTGTCATAAAATATTCATATAATATATTGCATGTCTTATGTTATATATTACATAATTTTTCCGTCAGAATCTATTATTCAAAAGTATGCATTTGTTACAGTATAAGTATTGATAGTGATCTTCCCTGACCATGAATTGCAAAAATATTGTGTTATAATATCCTTATAATTGCCATGAAAAGAATACACAAAATATTAAAATTTTACTGCTGAAAATTGCAAAATTAGTAAAGTATCCCTTTAAAAACTATAGGGATCTAGTACAGAACCTTGAGGAATGCCAAATTTAACATACAGTCAAATCAAATTGTAACAACCCAAAGAATTTCTGCGAGCAACAGAAAAATTTTTGTTTCAGTGACATTTTGTATTGATTTAAATGTTTTTAGTTCATTTCCCATTTTGGAGGAAAATCCAAGATTTATGTTACCGATCTGGGTTAAGATTCAGTCACCACGAAATAAAATAATCCCAATATATTTGTACTCGTGTGTAATGAGCGCAGTTAAGCAGTCTCATGTGCTTAGCATGTCGCCAATAAGTCAGTGGTGGCAAAATTGACATCACAACACTTCACATGCTGCTAATTGACGACACGCTAATTGTTGCTCCGTGATTTAGATAAATACTTGGACAAGTGAAGTGCTCTAATTATCCCAGGCGTGTTTGTGCCACCGTTTCACTTGAGATGGCTGCACAAGGAGACAAGCTAATTAGGAGCCATTTCCCCACTCCCCGCTCATTAATAACACGCGAGCAATTAAAAGGAGCCACGGAGGAACGGGGGCGCGCCGGGTGCTAACAAGATTAGCCGCATGGAGCGATGGGTTTATTACAGACAGGCGTGCACGCTTGCCACGTGCGCGCACACCAAAGTACAGTAAGTCGGCGCTTTGAAGAAAATTGCCTTCTCGCGAGTCATGTGTTTATCTCATCACAAATAGTAATGACTGGATTAAAGTGGAGATGAGATGAATGCCAGGAGTGATTGCAAGTCTGTGTGCCCATAATATGTCATCATTGGCCAAAATATTAGGTGCACCTGCACAACATATCCCATTCAAAAGCTGCATCTAAAATGACCCCTTTGCAAAGACAATAATGCATTTTGAGTGACATATTGAAGAATGTTTACCTTTTTATTGCTTGTATACAAATACAGTGGTGCTTTGAGCCACTAATCCAACCCAGCCTCCCCCCAAAAACATCAAAAACATTTTGTTTTTTAAATAAGGAAATTGTACTCTATAATATTGCACTGAAAAGAGAGTAATAAGGCAATTCAATAGAGTGTAAAAGAATTAAATAAAGTTTGTGCAATATGATTTAATGCTTCAATTTAATTCATTGTGCTGCTCCTTTTGATGTGTCCAGCATCATAACTAACTAATGTGAACGGAATGTGTCGATGAAGTGATAAACGTGCACACCAGGGTTATAATAGTTTTGAATTTTTCATTATAGTCAGTTTTCATTTCATTTTGACTTTTTTTTTAATTCAGTTAGTTTTAATAAAATTTTTGAGAACTTTTTATTTGATTATTTTCTTTAAATATAGGGAATATTTGTTGAGTACAAGATTTTTATTTTTTTAAAGTGTCGCTTAGTGTTGTATATTAAAGTAAATAAACTACAATTCAAAAATAATTGTTTGATCTTTCTTCTTCTGTACGGACGTACAGAAATTAAATCCCCGAAAGCTCACGATATTGACAAATACAAAAAAAAAAGACATCCATCCATCCATCCATCCATCTTCTTCCGCTTATCCGGGGTCGGGTCGCGGGACTGTTCTGGTTTTCATTAACAATAATATTTTCTCAATTTCAGTTATTTAATTCTTGTTTCCGTTAACCATGAAAACCATGAGGTGCACAAAATAACACAACGTCAAGTGGGGCAGTGTTTACTGTAGTCAAAATGGCCGGCATGTAGGGGGTTATCTCATTTCTCTATTTTCATCTGTGGGACAAATGAGACTGAATCGTTACTCGATATTATATACTACGTCAGTGATAACCTGGCAATAACCAGATTGATAATTGTGATTCACTCAAGGGAGTTTTCCACAAATCTGAGACTGCTCTACAGTGATATGCTCAGGAAAGGTGGGACGTGTGGAATACTTCGAGCTGATTGGACGATGCGGCACCTTGTTCACGTTTGTTTTGACCAATCACGGCAAGAGATGAAAATGAGAAAAAAAAAAAAAGCATCAATATCTTTACCAGATAAAAATGCACTGAGCGCCTCTCGCTGTTCACCATTCAACAAGAAAATAGTGAGTAATTCTACGAGATCAGAATCAAATAGATACTTTACTTATTTAGCCATTTTGGGCAGTCAAACATTGATATTTTGCCTATAATAAATTTGATATTTTCATTATTTTTCATGTACAATTAGTACCTTTAAAAACACATTTTGCAACTTGCTGTCGACTGAAAAATACATCACAAGGGCTCAGGTAACCAATCACAGCTCACCTGTTTTCTAGGTTTGGTCATGAGCTGAGTTTTGAGTTTTTAAAGGTATTAATTGTACATGAAAAATAATGAAAATACCAAATTAATTATAGACAAAATATTAACTTTTTATTGTTATAATGGGCTAAATCAGTGAACTCTCCCTTTAATTGCAGCGTCCATCTTAGGATACTTTGTTTCCTATGGTTGTGCCTATCGGCACTTCCTAGTTTTGTAACAGCTGCCGCCGCCCCCCAGACACAATGTTGCTCTGTGATTGGTCCGGTGGTTCAGATTGCTAAAAACCAACGTCCAAGATGTATTCTCAGGAGTTTGTGAACTCACAAATACCGTGAGAATTCAACTTGAAGAACAAGGTTATGTCAGTGATGGAGGTGGACAAAACGACGGACATGCCAACATCCCGCGATAACTATTCATCGGGCGCCGATTAATATTTATCAACAGGCGGGCGACCGGCCGGAAAATGGACCAGTTCAGTTAACTCGCAAAATTCCCGAAGGCCAGTCTGCCCCTCGTCAATAGATCTACAAGAGGTAGGGGCTGCGCCGCTGTCAGAGTGGTCACAACCAGCTTCAACCAGGGTCAAAGCAACTCGAATCGTGCCTTTTAGATGCAGCACAGCTAGTCGAGTCTCAATATGGTGAATGTGCCGTGAAGTGGACACTTGGAGAACGCCCCAGCCCCACAATGTCCTCCCATAATATTCTTTAATGCACAGTGTGATGATAAAAAAAAAAAAGTAGTTCATGGATGAATTTGCAATTTAGTGGGATTCCTCCTCAAGCAGACTGCACGTACAGTATCTATACAAAGCAGACTTGTGTGTATACGTGTCGAAATGGAGCGTATAAAGGGCGTCAGTCACAGTAGTAACTTTTCCCAGTGCAAGCATGTCGCTCTTGACAAGAGACTCAATCAGCAGCGCTAAAGCCTACCTCTGCTCCTCCCCCCACCCACAAACTGGGCCCGCTCCTTTTGCTGCAGGCTAATCTCCACTGCAGGATGTAGAGGAGCCGTTTGATATTGTCTTCCCTGGTGTTTTTCATTACCGCCGCCTTACCGCAGCCTAACGCTGGCTTTAGCTTTCACATTAGCCCGCACAATCCCGTCACAAACTCCCATCTTCCACTCTAACCCCACTCGCCTTGTAAAGCCCGCCTTCCTACTCTCGCTTAACACTTGGAGGTTTTTTTTTATTATTTATTTTTTTGATTCAGTGTCAAAAACATTTTTTAAAAAATAACGGAAATTATACAATTTCACAAAAATGATTACAAATTATATATCGTTGTTCATCTAATCTATGCCAGTGATGTATAGTGACAAGTACAAGGTACAATTGTTCTGCGTAGTAGACCTGTTGTCATTCTTGCAGCATATACATATATAACGTAAATATTTACACATATACATACATATATATATATATATATATATATATATATATATATATATATATATATATATATATATATATATATATATATTAGGGGTGTTAAAAAAATCGATTCGGCGATATATCGCGATACTACATCGCGCGATTCTCGAATCGATTCAATAATCGGCAGAATCGATTTTTTTTTTTTTTTTTTTTTAGGATTCACACCTTGAGCATGGAAGAATGTTATATGAACGGAACATTAAGCCTTAATATTTTATTTTAATGCTGTTCAAACATGAAACAGATTACAACCTCTATAAGTCTGAAATTTCATATAAATAAATAATACATTTTCATATAAATCTTACACTCTACAAGCTTACTGATTAGTATTTTCTAAATTTGAATGAAAAAAATCGCAACAATCGACTTATAAATTCGTATCGGGATTAATCGGTATCGAATCGAATCGTGACCTGTGAATCGTGATACGAATCGAATCGTCAGGTACTAGGCAATTCACACCCCTAATATATATATATATATTAGGGATGTGACGGTTTTGTAAATATCGAGGAAACTATGTTTCAAAATTTTCACAAGACTGAATGGCCAACATGGGCGGCACGGTAGATGAGTGGTTAGCACGTCCGCCTCCCAGTACTGAGGAGTCGGGTTCGAGTCCAGGTTCCGGCCTTTCTGGGTGGAGTTTGCATGTTCTCCACGTGCCTGCGTGAGTCTTCTGCGTGGGTACCTCCCACATTCCAAAGACATGCATGGCAGGTTAATTGTCCCTCCTCTCCGAATTGTCCCTGGGTGGGCTTGTGAGTGTGGATGGTTGTTCGTCTCCGTGTGCCCTGCGATTGGCTGGCAACCAGTTCAGGGTGTCCCCCGCCTACTGCCCAGAGCCAGCTGAGATAGGTGCCAGCACCCCCCGCGACGCTTGTGAGGAATAAGCGGTCAAGAAAACAGATGAATGGCCAACTGCCTGAGAAGTTAAACACTGCCCTCTGCTGTCAACTTGAAACTCATGCCAGTGTATAGAGGACGTGTGTCGACCCTTATGTATGTATACTTAGTGACGTTTTCTTATGGCGCTTTTTAAATGAAAGCATGTCACAGAGACATTAAAGACAGCAGGAGAAGGAATATGTCTCGTTTATGCAAAAACAAATTGATACCACTCATTGGTTGGATCCATACATTGCTTACTAAACAGTACCACCTCGTGGCTATACTCAGCCAATTCACATTTCTCTTTACCATCTGTTTATCCTCATCTCTTGATAGGAACGTTGAGACAAATGACACAATAAAGAATACAGATTGTATTGTGGGGATTAAACATGTTAATTATTTATTGTATTTACATCAAAACAACATTACAGGATCAGCCCACTGTGTTTATGCCTATTAGAACTGATTGGCAACAAACAATCAATGTTATCTACATCCACAATTGGTCCACAAGCACAATTTTTTTTTCATTGTGTGATTTCTTCTTAAAGTGTGCAAGTTATCCCAGCCCCGTTCACTGGTGTTCTTTTAGGAATTCCTTCATGTACTTGGCCAAAGCTTCGGTGTCCTCCAATGTGACAGCGTTGTACAGAGAGGCACGGATTCCCCCAACCGACCTGCAGGGGGAGACAAACTGTTACAACTGCAGCAGTTGTCAATTGTACTAAAAATATTACAGTGCATTTATCCCTAACTACATTTGTGCACCATGGCTTTTTTTTTTAAACTGTACTTGTACTATGAAATGGCAAAAAAGATGGGTACTGCACTAACATTACAGTTTGATGTCAAGACAGGGGGCCACAAAAAATAAAATAAAATCATCCTGCAAAATGGCCTAGTGGCAAAATTCTAACCTGTGTCCCTTGAGTGAGATCATTCCACGTTTGGATGCCCCGTTCAGAAACTCCTTTTCTAGGGCATCGT
The DNA here is from genome assembly GCF_051991245.1 of Festucalex cinctus. NCBI lineage: Eukaryota > Metazoa > Chordata > Actinopteri > Syngnathiformes > Syngnathidae > Festucalex > Festucalex cinctus. The sequence goes on along the minus strand of NC_135415.1, from coordinate 15,399,346 downwards.
CGCCCTCTTTCTTCCCAACGCGGAAAGGTATATTCATCCGGCTTCGACAGGCTTCGTCGACCGGACACCTAGTGGGTAGAGTAGAAACAAAATAAGTAAATCAAATATGAATTTTAACAGACATTAATTCATTTAAGTTTCATTCGTCGCCTTTTTTGTGTTGCATGATTTTAGGGAAGGACTTATTCTTGTGTCGTTGGGACTCGACGTATTCTACCTTTTTAAATCAACTCAACTTTATTTATAAATCGCTTTAAAACAGGCATTGCTGTATACAAAGTGCTGTACATGAAACAGAAATCGGTTGTGCAGTAAAGAATAAGGTAACAAAAACAAGAACAAAGCAAACATTTTTAAGTAAGTATACAAGTTTTCTGTTTTCTTTTTTTTACACAAGTAAATACATTTTACATTTCCTAAATGCAAGGATTCCACCGGGAAGCAACGATATTTTGCTGTATCTGTCAATATTGCCAAAAAACACGTAAGCGCAAAGTTTGCTACTTACACATAGAAGCCGTTGGACGAGTTAATGATGTCATAAATCAAGTCTGACTTCCGCTGGTTGAGTGTGGCCATGGCAGCTGCGCCGCCGTTTTTCTTGATCCACTCCAGAACCAGACACATAATGTAGATGCTGCGCATGAAAACGCAAATTTTAAAACACTCATTCTTGCCATCGTTCAAAATATTTTTGCGTTTTGTGTATCGGTTGTATAAAAATTTGTGTTGTTCCGATACCGTTTTTTGGCTCCCGATACCGATACCCAGGTTTGCAGTATCGGCCGACACCGATACCATACCGATACTTAAGTTTTTTTTTTCCTCAACATGAAAAAGCTGTCCTGCCATTGGTTCAGAGCATTCAAGGGCCAATAGAATATCTTAGATCGGCATGCAGTGAACATGTCACATATCAGTGAATGTCGTGCACCAGCAAGACACAAGATGCTGCATCCAAAATCCTATATTAGCGTTGGAATTAATGGTATCGGCATGTTACTTGTGAGTAGTCACAGATACCGATACCACTGTTTTAATGCAGTATCGGCACCTCTGCCGATACCAGTATCGGTATCGGAACAACACTAATAAAAATGTATACATATTGAATGAAATATCAGTGCTAGTTTTGTTAGCTAGTCGGTTACACATTATGTGTTAGCATTAAGCTAGCTTATTTTTTCATAAGTCAAAGTTAGGTGTGTCACATTGTTGTTGTTTTTTTTGTTTAGTTTTATATTTAACTTCAAATAGGGGTGGCAATATGCAACATGAAGCCAAGTTCAAGAACTGTTACAATAAAATCAACCAAGCGGTCGCTTGTAACTCAAAGAGCTCCTAATTTGAAAGACTCATAAGTCAAGGTACCGCTGTCCTTTCAAGCAAAGAGATACAGATGAGTGATGTCACTACCTGAAACAGGGCGGCGTGTTGTACAGAGAGTTCATCTCGGCCTGCACTTTGTAGTCCAGGATGATGGGACACTCTTTCTGGGCGTGGCCTATCAAGTCCTCGCGCACGATGACCACGGTTACGCCGGCGCAGCCCACATTCTTCTGAGCGCCCGCGTAAATCAAACCAAACTAGAAAGAGAAACACATCAGAAAGAATCACTTTCCACCGATCCAGACAGTTTGTATATTGAGAATATGCTAATAAAGTTGCAAGGAATGGAACATTTATGGTACACATCTGTAGAATTTGATGTCGGCATGGGCTGATTTCCAGTTCGAATGTTTACTATGATTTTAAAAAGTCATGGTTTCAATAACTGCTAATACTGACTGTAACTGAAAGGTGTGAGGGGACTTCTAAGCAGGGCACACTATGATTGGCTGCTTACAGATTTGAGTAAACAAGCAGCCTCTGAAGTTAACTGTATTTTTTTCCTCCTTTTTGGTGAGTAGAGAGGGAAAGTTACGCCTGAAGGAGTATTGAGGGGGCAAGACTAAAGAGACACTTCACAAACGGATAATGTGCCAAGGGTTCCTAGTTAGCCCCAAGGACAATATAAGTAATCCATGTTTCTGAGTTATTTGTTGTGCATCTCCTCACCTTGGAAACGTCCACGGGCCGCGAAAGGAAGTTGGACGACATGTCGCTGACGAGGGTCACCCCGTTGGTCTCGGGCGTGAAGTTGTACTCCACGCCGTGCACCGTCTCGTTGCAGCAGTAGTACACGTAGGACGCCGCCGGGTTCAGGTTCCAGCTGCTAGGCTCGGGGATTTCTGGAAGGAGATGTCACATTCAAGGGATGTTAAACTCACCTTTAATGGTATTTAGCCCGAGTTGAACAACTTAGCAACTCACAGTGGTCAAAATATCAGATTTACTTTCACAAATCTGGAATTTAATTTTCTGACTTTTTACTTTCACAACCTACATTTGAAAACAAATATAGGTATTTGTATTTCGAACTTGACTGAAACCCTTATAAGATGGAAAAAGCAGCAACATGGAAGAACGTGAACCCAGGGCACATTAACACAATGATGCAACACATTCAGGGAGATGCTTGATATTCCCCATCCAGGTGCTAAATGCAAGGCCTGTTGGAAGTTCAGTCACATTTTTTTTCTTTTTGGCAAGAATGTCCAAATATTGGCATGATTTCACACTTAAAAAAAAAAAGTGCCATTTTCTTGGTGAGATGGTCCAAATATTGACATAATTTCAAACTTAAACTAGACTAAGTGCAATTTCTAGAGAAATTGCATAGGCATGCTGAAAGCTGAATGCTCATAGCTGAATTCTAAGCTGAATGCTAATAGCTGAATGCTAATGAAGGAAATAGAAAGATAAATTCTGTGAAAATTACATAATTATTAATTACTAGTAATAGTAGTAGTAGTAGTAGAAGAAACAGTAGTAGTATTCATATGTTGTATGCTTTCAGTAATCCCACAACAAGAAAATAAAGTACCATGAAAACTGCAAAGCAGAACTACAGTAGCTAATGTCTCAACAACGCAACGTATTTATGCTAGCTAAGTTAATATAGCCTACCACCACTATAATATCCTCACAAGTGGTTATTGAGCAACAGAGCTGATAGTTGACTTCATTGAGAGAAAAACAAGGTCACAAAACATGCATTAAACATGGTCATACAGAAGCTGCTATGGACGTTCAGGCACTCAAAAGTACGCTAACAGCTCAGCTAACGGTTAGCTGCTTCACAGCCAGCACTAATCTGAGCTCTCAACAGGCAACTCTCCACTCGCATTTGCTTCCACATCACTCACAAGAACACACATTCAAGGGTATAGATATTCTGTGGAACATGTGGATAGGCACGCCAAGTGGAGAATAATAAACACCTGCGACTCTCAATCAATTTGGAAAATATTAGATAACGGCACCCTTTTGTTTTTTTGTTGTGCCACGTTGTCAAAATGAATATTGTATATAACTGCCAGTAGATTATGTTTGCATTTAAGTACATTTCAGAATCTGTACTTTTTTCTTTTCTTTAAGGCAAAGTTAAATCAGTACTTTTACTTTAAACATAAGTATGTATACTTCTATTTAAGTACATAATTTGAGTACCGCAATTTTGTCAACTCTGACAAATCATAACATTAACTCTGTGTATACGAATAAATATGAAAAAAAAAATTAAAAAAAACATAAAAATCTTCAAGTAAATCGTGGATTTGTAAGACTAAAACCTGAAGATGTAACCTTTGCTAATGTGTCAGGAGTCAGGACTTGTGGTTCTTTTTGAAAATTTCGTATGTCAGAGTTGGATGCAAGCAAAGACTTCTTTTTAAGTCACGTGCGTTTCGATTTTCTCTTGTTTGATTGAATGACCTTTTCATTGACAAGTTGAAATGTCTGTGCGTCATCCTGAAAATGAAGAGGCACATTAGATCAACCATGAGGAAAGAGGGTGCCACATTCCAGAGAGTTTTATTGGCTGGCCCGGTTGTGCACCCCATTACACAACAGGCTGGGAAGCCCATTATGCTGTCACATTTTGGTGTTGTGATTGTTAAGCAGAGTACACTCGGTTTAATCCTTTACTTTATTCGAGGGTTGATAGACGCGCTTCAAGCTTATTGATGCCAATATAATGAGTTTGAACAACATGTAGTGGCAGACGGAACAATTAAACGGTAGTTTTATTTTGAAAGTTTAATAAAGGAAGCCTTGCCTGTTACCATCAGTAAAGGTTTTTCTACCATTACGAGACATCAAAATGTTTACCATTACTGTTACATGTTACACATTCAAAGAGAATGACAGTCCACACACGCAAATGTGAGCACTTACTCGTGTAACTATCCAGCTTCGGGTGAACTACGTTGACTTTGCCGTATTTCTCGGCCTCTTTGGCAGCCTTTGCCGACCACGTGCCAGTCACGATGTAGTCAGCGCACTTGCTCTCCTTTAGGTCCATCAGATTGAGGGGGATGCCGCTGAATTGGCCCGATGCGCCGCCCTGCAGGAACATCACCTTGTAGTTGTCGGGAATCTTTCTGCGGGGACGACAACAGCTCGTTTTCGACAAGATGTGCGTGCATTCGAGCTCATGCTAACAGATCTTAGTCTATACTTTTTAACATTATTAAAAAATAATAATAATATTTATAATAAAACAGTAGAATAAAGTAATAATAGTTTATTGTTGAATTTATTACAATTACTAAATTATTACATTTAAAAAAACAAGACTTTATATTTTTCAACAGTGATTACCAGTAATGATATTACTAGTGATATAGTAACTCATTTATAATTGTTATAAAAATGTCAGTGTTCAACAGTAACATTAAGTAGCATTTTTATTAAATAAACTGTATACATTTGTCAACATTATCGTCATTTTCTTATTAAAATCATGCTTTACATTTGTAAACATAATTAAAGTTTTTAAATAAATGCTTGTTTTTACATTTGTCAACATTATTATTATTATCATCAATTTTTATTACTAGTTTATTTTTTGATCAACTTCATTTTAAAATTAAAAAGAAGAATATGATCACCTTTTTAAACCTTTTAAATCTGGGTTTTACTTTCCTCAACATTTTCATTACGCACCTAAGGTAAATTACAAATATTTACATTTGTCACAGTTACAGTGGCATGAAAAAGTATCTGAACCTTTTGGAATTTCTCACATTTCTGCCTAAAATCACCATCAAACGTGATCTGATCTTTGTCAAAATCACACAGATGAAACAACAGTGTCTGCTTTAACTAAAACCACCCAAACATTTACAGGTTTTCATATTTTAACAAGGATAGCATGCAAACAATGACAGAAGGGGGGAAGAATAAGTAACTGAACCATCACATTTAATATTTTGTGGCCCCCCTTTGGCAGCAATAACTTCAACCGGACGCTTCCTGTAGCTGCAGATCAGTCTGGCACATCGATCAGGACTGATCTTGGCCCATTCTTCTTTACAAAACTGCTGTACTTCAGTCAGATTCCTGGGATGTCTGGCATGAATCGCTGTCTTGAGGTCATGCCACAGCATCTCAATGGGGTTCAAGTCTGGACTTTGACTTGGCCACTCCAGAACGTGTATTTTGTTCTTCTGAAACCATTTTGAAGTCGATTTGCTTCTGTGTTTTGGATCATTGTCTTGTTGCAGCATCCATCCTCTTTTTAGCTTCAACTGTCTGACAGACGGCCTCAGGTTTTCCTGCAAAACATCCTGATAAACTTTTGAATTCATTTTTCCATGAATGATTGCAAGTTGTCCAGGCCCTGAGGAAGAAAAACAGCCCCAAACCATGATGCACCCTCCACCATGCTTCACGGTGGGGATGAGGTGTTGATGTTGGTGAGCTGTTCCATTTTTCCTCCACACATGACGTTGTGTGTTCCTCCCAAACAATTCAACTTTGGCTTCATCAGTCCACAAAATATTTTGCCAAAACTTCTGTAGAGTGCCCAAGTGCCTTTTTGCAAACATTAAACGAGCCACAATGTTTTTTTTAGACAGCAGTGGCTTCCTCCGTGGAGTCCTCCCATGAACACCATTCTTGGCCAATGTTTTACATATAGTTGATGCCTGCACAGAGATATTGGACTGTGCCAGTGATCTCTGTAAGTCTTTAGCAGACACTCTAGGGTTATTTTTTACCTCTTTGAGTGGTCTGCGCTGAACTCTTGGCGTCATCTTTGGTGGGCGGCCACTCCTTGGGAGAGAAGTAACAGTGCCAAACTCTCTCCATTTGTACACAACTTCGCTGACTGTTGATTGATGAACATCCAGACTTTTAGAGATGGTTTTGTATCCTTTGCCAGTTTTATACAAACCAACAATTCTTGATCGCAGGTCTTCCGACAGCTCTTTTTAGCGAGTCATGGTGCACATCAGACAATGCTTCTCATCAAGACAATTCTGACCAGGTGTGTGTTTTATAGTGGGCAGGGCAGCTTTAAGCCACTCATCAGTGATTGGGCACACACCTGACTTAAATTGTTTGGTAAAAATTGGTTTCAATTGCTCTTTAAGTATCCTTAGGCAGAGGGTTCAGTTACTTATTCCTCCTCCTTCTGTCATTGTTTGCATGCTATCCTCATTAAATTATGAAAACCTGTAAATGTTTGGGTGGTTTTAGTTAAAGCAGACACTGTTGTTTCATCTGTGTGTTTTTGACAAAGATCAGATCACGTTTGATGCTGATTTTATGCAGAAATGTGAGAAATTCCAAAAGGTTCAGATACTTTTTCATACCACTGTATAGCCATTATCACCTTTAAAGAAGTTAAGAAAAAAAATAAAATATTTGCCAATATGTACAATGGGGGCCACATTTCTACTTACAGCAACTCTCGTAGAAGACTTTCTGCTTTGTTTAGAATGTGCATGAATTCTGCCGATCGGTGGCTCATTTCTAGAGGGAGCAAAAGTGATTTCAGTGCAAATGAATTCAATCGACATCCAATCTTCTAATAACATCGGGGGGAACAAAGACCTCAAATAGTATTAGAAATGACAGGCTTTCTTGTTATCGCTTAGATATGAAATAGACATGAGCAGTTTTCACAACGACACGGAGATGAAAAGTGAAGAAAAAGTGTGGGTGCACTTCTTTTTACCAAGAACACTGATCCCAAGGCCACTGTAGCTGAGGAGCTCCTCCTGGGCTTGAAGCAGCACCTGCAACATGTACCCAAATAAAATAGGTCATGAAAACATAATGGCGGTTGAATTGTTTACAAAACATAATAAGGCTGCCCACTGGAGTCTGGCTGATGCCAGACGTTCTGGTCCTTTGTTAAGAACAATATGGACTCAGTGAAACTTTTGCAGGTTAAGTACTGTAGTGTACATGAGATTTGTGTAAAAAAAAAAAAATCTTTTACAAAGATTTTTAAAAAAGTACAGTTTTTACTTTCAGAGATGCACTGATTATAATTGCTCCATCCATCCATTTTCCGACACGCTTATTCCTCACAAAAAGAAACTAAAATATCACATTGCACTGCAGTTTGGCATTCGGAATTGGGGTTAATTTTTAAACAATAATCTTCAATTTGATTGGCAAGACAGCAAAACGAAGAAAAAAAAACATTTTAACTGAATGTGAAACCGTAAATAAAAGTAACAAAATATTAATTATATTATTAAAATTAATTAGAAATTTAAAAATGTAAACAAATTACAGTTTGATTTGCAAAATAGCAAATACAGTAGACAGGAATTTTTGAAACAAATGTAAAATATCTGCAGAAATATAACATGTTTCAAAAAGTTTAACTGCAAAATAGAAAATAATAACGTTGATAAAAAAAAAAAAAAAAACGTTTTAATAAATCAATGTTGATTTGCAACATAGCAAAAGCTTTTCGCAAAAAAAAATATAAAAAATAAAACAAAATCCTAATCCTAAAATATATGTCACATAAATATTGAACCGTTACTGCAAAAACGCACTTAAAAAAAAATACAAATTTTTCCAATGAAAAGACTCTAGACCAGGGGTGGCAAACTGCGGTCCTCGAGGGCCGGTGTCCTGCAGGTTTTGCAGATTTCCCTACTCGAAGTGCAGCTGATTCCAATTAACAGGTTCGTTATCAGGTTTCTGCAGAGCTTGCTGATGAGCTGATCATGAATCAGCTGTGTTGAAGAAGGGAAATATCCAAAACCAGCAGGACTGCGGCCCTCGAGGACCGGATCTCGCCACCCCTGCAGTCTAGACACATGTCAACTGTGAGTAAAACTGCTGTTACCACTTTGCTATCTCTTTTGCAAGACACCAGTACAAAAGTCAAATCAAATATTAGGCACTTAATGGGATGGCTGGCTTTTGCTTCAGAAAACATTAAGTCATGTGGAAAAAAAAAACTGAATGTGCAGTCGGCTGGCACAAACTGATCAGACAGTTTCCACGTGAATAAAAAGGAAGTCGGCTGATGCAACTCAGCCGCATGTTTTCAGCTTGTTGCTGAGCGATGCTCTAGTGTCTCCCCTGATTAGTCATTCAATCACGAGTAAGCTTTCCTTTGTTTCTTTCCTTTTTTTAAACACAGAAAGCACAAACGTTTTATGTGCAGTTTGAACAACCATACACATTTCAGCAGAAAATAATACATATTGTAGGTTATTGCACATTTTGATTGTACTACACGTACAGTATCTCGCCTATTATTCTACCTGCACTGTGCAGCGTGCACCTTATTTTTTTTTTACAATTCATTTAATTATTGGTTTATTATTTTACAGTGTGCAAGGGTCTTGCAAGGCGCTCAAAAATAAAAATGTATTGCGATAGTTAGCAACATGCTAAAACTTACCGGCAACGGAAGTTTAGCAGGCCCGGCTCCGAAATGTATGGTTTTCAGGTTGAGTTGAGGCTCCATGTTACTAAAAAAAAATGATGCCAAAAGAGAGAAATGTGGGAGAAAGAGAACGAAAGTCGCGACGTGGATGTCTCTCCCCAGGCTGTTCTCCTCCTCAGCCACTTATCCAGGAGGTGACGTCACATACGAAGGTTGCGCTTGCTGCGTTCCATGGAGCTCGGACGTCCACGTTTTTTTGCGATGCGAATAAGAGCTCAGGCGTGGAATCGGACCATAAAGTAACAGAATTGCCAAACTATTAGAAAAAAAAACGTTTAAAAAATAAATTACTTCCCTAAACTGAGTATCTCTGTATTGTACTGTATATAGTCTTCACATAAATTAATACATAACATTATTAGTTAATTTGAGCAAATTTCAGTCTGCATTACACTGCTGGTCCTTTAGCCTTTACGTTAATCAGTAACCAAGAAGTAGCGCTCAGTTTTTAAAAGGCTCGTGACCCCAAATCTGAACACATCCATCCAGACAAGGAACAATGTTGAAGTAGGGGGAGGAGCTTCTGTTCGACAAGAGCTTTGGAAAAGAAATTGTTCAAAGTGACAGCGGTAGTATCACAATATTTTTGTGATTACAGTTTTGAATTTTATTTTTATTTTTTAAATTTTATGTTTGTTTTCGTTTTTGTTTTTTTTCATTTCACCAACCTTATATACTCTCATGTTGACACATACACAGTCTTTCTACATTGATTTATTGTGCGCTTTTGTGGTTCTGGGTTCATTCACACTCTTTTATTTACACACAGAGATAAATACGTTTTGTTGTTTTCAAAAGACTATACAAGCAGTCTTCAAGACACTTCGGATCCATTTTGCTTTTGTCACAAACGTAACACTATATCATGAATTCATGTGAAAATGTACAATAATGTACATGTCGCTAAAACAGTAGGCTGCCACTATAATTAAAACAACAAACAAAAGAAAACAAAACACTCAGCCAGGTCCTTGCGAGGTTGGAGATGCAAAGTCCAAAATAAATCGACACACTTCAGAAGTACGACAAAAATCAAACTAAAGGGTTGTGATTGCAATAGGTTGCATTACGCTGAGGCTTCACAAGCATGCGTGTGCGTTATTGTGTGTAATCTGCAGTGGTCAAAAGACTGGCTCCGTGGTCCATGTGGAGTCTGTTTTTTGTTGGTTTTGGACGGGACATTGTTTGGGAAGGTGGGCCGCGCTCAGATGTTGAAGCTCTCCCCGCAGCCACACGTGCCCTTGATGTTGGGGTTGTTGAAAACAAATTCGCTAGACAACTTGGACTCCACGAAGTCCATCTCGGTCCCCAGCAGAGTGAGCTGGGCTTTCTTGGCGATGAAAACCCTCACGCCTGCCACAGTGAACAAGGAGGAAAAACAGCACTCTAAAACATTGAACTGTATTTTTTTTTAAAGTAACTTTTCTGATGGGATAAAGAATTACATGCCTGTGTCATATTAGCTCTAAGTGTTTTTCATTTGTGTTCAAATGTTACTTTTAAAACCACAATTGATGCTAACCATATATCAAAAGCATTGAGCATTGTTTGCTAGCATGAAGCTAAAGCAGACTGTTTTATAAGGAACAGCTATGTTGTTGAACAAAATCTGTAATTTTTCTAAAAATTAAAGTGACAGATATTACGACCAATTAAAAGAAGAAAAGGCAAACGATCTAGCTCATTAAAAACAAGACAGCTCACCATCCTGCTGCACCTCCTCATCACAATTTTCCTTCTGCTTGGTGTAGTCCAATGTGTACGTCAGCCCATTGCAGCCACGCGTTCTCACGCCAACTTTCACCCCAATCTGGTAAGAAATACTCAGGCTTACTCACAAAACCAGTGTTTCCCTGGTAGCGTTTGTTTCTCTTGCTTATTGGATTATACAAATCTCATGAAAAAAAAAATAGACATTAGTATTACTCACATATTCCGGCTTGTCCTGCAACAAACATCGAATCTTGTTCACAGCAGATGGTGTCTAGAATAACAATCATAATTTAGAACTCACAAAAAATCCACACCGACTGCAGCGTGGTGATGGTGCTTTTTTTTTTTTTTTAATTAAACAAGAAAAATGAAATGGCCGGCTATTATTAGATTTATGATTTACCTTTCTTTGTGTTTGCTATCAATTGATCTGTTGACGCACATCTAAAAAAAATAATCTCCAAATTGCACCAGGATGCAATAAACTACGCATTCTGACAAAAAAAAAAACCAACAACACAAAAAAAAAAAAAACGTCGTGCCATTACTTCAACCTCTATGATAAAAAAAAACCCAACTTCAACCTCTATGACATCAACAAAGTAAATACATCCGACATGCATTGCTTATAAACAAGTTATTACATACTGTAACGACAGCGAGGCTTTGACAGGAGTTGTTACGCATTGGTAACTAGTTAGCTTAGCAGGCAACTAAACTGCGAATGACGTTACAAAACAAATAGCTAATGCAGTTAACAGCAAAGCCACCGAGTGATGTGGCAAGTTCAGCCCGACAAAATAGTTCAATACATTATTTCCAAGGGTAACTGAGGTCATTAATAAACAAGAGTGACTTACAATCTCGTATTTCGGCATGTTATGCATTACGTCACAGGCGCCTGCTAGTTTAGCTTGGCGGCGAAACAATATTATACAAAATAATAATGAGTTAAGAACTCCTCCATATATAGTTACTAGCAAAGATTTATGAACTTACCAAGTTGAGTGCAGCTCTAGTGGGAAAGATCTTTCTTTTACTGACCGCTCGGACGGTCGCTCGTACCATGGAGGCAGACATGTTGATCAAGTGAACATCACAACAATGAACTGCGCATGCGCGTAAAATATGACTCGCTCGTCCTATGACCATTGCGGTGAATCGATGACGCAAGTGATGGTTCAACTCATGTTGTACTTTTTTTTTTTTTTTTTTAATTAACCGTTTACTATAGTGGTTAGTATCACACTTTACAACTGGTCAAGTTCCTGTTGTGAAAACGACTAGCGTCATTGTTGCTCATAAAAGCCATTTCAACCAATGACGTTGCTTGGTGAAGTCACGTTACATACATCTGCCGAATTGTGTTTCAGAAATTCAACGCGATGTTTGAATTGACGTTTTAAAAAAAAAGTGTAAATTATATATATATATATATATATATATATATATATATATATATATATATATATATATATATATATATATATATATATATATATATATATATATATATATATATGTATATGTATATCATAGGTGTCAAACTGAATCCCTCGAGGGCCGCAGCCCTACAGGTTTTCGAGGCCTCCCATTTTCAACACAGCTGATTCATATTTAAGCTCATCAGCAAGCTCTGCAGGAGCCTGATAATTATCCTGATCATTGAATCAGGTGCGTTGGAGTAGAGAAGCCTAGAAAACGTGCAGTGCTCTGGCCCTCGAGGACCGGATCTCGACCCATGTGATATACATAATCTACGTCGCATCGTGACCGAGTTAATTTAGTATCTTACAAAGTCGAGGTAGAAAAAAAATAAAATAAAATAAATAAATAAATAACCTTTTTTCCCACCCAATGAACCCAGCCACTATGGCACTCGTCACACCAATAACTCTGAGAACTACTAAATAATCAGATATACAATATTTTTTTATGAATAGATGAGCTAGAAATGGAAATTGTGTGGCTTTTGTACGGTATTTAAATGTACGGAATTTCGTCCCCAGCCGGAAAAGTTGTGTTGCCCTTTCCGGGTGGGGGGGTGAAAATTTGCCCCAAGTATCATTCGGTATTGTTTACGACCTAAATCCAGATGATGTCCAGATTTTAAACAAGTACAACGTACTATTTTCGAATGTACTGTAATTTATAACACATGCGCATTAGCGTCGTAAAGCGAATTTAAAGTAGGTTGCCATGTTTTGTCTTTCAGGTTTTGTGTCTTAAAAAATAATGTTATTAAGGTGATAGGTGAAGCCAAATAACCAATAATAGTTATTTTTATTGAAACGTTTAATTTATTAAAATGTGTGCATATTGCTCCGTACTTTTGCTACTTTTACCAATTACAGATCAGCCATTGACCAAAATAGGTGGCTTCTTTCACGAAACCTGGCAACCCCTCTTGGCTCGGCGCTCGCTAGCTAGGCTACTTTAGCATTCGAGTCACATTTTGTCGTCGATGAAAAGCCGAGCGTTTACAAAGAGCTCGCAATTAGTATATCTGTAAGTACAATTACAAAATAGTATTTGTGTTATAAACTGACACAACACAACATAACATGAATGATTTAGCGACGCGTTTACGATGTTATTTAAACGTCGTGGTTCTTAAACGGAATAATGGATTTATTTTGACCGCAGAGGCCTAGTCGGTACGTCAAGTACCTCCGCAGCGGTATTAATGGCCAACCGAAGCGCTTTTTAGCATCAATATTATCATAAGCTATCCTTTACATTGTCTGTCCTGTTGTTTGTCGGTCGTTTCGGTGAAGAAACATCGATGTGATGCAGTTCGTTAATACGTCGTATTCGTTTCTTGTAAGCCACAAACGTACTACTGAGGACAATTGTTACATTGCTAATTACGAAAATAGTTACACGCCAAATCTCTCTTTATGACACTTTAAATTGAACAGAAACTCATCCGGCAACAGAGAAGCGAGTAAATTTACAGTCGGTGATTTAGTAAAGGCAATGGTTATTTTTGCCGTGACCGGCAACTCTTCTGCCTGCGTTTTTTTTTTTCTTCCTCTCGCAGGGATTATATTCTTGGCCTGTCGTGAACATTAGAAATATATCGGTTACAGAATGTGTTCAGTTGAAATGATGCACATTTTAACATCAATAATGAATACCTAACATGAATACTAACCTTATAAACAAACACAAGTTATTAATACCTTAATAAGCATATGAGAGGATGGAGAATGATAATTAAAACAGGATAACGTTCTTTCAACCATGCAGACAGTCATTATAACAACCATAATTCTCTTGGAAAACAAGGCAAAAAATGGTCAATTTACAGTTTGTAACAAAAAAAAAACCCAAAAATTGTATGGAGTTTATTTGCATTGGTCTATTTCTTTAAATTGCCAACTGTGTATTGATTTCAATTTCTGCACAATAACTTGTCTTTAAGACAATGAGCCAGACTGTTTTACCACCAATGTGATGTATGTATGTATTTATTTATTTATGTTTTTTATTTATGTCTTTTTATTTTTATTGGACTTCAGGCAAGTGGTGAGTCTGTAGACAATAAAAGAGCAAACTTGCCAGTTCATCACAGCAAAAGGCACAACATGGACTCCTCCAGATCGCCCAGAAGCTCCAAACACCACCATTCACGCTCAAGGTCTCGCTCCAGGGACAGAAAACGTAAGTTAACAGAATCATTGGGTTTGTGTTTTACTCCCTATATACCACAGTCATACTAGTTATTAAGAACTGACCGAGATTGGTTGTTTTTAAGGCCACTTCTCGTATTTGGTAGAATTAAATTACGATAACCAATCTATCAGAGCAATTACTCAAACATTGGCCTTGATTTTACCAGTGAAAAGTCATTTTTACTGGCTAGGTATAGCCAACGAATAAATCACAGAGCTGTCCACAAGTGAAATACAAGCAATTGTGAAGCTTAGAGCCACTGCCCTCTACTAATTTGCTCTGATCTTGTCATTTTCCAGGGAACAGAAAGCACAGACGAAGTTGCAGCAGGAGCAAAGAGGTAACTAATCACCTGTTTCATTCCTTTCAATTAAAAGCACATTTTTATGTGTATTTTTTTGATGCGCGTCAGCTGTTAGTGGTTGTAAATTAGGCGACCATGGTGAGTATATGATCAGTGGTCCCCAACCATGGATCACAAATATATTGCAATATTATTGTCGTATTGTCATTGGTGTCAGATACAGTGCATTCTAAAAGTATTTGCAACATTTAATTTATGCCACATTTTTTTATGGCTTTATCCCATGCTTCAACTGATTTTGTAATCGAACTATTTGATTAACCATTTAACTCATTCACTGCCAGTCATTATAGAAAATTTTAACATTTCCAATACTCACGTGATATTCCATTCAATAATTATATATAAACCGAATCTACCAAATAACAGAATAGACTCCCTACTTTTTGTCCCGTCCCGTTCTTTTATAATTGACAGCAGAAAAATGTAGGTTTGCCAAAATACAGCCATTTCTCCCATGGACTCTGAAACTGTGTTTATTTCCTATAAAATGGGGCAATGATGTCATCTACCGGTGGTTGGGCATCAGTAAAGTTGTTTCCAAGTTTGATATTTACAGTGGAGCATGCTCAGATTCGCCCCCATTTAGCACCGCTCTAAAAAATACAATTGACAAGTATACTTGTCAAAGGCAGTGAATGAGTTAAGCCCTAGACACACACAACAAAGTATTGAGCAAAGGCTGTGGATATTTATGTGCATACAATTTCTTAGTTTTTATTTGTAATGAATACGCAAACATTTCTAAACAATGTTTTTGATCTGTTATTACAGTTGGCTATGTGTAAATTTGTTGAGGAAAAAAAAAAAAAAAAAAGAGTATTTATCCATTTTGGATTAAGGCTGTAACAAAATAAAATGTGGTAAAATAAAAGCACGTTAGAGTACTTTCTGGATGCTCTGCATATACCGATGGTGGGTATAAACATTTAAAAACAAAGGTTGGGGACCCCTGAGTAAGATGGACAAAATGAATTCAGAAAGGAATAGATGAGTTGGTTTGACATTTCATCCTCGGATATGTGTCATATGCAACCATATTCTGTGGTGATTAGATATTTTATTTTTATTTTTGTAAAATTGTGTGCATAGACCACATGATAACATTTCTACAATAAATCACACTCAGCGTGCTAAAGCACGAAGAGACTGAACAGAGGAGCCTGCTGACATAGCAAAATAATATGTCTACTACGGGGACAGGTAACTATTTGCTATTCAAACACATTCATGTCTTTCACACCCTTCATATGTAGTTTTAATTCTAATGTATTTTTATCTGACAAGTGTGTGTATTAAAGTGCTGTCTTGTATCCATTCAAATGGACACTAGTCCATGATTATGAGGGTGATAGTTTGATTAGGAAATGCTGACTGAAGGTTCCAAATATCTGTCAGATGTTTTTGTCATATTTTCTGAATGTACAAGCAATTGATGTCCTTGCAAGCCATGGTACTAACTCTCTGTTGCGCTATTTTCCTGAAAGAGACCCACTTCTTCTTGAAACAGGCACGAAAGAGAGAGCTGGAGAAGCCGACCAAATCGCACAAGCAAGCAGACGAGCACCACGAGAGGCTCTCGGCCGACGACGGCGACGAGAGGTCGCGGCGCAAAGACAGGAGGTCCCCCAGGGGTCGCAGCTCGTCCCGGTCGCACTCGCGAGAGAGGTAAACTTGGCC